>NC_143396.1:92807342-93488342 GCF_052110815.1 Crocodylus siamensis | reverse complement strand
AAATTACCAAAATCAGAGGCAGCTAACATTGAATGCTTCTGAGGAAGGTGAAAAGAAAACCCTGATACATGTAGAAGCAGGAAAGGAAAAAAAAAATCTTTTTACCCCCATGTGGCAACCATCAAAGTCCCGGATGCATGGGGAATAAATAGAGTAAAACGTAGGCATAGCTATTCCTAGATCATCCTTGACCAATGCTTATCCAACCTCTTCTTGAACACCTCCAACAACGGCATCCTGTAGGTTGCTATGCTCAGACATCAGGTGATGTTACTGTGCTCTGTCTGTCATTCAAGGCTTGAGTATCAAGCTCAGGTTTTTCCTGACAGCTCAATTTTTATTATGGATTTTACGGACAGGACTTCTTAGCCTTTTTTTTTCTTTTTTACAGTCTGTAAATTTACAGACAGATGGCAACCCTGAACACAGTGTATCCATGTCAAAGAGTAAAAATAGTGGAATAAAAACTCATGCACATCTAGATTATAGGTCTAATCCTCATTTAGTTGAAATCAATTCCAAATTCAATTGATTTTACTAAAAGCAGGACTGGCCCCACATCAATATCATCATCATGCTCTTTTTCATCATGTTTTTGGTTCTTCAGAGTCTTTTCTGAATGTGAATGATGTAAGTAACCACAACCAAAGAAGGTTGAAGCTTTGCTAGATAAAACAACCCAAAAAAATCCTCTTAGATGATATAACTTTCTGACACAGGATCTCTCATTATTGTTTAATCCATTTAGGAATAAATGAGAGGTACACTTTATAAAATAAGTCATTTTTCCTTTTCTGTATTGCAAACTTAGAAAAATGTTCAGCAAACTGTAGGTGGATGGGTAGAAGATCCATGGCCTGGAATATTTTAACCAACGTATTCAAGACTGAATGTTAGAACTATTTGCAATATCCATTCCACTTCACTTAGCATGTTCTATATTTCAGGAGTATGTTATATCACAAGACACCCATGCAAAGGTATAACTAATGAATTAAGAAAGTAATATTAACTTTAACTCTTCTATAATAATCAGATGTGTATTTTTTATTTACATGTAATCTCTTTACTCTCCTCCTAATTTTTTTGGGGGGTGGGAGAGGGCTTAAATTGCTGAAGTGGATGTTTTGTACTGTTTTGTTAATGAATTTAATCAATTTTGGTAGAATTTTGGAGTTTACATAGAGATCTTTTCTACATCTTAAAAAGCTATTTGTGCTGAAAAGGTAAGTCCATGGCCTACTAACATCCTTATTATAAAAACATAAACCTAAACACAACAATCCAAAACACAAATAGTCCTTGCTTGAATTTCAACTTTTACTAGCTTTCAATATATTGAACTTCCACAAATCAAGAAAGCCAAAATGTCCAATGTAGGCTATGTTCCTCCATCATGGTTTCTATTTTAAATTCAACAGAACATTTGCTTGAAGATCATTTAAAAAGCTTTGAAAATGCTACGCTGACCCATTAAAATACAAGTTTAGGAGCCTAATATTAGGGTCCTAATGTTGAAAAAATTTGGACTTTTGTGCATAAATTTACAATAAATTATCAATGTAATGACCTACCCATCCTGCACACGAAGTCAGTGGGAGCTTTGCCTTCAACCTCTGTGCATATATGCTCAAGCCAGAAAAATCTAAATCCATTTAAATTATCACTTTTGTTTTGAAGTGACAAATATCATATGTAATTTAAAGTTTATAACAAAAATAGAATATCAACTCTCCATGCTGCATTTGCAAATGTGTATATGCTTTTCATTAAGCATCAGACTACATAAGTAATCAATTTAAATCCAAGGAACTGGATCTTGCTGGAGACTGGTAGTTCCTTTATATAAAGATTTCCAATTTTCAAAAAATGTTTTTGATCTTGGTTATAAATAAAACAAACTTTCAAAAGTTTTCAAAAAACAGAATTTTGTCCAAACAGCTGCTTTCTACTCTTAGGCCTCTGGCAGACATTACACTTAAGACCTGCTTAACCAGTTAATCACATCTTAAGTAATAATTTGGCTACACGGTAATGCAATTAGTGGCACAGTGAAACAAGAAATAATATGCAAAATTATTACACAAAATATATATAATAAAATCATAGAATCGTAGAAAATTCGGGTAGAAAAGGATCTCAGGACGTCATCTCAGCCAAGTCTTTGTCTAGTCAGGTCTTAAAAACCTTCAAGGGTAGAGATTCCACAACCTCTCTAGGTAGCCTGTTCCAGTACTTCACTAGCCTCCTAGTGAGAGAGTTTTTCTTAATATCTAACCTAAACTTACCTTGCAGTAACATGAGACCATTGTTCCTTGTTCTGTTTCTGCCACCACTGAGAACAGTCTACCTCCATCCTCTTTGTAAGCACCCTTCAGGTAGAATCATAGAAAATTAGGGTTGGAAGGGACCTCAGGAGGTCATCTAGTCCAACCCTCTACTCAAAGCAAGACCATCCCCAACTAGATCATCCCAGCCAAAGCTTTGTCTACCTGCGTCTTGAAACTCTCCAAGGATGAAGATACCACCACCTCTCTGGGTAACCTGTTCCAGTTTACTGCCCTCCTAGTGAGAAAATTCTTCCTAATATCTAACCTAAACTTCCCTTGCTGCAACTTGAGAGTATTGCTCCTTATTCTGTCATCTTCCACCACTGAGAATAATCTAGCTCCATCCTCTTTCAACCCCCCCTTCCCCCCCACACTCTTCAGGTAGTTGAAGGCTGTTATTTATCCCCTCTCAGTCGCCACTTCTCCAAACTAAATAAGCCTAGTTCCCTCAACTGTTCCTCATAAATCATGTGCCCCCACCCCCTCACCATTTTTGTTTTCCTCCTTGGTGCATGGGATTGTTCCATCCTAAGTGCAGGACTTTGCACTTGTCCTTATTGCATTTTGTGAGATTTCTTTTGGTCGAATTCTCCAATTTGTCAAGGTCCTTCTGAATCTTAGCTGTACCCTTCAGCATATCTACTACTCCCCACAGCTGCCCATTTCCACTTGCTTCCTCCTTGTGCTTTAGCTCACTGAAGAGTTCCCTGCTAAGCCGATCTAGTCTTCTGCCATACTTGCTAATCTTCCTGCATACTGTGCCTTCAGTAAGGTTTCTGTAAAGTACAAACATCTCTCTTGCACTTCTTTCCCCCTCAGACTGGCCTCAAAGGGGATTCTGCCTATCAGTTCCCTGAGTGACTTGAAGTCTGCTATTCTGAAGTCCAGGGTCCTTGTTATGTTGCTCTCCTTTCTTCCTTTCCTTAAGATCCTGAATTCAATCATCTCATGCTTACTGCTACGCAAGTTGCCATCCACTACTGCATTCCTCACCAGTTCATCCCTGTTTGTAAGCAGCAGGTCAAGAAGAGCATGGTCCTTAGTTGGCCTCTCCAGCACTTGCACCAGGAAGTTGTCCCCAACACTCTCCAAAAACTTCCCTGATTGCCTGTGCACTGCTCTATTGCCTTTCTAGCAGATAGAAAGTGTCAGGGTGATTGAAGTCCCTCAGGAGAACAAGGAACTGTGATATGGAAACTTACATATAATATATACACACATGCACACACCCATACACATGGGTGGATCCAGGATTTTGAAAAAGGGGTGGCAGGAGTTGCCAGTGCCATGGTAGCACCTCCTGGGGACTTTTTCATGGGGGAGCAGCAGCCTGGGATGCCCATCTTGGCAGGGACAGTGGTAACGGCAGGCAAGTCCCTCCTTTCAGCACCTTCCAGTATGCTTCCAGACTGAGAGGGACACCCAGGGGATGGGCAGGAAGCAGGGTCACCTGAAAGCTCCCCTGACACTGCCACCTCCAGCTATTCTGAAGGCAGGGAAAACCCCAGGACCGTTCATGCCCCAGTCCAGCCAGGTGCTGTGGGAAGCAGCTTCAATGCGTGCTGGGTCCTTGTTCCCTTCTCCTCACCATGTTTCTTCCCCCAGCTTCGAGGCATTTCCAGGCCTCGCTCTGGTTGTTACCTTCAGACAGAGCAGGTGCTGGAAGGAGGGGATTGCCCACTGATGCTGCCATCTCCAGCCCTTCCTGCCCTCTGCACAGCTGGAGTCTTCAGGCCAGCCATGGAAAGGTGGTGGAGGGGAATGGACCAGGGACCCAGTGCCCTGTACAGCTATTGATCAGAGCCCCCAGCTGGGCAGGAGCAGTCCTGGGGCTTCCCTACCTTCAGGTCAACTGAGGACAGCATCAGGTAGGTTCCCCATTCCTCAAACAGCTGAGCACCCAGGCACCTAGGGCCATGGGGAAATGAATCTGCTGGCGGTCACCTTTGCTGTGGAAGTGGGGGTGCAGCTATTCCATTGCACCCCACCCCTGGATCTGCCTGTGTGTGTGTGTGTGTGGTATTATTCTGGCTCTGAGACTGGATTAGGTAATGCTTTTGTGCCCCAAAATAGGGGCTGCTATACCCAGGGTACCTGTGCTTGCCACTCAGGACATGAAGGAGTTTTTCACGTGCGGAGCATACTATGCTTGTGATCTGTAATATATATTGTTTCCATTTTCTATCTGAATATGGTTTAAAATGTTGGCTTAAGTCTATAAAGATTTCAGTGGCTTGTGTCCTGATTACCTCAAACAGCCTCTCTCCTTGTGTGATTCTGCAGTGCTGAAGTGCGCGAGCTAACTGTCGCCAGCTTCCAGCTTGAGGGACAGACAGGGCATTGTCAAAGAGGACTTCTTTACTGTGGGTTTAATTTCCACAATCAGTTTGCCAAAGTCTGAGTTTGTTGGTCTTCAGGTCATGTTGTGAGGCTCATTTGTTCTTCCAGGATCACTAACTATTCATTTCCTGTCTCCCCTTTGGCTTCCTTTAAGGAAGCAGGGTGTGTGTGGGGAGCAGAGGGTAGCGTATACTTTCAATGGCACAGTGTGGGGAGATGGCAACAGGGTAGCAATAGAACTTTTCCTTCCTTTGCACTTTGCAAAGACACTGGAAAGTCAGATCAGTTGCATATTCTTCTTCCCACTGCTTGCTGAAATAGTGTTATAGTGAAGATGAATGAGAGAGAACCCATTAGCGTTCTATAGTATGTTTTGTCTAAGACCACACACAGTGTATCATTGTGAACAAGCTGAGTGCTAGACTGTGAGCTTGGCACAGTGTCTGCTGCTGAATCAGTCATCCACAACAGATGCCCATTCCAAGTATCCTTCACAAACACCATTTCGGAAAGAGAAGGATTGGATCATTTGTCTGAACACAAGTATTGCTAATTGTAGAGGTATGGAGGGAGGGGGAACTAATTGATTTGGATCTCATCCTTGCTTTACAGTGCATTTTAAATAACTTTACACTGGCTGGCATTTTCTTTTCTAAATGTCTTCAGGTCTCAGTTAGCTTTGGAGATTTCTGTGGGACTGCTGCACAAAGCTCCATGGGGAGAAGAGTAAAAGTAAAAAGAACCTTGGGCATAAGATTCAATGTAAGTGGCCAAATTTGCCAGTCAAATATAATCCTACTCACAATGCCTGATTCTTCTGCCTTTTACTGAACAGTAATTATTCACATGAGGTATCCTGTTGAGTTTAATGGGGCTTCTCATGTATATACTATTCAGTGAATGACTGAAGAAATAAACCCAAAGGCAGTCAGAACAGCCACACAGATAACCCTGTTTTCTCAGAGAAGCAATGCCATTTTTTTAAAGCTAGTTTTGTGTGTTCACAGAAAGGGCAGAATACGGTTTTTATTAGGGCTTTTTAGCAACATCTTCTCTTATCCTACTGCTTCAAAAAAGGAGAAAACTGTACTAAGAAATCTAAGAACTACTAGTGCCACTTAGCACTTTCCCTGCTCATGTCAGAAAGAATCATGCATGCCCTACCAAAGAGCAAAATGCAGCTTTCTTAATTTGTCTCAATACTTTTTACAGGGTCTTATTCTGCTCTCATTGAAATGATTAGCAAAACCTCTCATGTTGGTTTAACTGGGCAGGATCGACCCCATAATAAGTATCTCAGTCACGTAAGCCTTGGATTTGTTTTTTTAGCATCATGCTTTTTAAGTGTTTTTAGTTACTGCCTGCAGTGTATACAGCTGTGAACTTGGATAATAAATAAGGATCATTTCTATGAAGAAACCTTTGGCAGCATTTTTTTGCTTTGCTGAGGTAAGCTGTTAGTCATCTGCCACCAAAGGGTAATCAGCTAGATTTTAAATATTGCTGTGTCTTTCTAGTTTTACTGTATATTTGATTAGTCAATAAATACATGTTCAGTATATTTCCAAAGCCAAGCAATATCAGAGTAAGATGCAAGCTACATTACTTAAAAGAAATGAATGTAAATGAACTAGAGTTGATTGTAAAAGGTCTATTAATGAAAATTTTATATTTTGATTGGAAAACTGAGTGAAAACAAAGCTGAAATGATGAAAAATGGATCACAACATTATAATGACATTGCATTTTCACATTTGCAGATGCTTAAGGTTTTATTCATTGATGCTGAGAGTGGAGAGGTATACAGACTGATGCCAAGAGTGTATTTTTTGTCAATATCAAAATCTGACTTAAGAAAAATATAGGTCAAAATGACCAGTCTTCAGAAGTCCATATTTAGACTGCTAAATCCATATTTAGGAACCTGACTGATTTTCAGAAGTGCCCAGTAGCCAGTCAAGGAAAGTGCCATATGTGATCAAATAAATATAGATGTAAGAGATTAATTTTAGACTTCTATTCTTAGCTATGAATGCATTCAGGGAAAAATATATTTCCCAATGCAGAAGCCAAGAAACCACAAAAAAAAGAAAAAGAAAAAAGAAAACCCAGGAGAAAGAACTGTTTTATACAAAGGAAAGGTCTCAACATTATTGGAAATGAAAAATCTGTGTAGATCAGTGGTTCTCAGTGATTTTAGACCTGAGGCACTCCTACATAACTTGTGTGAATTGAGCAACCCCCATTTTGAAAACTAACATATTTATTGTGGTTCTTACCTCCTTCCAGAAGGGCCAGGCAGAGAAGAGCCTGAGTCTGCACTTACCTTTTTAACTCTTCACACCTGGCTTATCTCCTTGCACCTAAGGCACCCTTCAAAGGATCTTGTGGAAACCTTGGGTGCCCCAGTACCCTGGTTGAGAGATACTGGTGTACATACATATATGCTGGTTCAGGCAGATAACTAAGGGTAAATTAGTTGGTTCTTATGGAGACAGCAAAAAATAAGGTATTTTGCAGGCATACCAGATATCGGTAGAAGGCAAGATATAGCTAAGCTGGATCTAAAAGAATACTTCTTAATAAAAGAGGGACAGCAGTGACTGCTATAAACAGGAATAAGGCATGTATGTGTAAGAAAGCATTTAATGTTCAGTATTGTTTTGAAATAAGTACTTCACTTACCCTCCTAATATTTTAACTCTTGGGTTTGATAACACCAATATCTGATAACTGGGAAGTGCCACTTTTCAGGTTTAGCCCTATTTTTGGTTAGTCTTTAATAGGCTTATGCACTCAGACGTCAGACCATTTCACCATTCTGTGATCTAGCATTTCCTTTCTTTACCGACACTTCAGATGAGAAATTTCCTTTAAAGATTTATTTAAACAAGTTGTCCAAGATGTGAAGTATTGTTGGAGGAAATAATAAAATTCCACTGTGGGATAATAGGACCAGAAGAAATTTGTCCACTTATGGAATGATATATGTTATGGGTAAGGTTGTAGATATGTATGCTTATGTGGCTACTGGATAATTTTTCAGAATCATATATTCATTAATAACCAGGCTTGTATTTATCGTGTAATATATAGGTTAGAATTCATGGTTGTAATTAAGACAGCTGTTGGTTTATGCCATTTTTCAATTTTATACCAGTTTTAAGTGAAAAATTATTCTCTATCTTTTAAGGACATATTGGGTATAGAATCACTGAATCACAGTGGCGCTGAAAGGGACATTTAGAAGTCATCTAGTCCAACCCCTTATCCAAAACATCCCATACAAATCCTTGTCTAACCTATTACTAAAACTACACAGTTAATCTTGTCACACAACTACCAGGCATAGCACCCTAACCTTGCCACAGGTTATGCAGGGGAATGAGGCTGGGCAGTGTGCTGCTGCTGCTACAAGGATTGCTATTCTTGAGGGATCTAAGGAAGGAGGGGCACAACCCCTGCTATAGAGGAAGGCAAGAGCCCCCACAGTCCACACCATCCAATCATGAGGTAAAATTTCATCCCGATCCCAAATGTGGCAATAAATCTGACTCTGAATGGAGGGGGTGAGACCTTCTAGCCAGGAACCTCTGGATTTTAGTTCCAGTAGGAGCATCAACATATCCCAATCAAAATCCCCAACATTGACTGCAGCCAATACCAAATGCTTCTGAAGAACATAACCACCCCCCAGACCCCACACACCAATAAGTAGCAACTAGAGGGGAAAAAAAATATTCCCAGTCCCATGCAGCAACCAGCAAATCCCAAAAGCCTAGCACAGGCATAGCTACTCCTAGTTCATGCCTGACCAATGCTTATCCAACCACTTCTGGGTACCTCCAGTAACAGAAATTCTACAACTTTCTTAGGCAGTCTGTTCCACTGCCTCACTCTTCTAACAGTGAAGAAGTTGTTTTGGATATCCAGTCTAATCTGCTGTAAGTTCAAGCCATTGGTCTGCTTCCTGCTCTCTTCAGCAAAAGAGAAAAGGTGCTTTTTCATCTTTATGGCAACAATTCAGATATTGAAGACTGCTATCAAGTTCCTTCTTAATCAGCTTTCCTGCAAAGGGAACATGCCTTTTTCCTTCAACTTCTCTTTCTTTGGCTTGACTTCCAAGCGCTTATCATTTTTCTTGCCCACCTCTGGACCATCTCTAACTTTTCCATGTTATTTTTAAAGTGTGGAGCCCAAAATTGCACACAATTCTTGGCTTCACAGGGAGAAGCAAAGAGGTACTATAATCTCTTAAGTGGCTTCCATCTAATGCTCCTGTTGTTGCAGCCAAAAATTGCATTCCTGTTTTTGCAGCTGTGTCTGTGATGCACCAAGACTCCTAGATCCTTCATTGTAGGGTTGCTATCCAGATAGTTGTCAACCATTTTGTATTTATTTTTGATCATTCTTCCCGAGGTTAATTTGGCATGATTTGTGTATAGTAAATCCATGCTAGCTGCTAATGGTCAGCCTTTCCTTCTCCAAATACTTGGAAGTAGGCTTCCTTATGATATACTGTCAGGTATCAAGGTGAGGCTAACTAGTCTATAGTTATCTAGGTCCTCCTTCTTTGCATTTTTATAAGAAGGACATTATGTTGGCTCTTTTCCAGTCCTCTGATACCTCCCCTGTCTCTCACAACTTTGTAACTATTATTATTGAAAAGGGCTCCAAGATCTCTGCTACCAGCTCCTTCAGTACCCTCGGATTAAATTCATCAGGCCCTGCTGACTCAAATTCATTCAGATCCATCAAATGCCCTCTCATTGTTTCTTCTCAACACTCACTGTCTCCTTTATCCAACTAAACTTTACTTGGGTCTTAATTGTTTTGTAAAGATTGAGACAAAGTAACTGTTGAACCGCTCCATCTTCTTTGACTCTCCTATTAAGAGTTGACTCTCCTATTAAGAGTTCTACTTGGCTATTTAACAGCTTCTTCGGCCTTTCTTTTCTGGACAATATATTGATAGAACCACTTGTTTTTGCTGTTAACTTTTCTTTCTAGGTAAAATGAATTGCTTACCTCTTCCTTCCCTTCTGGGTAGTCATGACTACTTGAGTCAAAAGAAATCCACCTTTTTGCAATTCAGTGTCTCAATACTGCTGACCTCATGCTCCCCCCATCTCAGGATCATTCTGCGTTCTTCTACCAGCAGATGTATGGAAAATTGAAGTATCCCATCAGTACCATCTCAGAATTTTGGATAATTTGTCACCTTGAAGAGTGCCTCATCCACTTCTTGACTTGATAGCCTGTAGTAAATCCCCACCATTATATCAGTTTTGTATTTTTCACCTTTTAGCTCCATCCAAATACACTCTGATTTGCTAGCTTCTTTATTCTGAAGAAGGAACAAGTGTATGTATTTTTGACACATAAGGTGATACTACCAACTTTTCTCTCAACTCTGCCCTTCTGAGGCAGAGTGTAACCCTCAATGTTGACCTTCCAGTCATGAGAGATGTGTATATAATACCAATCAGATCATAGTTCCTTTCACAGGTTGTGACTCCAGTTTGTTTGTTTGTTCCTTTCTAACCCCTGGTCTGTAAGCTCTTCTCGACTGGGACTGTACTTGTTTGTACAGTTCCTACCACAATAAGGCCCTAATCTCCATTAGAGTCTGTAGGCACTACTGTAATACAAATAATAATAATATTTTAATCAACTGCCTTATTTAATCTGTTATCACAATTGTTTAGTGTAATTTGGACATTTGTTTCCTTTGCACATTTAAAACAGTCCCAGGGAGACTCAGTTAGTTTGAGGTTCAGGGATTATGTGGACCTGATTATTCAAATTCCCTGCACCTGCGGGGGTTTCTTTTTACATTTTGTGTTTCAAACTGAATGTTCACTAAATACAATGAATTTAAAATATGGAAAAATGGATTAAATGAAAACATCAGAACTCCATCTAAGTTTATAATCAGCATGATGTGGGGGATGGAAATTAATGTGGAACCCAGCTGAACAGTATGTTGGCATAAGAACTCTTGACTTACAGCTGTTCCTTTGTTCTTTTTTGTTAGTTTTACAGCTTTTTTTCCCCAGAAAACCGTACTTTGCATGAAAGACAAATTCATACAAGAAGATTGTTTAGTTTAGTGCATTATAATTTAAGCTGAGTGAATTAAAATCTGTAAAAGTCACACAACATTCTCATGGGGAGGACAGGGGAACCTAACAGCTAATTTCCATACCAAATTAAAAAAAGACTATATGAAAGCTGCTGCTTTTCAAGATGTGCAAAATGACCTTAAACTACTGCTTTTCAAGATGTGCAAAATGACCACTTCTACTATTAGTGATGCCAAAGTGCCCATAATGCCAGGATGGCTCAGATAAAAGGAGTAAATATGAAATTTGCTTAAAAAACTACACACAAAAACTGCCTGTTTCTTATGACAGTGGATAAAAATAACAGAGGATTAACAGCTAAAGATTAGATATAATAAAGGACCTAGGTGGCATTTAGGAGCTCAAAGTCCAAGAGCATGAATCAAAAAACATGCACTTAACTGTCACCTAGCCTTAACACCTTCCTTTTTTACTCTTAAATTCCACAGGTGCCTAGATTTGTACTACTGGGCATACCCAGAACTTCATAGAGCTGAGAAGTTTAGTATCTGGCATGTATCCTCAGAAACTTTTGACACACACCAGTGGGACAGGGCTCCCTCCTTAAAAGCTGTAGCAGCCTCCACCTACTTTTAAAACATGTTTGGCTGACTTCCTTACCTTCATGTAACAATAATTTACTGGTTAGACCACTCACCCAATAAGCGGAAGCTTGGATTGAAATTCCCTCTCTGCATACTGTATTTCATACCAGCAGTTACTTGTCAAAATGTTTTGCTTTAGTTCTGGGATTTCAAACTCACCCATGCTCCAGGCTTCTCGCAGTCTGGATCCATGGCCAAGCAGTGGCTGTGGTGGCAGCAGCAATACCAGTGGTAACAGTAGGACTGACAGTGGTAGGACTGGCAGTGGTGGGATTGTCAGCAGAGATGGTGGGACAAGCAGCCCAAGTGCCGCCGACAATGGGTGAAGCAACCCACAGAGCAAGTCAGGCTGTATCAGAACAGCCCTTGTCTGCTGCCAAGACCAGTGGGCCCAGGTCCCTGAATTCTGTGGGCTGGCCATACACACAGCTAGCCAAATTCCCGAACCCTCCAGAAAGCTGGAGGGAACAACTCTATGGACTGCATGTTTGACACCCTTGCTTGAGTTAGTTGAAACCTGTTCCGGAGTTTGCTGTTAGGGCAGGTTATACCACTTTCCCAATGTTTTTGACAGTACTGCCAAAATATATGGCCCTGTTCTCCCATTCTGTATGTGTCCAACCCAAAAGAGG
This sequence comes from Crocodylus siamensis, assembly GCF_052110815.1. Lineage (NCBI taxonomy): Eukaryota > Metazoa > Chordata > Crocodylia > Crocodylidae > Crocodylus > Crocodylus siamensis. The sequence continues at coordinate 93,476,310 of NC_143396.1, read as the reverse complement.
TTGCACAGCAGAGAGAGAGGGCTCAAGAACAGCAGAGGAGACTGTTCCCAGGGTGGCGTTAATATCCTATTTCTGGGCTTGCATATGTGGACTAGGAGTTAAAAGTCAGTGTTATGCTGCTATCCGGTGCTCTCATGAGCATTGTGGACTTAATGTAGATATCCACTTTATTGCTGTTTTGGTGTACCCACATGATGGAATTTCAGTGTCTGATTTTTAGAAGTAATAATATTATAAAACATTTAAAATTGTAGTTACTGGATGGATTCTAGGTTTTAGATTCCATTTCCCTTTACCCAGATTAGAGAAACACGTATTTTGTTTGGTCACTACACCATTATATGAATAATAGTGGGATTTTCAAAAGGTCCCCACTGTGTATATCAATGTCATCTCATTGATTTCAACAGGGGTAGAATTCATGACTACTAGACACAGTTGAACTTTTGTAACAAAAATATTATCTGTAAATTGGCTTTTTTTGTTAGATAGGTGCATAGATAATACTTATTCTGTTGAAGCTTTTTATTCCTGCACTGAAACTAGAGACACAAACAATTAGTTTTGAATTGTTTTTAGGTTTTACTGTTTTGGTTTTCCAATTTTTTCTTTTCCATCACTCTGTTTTCCTCACTTTTGCAAGGTTCTTGCTTCATTTCTTGCAGAAGTTGGATGGTATTTAGTCACAGAACCACAGGGTACTGTAGGAAGAGAAGGATGGTCTTCATGGCTAAAACAGTTGAATGCTTCTGTGGAGAACTGAATTATTTTAGCCTTTGCCACAGAATTCCAATATGATGCTGTGCAGTCCCTTTAAAGCAGAATTTTCACAGGTGCTATTTGCAGAAGTGCTGAGTGCTCACTGAAAAAAATGGGAGCTCTTCTTAAAACCTAGAAAATGTTATAAAAATGCTAACACTTGATTTTTTAGAGTATTAAGGTGTCTCAAGATAAGTGCCCAAAATTAGTGGATACTTAACAATTTTGGACTTAATCTCTCTGTGCTTCAATATTACCACCTTGTAGAGGTGTCGTGAAGATAAATTCATTATGCTGAGAGCACCACAAAAAAGCCCACAAAGAAATTAATAATTTTTGTATTCAGTGCAGCATTCAGATGTTGTGTGCTAAATAAGGCCTGGGACTTCACCTTGAATCATGATGATAAAAAAGTGTATTGAGTAGCTAGTGAGAATGGTACATTTTTGTGCCCTGAATAAAGTTGATGGAAAACTTCTTATGTGAAACCTTATTTTTTATATTTTGTAAGTTTTTAATTCTATGACTTCATAAGATTGATAGTTTTCTAACTGAGGGGCTTTTTAAAACAGTATACAGAAATACAGTTTAAGACAATTTCTAAATCAGAGACATCACTACTTTCATTTAAAACAATATGTAATAGCTATATGCACATTTTTTTTCCATCAGAGAAGTCTGTTGTTGTTCTTATGGGAGAAAAGTAGTTTCAGTAGCAGAAATTAAAAACCTGCTGAACCAATTGTACACCCACATTTTACATTTGCCTGTGTGAAACAGTGGTAGGTAGTTTCATAGTTTCTAGGGTTGGAAGGGACCTGAACAGATCATCTAGTCCGACCCCTGCCATGGCAGGAAAGAGTACTGGGGTCAAACGACCCCAGCAAGGTGTTCATCTAACTTCCTCTTAAAAACCCCCAGGGTAGGAGCCTGCACCACATCCCTTGGAAGTTGGTTCCAGACCCTAGCCGCCCTGACTGTGAAGTAGCGCCTCCTGATGTCTAACCTAAACCTACCCTCTCCCAGCTTGTGATCGTTATTCCTGGTCACTCCTGGCGGTGCTCGGGGGAACAGTGACTCCCCCAATGCCTGCTGATCCCCCCTGACTAGTTTATAACAGGCCACAAGATCCCCCCTCAGCCTTCTCTTTTGGAGGCTGAACACGTTCAGGTCCCGTAGCCTCTTCTCATAGGGCCTGCCCTGTTGTCCCCTGATCATGCGAGTGGCCCTCCTCTGGACCCTCTCCATGCTGTCCACATCCCTTTTGAAGTGTGGCGCCCAGAACTGGATGCAGTACTCCAGCTGCGGCCTGACCAGTGCTGCATAGAGGGGGAGGATCACCTCTTTTAACCTGCTTGAAATGCATCTGTGGATGCATGACAAGGTGCGGTTGGCCTTCCTAACTGCCTCCCCACACTGCCGACCCATGTTCATCTTGGAGTCAATGATGACTCCAAGATCCTTTTCCACCTCTGTGCTGACAAGAGGGGAGTTCCCTAACCTGTAGGTATGGTGCAGGTTGTTCCTCCTCATGTGCATCACTTTGCACTTGTCTGCATTGAAACCCATCCTATTCTCATCCGCCCACCCTTGTAACTTGTCTAGGTCTGATTGTATCCTGTTGCTTCCTTCTAGTGTGCCCACATTCCCCCACATCTTAGTGTCATCAGCAAATTTGAACAGGATGCTTTTTACCCCCTCATCCAAATCGCTGATGAAGATGTTGAAGAGTGCGGGCCCGAGGACCGAGCCCTGCGGAACCCCACTGCCCACGTCCTTCCAGGTTGAGAAGGACCCATCCACTACCACCCTCTGGGTGCGGCCCTCCAGCCAGTTGGCGACCCATTTGACTGTGTGGGTGTCTCTGCCACAGCCCTCCAGTTTCTTAATGATAACGGGGTGAGAGACAGTGTCAAAAGCCTTCCGGAAGTCCAGTAAGACTATGTCCACTGCTACCCCTGCATCTAATTATCTGGTGATCTGATCGTAAAAGGCCACCAGGTTGGTCTGACAGGACCTGCCACTGATGAACCCGTGCTGGTTGCCCCTAAGCATGCAGTCCCCTGCTGGCCCCTCCTGGATGTGTGCCAGCATAATTTTCTTGAACAGCTTGCCTAGGATCGAGGTAAGACTAACTGGCCTATAGTTTCCTGGGTCATTCCTCCTCCCTTTTTTGAAGATGGGAACCACGTTGGCCCTCTTCCAGTCCTCCAGTACCACTCCAGAGCACCACGAGTGCTCATAAAGCCGTGCCAGGGGACTTGCAATGACCTGGGCCAGTTCCTTTAGAACTCTAGGGTGGAGATCATCTGGACCGGCTGACTTGAAAACGTCCAGCCCCTCGAGAAGCTCCCTAACTAAATGCTCGCTAACCCTTTGCCTAGGTGTGCCTCCCCCGGGGCCTGAGGGGGACCCAGCAGGGAGGTGGCTGTCCTGGTCTCTACTTAGGAAGACGGAGGCAAAGAAATCGTTAAACATGTTAGCTTTGTTGCCTGGTGTGACGACCAAGTTTCCCAACGTGTCCTGCAAGGGCCCCACATTACCCGGGACCTTCTTTATACCTCCTATGTATTTAAAAAAGGACTTCTTATTGTCCTTAATCTGGGAAGCTAGTCCCAGTTCCATCTCTACCTTGGCCTTCCTAACTACCCCCCTACATCCCCAAGCAACTGCAGAATAGTCCTCCCTGGAGATGACCCCTTCTTTCCATTGGGTGTAAGCCTCCTTTTTAGCAAGGAGACATGCCCGGATGCTTTTGGTGAGCCATGGAGGCTTGTGTGCTCTCCTGCTCCCATTTGTCCTCATCGGGATTACCTTCCTTTGGGCTTGGAGGATTGTCTCCTTAAGGAGGGACCACTTACCTTGCACACCTGGCTCCCTTCCCCTCTGGTATCTCAGCGCTTCTCCAACTATCCTCCTTAGCTTGTTGAAGTCTGCTCTCTTAAAATCTAGGGCCACTGCCTTACTGCTTGCCTTTGCCACCTTGTGCTGGATGGTGAATTCCAGCAGGCGATGATTGCTGTCACCCAGGTAGTCGAGCACATGCAGCCCTCTCACCAGGTCATCACCCGTGGCCAGCACTAGGTCCAAGAAGGCATCCCCCCTGGTGGGGCTGTGCACCTCCTGGGTTAGATGGAGATCCTGCACTCTGGCCAAGATCCTACTTGAATGATCTGACCTGGCTGACTGCTCTTCCCAGCAGATGTCCGGGAAATTCAGGTCCCCCATGACTACCACCTCCTTAGCCTTCACTACCTCTGTGGGCTGACCCAAGAAATCCTGGTCAAGCTCCTCTCCCTGGTTGGGAGGTCTGTAGTAGACTCCCACCGTTAAGTCTCTTTCCCCTCAACTGCCGTGTACCCTAACCCAAAGCACTTCAGAGTGCCCCTCCCCTGACTCCTTACTAATTGACGAGGATGTGTATTCCTCCTTAATATAGAGAGCCACGCCCCCACCTCTCTTTCCTATCCTGTCCCTCCTGTACAGCCTATAGCCCTTGATATTCACCGCCCAATCATGCATTGAGTCCCACCACATTTCTGTAATCCCTACTATGTCCAGGCTGGTGTCAGCCAGCAGGAGGGTGAGTTCCTCCTGCTTGTTGCCTCTACACAAACGCTCATAGTATGGGCATTTGAGGCCTCCTGTAGATATGTGTACTGACCCCCTAGTCCCAGCGTTACCCTGGCCCCTATCTCTTAGCTGTTTATTTGCTTCGCTCGGTGGTCTGGGCTGGGCTGTAGTTATGGGTGCTGTTTGGTCTGGTGTTTCCTCCACCCTCGTCTACCCCTTCCCCCAACAAGCCTAGTTTAAAGCCCGCCGGAGTAGGTCTGCCAGCCTAGAAGAGAACACACGCTTACCTTTAGGGGAAAGGTGGAGCCCATCCCATCCCAGCTTGTCTCTCGTTGTGATGTGCTAGTCATGGCTGAGGAAGCCAAAGCCCGCCTCAAAGCACCATTCCTGTAGCCGCCAGTTGGTCTCCGCGATGCACATTTCATGCCGTCTGCTTAGTCCACTCAATGGCAGGATAGAAGAGAAAACCACCTGTGCACCCATCTCCTTCAGCACGCACCCCAGAGTGTGGTAGTCCTCCATCAGGCAATCAGGGCTCCTCCTGGCCACATCGTCAGTGCCCACATGGACTAGGACCATGGGGTAATAATCGGTGGGCTGGATTACAGTTTGGAGCATCCCTGTCATGTCCTGAATCCTCGCTCCAGGTAGGCAGTAGACCTCATGTGCCGAGGGGTCCTGGCGACAGATGGGGCCCTCTGTACCTCTCAGGATGGAGTCACCAATGACGATCACGCGACGTTTCCTCCTCCTGGCCTTCTTGCCTCCTTCAGCTTGCACAGAACATGGTGAGCATGGAGTTGCCTCCTCCCCGGTTTCGTCCTCTACTTTCTCCTCCTCCTGGGCTGCCAGGGCTTCTTACCTGTTCTCCAGCCAGACTGGAGGAACTGGTGCTGCCATGTATCGAGCAGCCCTGGCACGGGAGGTGACCGTCTGCCACTTAGCAGTGGAGGGCTCTTCTTGAGGTGCATCCTCCTTGGTCGCACAACCCTGCAGGGAAAGAAAATACCTGTCAATTTCCTCCTCTGCCTCTCAGATTCCCCTCAGCCTGCTAACCTCCTCCTGGAGCTCCCTCACCTGCGCCTCCAGGACCCTAAGGCGGGTGCCTGCAGGACAGGTGTGGGGGTCCCCAGTCCCTGCCCCCCCAGGCCTTGCTGGGCAGCTCCCGCAGGCCAGGCGGTTGGGGGATGCCAGCCCCCCCGTAGGCTCCGTCTGGGTGGAGGCCTCAGACAAGCCCCGGGAAGGCCGCGCCCCCCGGGCAGGGGCCCTGGCAGCACTCCGTGTCGACACCATCGTAGGAGTTGCTGAGTTTCTAGCTGAGTTTGGGTCCTCTGCCCCATGCTAGCAGGAGTCAGCCTCTGGGCCCCTCCTGCTCACCCTCTGGCGCAAACACCAGCGCAAACGCCAGTGTGCTCTTACAGACCGCACCTGTTTGCGCGCTCTGTTCGCACGGCTCGGGAGTGCAGCTCCCTACCGGCTCAGCTAAGAGGGATCCAGGGGGCTAATTTAGTTGAAAGGATCTAATGCTGCTCACCAGTTATGATAGGTCTGTCCATAGTTATCAAGTGATTGCTCACTTTGAAGGGAAATTAAAATTTATGATTTAGATATTTGCAGGCTCATATTTAAGCTGGTCAGAGGTCCAGTCCTTAATGTTCCTAAATTTATTCTGGCTATCAAACTGTTCTATGGAATTACACCATTCTCTTGAACCAAGGGAAGATTTGGTCTTTAATTTCTGTGTCATTCATCTTTGGAGAATGCAGGAGTTGTACACTAGCATTTACTTGAAGCTACCCTCATAGAAACCCATTTTACAGGTAGGGGGAAAAAATGTCCTATTCATTCAGTACCTTAGTGGTTGTAATTAACATTTCTGTTAGTTCTAATTATAGTTTTTGTATCTCAGCCATTATGCTAATGGTGTTGTTCAGTAGTATGTGAGATTGCATTCATTATCACTGGTGAATTAAACCTTTATTAAAGAAAAATTCCCTCAGGCCTCATTCTGGAGTTAAGTAATTATTCATTTGGTTTTATCCTGGCAATTAGCTTATATACTGTAGCACTCATTATTGAGTTTCTATACCTCCCTGGATGAGATTAACCCACCGTGGTAAATAAATGCCTAACAGTTCCCATCGTGTTGCCATTTAAGTACATTATTATGTAACAAAATAAAGAATCATAATTCAGTGAAACAGCATTCTGGTTCCCAACAAACAATACAGTCAAAGAGAGGAGATTATATTGGACATCTGGGGTTCAATTCAGCAAACAGCTGTAAAAATGAGTTTATGAAGCCCTCTGACAAAGCAAGATTTTAGAAATGGGGCTCATCTATCTGGTCAATATACTTCCTAAATGAGATCTGCGGTATACTAATCTACCTTCACATAATAAATATATCTAGGGATAGCTATTAGGCATACACAAATTTTATGGATAACCTGTTGGAGCTCAACCTCATGGTATAGAAAAAATTATTCAGCAGGCTTCTTTGGTTCTCACCCATCTCACTGGAGTTTCTGATCACCTAACTATTGTATTTATTGTTACAGCAACCCCTCCTGAAAAAAGACATATTAGTATGCCCGTTTTCCAAATGGGAAACTACATTGCTTACTGGTAGTCTCATGGAAAATCTTCCAAAAAGACAGAAATTAAATTCATTTCTGAGTGAGAGTCTAGGGCTTTCAATGCACTTTCCTGCAATATTCAAATCATTCTTGTTTATAACACCACCAGTATAAATTTATCTTATATACAACACAAATCAAATTCTGAAGTCCTTAGTTCAAATGTTACCCCTTATCCCAATTCATATAATGTTTTCAATGTGCAGGGACATTCATCACCATAGAAAAGAGCTTTAAAGCATTTTCAAACTATTTTAAAGACCTTAAAAAACAAATCAATTAAGTGCCCTGGTCACCAAACCTTCACTGATGTACTGCTTATCATAATTGCACAAGGTCAAATATGTAGTACTACTTGAGACAAAACATTAATTGACTCCATGGGAGTTTTACCTCAGGAAGTAATTCAGGATTTGACCTTGATTTTGAAGAACTAGTCTATGTAAAGATATAGCCTCCATTATGCAGTGAATCTCATCAAGTTGCACAGATTGTATTGTATACCTTTCTGTTTGATAAGCATCATTTAATCTCTTCCATATTCTGAAATTTCTATAACATACCTACAAGAATCCCCTTGGACATCACCACTTATGTTTCCAAATGCAAGTTGTATATCATTAACCTTGCTTTCAATAATGAGCACACACAGAGCACACTCATAGCACAGAAGACATGGAATACATAAGTAAGAAGTAATTATGAAAACCAGAACATATTTTTGTGATTTGAGAGAAAAAGGGAGCGGGGAGGGGAAAAGAAAAGATCACAGTGTTGAATAGATCATTTAATGCTCATCAGAAAAGCATGTGGGGCCATTACAGTTAAGGGGAGCTATATGCCTTTGAGTTTCTGGGCCTCTGATAGTATATTGGTGAGGATGGTATAAAACCCTGAATAGAATAGAATTCGGTACACCTTAGCAGGGTAAATTCGTGTTGTATGCAGTGTTGTATGTCATATGATAAAAAAGTTATTATGTAGTCTGCAAGCAAACCTACCTTGGATGTTTAGTGGATTGCTTAATTAATATTCAGAAATTGTGTTTTGAAACAGGAAAGTGGCAAGTGCCAAGTATTATTATGGGGCTGTACTATATGTCACCATTTTAATGAATTTGGATTGTGTACTGTATGACTTTTACAAAGGAGTCATTTTAATCTAACTGTTTTACAAATTAATACATACATTAGGGGTCTCAGAGTAGAAAGCAAGCACATTAGTTTGATGGTAAAATGAACACTGATCTGCAAGTCTTGGGTTCAGGTTTTGTTTCTAATCACTCACTCTATCTGTTAGCAGACATAGCAGTTGTATGACCCCTGTTGGCTTATGAAAACACAGTGTTGAGTAGCTGAAGACTGAGGTAGTGTTAAAGTGAAATTTTTATCTGAATACTCACCCTATAAAAACGAACTGGTGGTGAAGGGGTCTTCCTTGTTTAGCTGTGTATCCATTACGCCATACTCAGTCTTCTCTGGTTTTTTTCTATCGGCATAGTGAATTTCACTAAGGATCAAAAAAAAAAACCAAGCTGAGAATTTTTTTCCCCTTCTCATAGATTACACAGTAGTATTGAACACCCTAGAGGCCATAGTCTTCCCTCAGTAGTATTTATCCAAGTCAACTGTTTTCTGTGGCATGACCACATTCCAGAGAGTTGTGCTTAGGGGAGTAATCACCCTTGCCTGGTGGACATACTTGTTATCTGTGCATCTTCTGATCCCAGAGAATGCCTGTGCTCCACATACAGCTTTTTGACAGCCAGAATAAAGTTGGAGGCAATAAAAACTGTGCCTCTGACCAGCTTAAAAATGAGCTCCCAAGGAACTGAATCACATACTTTAATTCCCTGTCAAAGTGAGCAAGGACTACTAAATCAGGACAGGGCACAGCCTTTCAAATCTTCATCCCCTAATTATTTTGCACCAGAGAACTATGAAGGGAACCCTCCTGAGCTTTCCAAGGATTATGTTCTCTTCTGCTGTCCTTTGTCGTGAGGTTTTTTTTCCTGAAGGAAAGGAAAGTCTACAGCCATGTTTCTGTTTAGGGAAAGAAATTTGAAAAACACATTTAAGATAGAAACATGTACAATTCTCTATCAAGTGAGCACCAGTCATCCATTGGTGGACAATATTTTATGAGATTCATTGGAAGAGCAAGACAGCACTCTTGGTCACAGTTTCTCTACCTCTCAGTTCTGTTTCCAGATATTTTTACCTCCGTTATCAATTTAGTGGCAGTTATGGATGCATTATTTTTTTTTAAATAATGTTTTAAAGGATATTGTTAATTTCGTTAGACAGGAAATTTCCCTTTAAATTTGTTCCAGCATTTAGCACTTATCATTCAGAAGGAAAACAAGAAATACAGTGCTCAAAGTCAAAATATACATGCTCAGATAAGGGGAAAATGCAGAATACAAGGGCGTGGTCATAGCAGTTTGGTGCTTCAGTAGTGAGGCTTGTGCACACTGTTTGATTTAGTATTATAATTAGTACAAAAGTTTAAGAAATGGTCACATTTTAAACAGTGCCCTGCTGTGAGAGTGTAACAGAAGAGAAACCTACTAGACTAGTAGTTTGCAAGCAAAAATATGATTTTAAAAAAGCCAAACACAAGTCTTCACTGTTACATCCAAGGAAAATGGTCCTTAAATTAAACAAAATAATGGAATAGTCTACTAAAACAGAGAGATTACCCTAGACCTTTACTAACCCTGCAATGTGGTCATCAACACTAGGTTGTTATATTAATTTGAAACAGCATAGCAACCATCTTTTCTTCAAACAAATAGGAAATAGGCAAAGCATTGCTATTTTAAGGGATATATTATGGATGTTCTGTTGAGCAGCAAAGAGGTGAGAAATCCTTGAGGACAGTAGGAAAATAACACAATGATGAACATAAAGACAGACTGGAACAGCAGGCCACTACTTTTCTATATTCTCAATAATATTAGCAATAAGAAATGGAAATGGTCTAATTTTTCATATTTTCATTACTTTAATAAATATAGAAGAGCAGACATAAAGATATCAGGAACTGTTGAATCTCTTTGGCTAAGTACAGACAATCAAAAAGCCAGAGGTGGAATCAGTCAAATCTTTACGGGTTTCTCTAAGCTGCAAAGAATAGATCAGGAAGGGACAGAACATACCTTACATCAGTATGGGGCACAGGAATGCCTGCATTGGCAAGCTGGGGGCACTCCCAGGTGCCTCCTGGCCAGCTGCACATTGCCAAAGGCACCTGAGCCCAGCCGATTGGCAGGCCATGCCTCATTGGCCTACTAGGCACATGCCCCCAAGCCCTGCTGTCAGCTGCAGGGATGGGGAGAGCCAACAGAGAATCTCTCCTCAGCCCCTCTCCTCGTCCCCCACCCCACAGCTGCTCATGGCACTGGGGGAAGGCAGAGATGGGGCAAAAATGGAGGCCCCCATCCCCATATGGCACCCAGCCTTACCTGATGCAGGTAGAACCACAGGGGGAAGTGGGGGAAGGGCCTCCATGTGGGGCTTTCTCCTCTCCCCTACTGACTGGCCCAGTTGGGCTGCACTCCCCAGTAATATTTCTTAATTGCAGTATGAATAATAGTATCATACTGGTGCAAGGAGACTTTAATGTATGAACAGTATTTCACTTTTTATAAAGTTAAAAAAGTGCTTGACATTTCTGCAGACATCTGAGGCTGCCATAGGGATTTTTAGGTTGCTATTGAGGGTCTGTGGTATAAGTGTTTGGTACATCTTGTCTCAAGAGCACTTTTTCAGCCCTCATCCTTCCTTTTCCAAATTAAAAGGAATTGGGATTGGGAGCAACTATCCTATTTTTTAATCCTTTTGATTGACTTTTGAATTGGATTCCGCTATGGGACTAGGCCATCAAAGTAACTTCCCTCAGTACAAATAAAAGATATTTAAAAATAGGTTCTGGCTCCATTAGTGGTTAGTAGAATGGATTAAAACTCTCTTTATTGTAACATATATGGGTGTTCTTGGTAAAAAAAAAAAAAATAGATTTCATAATCAAACCAAATTTTGAAATGACTCAAAATATGAAAAATTAGGCCATTTCTATCTCTTTTCAATAATATTATTGAGAACATAGAAAAGTAGTAATTTAATACAGATTAGATATGTTTTTTTCCTTATTTATACATTGAGATCAATGAGATTATAATAATCAGCTGGATCTAGACTTTCTAGAAGAATGACCTCTATCAGCGGGATTTAAAACTAGGTTTTGTAGCTTTGACTTTATGATGCTTTGCCACATGAATTCAAGAAGACATCATATTTGGTAGTAATAGTCTCTTACGTGAGCCAAGCACAGTGCCATCCCTTTAAACAGTAAGTTGTTACTAGACTAATATTACCCTAGTAGTATCACTAATCAGATGCAGAAAAACAAACTTTCTCCACAAAAAAACCCAACCCTTTAATGCTGGTTTTCATCTTTTTAACCCATCATCCAGATTATGACTACTCAATGGCCTCTCATCACCTCTTCTGGATGTAGGTTTGGGCTGATTTAGGAGCTTTCATTTTCTCTGAATTGTTTCTCTTCCTACATGCCAGTCCTCTTTGTTTAGATCTCTATTGGTAGCACAATTCTAAAGTATATGCGAGAAGAAAGAATGGGAAAGCATAACACAAAGGAAAATGTAAATGGAGGATCTACCCTACAACCTTTCTTAGGTTGTGGGAGATGTTACAATGTGGCTGTAGTGACATGAAGTATTCCTTTTTTTATTTTCTACAACATGGAACCATAGTGACATATTGCAGTATATAATAAACTTAAAATGAGTTATGTGACCAAAAGAAGTTTGAGGACTACTTCTATAGATGATGGGAAATCGAGCTGAAATTCTCCTGAGACGTTGGAAGTTCTCTTGGGACAAGCACAAATCCAAGTGCCAGTGACCTGGACCCTGGCTGATACTGCAGCAAAAGAATATTCTGAACCAAAAATCATTTCATGCAATACTGACTTTACCAGTAAATGCAGCATTGTTCCATCAAGATGGACACAAACTAGAAATCTCAGCTTTATTACTTACGTTAGTACGGTTAGATCACATCTGTATATTTTAAATGTTATATTTTTTTAAATATTAGTTTTCTTTTTGCTATTCAACAGGGGAGGTATAGGCAGCCCTTCATAGGATTGAATTATCCAGCTAGGGTAGGAAAAAAATTCTAAATGATCTTTGAACAGACATTATTTACAATAATTTTGTAACTACAGTCTTCATAATACCCAGAGGCTTGCTATTTAGCCATCACAATTGTATAACCAATTGTTCCCACAGTCCTTAGCGATAAGGAATAAGGTTTCCATGGTAATCCTAGATTTTGTAAATGCTCATCCTTTCTCTAAATGGATAGCAAATTGTTTAAATAAATAAATGATCAACTGTCTGCTAGTCAGAAATATACATGACTGGTAGAAGGAATAGAAATATATCTGTGGTATAAAAATAGACTGGTTTGTTGAGCCATAATAAGTTCACAATCTGCAGAATTATGACCCTACTGATAGTCTATGTTAACAAAAGCTTGCTCTTTAATTATCTGCATTGCATTCAGCTGCTGTTTCCCTCCTAAACTCAATTACAATGCTAATAGCAGCTGTGCTGCCATTGTTTGTTGCAATTCATTCTAAAGAAGTTTGATTGGATGTCACTGGTTTTCTTGACTAAGTGTGCAAGGTTAAAGTATCCACCATCACTAATAGCCTTCAGCTCTTTCCAAGATTATACCAATTATTTATATAATTATATGTTATACATCATACAAAATTATTATTCTCTATTATTTCCAAATGATAGCTCTTGATCAGAGAAGACACTGAACAAAAGAATATAGTTTTATTGTCTTCAGGTATTTTAAACTGTAGTGGTGATTATCTTCTCACCATTCTCTATCCCCATGTTAGTCAACATGCAACAAGTCTTCCATTAGACTGAAAAAAATGTCATTTCATTCCAGAATCCCTATTGTTTTCAATTATAGTTCTTTGTTTGCTGACCATTCAGTATTTCCACGTCTCTAAGCAGTCATGTTTGAAAGAGCAATTATACTATTTATAATACTTCAGGTTTTGTTGTGCTACTTTTTGACAGGCAATGCTTTGATGATTTAATATTATAATCATAATAGCTATTGGACATGTGCTTTCTAAGTAACATTATCAGCTATGTAACTGAAAAAAACCCATCACATTACTTGTACAATATAAGAATTTATGGTATAATTTATTTCAAATCATTTATGTTGGGATGGGCCCAAGTAAATGACTGAATGCCTCCAAGCTTTGAGATGTAGTTTGTTAACCTGGATCTGTTGACTTTATATTACTGTTGTAAACATCACTGTGCTTCATCCCTGGCAATGGCTTCATCATTATTCAATTTGTTTTAAAAACAACCCAGGATATTAAAAGAACATGTTTAAGACTGCACAGTTAGGAAATGATAGAATCAATGTTATCTTACAACCTTAACTCTGTATCCTTATGCGCATGCATTAAGATACTGTCTTTATTATATGATCACACATTTTTTTTCTATTGGACTGCTGTCTCAATCAGTACACAGGATGAATGAGTTCAGGGGATGAATTGGGTCTGTGTAGTGAAGCAGACTGTTTCTATGACTCCTGCTTTGTAGCAGAAGCTGGAAGGTGTATATTGAAGAAAGCAAACAGAGAAAAGATGTTTATACTGCTAAGGCATTTGAGTGCTGAAAAGTTTTTAGGTGACCAATGTTGTAAACAGTCATATAATGAGATTTTCCAAATCACCATGGGTGCTGAGAATTAAGTGCCTAACCATTTTTGAAAAACTTGTAAGGCTCTTTTCTTTACATTTACATACCTACATACTTACACAAATTTGGTCTTCTTTGTTTCAGTTCTCTGTCTCTAAAATGGGGAACAATTCCACATTACGTGAGAGGGGTGTTGTGAAGTACTCAAATATTTTAGTGATGAGCAGCACAGAAAAGCCTATGAAGAAATCTGTCTTTAGAGCAGAGTTTGAACAATACACAATAAATAAGGCATGGAGTACTGCATTATACAATAAAAGGATATATACCTTCAATATTTGGAAATAACAGATGATCACTAAGTGAGCACTTTCTCTTCTGAGCACTGAATGAAGAAGGGATTCTGTGGAAAAAGAGAATATATGCTGATGTCATGAAAGACTGTTATCATGATGATCACGCATAAGGAAGTCTAATGTTTGAGTCCTTAACGTTGCAACCTTTTTTTTCCGTACATTGTTCTCCTGTGTGCAATATTTTATAAACTGTTGATTGCCTTTGGCTTGGGAAAATATATTATCTAACCTGTAATTTTTCCACTTGTTATTTATAGAGGCACCTTAAACTTGTGGCAATAATTCCTTAGCAGGACCTTAAGATGTCATATGGCCAAATTAGAAAAGTGCTTAATCCACTTTTATGTCCAGTATTGCTTACCCAGTGCTTGTACTGAAATCCCCTGACAAAGAAGTATGAATTTGGGTAATGGGACAAGTCTGTAATGCTGATGAAAATAAATGTTAAATGTATTTTAACAGAGCTTCAGTAGCGTAATCCATTTAAAAGCAAATTGTTTATCTGTTCCAACTATCACAGAGTATGCAATGTGAAAATATATGTTAGACTTATGCCCTATATTTAAAAAGTACACCAGGTGTAAAGTTTAATTATACTGGGTGCATCTAGACATGTGTTTTACTGCAGAGTAGATTAATCAGCTCTGCAGGAAAGCATCACAAGTCTACCGTGTGCTGGTACTAGGGAACCAGCATGTGCTGGTACTAGGGAACAGTAAATTAATTAACTCCACTGTAAGATAGTACTGTTGGGTACAGTGCTATTTTACAGTGGAGTAACTTACTGTGCTGAAATGCATGTGTAGATGCTGATTTTGCCTAGTCAGCCCAGCTAGCCAGAGGTCTGCTCCGCTCTAGCTCAAATTGCTGCTGTTTTGGGTACATGTGTGGATGCTGCACATGGGAACAATTTCCTCCAGCTCAAATGGCTCCAGAGTTTATTGCATTGCGTTAATTGCACATGTAGATGCACTATGTCATGAAATACCTGAAAATCCTAAAATATGTGTATTTTAATTGTGCTCATAGTACTCATAGTATAAATTTGCATTCAGTGCTTTTTTCTAGATTAAGGAAGTTTCCTGCATGCATCTAGACTCTTACCTTAATATCTTAAGTTAGTTAATATCTTACCTTAATAACTTCAGTTAGTTTCACTGAGCCCATCATCCCACCTCTACTATGTATGTATACAAATTAGCCTTTCCCTGAGACTCACACTAAGTGTTAGTCTTCTTATGACTGCTCACTTGGAGCAGCTTGAATAAGCCCACCATGAAGCATTAGTGCCAAAGCCTCTCTGATTCACCTCTTACGTTAACATTTTAAAAATAATTTAATGAATTTGAGGAGTTTATTTGGTGTGTGTAGTTTGTATATCTTTCCAATATTTGTTTTGTTTATTCTTGTATCTGCAAAACTAAAAGGAGAGAAACTGAGAAGTACTAAATAAAATCCCAAACTAGTCCATAAAAATATTAGTATTTTGGCATTAGAGATCAAGTCTAATCACCTTGCCTTCCTTTTTCCCCTCTGATCATTGTTATTAGCTTGATTTTTTGCTCATTTTTAGTTCTTAACCTTAAGAAGTGTTAATACATGCTTCTTTCCTTAACATGTACTATGTGAAAATGTGAAAATGTTCTGTGTATATTTTGCTCTCCTAATTCCACGTATATTTGTTCCGTTTACAAATTGCAGCCCAAGTCCACCAATGAACATGGAAAAATAAATCATTTTGGCTGCCCATGGGGAAAAAATACAAGATTCAATAAACAATGAAAAAAAAACCCTATTGGTAGATTAATTGAAAAATATTTTAGTAATAATGAACAGAAGATCCTATACATTATTAATACAATTTTATTTCTTTTGAAATATTAACAATAATTATTAACAATAATTAACTGAAATTACATATTATCCTATTTGAGTTATTACTAATTATAATAACTTGGAAGGAAAGCAGTTTTTTCCTTTTATTTTTTACAGTAAACATAAATGATCAGTGCACATTTTTTCAATACTTCCACTAATACAGGGGAGCCAAGATAGGTGAACTCTACCAAGTAAATTACAGCAATTAGCTAATTTCACAGTAGTACAGAAATAAGCTAGTTTGGTTTACAGGGAGATATTAAAAAAGACAAATATCTTTTGATTCTAATGTTGTTCTAAAAGATAATTTACAAGAATACAAAAAAATTAATAAAAAGCAAAACAAGAATGATTACCTGCTATTCACTGACAAAGGAAACAATAAAGATGGATCTTGTTAAAGTGCCAGTTAATTGTCAGATTAGTTGTTGAAAAAAGTATGAAATGTTATTTTTGTTTGAAAAGAAAATAGCAATAAAAGTCATAGGGAAAATTTTCAAAAGCAGCCAAGCAATTTAAGAAAAATGGGATTTGTGTACCTAAATCCTTTTGTTGCACTTACTCTCCCCTTTGTGTTCTGCCTATTTTCTCTCTATGTTGCAGTCCTGCAAAAATTACAGGGGTACTACATGTCATGTATTGTGTGGTGTCCTTCAGTGGAAGGACCACAGTTTATCAAATCAGTGGAAGGTCTCTCAGGAGACTTCTGTGCAATTACTTCTAGGCTCCTATTCACCAAAGCAGTTTAGCACTGGCTAAATTCTCCATCCATGTCTGAACTGAACTTATATTCTGTTACAGGTTTAAACCAGTTTCTGATCACTTAAACAGGTTTATGTGTAAATTCTGTCTCTAGCCCAAATTTATGTTCAAATCCAATTTAGGTCAATGGGATTTTAACATATTCTTAAAATCAAGCATGTGTTAGCAGGGGTGTGCAAAACGGGCCGTATTCAATTTGGATTCAGATTTGGCCTGAATCGGGGACAATGATTTGATTAGCTGATTTAGATCACTGTCCCCAGTTTGATTTGGCTGCATCCGAATCTGAAGATTCAATGCTGATTTGGAGAATCAGTGATTCAGCCATATAAGCAGTTTTAAATGATTTTTCTACATACCTCGAGGTACCAGGTGCAGCTCATGAATGCTGTGATGCTGGAGCAGATGGAGAGTCCCACAGGAGCTCAGCCCCCGACCCACCCGTGTGCTCAGATGTGAACCCTGAAGTACTTCTGGTCCACTTCTGCGTCTGCTGGAGAGCACATGGGGCCCTCCCCTGTGCCCTCCTGGCTCAGCAATCAGCCATGGGGAAACCCAGGGTGCCTCCACAGACCCAAGAGGCACCAGTTGCTGAGCTGGGGAGGGGGCGGAAGTGCTTCTAGTCCATCTCCGGGTCTGCTGCCATGTGCTGGGGACCCCCCCATGCTCCTGTGGGATGCTCCATCTGCCCCAGCATCACAGCATTCATAAGCTGCCTGGTACCTTGAGGGATGTAGAAAAAAGATTTAAAGCTGTGTCCATGTCCAAATCACCAAATCTTTCTGAATCTTTCCGAATTGATTTGGAGGGTTCTGATTCGATTTGGAGCGATGAAAGGGTTTCCTGATTCGATTTGGATTCGGAGCTTGAGACACTGAATCAAGCTGAATCTCTGCCAAATCAAATCAGGGACCAAAGCTTTAGTGATTAGGTACAGCCCTAGTGATTAGGTACTTTGGTCAATATGTATAGTGTTGTTGAAATAGAGCCAGCATGTAAGCCTTTATAGGATCAGTGGCTTAGTGATTCTATAATTCCTGCTACAGAAGACCAACTCTTTTCTTCAAATTCCATAAACAACACTTTTTCCCATTTCAATTTTGTTTTTACGTATCCCCAACTAAATCTAAATCTGTAGTCCACATTTTCAAAGTTCTTTGCTGTAGCAAGAAGCAGATATTGACTTATGTTGAGAGTATAAAGATTTATTGACTTAAGAGGCAAATTTTGACCAAGGCAATTCAGAGATCAATATTTACTTCAAGGGATAATAAATCTGGATGTTCACCAGTACTTGAAGGCAATGTAAAGTTACAGATATTCTGATCTCTTCAGAACCATTTGGAAATCTTTCATATAGCTGTTAACTATAAACTTCCTGTGACCAGCCTAAAAGAGATAAAAGGATAGAAGACTCATCCAGTCAAGTCAATTGAACACTTTTCCATGAGCTGGATATATCCAGTGGATCTTTCCCTTTCACGGTTATTTTTAAAACCTTTTGTAATTTGTGCAGCTGTCTTCTGAATCTCTACATTTTGCATGTTGTAATTGAAAGAGAATATAGTACTTTGCTGGTGACCTAAGCAAGTGGAGTGGTGCATGGTACTATATAATGGGTAATTCCTATGTCCCATCATAGTATATTTTACATTTCTTGCATATCAGGACAATTAGTTCAAATCCAATTTCTTGTGATGCTCCCCAGCCTGGGGTGCACCGTTAGATTTAACTGAGTTTATGTAACTGCTATCATAATATTTTACCCTTGATGGAACAACCTGTGAATATAATGAAATTGTTTTTAAAGCAATTATAACCAGTTCTGCTTCAATTACTTCTCTTAATCTATGTGCAATATTTTTATTTTATTAACAAAACCCAATACAGCACTTCATTTTGGGAAGAGTTTTGTACTGTTAACTCAATTTTCAAATCCTTCTTTCTGGTATTACACACTAGTCCATATTTTCCTATTTTATATTTGTGAATTTGAATATGTATTCCTGTTTCAGACACTTTTAATTTGGCCTTATGGAATCTCATTGTACTGATTTTTTTCTCAAGCTTTTGAGATGTGTTTACCTTGCAAGTATTTATGGGACATATATTAGGAACCAAAAGATAATGGTCTTGTAACAC
Organism: Crocodylus siamensis; assembly: GCF_052110815.1. Lineage (NCBI taxonomy): Eukaryota > Metazoa > Chordata > Crocodylia > Crocodylidae > Crocodylus > Crocodylus siamensis. The sequence continues at coordinate 93,457,426 of NC_143396.1, read as the reverse complement.
AGTTGTGTGTGGGAATTATCCATGATCCTGGTCCTACTGTAGCAAAACCTGAAACTCCAGTTGAACAGCGTACTCCCCCCCATATCTTTTCAGCTGTTAGTAAAGAATAATGACAAGAGCCATTTATAATGGTGTTCAATTATTTAGTAAAATATGTTCCATCGAGTCTACATTTCTCTAATTTCCCTGTTAGATTGTTGTGTAGAATAGTAATACCATCTCTTATTACCATCTCTCACATATTACTCTTATATATAACCCTGCAATCCCAAAAGGTTCTTTTCATCTGTGGATCTCAAAGCACTTTAAAAAGAGGCAAGTATTACATTAAGAGAGGTGGAAACTGAGGCATGGAGAGGGGAAGCAATTTGCCTGAAGTTATCCAGGAATACAGGGAAGAGAAGAAAGATCTTTTGAGTCCCAGCTCACTGAACAATGTACTAAGCTACACTGCCTCCACTGTATAAGCTATCCTCTCATTCTTTTCATCTCTAGGAAATTGAGGGGGAAATGTCACTGCAGTGTTTTATAAAGTCATAATAATTGGGGCACAAACTTAAGTCCAGCAAGAGTGGTGGAGCAGGAAAACTGGTGAGTGGGAAGAAAGCACTTAAAAGTAGCACTTGCACTCATTTTACGAAATGTAGCCAAGCACTAACAGCAGCCTCCAAATCGGGCTGATAGGAAGAACCTGAGCAAATAATCTTTTAATCAAGCCATGTTGTGTAGCTTGTTTATGGCTGGACTAGCTGCCTCCTTTGCCCATCAGAGGTCTGCATACCAGTATTCTGTTTCTTCTATCTGTATGCAAAAGTAGAAGAAAATGACTCTCTGTGCTTTTCTGCCCCTTACGTGTATCAGCACAGAGGCAGGTGGAATTTAACCTTTAATCTTTATTCTGTGTTGAGATGTAACATGCACATTTTTCTTTATGCCACATTCAGTTAATTCTGCTGGGACAAAAATCACGCTAGGGTAATTAGCAAAAATAGGTAATTGATTTTAAGAAAGAAATGGGAGAAAGATATTGCATATCTGAATTCAAATTTAGAAATGGCTTTCAAATCAAAAGACCAATTTAACTGTTGATCTTCTTGAAAAAGCAATCTTTATTTGTAAAGATACAGAAAGCATACTTTTCATTGAACACCAAAGGATGGAGATAGGAATATATGGGGTATCTGGGAATAACTAAGAACAAAATCATCAAAGGATCCAATTATATATTTCCTAATTAACTTATCTGTGTGTGACGGGCTGGCTGGCAGTGACCTGGCCCATGGGTTTTGGAAGGGCAAAAGATGACTGGAGGACTTGGGATTCCCTTTTCGCACCAATCAGGCCCCAGAGACTCACCCCCCTGTGTCCCAATTGGCTCCTTGGGTCACCTGGAGGGGGATAAAAGGGGCAGCATGAGCTGATGCAGGAGAGAGACCAGTGAGGGATCACAAGGAAGGTGCTTCACACAGCTGGTAAGAGCTGAGCCAGCGGGGCAGGAGCAGTGCCCCAGAAGACCCTGAAAGAGCAGGACCTGCAGGCAGCAGTGGGGCCCTCAGCAGTGTGGTGTGTGGCTGGCAAGAGAGGCCCCCACTAGGCTCCAGGATCCCCCTAGGAGAGGCTCCCCAGCTCCAGGAAGGATCTGAGCAGTGACCTAAGGGGGTTTCAACTCTGCTTCCAGCTCCTCCAATCAGAGGCCAGGCAGCTTGATGTGAGGCCAAGGCTCTGGAAAGCTCAAGACCCCTAGCCAGCTGGTATAGTGCTACTGGTGGTGGCTGAGTGGTTGTGTTCTTGCCTACCATGTGGGAGATCTGGGTTCAAGTCCTAGCAGAGGTGACTTGGGGTGAGTGAGATAACAAGAAGTAGATCTTCTTGCAGTGGAAAGGGGCCATTGTGTTTTCCCCCATTTCTCCCCCTCTCGGTACCAAAGCCCTATGTTTCCTTTCATTTGACATTTTGCATCTTCTGCCTTTTTATTTTTCACCAACCCATACTGTTTGTTCTGCTGTTTGTATTTTATATTTTGTTAACCCTGTTTATTGTCAATGATTGTAAGTGTCTAACCTTTGTTGAATCCTGTCCCCTTGGGGTATTGTAATGTCCACTATACCTTCTGATTTATGCCTTTTATGTTCCCAGTATTAAAAGGTATATGGTTAAGTCCCCTTTGGTGGTTTGGCTCTGCTCTATGGGGAGGAGAGTCCCTACACCTCCCACAGTGCTTGTGCACCTGCTTCGATCCCTTCAATTGGAGAAAGGGTACTTCCTGGAGTACTGCCTGGGTTACATGTGCAAAGTATTTAAATGCTTGATTAGAGAAAAAGAAAAAGGGTTTCCTAGGCTCTATATCCTGGAGGAAGGAAAATAAACTTTTTCTTAACTAGTGTCAGCATGAAAGGGATCCTGGAAATGACAGGCAATGGATTTTTTTTTAACTGTCTGAAACAATTCAAATCAAAATCTGCAGTTGTAGTTAGTGCTTAAATTATTTCTGTGACTGCTGAACTTATATATGAGCATGTTTCTAGTTTAGGTTTATATATGTTCACAAAATTCATTTTCTGCCTTCCTCTGTATGTTGTAGACCTTCTGTAGTGTACTGTGCCGGCAATTTAAAGCCTACTATTTAACAGATGTAGACTGATAGGTCCAATATTCTTTACTATATGAATGGTGTTGAAGGGGCATAACTAAAATAAAGTTTGCCTGCCCAAGGGCTGAGAGGCAATGGAAAATGGATGTGTGGCTCATTTGTCTTGAAGTCTGATAAAAGCTGGATATTGTATTTTCCAATATAAGTGAGAGTGCCTGCGGGAAATCTCATTGTGTGAGGATGTTGAGTTGTGATGATGGTACTGAGCAGGAGGCACATGTAAGATAATAAATGTAATAGACATGCTTTGTCTTTGCCAATCCAAGTATCTAATGTTGATCACCTTTCACCAGGCCTTTGTAGAGGCTTCCAAAATGACTTTTGCTATCTAGCTTAGCAATTTGAATTTGATTTTTTAGTTCTCACATTTCCCTTACTTAAGTCAATTTAATTCTGTTCTCTCAGACTTTTTTAGAAAAGGGAAGCCAGGAAGGTTTATGAAAGTTTTTAAGAGAAATGGTTGATAATATATGATCTGCAAGTGAAGGTCAATTAGCAAGCAGGATTTAGGTGTTGCTATGGTCATCACTGCAATGTCTAATTTTTGGACACTGTGCTGCCTAAGTAAATGTATAATCCAAGCCCAGCTGCTGAGCTGCACCATAGAATGCAGGGATAAATCGGGTACCTAAAAAGTGATTCTCCAAAGTCAATATGCTGAATGGATAATAGTGGTGGTAAAGGGGTTGGGAAGCCCTCTTGACTTACCAGAGGAGTCAAGGAGAGTTTAAAAAAGAAAAGGGAGTCTTACAGGCAATGGAAACAAGGGATAGTCACCGAAGAGTAATACACAAGTATAGCCCATATTTGTAGGGAAGATAAGGAAGGCAAAGGCAGCAACTGGGATCAGGTTGGTGACCAAAATCAAGGACAATAAGAAGTCCTTCTTTAGTTATATAGGGAGCAGGAGGAAGACCAAGGGAAATGTAGGGCCCTTGCATAATAGGATGGGACAGCTGATAATAAACAGTCAGGAGGGAGCTGAATTCTTTAATTAATACTTTGTTTTGGTGTACAACTGGTGGTCACCTGCCTGGTTGGATACTGAAGGGATGCTGTGGGGGTGGGGGTGGGGGAGTGATTGCCAAACAATGGTTAGTGTCAAACTGCTAAGAGAGCACTCAGAGTGGCTGAATGTTTTCAAGTCAGCAGGACCAACCAGGGAGAAGCGCTTGACCAGGAATTCTTGGGTCAGCTCACAGAGGTAGTGAAGGCTAAGGATGTGGTTGTCATGGGGGACCTGAATTTCCCGGACATCTGCTGGGAAGAGCAGTCAGCCAGGTCTGAACGCTCATGTATGTTCTTGGCCAGAGTGCAGGACCTCCATCTAACCCAGGAGGTGCACAGCCCCACCAGGGGGGACGCCTTGTTGGACCTAGTGCTGGCCACGGGTGATGACCTGGTGAGGGGGCTGCGAGTGCTCGACCACCTGGGCGACAGTGATCATCGCCTGCTGGAATTCACCATCCAGCGCAAGGTGGCAAAGGCATGCAGTAAGGCAGCGGCCCTAGATTTTAGGAGGGCAGACTTCAATGAGCTAAAGAGGATAGTTGGAGAAGCGCTGAGGTCCCGGAGGGGAGGGCAGCCAGGTGTCCAAGGAGAGTGTTCGCTCCTTAAGGAGACGATCCTCCAAGCCCAAAGGAAGGTAATCCCAATGAGGATCAAAGGGAGCAGGAGAGCACACAAGCCTCTGTGGCTCACCAGAAGAATCTGGGACTGTCTCCTTGCTAAAAAGGAGGCTTATACCCAGTGGAAAGAAGGGGTCATCACCAGGGAGGGCTATTCTGCAGTTGCTCAGGGATGTAGGGGGGCAGTTAGGAAGGCCAAGGCAGAGATGGAACTGGGACTGGCTTCCCAGATTAAGGACAATAAAAAGTCTTTTTTTAAATATGTAGGGGGTAAAAAGAAGGTCCTGGGTAATGTGCGGCCCTTGCAGGATGACATGGGTAACTTGGTCGTCACACCAGGCAACAAAGCTAACATGTTTAATGATTTCTTTGCCTCCGTCTTCCTAAGTAGAGACCAGAACAGCCACCTCCCTGCTGGGCCCCCCTCGGGCCCTGGGGGAGGCACACCTGGGCCACGGGTTAGCAAGGATTTAGTTAGGGAGCTTCTGGAGGGGTTGGACATATTCAAGTCAGCTGGCCCGGATGATCTCCACCCTAGAGTTCTAAAGGAACTGGCCGAGGTCATTGCAAGTCCCCTGGCACAGCTTTATGAGCACTTGTGGTGCTCTGGTGAGGTACTGGAGGACTGGAAGAGGGCCAACGTAGTCCCCTTCTTCAAAAAAGGCAGGAAAGAAGACCCAGGAAACTATAGGCCAGTTAGTCTCACCTTGATCCTAGGCAAGCTGTTCGAGAAAATTATGCTGGCACATATCCAGGAGGGGCCAGCAGGAGACTGCATGCTTAGGGGCAACCAACGTGGGTTCATCAGTGGCAGGTCCTGTCAGACCAACCTGGTGGCCTTTTACGATCAGATCACCAGATCATTAGATGCAGGGGTAGAAGTGGACATAGTCTTACTGGACTTCCGGAAGGCTTTTGACACTGTCTCTCACCCTGTTCTCATCAAGAAACTGGGGGGCTGTGGTGTAGACACCCACACAGTCAAATGGGTTGCCAACCGGCTGGAGGGCCACGCCCAGAGGGTGGTAGTGGATGGATCCTTCTCAACCTGGAAGGATGTGGGCAGTGGGGTTCCACAGGGCTCGGTCCTCGGGCCTGCACTGTTCAACATCTTCGTCAGCGATTTGGATGAGGGGGTAAAAAGCACCCTGTTCAAATTTGCTGATGACACTAAGATGTGGGGGGATGTGGGAACATTGGAAGGATGCAACAGGATACAATCAGACCTAGACAGGTTAGAAGGGTGGGCGGACGAGAATAGGATGGGTTTCAACACAGACAAGTGCAAGGTGATGCACCTGGGGAGGAACAACCGGCACCATACCTACAGGTTGGGGAACTCCCCTCTTGTCAGCACAGAGGTGGAAAGGGATCTGGGGGTCATCATTGACTCCAAGATGAACATGGGCCGGCAGTGTGAAGAGGCAGTAAGGAAGGCCAACCGCACCTTGGCATGTATCCACAGATGCATCTCGAGCAGGTCCAAGGAGGTGATCCTCCCCCTCTATGTGGCACTGGTCAGGCCGCAGTTGGAGTATTGCGTCCAATTCTGGGCGCCGCACTTCAAGAGGGATGTGGACAGCATGGAGAGGGTCCAGAGGAGGGCCACTCGTATGATCAGGGGACAACAGGGCAGGCCGTATGAGGACAGGCTGCGGGACCTGAACGTGTTCAGCCTCCAAAAGAGAAGGCTGAGGGGGGATCTTGTGGCCTGTTATAAACTAGTCAGGGGGGATCAGCAGGCATTGGGGGAGTCACTGTTTCCCCGAGCACCGCCAGGAGTGACCAGGAATAACGGTCACAAGCTGGGAGAGGGTAGGTTTAGGTTAGATATCAGGAGGTGCTACTTCACAGTCAGGGCAGCTAGGGCCTGGAACCAGCTTCCAAGAGAAGTAGTGCAGGCTCCTACCCTGGGGGTGTTTAAGAGGAGGTTAGATGAACATCTTGCTGGGGTCATTTGACCCCAGTATTCTTTCCTGCCATGGCAGGGGGTCGGACTAGATGATCTGCTCAGGTCCCTTCCGACCCTACAAACTATGAAACTATGACCATATGGACTACACCTGAGAGTGCTGAAGAAATTGGCTGAAGTTATTGTGGGATCATTGGTGAAGGTATTTGAAGACTCATGGTGCTCAGGACAGGTCCCAGAAGACTGGAAAAGGGCCAGTGTGTTACCAGTCTTCAAGAAGAGGAGGAGGGAGGATAAAACTGGGTAAAATTTTGGAAAAAATTCTCAAGAAGTCAATTTGTGAGAGACTGCCAGAAGGCATGATGCTGAAGGATAGCCAACATCATTTCACTGTGGGGAGGTCGTGTCTGGCCAACCTCATCTCCTTCTATGTTCGAGTCATGAACTGCTTAGATGTGGGAGATGTGGTTGATGCCATATACTTGGATTTTAAAAAGGTCTTCAGTATGGCCTCCTATGATGCTTTTATAAAAAAACTGGGGGATTGTGGGCTGGCAGAGTCCATGGTCAGGTGGGCTTGGAACTGGCTAAGGGGCTGAACCCACAAAGTGTTAGTGGGTGGGTCTGTATTGTCTTGGTGGGAGGTGACCAGTGTTGTCCCATAGTGTTTGGTCCTTGCCCCATGCTGTTCAGTATCTTTATCAGCAATTTAGATAAGGATGTGGAAAGCACGCTGGTCAAGTTTGTGGATGATACTAAGTTATGCGGAAAAGTCATGCTAGGGGATAGGATGTGGATCCGAACAGACCTGGACAAGTTGGAAATGTGGGTGGAGTGGATCTGGATGCAGTTCAATAGGGATAAATGCAGAACGCTTCACCTGGGGAGAAGTAATTAGCGACATGAATATAGGTTAGGAGGAAATGTCCTGGCCAGTACAATGGCTGAAAGGGACCTTGGGATTATGTTTGATCACAGGATGAACATGAGCTGCCAGTGCAATTCTGTAGTCAACAAAGCTAATAGCTTTTTGGCGTGCATTAGCTGATGCATTGTAAGCAGGGCTAAACAAGTGATACTTCCTCTCTACTTGGTGCTGGTGAGACCCCAGCGGGTGTACCATGTCCAGTTCTGGGCACAACACTTCAAAAAAGACATGGAGAATCTTGAAAGGGTCCAGAGAAGGGCCACAGGAATGAATAACGGCCTAGCAGGCAAACCTTATAAGGAAAGATTAAGAGATCTGGGACTGTTCAGCCTGGGGAAGAGAAGCCTGAAGGGGGACTTGGTGGCCATCTATAAGTATATAGGGGTGCATATCAGGAGCTAGGAGAAAAACTGTTCACTAGGGTGTCCCAGGGGAGGACAAAAAGCAATGGCCATAAACTGTTAGAGAATGGTTTCAGGTTGGATGTAAGTAAGAACTGCTTTATGGTAAGGGTAGCTAGAATCTAGAATAGACTTCCCAAGAAGGTGGTGCAGTCCCCAACCTTGGAAGTCTTCAAGCGGAGACTGGACAGACACCTTGCTGATATCAGGTGAGGAGATAGCTTTAGGTTTCAAACTTTGGACTATTGTGTATATATGAATTGTCTTTGTAAGCGGTAAAGACAGATGATGATTTTTTTGCATTAAATACTAGGGCTTTTTTCAAATCTATTTAACAAATTAAAAAACCATTTTTAAACAAAGTATTATGTTCTAGAGAGAGGTCATAAACAATCTACTTAATGAGTCTTGCAGCTCATGTTTTTAGTCAAATTTTAATGAACTTTTTTTGTCCTTTTCTTTGTCATGTACTGTGGACATTTAATTATGATACCAGAGATCAATGATCCCTACATTTATTTTCCTAGATCATATCACTTGGTGACGTGCCTCTGAAATGCTTTCTTAGCAGCTTTGCCCTTCAACTATGAATCCTGATCCTGTACTTCCTCATTAATGATCTTGGAGTGCTTACATTATTGCTTAAGAGAAAATATTCAGTGTAAGATAGTTCTATTAATTTTAGAATAGAGACAGTCTATTTAGACTCCCCTTTGCTTGTTCAAGGGGTAGAACATTTTTCATTTTGATAAATGAATTGCCTTGTTTATAATGGTTTTTTTTACTAATGAGTAGGAAAAAAAGCCTTTTTAAATAAAAATGGCATGACAAAAATTGTGATGTTTTCTTACTTCATACTAAAGAAAATGAAATACTTTGTGAAGTGATTTTATTGAATGGTGATGACAGTTCAGATTTGGGAGTTGAGACTTTCAGTTTAATTGTTAATGCATATGAATCCTTTTGCTTCTAGATCTGATTTTCTTGGCATACATGGATTGTTAACAACCAAAAGTTTTTATGACTGGATATCAGAAGGCAGGGCAGGGTGAACCCTTACATGGTATTACAGGTTACTTGTATAATTTTTAAAATCTGTGGAATGTTGTCATCATAAAGTTAGAGCAGTTTCAGAGCAGCCACAGGTTAAGGCTTAATGCCCTCTCAGACCTCCACAACTGTGCCTTGTCACTAGAGGGCTGGTGAGCAGAGGCATAAACAGGAGCAGAGCCTGGACTCTTGCTCCTTTGCTTGATTTAGTGCTGGTTAGAGAATGAAGTCCTGAATTTATTCACATAGTAGGTATAGCATAGGCAGAAACAGAGCACGCTTTTGCCGATATGTCTCGGCTGTGGCCTAGAGGGAATGAAAAAGGTCTCCATGCCATCATCCCATCCTTGATTATTGTTCATGTGGTGACAGGGCCCAAACAGGCAAGATCCAGTGTTGTTTGTTTTCCAGTGTGAGAGAGGATTTTGAGCTTCCCTTGCAAAGTGCTTTGAAATATATGGATGACAATTTCATATAAGAGTTAAACATGGCTTTGGTAGGTGATTATTGCCTGACTAGGCTATTCTTGCTATTACCAGCTCCATGATTTCTCTTTAATTAAGCTGTTCAGAGTTCCTGGTCTCAGCTTGGAAGCAGGTAGAGGGGAGACCACTAGAGCACTGGAAGATGGGAAGGGGTAGAGCAGATAGGAGCTGTACATCCTTGGATGCTGGAGGAAAGCATTTTCTACTACCTTCATATACTACCTTTAAAAAGTAAAGTTGGCTTAACTTTCAGAAAGTTAATTTAACTATCAGAGCATATACATGTATGTAGACCAGAACCTATTTAAATGCAGTGCAAAATAATATACCTCTTGGTTTTATTACCTTGAGTCACATTAGTTAAGTTGACATAGCTCACAAGATGGCTGCCACCATGCCAACGAGCTGTATGTGTGTACACTCCAACATTGCTTAATCTAAGTTGACTTAGTTAAGTCACCTTATTTTAAGTTGACTTAGTACATGTGTGCACACCCTAAGGTGCCACCTGGCCCTACCTTTTCCCTAACTTCAGACTAACACAGCTGACTACCTCTCTCCAGTAGTAGAGATCAGAATAGTGGAAAGAGGTAATTGATTCATACAAATTTCTAGAAGATGCAACAATTGCTTACATGCCTACTATCTTTATAATGAACATTCTTACGATGAATTGTGTGGGGAGCTGATTGGCATGGAGAATGAACTTTGACATACTTCTAAAGGTGCTACCTCACATTGGTTATCAATACTACCAAGGTTGTACGGAGAAATTTACTTTTACCTTTCCTGTTCTATTAGCAAGACTAAGACTATCACTTTTCAGTGAAATACCCTATTTACTTTACAAATAAAAGCTGAGGAGAAATTACTTACATTGTATTTTCATGTAATATAATTCTGTAAATTATTGCATCTAAACTACTGAATTAACTTCTTCACATTTATTTTGTTAATGTGTAAAATATATCTACAAGTACAAAAGCCAAAATATCTTGAAAGTTCATAATTTCTGTAATTGGGGAAAATTACAGAAGAATAAACCTCTCTTCCTACATCAAATAATCCCAGTGCTTTCAAGCTGCATGCTTTTATTGCGGAGATCATGACATTTGATATTCTCTATAAAGCCTTAGCTGATGGAATCAGGATGTTGCGAAAGAACCTCTGCTTTCATACTTTAAAAAACTGTAAATTTCTGCCCTATATAGTTCTAAAGGAAAACTAGAAAACATGCAACCAAAACATTAACTCAAAAAACAAAAAATGAAAAGAAAATAATGCATGTCATTTAAAAAAAAAAGAAGAAGCTTAAGCTTGTCTGCTGATTTTTAGGACTGGTTAATGAATGGTTTGAGATTGCAGATTTAAGAATTGCCAACACTCCTCCACAAGGTGGAGGATATCAGAGAGATCAGCAGGTAACTAGGGGTGAACAAGAGGGGCCAACATAGCAAGAGTGCCCAAATCACCCTCTATGCCTGCAGTCCACACCCTGGCAGCATACTTATGCTGGGAACTCCAAAACAGTTCCTGGTTGCTGCTGATTTAAGAGCAACAGCTGGGGTGGGCAAAGCACACACAGTTGCAAGCAGTTGCTTAGCTGGGACTGTTTAGTAGTTCCCCAAATGGGTAAGGCTGCTGTCATCTCTTCTAATTCTTGAAACCTATGTACCCTGCTCTCATACTCATGGTCCAACCCACCTCCCCTATAGGTTTTGCTCCAAGTACCATCTCTGCTTGTTATGCCATTGAGAAAAAGAGAGAGTTCAGCAGTTCAGTGGGTGGGAAACTGGCTACGGAGTAGGACCCAGAGCATTCTCATGAATGGATCTGTGTTGTCCTGGTGCAAAGTGACCAGTGGTGTCCCTCAGGGGTCTGTGCCTGGACCAGTGCTTTTCAACATCTTTATCAATGATTTGGATGGGGGAGTGAAAATCTCATTGGCCAAGTTTGTGGACAACACCAAGTTATAGGGCAGTGTGGTCATGCCAGATGATAGGTTCCAGATACAGACGGACCTGGATAGGCTCAAGAGTCGGGCAGACTGGAACCAGATGAAGTTTAACATTTCCAAGTGTAAGGTGCTCCATCTGGGGAAAAACAACCCTCAACATACATACAGGCTGGGTGGTGACAGCTTGACTTACACCATGGCCGAAAGGGACCTAGGGGTAATGATTGACCATTGTATGAATATTAGCCATCAGTGTGAGGTGGTGGTCAGCAGGGCAAACAACACACTGGCATGCATCAACCAATGCATCTCATGTAAAACTAAGGAAATGATATTCCTGCTGTACTCAGCACTGGTCAGACCACAGTTGGAGTACAGCATCCAATTCTGGGTGCTGCACTTCAATAAGGATGTGCAAAAACTTGAGAAGGTCCAGAAAAGAGCTGCCTGTATGATCAGGGACCTGCAAGGCAATCCATGTGAGGAAAGGCTGAGGGACCTGGGCCTCTTTAGCCTAAAGAAGAGAAGGATGAGAGGGGACTTGATAGCAGCTTACTGCTATATCAGAGGAGTGCATCAGGATCTTGGTGAACAACTATTGACTAGGGTACCTCCAGGGAAGACCAGGACCAATGGATATAAATTAGGCTGCTTCAGGCTTAATACCAGGAAAAACTCCTTCACAGTCAGGGTGTCCAGACTGTGGAATAAACTCCCTCCAGAGATGGTGCAGTCATCTGGACCTGGAGGTTTTCAAGAGGAGACTAGACAGTCACCTCACTGGGGTCACCTAACCCCAGTTGTCTTCCTGCCTAGACCTGGGGGGCTGGACCCGATGATCTGCAAGGCCCCTTCCAGCCCCTATCAATCTATGAATCTATGAGAGCAAGCCTTTGCATCCTGCTTCAGTGGCTGGCATTTCCAGTTTGGCCACTTGAATTGTGGTGGCCTCATCTCTCTCCTGGAGATGTTTTGTATAGATAGCATCCTATCTTAAAATGCATTATACACTGGAGAGTCAATTTTCCACTCTATCAGGGCTTGGCTGTAGTATGGGGAATGAGCTGGTAAATAGCTGGTGATGTGGCTCCTTAATACTCAGCTATTCAGTCACAGCATCAATTAAAAATACAGTGACAATTTTAAATTACACCATTGACCTAAAGTTCCTTAAGTGCCTTAGATCACTGGAAAGTTAAGTGTAATGGCAGCTCACTCTGCTGTATCTACCCTCCTCTAATCCTACTTACTTCTTTTCCCACAACCTCCTTTAATTCAACAGTGCAAATCCCTCTCCATTTAAAGAGGCAAAACTTGTTGGACTAGTGATTTAACCCTCTTTATTTAATTAAAAGTTAATACTGTAGCCCATCCTTTTGTGAGTACAAAATCATCCTTTCTCACAGAAGTGCTCATTTCTGATCAGGTGGAAAGAAGTACTTGTATGAGAAAAAGTGACAGGCCAAAACCCTAATATGTTAGAAGCTTTGTGATGTTACACTTCCATTTTGTTCTTGTCATATCGTATCAGCATCTGCTGTTGGATATCATTGATTTTAATTATTGAAATTGCAATGAAAATGACTGCTCGCTTCAAATTGAGTTGTTTTTTTTAGTCGGATACTGTTGACAAATATTTCATTTTCTTAAATCCTTTATTGGACTAAAATATGAGAATAGTGCAGTTTAAGATAAATGGATGCTTAATATGTAGGCAGTGCTCTTTGAAGCGGCTGAAAAGAACCATGTAGCAATCTCCCATTGATTTTTCAACACCTTTGAAAATTTTAGAGATGAATATTACTGCACTGTGTTAAGCAACAGACTGGTTTAATTGTTAGACTAATGAGAAATGTAGGACTCTAACATTGTCACAAAGCCTGGTTTAGCAGTAAGAGCAACTTTAATTAAATCTTTAAATTGCCCACCTTTGCCCTGATTCTGTAATCACAGTCACCAGCATGGAACACAGAGTTCACATGAAACCCTAAAGACTTAGCCTGCACAGGTGCAGGGTTTCAGTTTAAGGGTTGCAGCAAACTTTGTGAGCATAAGATGAAGGGAAATACAGCTGTACAGCTACCACTATTGTCTATGGCAATTACATGTATGTATTAGAGGGAAGGATATGGCTCTATATTTGAAATGTATTTGTAGGGCATTGTAGTAATGCTGGCAATTTTTTTTCCAGGTTCTTCTCATGTAAAAGGAATAAAGAGGCATCAAGCTGTTGAAGTGGCTTTTATGCTATGCCCTCCTTCAGGGGCAGGACTAAAGAATGCAGTTACTGTTAAGTCAACGTGGGTGCAGCCTGTAGTGGATGGAAAAGAAGGATACAAATTTTTAGGTAATATTTTTGAACTATTAGGATGCAAGTATTGTCAGATGGCTGGGCGAATTTTTTTTTTTTTTTTAGCCCCTTGCATTGGGTAGGAAAGGTTATATGCACAGGTTACCTGTATATCCACATAGAAATGAAATGTATATGAAATTGAAGAATAAACATGTACTTTCTAAATTGTATGAAAGTGATTTCAAGATCCTGAGGTATAAGCAGCAATTTTAAGAGATCCCATTACATAAAAACCCCTCAGCATGAGGTAAAGGAATTTTTCTGTAAATATTTTAAACTTTTCTTTTTAACCTTTCAAAAGTCCAGTCTTCAGTTACATAAGTCTAAAAAATTCAGTGACAATGATGTATTTGTACCTCCTGGAGGATCAGGAAGTAGACAACCTATGGAACTCCATGCCACTTGAACACCAATTGTATAGTATCTACTTACTGTGAGATTGAGTGGAAGAAACGGAGGGCCAATGTTCACATTGGAGTTATGGTAGCACTGTGGTTAGTGGTTGTTTGCACAGAACCACCTAAATCTAACGGTACCACCACAGTGCCACTGCAAAGTCTATGGGCTCCGTGTATCTTAGTGCAAAAATCTATGGCTAGTGTAATGTGTTAAGGCCCAGCTGGGGCTGATCCAGTTCCAGATCCCAGCTAGTCATCAGAGTGAGTCATCCCTCAGGGAAAGGCCCATATAAACTGGGATGGGAGAACTGAACTCCTAAACCTGACTCCATATTCTGTACCTCTGATTTGTCATCTTTCTGCCTATGCCTGATTGTCCTGTTCCTGCCTTGGACTTTCATCAGGTTGTCCAGATCATGACCTCATCTCAACCTTTGGTTTAATATCTCAGACTCAGATGACCATGTTTACACAAATCAAGACAGCTTAAATTTTAAGGCACCCTTGCAATAATTGGATTCTTACTGGAAAATGTATACATTTATTATAATTTTTGTTATATAGAACCTAATTATTGAAGGGTCATCTTAAATTTGTACACCCTCCTCCACTGCTCCAGCTGGGAAAGCAGCAGCAGGGGGACAGGTGATAGGACAGCAGTTGGGGTGGGGAGGGCAGGTGTGTGGAAGGCCCCTTTCCACCCTACTACTTGTCCCCCTTTTGACTGTTCCTCCACTCCCATGCCATTTCCCCACCCCCACCCTGCAGCTTCTGCCTCCCTGCCTGTCCCCACCTACAGTCTCTTCCTACCTTCAGCATCTGCTCTTCTGCTACTTACTATCAGTCACAGCTCCAGCCCCATTCTGGCCTGGGGTATGGACCACATGGTAGCTCTAGTCCTGGCTGGACAACACACCAGTACTTGCAGTGGCAACAACTCCAGCCCTGGGATGCTGGAACTGCTGCAGCTGCTCTGTGGCCAGGCTAGGGCCAGAACTATCATGTGCTAAATGCCCTGGGCTGGAAAGGGGCTGGAGCTGTGACTGCTGGTAAGCAACTGGAAAGTGTGGGGGAGAGACTACAGTGACACAGGCAGCAGGGTCAGGTACCGGGAGGTAGAAGCTGCAGAGGGCAGGTGGTGGGAGCATAGATAATAGGGGAGGCAGGCAGAGGGAGGAGCAGCTGGCAGCTGGGAGGCAGGTAGAAGCTGCAACCTTGACTTTGGTCCCAACTTGGACTCAGGGCCAGAGTCAGAGCTGCAGCAGCTGCCTCTACCCCACCTCTCCACCCTCTCTCTCTCTGGCTTGTGCTCATTTCCAAGATGAGGGGCTTTTTTCTCTATGTTCAATGAAGAAGAAAACCTAGTCTTGGATTCAAGTAAATGTAGTCATTCCCAGTTTGACTTTGACTTGCACATCAGTGCACCCTCAACCTGGTGTGTTCAACTTGGATTGACTGCCTGTGACCCAGTGACTCCCAATACAGTTTGGTCCTGTAGCACTGATGGAGGAGTGGGTCCTGGCAGAACATGAATGCAGCCGGTACATCTGTTACTTACTGTGACTGACTCCCTACATAGGGATAGGAACATGCAAAAGAAAGAAGTTGAACCTTTGTTGCTGTCTAGAGGGGATAGTTACAACTTCAGAGTGGAATTGCTGGTTTTCTGTAGTCTAGATAAGAAGAGTCTTCTGGTCCCATTCACTTTGTACAGGGGAACAGACTTTAGCTGAGTGAGAATGCCAAAGACTAAAATTTGATATGGGAGGCAGTTCATGGTTCAGGCCTATTTCCTTCACCACAGTGCACAACAGAGGCACCTGCCACACCTTACACTTAAAATGGGATTAGCCAGTTAATCACATCTTAAGTTGTGACCCAGGCACACATTCAGTCAATTAATGGTGTGATAAAACCAAGAGTAAGCCACAAAGTAAATCCACAGAAACTGAGTAAATAACTTTGTGGCTGGTTCCTATCATGCAATTAATTGAATGTGTGATCAGGTGCACCTCTATGGCTGGGAGCTCCATCAGCTGAGCTGCAGGGGTGCATGGGGGTACCTCCATGACTAGGAGCACTGACAGCTAAAGGAGCTCCAGCAGTCGGAACTTGCTACTTGCCAGTGCAGGAGAAGCCCAGGATCATAATCGCAGGCTCCCCCTGGACTGGAATAGTGTGGTGGGATATGATGCACAAGCCCACAATCACGCCATCTGCCATGCATGTGTAGCATGGCAGGTAGCGTGGTTGTGTGGATCATGCATCAGATCCCATCACACCTTTACCTGCATGTCTGGAGGGAGCCTATGTGGCCAAATTGTTGGAAATTTGCATGTTGAAAGTCTTGTTGCTCACTCCCATGCCCTTTATGTTCTACTGACTGTCAGTGTGGTGTAGATGTAATCCCATAATTTAGAAAGGAATTTTATCTTTCAACCAAATGTAAAGTTACAAGTTCTGCATTCAAACTAATTTTGGTTTATTTTAAATCTGTTTTTTTTACAAGTTATAGATTGTGATTATAACAGTTGCAGTCTTTCAGTGAAAAGTCATCAAAGGATTCTTTTTAGCTTGGAGATGCATATAAACTTCTGTGACAAACAAACTCAAGACACTTCCATATCTTTTATATGCCCACTATCATGACTTTTAGTCTGCTTGAATTATTGCTATGAAGTGATGCATGATCCTGTGGCTGGGCCAGATTCTCAGCTGTTGTAAATTGGCAGAGCTCCCTGGAAGTCAGTAGATCTGTGCCAATTTATTGCAACTGTATATTGGTTCCATTTTTGTTGGAATCATTAAACCTGTCAGAATCTGGAATATTCTAGTGCTATGCATGGGTAGGTTGATTGTCCAGATAATGACTTCAGTTCCAAAATACTTATAGACCTGTGTTTTGTTAGTTGTTTGAATTGTCATTATAGTATAGACAAGAAAGTTGTAGCAGAAAGCAGGTCTTGAAATAAGATTATGTTGTATATGATAAACTCTACTTCTGGAAACCTTTATAAGTTGTGTTTTTTTTAAATGACCAGTGTGTTACATCTTTTTGAGTTACAGTGGTTATTACACCCGTTGACAAGAGAAATGTATCAGTTGCCTTGAAAAGAGATTAGTCTATTAAAAGAGGACTTTCTGTAGCTTAGTGTCTCCTCTTCCTATAACATTTTAGGAAAGATAGCCTTGGAAATTTATTGTGTGTTCCATCATTAATACTCATAACATCTGCTACAGGATCAACACCCTCCCTTCTTACTTATTGATTCTGCTTCTGTGACTTCTGAAATGTGTTGAACTTTCAGCTCATAACTGAGTAGCAGGGAATGCAATCACCAGCTAGGATGCCAGCAATTTGAAGCCTTTGTTTCCAGTTGAGGCTCCATTCAAAGAAAATGACCCCTAAGGCTGTGCTTTTATTTAAATTCTAGCACTCAATTTCATATATTCCCCTTCCCCTTGTTACTTGGAGCAAGCAGAGCTTGCAAGGAAGGAACTGTGCTACCTGCATCTGCTTCCAAGTGGGCTGCAGGGTTCAGCCTGCAGATTGCAGGAAACAGAACATTTGGCTGCTGACCAGGGGATGAGTAAGACCTGGGCCCTATTAGCAGCAAGCCAGGTCTGGTGGCTGGAAGGTGAGACCCTCACTATAGAAAGAGCTCTATAGGCTGGCTGCACAGGAGGAGACAAATTCTATGTTTTGGTTCTGTTGTTGTTTGGGGTTTGTGTTATACTGGATGACTGGACGCAAGTCTGAGGAGAGGCTTGGAGACCACAGGCAGCACCTAGGGGTGTGTTGCTAGTATTGCTGGAGGACCATGCTACCAAGTCCATAACAAATAGACTATGGGCATGGGCCCAGACCGTACAATGGATGGAAGCAGAAGGAGGCTTGAAGCCCTGAAGACTGAAGGCACAAGCCCAGAACCTGGGAGGGTGAGACAGGGGCCTGGGAGCCTATAGTCCTGGGGCAGTGAACTTTGGGTGGAGGGGTCCAGCCACAGTAAAACTGATGAAGGCCAGAGGCTTCAATCCAGACAATGTTTTAAGACTTGGAGTGACCTCTAGGGGCAGCCCTCCCATCCGATTATAATGTCAAGGGCTAGGGACAGAAGTTACACATAAACTGGTTTAAATAATCAGAAACTGGATTAAAACTGTAACAGGACAGAAGTTCAGTGCATATAAAGGAATGTCAAAATGGCTGAAACTGATTTAAGGTAAACCTGGTTGAATGTAAGTATCAGACTTAAGTGATTTGGGTCAAACTGGTTTATGAAACTTCTGTCCCAGATCCCTTCCTGGTTCAAATTAAATCACAGTCCCCCAACATCCCAAAATTCTTTGCAGTCCTGGGCTAGGCTGTGTTGTCTACTCCAGTAGAGATGGGTCCTGCCCCACCTCAGGCAAACCCCAGCTGGTGTCCGGGGCAAGGGAGGGGAGTTGGGGAGTTAAACCCCCTTCCCTGGTTAAACCTCCCTTCCTGAGTACAGAGCTGCCCTGGCCTGCTAAAAACTTACTGCTGGCTGTGATTGTGGACTACGAATCCCAGAGGCACCTGGAAGCAGGAAGAGGAACTGATGAGCAATACTTCAAATCCTGCTGTTGTGATTCTGGCCTGCAAATCCCAGAGACCCTTGAGGCAGTAGGAAGAGGAAGAGGAAGTGAACACACAGCCCCTGCTGGCTATGTGCCAGAGAGCCATACTCTAGTTCACCTCTAGTTTCTGGCCTGAGCCACTGCAAATATATGGCTTCGTTTCCTGAATCAAAAGTGAATGTGTGTCCAGTTGTTTCTCAGTTTCACCTCTGCATTTTAGACTAACTTGCAAGGCTGAATAGATTCAACCTTGGGCTTTTTGACTGTCTGTATTTAGCTAAGGTGTGGCAGGTGGGACCCTGGGACACCAGAGGGAGCAAGTAAGACAGGATCCAGGTGGCTTCTGGGGGAGATTTGGCCCCCTCAGGCCTGACTTGCTACATTATATACATATATAATGCACATTCTTGTGCAGCATCCTTTGCATTTGTAATTTAGTATCAAAACAGTAAATGTTCATGTGATTTAAACAAATAGAAATTAAGTTTTTAAATTGTGTCAGAGTATACTAGCTATAGTTCATCTCATTGCTATGCCGATCGTGTTTATGGTAGACCATTACTTAAAGCTTCTACATTATAGATATTGCCCTCCTATTTCCAATACGTATTGAATTAACATCTTTACTGAAAGCCATTGTTGATTTTTTTTAATTGAAACATTGCAGAAAATACACAGTTCCAGTTATTAAAATGACCACATAAAATAGCCTTTTCTTTGACAACTGATTTTTTCTTTATTTATGCAGTTATAGCTAATCACTTTACTACTTAAAGAGTCTGATAAATCTCCTATATTTTCCCTTATCATTAATTAAGTTGATAATTAACTCTTGATTTTTAGAATTTCTGTCACTGTTGATGTGTGAGCCAGAAGGACCAATCCCAAGTTAATTTCCCAAGACTGGCAATTATTTTTTTCATAAGTAATTCATAAAACATTTACTTCTTATTTTTAAAATAGACAAATATGATGTAAAAATCACTAAGACACTAAAAAAGATGGAATCTAACAATGCCATTCTTAGAACCAGTTTTCAAGTTAGAGATGCATGAAGTTTTTTTCTGGGATTTAAGAGGTGGAGGGTGAGTTATTTGTTAGGACAACACAGGAAACAAATTTGACTAACAGTTAGAATGACAAGTTATATTTTCAAGATCAATTTTGTGACTTTTAATTAATATTTTTAAAGATCTTATATTAAAAAAGAAGAGTTTATTCAATTGAATTTATTCATACTCATAATTGCCCTTTTTTGAAAGTGAAGACTCGTTTGGTGAGAAAATGCATAAGAAACAAAAATATGGTATTGTTTTCATTGACTTTTGTTTTTGACATATATTTCTGGGAACTGGAATACTAAGTTGATCTGGTTCCTATATTTCATGATGTATTTTCCTTTATCCCCTTCTAAGGTTTAAAGGGATTTAATGCTACAAAAGGGTTCCATATGAAAAAAATGAGGAGAATTTGTTGTAACTACCAACCCCTATGGGTGTCTCCTTTTCAATACATATTTTTTCCTTAATTGTGAAGCTTTACTGTACAGGAAAAGGAAGACAAGAAAACATAGCCTTTTTACTATTAAATTCTCATGTCACTCTGGCCAAGTCATTCAAGCACTTCAATTCTGTAAGTCTCAGTTTGCACATTAGTAACACTGGATTTGAGTTTTTGATTTTCCTTTGAAAATCCTTCAAAATCTGTGGATGAAAGGAGGTATGTTGTATATAATAATTAGTAATATTGATCTATTAATAAATTCCTTTGTTGCTTAACATTTTATATAATAGTAAATGGTAAAGTGCCCTCGTCTCCAAAAGTTCTGTTGAACAATGTTATGGTACATTTTTTTTAACTAAGAAGAGGGCATTAAAGTTTTCCTTTGTTTCTGGTAAAATCCTTGTACCATTGGTATGTATACTTGTAGAGAAGTGGGGTATAGGATTGGAAAACATAACCAAGCAAGGAGGCAATTGTCACAAGGCAGAATTCTTAGAGTAACTCAGAATATGTTTTTCAGGAAAAAACCCCCATATAAATCAATGGAAATATGGAGGATAGGGATGAGCAAGATTGTGTAGGATAGAGATATTTGCAAATTAATGTAAACCTTCTTGTCAAACCCCTCTCAAGTTGATAGAAATCTTTTTCATTGACTTCAGTAATGTTCAATTCAGGCCCAAAGAGAAAATTTTGACTCTTTCAGAACAATGTTCTAAAGAGGAGGAAATTCTTACTAAGGATGACAACTGAAGCCCAGGAAAAAGCCAACCTATTAAATGGGTACTTTGTGTTGGTCTTTCATCAGTCCCATGGGACGCCCATGCCCACTACGAGACAGGGAGGTCTGGGTGAGGGAGATCCCCTGCCCTCCATCAATGCTGACCTCGTGAAGGGACACCTTGAGAGGCTGGATACCTTCAAGTCAGCTGGTCCGGACAATCTATACCCCAGGGTACTCAAGGAGCTGGCAAGCATTATAGCCCAGCCTCTGGCACGGATCTTTGAGACCTCCTGGTGCACTGGTGTAGTGCCTGAAGACTGGAAGAAGGCCAATGTGGTGCCTATCTTCAAGAAAGGGAGGAAAGTGGATCTGGCTAACTATAGGCCCATCAGCCTGACTTCTGTCCTGGGGAAGATCTTAGAAAAGTTTATTAAAGAGGCCATCCTTAATAGATTGGCTGATGCCAACATCCTAAGGGATAGCCAGCACGGGTTTGTTGTGGGTAGGTCGTGCTTGACCAATCTCATTTCCTTCTATGACCAGGTGACCTATCACCTGGACAAGGGAGAAGAGATTGATGTCATATATCTTGACTTCAAAAAATCCTTCGATCTGGTATCCCATGATCACCTTTTGGCAAAACTGGCCAATTGTGGCTATGGACCCAACACGATCCGCTGGCTGGGAAATTGGCTCCATGGTCAGACCCAGAAGGTGGTAATTGACAGAAGTCAATCATCATGGTGCCCTGTGACCAGTGGGGTCCCCCAAGACTCTGTCCTTGGACCCATATTGTTCAACATCTTCATTAATGTTGTGAACATTGGAGTCAGGAGCGGATTGGTCAAGTTCGCTGATGACACCAAACTCTGAGGCAAAGCATCCACACCTGAAGACAGGAGGGCGATCCAGGCTGACCTGGACAGGCTCAGCAAATGGGCGGACACTGAAAATTGCAAGGTTCTCCACCTTGGGAGGAAAAACAAGCAGCATACTTATACGCTTGGCAGTGCTACACAGGCTAGCACTATGGATGAAAGAGATTTGGGGGTCATCATTGACCACAAGATGAACATGAGCCTCCAATGTGATGCTGTGGCTAGTAAAGTGACCAAAACATTGGCTTGCATCCATAGATGCTTCTCAAGCAAATACCAGGACATCATTCTCCCCTTGTACTCAACCTTGGTGAGGCCACAGCTGGAGTACTGTGTGCAGTTTTGGGCCCCACAATTCAAAAAGGATGTGGAGAAGCTAGAGAGAGTCCAGAGATCCATGTGCATGATCAGAGGTCAGTAAACAGACCTTACGATGACAGGCTGACAGCCATGGGGCTCTTTAGCCTGGAAAAGTGCAGGCTCAGGGATGATCTGATGGCCACCTGTAAGTTTATCAGGGGTGACCACCAGTATCTGGGGGAACATTTGTTCACCAGAGCACCCCAAGGGATGATGAGGTCGAACGGTTATAAACTACTGCAAGACCGTTTCAGGCAGAACATAAGGAAGAATTTCTTTACTGTCCAAACCCCCAAGGTCTGGAACAGTCTACCATCAGAGGTGGTTCAAGCACCCACATTGAACACCTTCAAGAACAAATTGGATGCTTATCTTGCTGAGATCCTATGACCCCAACTGTCTTCCTGCCCTTTGGGTGGGGGGGCTGGACTCGATGATCTTCCAAGGTCCCTTCCAGCCCTAATGTCTATGAAAAAAAAAATTAATAGCAGCATTCAGAAGTGAAAGCGATTCCACCAAAGACCAGGAGATCACTCCAGCATTTTCTTTATCTTGGTGATTAAGTTGTAATAAGGGGTCCAGGAAGTCCCTGTGACTATGTTTTGTTACTGGCTAAAAATACTTTGCTATACACTATACTGTAATTACAGTGAAATCTATAAAATCTAAAGGAAAAGAGGAAATGATGAGGACTGAACAAAAGGGACAAAATAGGAGGTTTAAGCACTTAGTGTATGTGCAGACATTACACTTAAATTCTCCTAAACTGGGTTAGGTTGAACTAAGTGCTGAAATGTACATACATTTAGGAAGGTTAGATTAGGCAAAAAATGACTGAGGTGGCACACTAAGGAAGCTAGCTTTTCCTAAAACTCCATACCTAACCAGGCTATTTTTAGCCTTCTGACCTGCCCCTAGATGGGGACATCCTCTACCCCCACAGATGTACCAGTCCCACCCCTCCGCCATCATCCTGCCAAGCCCCTTTGTGGACCCATTAGTCTTCCTGATTTATGCCATCCCCCCTCCCACCCCAACTTACTTAGATGATGTTCCTGGCACAGCTTCTAGCACTGATGAAAGTGTGCACAAGTGGGACCCAATCTATGATCGTGTGGCTTAAAGTAAGCAGTGTGATCATACACTGGGTCCCGAGAACATCTGCATCTATCCTTACAAAGTGACAGATCAACACTAATAATTCTCTGTAATACCTATAGAAGAGGGGATATTGTTTAAATGCATATATAATGCACGTTAGTTCTTTATTTTAACTTTGATATTAGTATCCTGATTATCTTGCTGTTTGTTAATATGATTTAGTTTATGTGGTGTAGCCCCAAAAATTAAAAGAGGAGATATTAAAGAGCTATTATGGAAAATTCTACATATGGTGACCGTTTGGAATAAAAGCTTCTAATGGCTTTCAAACAGTCCCCTAATCTCTGCAAGATGTTGTGAAAAGCAAAATTACAGCAGCATGTGGTCTTTACCATCTTTGACTGTTGTGACTCAAAGATACTTTTGATCATTTAAAAGAAACTTCTACATTCAAAAAACACAAGAACCAGCAGAATTTCCACAACATACCATCTTCTCATTTACATCACACCAGGGTCAATTTGCAGTACATTTCATACAAGAATAAATATACTGTTCTCATGATTGTTAAGACGTGTGCATCTAGTTCTGCACACCCCATGCTGAAAATATACCCCACAGTGTCAGATCCCAACTGTGATTAACAATATGTGAGTTGTTGGCTAAACCAGCAATGTCTACTCTATGCTTGTATTTTTTCAAGTACTTCTGTAACATGCTGCTAACACAGCTTTGTAGGTTTTAACATTTTCCTTAAAAAGTGTATTAAAAAAATCTAAAAGCTAGGGTAGCCAAGGAAAGTTTAAGATCTGTAGGTTTGGGCCTTTGCTTTTGAAGTTCTCTCATGGAAAGCAGTAGAAAGAACAAGGTGTTCATGTTACACAGAAAGATCTTAAAAGGCATTGGACATTCTGAAAATGATAGTTACATTTTGCAAAACATTTGGGGGTCTTGAAATTTGTTTCTATACCTCTTGGAGACAAAATTAAGTCTTTAGGAAAAATGGTCAAAAATCAATCCGATATAATTCAACAAGGATGGATTTGGGATGGAATAACTGGATACACAAATACAGATTGGGGTATGATTAGCTAGGCTGCAGTACTGCAGAGAAGGACCTGGAGTTACAGTGAACTATCAGCTGAATATGACCCAACAGTGTGCTCTTTTTGCAAAAAAAAAGACAACAGCAAACTGAGTTATATTAACAGGAGTTTCCACTGAAAATCAAGGAAAGAGATTATTTTGCTCTGTTCAGCACTAGTGAGGCCTCACCTCGAATGCTGTGTCTAGTTTTGGGCCTCAAGCTTCAAGAAAGATGTGGATCAATTAGAAAGGGTTCTGCAGACGGTGACATTAGTGATTAGAGGCCTGGGAAGCATGACTTATGAGGAAAGACTAATATAACAAGTGTTATTTTGTATGGAGAAGAGAAGGCTAAGGGGCAATTTGATAGGAGTCTTCAAATATCTGAAAGGCAACTATAAACAGAACGGAGATAAACTTTACTCAGTGGCTGTTTGTCAGAAGCCAGTCTCGAACACTAGACTTAGGGGGTTCGTACCACCATCTACCAGGCCACTATTTATATAGTTGAAGGGGAAACACTGAGAAAGGAGACTTCCAACCTCTGACCCCTGATTTGGCTGGGATTTCCAGATGGAAGTTTATCATGTAAAAACTCCCATAAATAGTCAAAATTAGCTTTTAGGACTTTCTTCTAAAATGTTCACAAAGGGATGCTAAACTAAATTGGAATTCATGTACATTCCAAGTGTAAATATAAATGTTCTGCAACTATTTCATAAATGTCATTGTTTGCAAATGGAAAATGAAAAAGAAGGGTAATAGATCTAAGTCAGAGACAGTTAAAAATGAGTTGTGCTGCATGGGTAGCAAAGAGCATCATATTATTTTTACTATTGCAAAATTGTTTCCACGTTTCTCTTTTTTGGTGAAAAATGCAGTTTTAGTAGCGCAGAAAAAATTGTGTATATATGACCATTTTGCTGATATTTCAGGGGTTTTTCCCTAATAATTAAAACAATTAAGCAAGCATTTTCAATGCTCTCTGAATGAAATACTTCAATTTTGCTTTGCGATGCTTTAAGATTTTTTTGTGTGTATTCAAAAAACCCCCTGAATTCTTTTGATCAAGTGGAAAATATTTTTGAATACTCAGTTTGTTGAAAACTTTGTTATTTTTAAATAATATATTTTTCTAAATTTTAAAATCATCAACAAGCAGAGAAAAATCACTATTATTTATTGTTTGATTCTTATTTGTGTGCTAACTGCTGTGTAAATATGGAACAAATGAACAAATCTTCCCCAAGGATGGAGTTTATATAAATACTTTTACCAGTAGCCATTATATTATTTCAGAATTTAAATTTATATTTAGAATTAGAAAAAAATGATCAACCAGATTTGGAAAGACAATTACCTTTTGCATTCTTGACTGTCTAATATCAAAATTTGAGAGTATGATTCCCAAAGTTCATCCCTAAGTAAATGTATACATGAGTTACTTTAAGCTTTCTTGGGATTTCTATTTTAAACTTAAAGAATTGCAAGTAGCCCTGCTGTAATGAATCTGCTTTAAATTCATATCTTGTTTTGTGGGATTTACTGTTTTGAAAAATATTTGATAACTTTATAGCAGAACAGAAAATACTTTTTGCCAACTCAAAGTGCTATGGACATAATTCATGTTCCTGCTGTTACATGCAGAAACTTGTGCCAAGAAAAAGAAAAAAAAAGTCTGGAAAGCTACTAGAAGCCTGGAATATAGAACATACCTGTCTTCAAAAATTTGAACTGAAATTCATCTACTGAACATGAAAATTAATCAAAATGTCCTATTTATTAACTATACTTACTAATTCTCCCATTCATTAAAATAGTTGCAAATTGCATGTTTTGGCCACAGACCTTGTACAATACATGCCATTAGAGAGTCATACTAAATAAGTAATTCCTAATTCACAAATGTGAATGGTAAAATGGGTGCCAGTAGAAAAATATAGAATACTCTGAGGATTTATATGAAAAGTCTCCAAACAATGGAAATGTTAGCAGGGTACTAATTTGCTATTTACAGAAACATTGGTTAAGGACTGGGTGATGACATTTTAAAGCCATATGGGTGACCGAATAATTAAAATCTATTTTTCAATTTTTTTAGGCACATACAAAGCTAAATTTTACTGAAAGTCAGAGGTATCTCTGTTTATAAAGACCAATTTTTGAAAGGTATTTATGTACAACAGATGCAGACTGGTGCCTGGCAGAATTTTCAAAACATCTTGATGTCTAACTTGGATTTCAATTGGCATGGGGCATAAATTATTTTGAAAATCCCATTTGGGACCTATCTGTATCTTTAAATGCCTAAATACTTTTTCAAATGTGTCTGTAAATGCCTAAGGCTGTCTACATTGATCATTAGGGGCAAACTGGCGGTTGATCCTAAGCCCATTCCTACTGTTTATTTGTAAATCCCTGGTAGCAGCCCAATCTGAATGAAGTTCATGGTATAAATTTCTGCTGAATTTGGGGATGTAGAGCTCCAGCACAGGAGGTCTGGCAGGGGAAATCTTACAGTCCCTTCTTTCAGACTTCTGCTGTATTTTCTTCCTCTTCTACCCATAGGTAGAGACAAGCCTAGAAGAAGAGACAAGACTGATTCCTAGAAGAGCTTTGTTTCACATACAGGCAGCACAATATAAACTATTTCAGACTATACCATCTGATATAGGCAGGGAAAAGCAGATCATGCATCTCAGGCTAGTTGAAGGTGATTGCTTTTGAAAATGGCTCTTAGGCTCCTAAATCACTTCAGCAGTGTTAAAAATTTTAGCCTAGTTTAGTTTTCAGCTCTTTATTATTTTGATATGGTTTAATGCATTTTATATAAAACACCAAATTTAACAGAAAAACAAAAAACCTCTATGAGATTTGTTAAGTGTGATGGTTTATGATATAAACATGTTTATCTAGTTAAATTAATAATATTTACTTAGTCATATTTAATTTATTTATCAATGACTTAGAAAAAGATACTCAGCCCTGAAAATACACTCAAGTCCAGCCCTGGGGGCAACTAAAACGACTTCAAGTAAGATTAGGAGACCATGAGGAAGCATTACAGTCTGTTATGTATAGAGCAGATGTGCACTGTGTACAATATTAATAACTTAAACTATGGAATTCCCACAGTTCTGGGCGGTATTTGCTGTTCTGTTATGAATGAGACAAACCTGGTCCTAAAATCCAGTCCCTCAGAAAACAAAGGCCCATCCACACAGATCAGATTGCAATATTGGGGTTAGACAGGGTAATATTTAAAATGACATATCCAAAAGATAGGAAGCTCTTTAATGAAAATGCTTCTTTAAAAAATCCCTATACTTAGACATGCTGTTTTAGTGTTCTTGTAACAGTATTTAGTTATAATTTTCACAGAAGCAAGACTAGTGGGTTTTTTTTCTTTCTATGGGAAAACTCTTTTTTGACTAATGAACCAAAAGAATAGCATCGTGCTTGTAGTCAAATCAAGAAATTCAGTAATGTCAAATCTGTGATTCATACTTGTAGTCCTTGAAATAGGAAAACAACTGACAAGATTGGTTTCCAACACTATACCAGAGCATTATGTTGTATGAAATTGTGAATCCTTTAAGCTTTATTTTCCTGGCCTTTGAAACCTATTTACTCTCTGTTAGTATATGATTGCTTATATTCAGCTTGTCTAATCTAACTAATCAGCATATTAGGTTTTCTTCGTAAGCTTATACTGGTATTTCTATAACATTTAAGACTGAAAGATAAATTCTGAACACACATAATTTTTATGATTTAAAATCAATGAGAGATGTCTAGGTGCTTTTGAACCTTCTACAATGTGCCTATTTGAAGCTTAGGCATCAAAACATCCCTTTAAAAAAGGGGGAAGGAGAATTTAGGCATCTAAGTACTGCTGGAAAGTATACCTTGGTGCTCTGGCTTGGGCTGGAGCTTTGGTTCTATGCCAAGAAGGGCACATCTACATCTGCAATTAATTCTATTTGGCTTTACTAGACAGTAGCCTAATTTACTGTGCAGTAAGCACCTGCACATGTAGATGGTGATGCTTTACTGCACAGTAAATTAGTCTACTGTGAAGTAAAGCATCTTGTGTAGACATGGCTAAAGAGTCCCAAAAAATTAATCATCACTACAGTTTCCCTACTTAGTCTATTAATTTTTCTTGGAATTTTTCTGCCTCTTGACCTTCCCCATTATTTTGGTCTACTTAGGTCCCCAAACCATCTCTAGGGTCACTGTGCACCTAAGAAGATTTCTAAGATCAAAGAATGAGAAGTAGAGCAATGACTATGTTCTCCCAGGCTTCTTGAGACTGGTTAGTCAGCCTAGGTGGAAAATTCTCTTCATAGGATGATGAATACTCCTTACTGTATGGATGTGAAGAGAACAGGGTTGTGAAAAAGTTTACTGGTATTGATATCTACTTCTAAGTCACTGAGATCTGAAACCATGGGTATAGAATATATGATAGGAGAAGATTCCTTCACACCTGTAGGGGGTAAGTAATTCAAAGCACTGAAAAATTTAAACCCAGCTATGTTCCATTTTCCTATTTTAACAATAAAAATAGCAATCTTTGGTCTTCCCAGTGCACCCATTACTGTATTAAATAGGCTCTGGGAGTTCTGCCTAAAGAATTACTGCAAGGTTTTATTTAATTTTCTTCAAAAATACTCGTAGTAGCTTTGTACTGCTGCTATTTCCCTTCTGGAAAATAATTTCTTCCCTTATTTGCATCCATGCACCCTGTATTTTAGTAACCAGTTATAAGTAAATGAAAGAGAAAAAAGTACCATGTTTAATTTGTACATTTCACATCTAGAGGGATCTGGCAACTATTACTGAACATGCTTTGCTCAAATCTGTGCTAATGTAACTGATATATCTGAACTTTAGAACACTGCTGCTTTTGAAATTATGGAAATTTCTTATAAAAAGCATTTTTCAAAAGGCTGATATAATAGAACCCAAGTTGTTAGTTCATAACTCGTGTCAAGTTACAATTCTTCATGAGCAGATTCCATTTTTGAACAAGACTTAATCAGTTTATCTGTTACTCGCTGCCATTATGCTGGCACTGAAGAAGACTGGTACAGTTTTAAAGCTGTAAAATGCACCCCTTACATCTACTGCACTTGAAGTCATTGGAAGAGCTGAATTCAAATTAAATGGCTTGTGTCCTTAGGAGCTATCATATCCTGAAAAGTAGCTGCCCTGAACATGGAACTATATATCATTCTTGTTTTTTCCTACAAAATGCAGGTTTTATTGGAAACCCACTTGATCATGGTCAGATTATTCCTTGGCAAACAAGTTACTTCTGTTTTTAACATTCAGGCTAAGTACAGACAATCAAAAAGCCTGAGGCTGAATCAGTTCAGCCTTTGCAGGTTAGTCTAAGCTGCAGAGATTAAACTGAGAAACAACTGGGGACACATTCACCTTTGATTCAGGAAATGAAGCCACATACCTGCAGTAGCTCAGGCCAGAAACTGGAAGTGAACTAGACCATGGCTCTCTGGCACATAGCCAGCATGGGCTGTGTGTTTGGTTCCTCTTTCTTCTACCCCCAAGGTCTTTGGGATTTGTAGTCCAGAAATATATCAGCAGGACCCTGCGGAGTTGCTCATCACTTCCTCTTCCTGCTTCCAGGTGTCTCTGGGATTCATAGGCCACAGTCGCAGCCAGCAGTAAGTTTTTATCAGGGCAGGGCAGCTCTGTACTCAAGGAGGGATGGGGAGGAAGGGAAACTTTACCCTCCCTCCCTGGCTCCAGACCCCAATCAGAGTTTTGTGGGGGAGTCCTTTTCTCCTCCCCCCCACCCTTCTTTGCTGGAGCAGACAGCACAGGGCTGGAAAGCATACTGGGATGCTGGGAGGCTGATTTAACACGAACCAGGAAAGGAGCTGGGACAGAAGTTTAATAAACCAATTTGACCCAAATAAGTTAAGTTATTACATTCAACCTGTTTAATCTTAAACTAGCTTCAGCCATTTTGAAACTGGTTTATGTGCATAGAACTTCTATGCTGTTAGAGGTTTAAACCAATTTCTTTCCACTTAAACCACTTTGTGTGTAGCCTAAAACTAGAAAGAAAAAGTATTGAGCTGATCTCTTGATGGTACTATACTAAAATAAGACCACAAATGTTTACAACTCACGGATAATTTCCTAAAATCTTGCACAGAGACATGGACACAAAGTTGAAGCAATTTCAAATGAATTAGAATGCAAATAGGGACATGTATGCATAATCTGGACACTAGTTTACTGAGTGAATACTAAACTATGCCTTTTCTTGAACAGAAGTTGGTAGGTAGTAATGGATACTGGATTATAATAACCAGTGGAAGTATACATCAAGATGTATACTTAGAAGCGATATATATTTGAGGACCCATTCCATTTACTTTTAAATTATAACTGACAATAAGTTAATCAAAGTTTCAGTCACAAAAATAAGTGCTGCATCTGTTGTTAAGCAAAACCTTCCAGTACAAGAAATGTTTTCTTGGTGAACAAGACATTCAGAAACTGTAATTGAAACAATGCATGAGCTTTTACTTGTGATGTAAATGTCCCAGTTGGTCAAGGTTTTGATGGTGCCTCAGTCCTGGTTAGTGAGTAGGATGAATTAATGACAGAAATGTGAAGAAGTTATTCATTTGCAGTTATTTTTATTGCTACATGCAGGCTCTGAATTTAACAGAATCATAAACCAACAAAGTAATGCCTATGTTATGCGCCCAGTACTAGAAATCATTGGGAAGATTTTTTATGAAATTTATGCCTCTTAGGAAATTAAGTTCAAGAACAGCCATTGTTGTCTGGCTTTATTTCTGTGTCTGAATTGTTTCCTTGAAAGGCCTCCGGCAGGTGTCATGCTTGGACAGATGCTTCTAATCTTTAATAGCATGCTGCAGTTATTAAAGAAGTGGTAAAATTCTAACACTTGCCAATCTGTTTTCCACTGGTTATCCTGGAAATGGTGTCTTGTATCCAACAGGCAGCTCCAAATGGTGAAGTTCATAGGTAGACTTCTTTCTTTCCAGGAAATGTCAATTTGATGTCTGGAAGCAGATGTCATTCTCCAAATTCAGTCCATCTCTTAAATTAATAGAAGCCTTAAATAGCTGACAGGTGATAATCTAGCCAGCCAACTCAAAGCATATTCTGACCATACTGCCACATAGAAAATGGGTATTGGGATATATTCATTTCTACAGTGGTGGCTACAATAATCTCTAAAGTCATATTAAAGAAACTACATTTAACACTTCCCTTTCCCTCCCCCCAGGCCACCACCTGTGCATCCCCCTCCCCTGCAAGATCCCCTCTGGCCTGCAGCTGCAGTGCCCCAACCCA
The DNA here is from genome assembly GCF_052110815.1 of Crocodylus siamensis. Classification (NCBI taxonomy): domain Eukaryota; kingdom Metazoa; phylum Chordata; order Crocodylia; family Crocodylidae; genus Crocodylus; species Crocodylus siamensis. The sequence continues at coordinate 93,426,042 of NC_143396.1, read as the reverse complement.
ATCTGATCCTCGCAACCATCCCCCCATGTAAAAATTAAATTTAAATATGTACATTAGATTGTTTCCATACCCAGTCCACCAAAATTGTTTAAATGAGTTTGCTGACCCTCAGTATAAAAAAGGTTGGGAACCACTGCCCTAGGAGCCTTTTAAATTCCTTTAGACCAGCAAGTTTTTCATATCAGCTTCCCAGTCCTCCAGGCAGGCCTGTAATTAGTTTTCAACACCTTTAGCTGGGCTGTACCCCCTGAAAATCTGCAGACTGATACAGCCTAATGTTATAACCTGCTACAAGTCTTTGCAAACCAGCAGCCTGCTACAGTCTGGGAATTTCTGTTTGTATGTACTTGTCCCCGCACTGAGATCTGTTGAACTCACAGCCCATAGCTACCACCTGACTTGTGCTCTTGCTTCAGCCAGTATTAGCCTTCCCTGGCAGTCTATAGGACATGAAGTAACATACATGGATATCTTATGACAGGATGGCATGGTTGGGAGGAAGAAAATGTCTATCCTTTTTGTTAATTTATTTTAAATTATAATCCCTGAAATTCACAATATTCAATATGCTCTTGAACTTGTTAAAAGAGTTCAATAGAGAATAGGGCCTAAATTTTCAAAACTGACTATTATTTGGGAGCCAAATTAGAGATAACCCTGACATGCACATTTCTGTAGGTTAAAAATGTTGGAGACTAAAGCCCCTCTACAAGTCCGGTTAAAGCTGCGTTGAGATCTAATGCATGATCCACAGTCATGCCTCCTGCTGTGCCACGTGTGCCATATTGCCAGTGCAGGGGGAGCCTGATCCTGGGCTCCTCTTGAATAGGGAGAAAAGCCAGCTCCCAAGGCTGTAAAGCAGCTGCTCTGATCTCCCAGGCTTGGGGGTATGTGAAACCCCCACGGCTGGAAGATCATGCCTGTCACAATATCATAGCCTCCCAGCCTCACGGGTTGCACACACCTAGAAGGCTGGGAGATCACAGTAGCTGCATCTCCCTACTCCAGGGGCTCCACATAACCCTGGGGCTGGGAGACTGCATCCACACCCTGTGGTGGTCAGGGCCCTGCTGGGTCATGGCACCGGGAGGCACACTGAAGGAACCCAGTATCCAGAACTGCAAGACTCAGAGTCCCAGCAGTTGTGGAGTGCTGCTAGGACCCAGAGTCAACAGCTGTTGGGGCTAACAGTCCCCACACTTGTGGGATTCCCAGGCTCTGCCTGATAGCAGTGTGCGAATTACATGTGTGCACATTAAAGCCTGATAGCAACCAGCCATACAGACTGTATGCATTTTCAAGATCTAACTTTATAGTTGGTTGGAACTTTTAATGATATGATAGATACTTTTCACATATAGCTGTTCTCAAGGTAATTGCCTGTAACCTGTAAAGGGGGACCTAATCTTCTATTAAGCAGTTAGATGAACGTCAACCATGGGGATTTTTTTTAAAAATGTATGGTCAGGGAATCAAAATTAATTTGATTGCATGGTGGGGTAGATTGTTTGTCAAAACAATTTTTCAATCAATGATGATTTTGTGGTATATAGCTTGTGATTTGAATAACTGGTCAAATGGATGGTTTTGGAAATCAGCATGGAGTGTGGAGATAATATGTTTTATTTGCCAACAGACTTGAGAAGAAAAATACTGCCAAGTTAAAACTCCTTCAAAACAAATGTTAAAATAAGAACGCTGACACTATCCTAACAATAGTATTGTGAATGGTGATACTGTCATTCTGAATGGAGATCTGCTTGAATCAAATTGAATAACAATGCTTTTTTTCTTAGTTAAGGTCATTTCAATTTGTAGGGGGTTGGGATCTGGGTAAACATAAAGATTTTAAAAAGCAATGAGGAGACACTAATGTTCACTGCTGTATACTTACTCATAGAGCCCAATTAAGGAAAACATTGTGCTAATGTAATCTTGCTGAAAATCAAGTAGAACAGTACTGTAATTGTACTGATGCAAAAAGAAGACATGGAATTCTTTTCAATATCACCATATAAATATTAATTTAGACTCACTTTAAATTTGCAGAATGATTTTAACAATGTAGGAGTAGATGAGTGTTGTTTGTGTGATCCATTAAAATATGAGGATTAATCAAGAGTCTCTCACTGCATTTCTACACTATTTCAGCTGAGCATTTTTGGTAATATTGCAGTTTGTTATTGTTTTTTGAAAGTGCTAATATTAGCTTGAAATGTGATAAGAATTATTTTAAAATCTAATTGCATGCTCTCTTTTCTGGCAGTTTTATGTATCTTTGGAATTTGTCTTTTCAGAGTGCTTTATTTAGTTTCCATTAAAACCCTGTAATTTAATAATTGGGATGTGAGGCTGAGCAGAATACAGAATTGTAAAGAATGTGCATTCTCATTTAGTACAGTAGACAATGATATGGACTGACCTGGTTTTCTATACTAAAAAATTATTTTCATTGGGATATAATGAGCTGAGCCAGTATACATGACTATGAGTGTCTGGGGTCAGAAAAAAGTTGGACTTGGCTGTCCATCCCACAGCTGTGATCAGTGATCTCAGTCACATAATAGAGAAGAAACACTATGTATTATTGTAAATCATAGCCCCTCTTCTGCATGTGGCACAGAGTTTTTAAGGAAAGCATACATTTAAAATTTCTGTCTTTTTCCTGGCTCTTCTCATTTTGTATTGGCCACCTTTCCTCTTTTTTAGTTGACCCATTAAGAATTGGTATATTTTCAGAAAAAATAAAGGCAGATATATAGTAGGGCTGTGTGAAGCTTTGGGTGCTGATTCAATTTGGAGGAGATTCGGACTGATTCAGCAGCTGAATCTCTGAAACCAAATTGAATTAGGAGGCAACTAAAAAGGTCCGAATCAATTCAAAGCCTCTGAATCAATTTGGAAAAAATTCGGCAAGATTAGGAGATTTGGGCAGTCCCCGCTCACCACCACAGGGAGATGGACATGGACTCTGTGCCGATAAGTAGGGGCAGGGAGGAGGGCAGAGGAGACCATGGGGAGACTCCCACCAGGCCCCATCCCCTGCCTGCTCCTGCAGCCCCCCTGAGTGCCCCCTGACCCCCACCTGCTCTCCGAGCCCTGAAAATGGCTGCTCTGCCTGGCCCCAGTGTCCTGGCTATTAAAAAAAGAAAAAAAAAAGCCCCGACCTCACCCACTGCTGCAGTACCTGTTAGGGCTTCTGAGGGCTCATGGCAGAGCCCCCTTATGCAGCACAGGGCAGCATGTGACAGTGGGGATTTGTCCCCCCTGCCTGGCGGCAGCTGGTGAGTACAGGGCTTTTTATTTTTAAAGAGCCAGAATGCTGGGGCTGGGCAGGGCAGCCATTAATGGGGCAGGGAGAGTGGGAGGGGGATGGAGGCAAATGGCAGAGCCCCCCCATACAGTGTGGGGCAGTGTGGGGAACAGAGATCCTCCCCCACCTAACAGGAGCCAGTGAGTGTGGAGCTTTTTTTTTTTTTTTTTTTTTTAAAGAGCCGGGAAGCTGGGGCCAGAATGGGCTGGGAGAGCGGGTGGCTAATGGGGCCTGTTTGATTCAGAGATTCATCCAATTCAGCAGGGGCCAAATCTCCAAATCAGATTCAGCTGAATCAGTTCAGGAGTCATCTGAATCACCAAATTGAATCACTGTCCCCCGAATAGGCCAAATCCGAAACAAATACTAGCTGCTTTGCACAGGCCTAATATATAGTAATGGGTTACTGAGCAGAACTAGCTTTTCCTTTCATGTCTGTTCCACAGGCCATTATTTTCTGCACTGCTTAGTGAGTTGGAGAGAGTACACAGGCATGGCAATGTACTACATATTTTATATCTTCATAGATGAAAGAAAAGAAAATTAGAATATGTTATATATAAGCATGCCTAAATTGGCAATAGAAAATGTGTAATGTAGTATTCCAGTGACCTTGTGGCATGTTCAGTGCATTACCATGGAGGTGCCCTGAGTCTACTGTGAGTACCTCTAAGATTGTTTTGATTGTAGAAGAAAGGACATTTGTGTTGAGCAAAATGTTTTGTTTTGATTCTATGTTGCTCTTACTGACCATATGGATGCAAAGTACTCTCAGATGGAGACTTATTTCTGTCTCTTGCCTGGAGAATGCTACTATAGTATGAGCGTAATGAAGTAAGTTGCCCAACCTGTTGTTGTGCTCAAATTCCCATTCCAGACATCGGCTGGGAATCCTTATATAAAAAATGTCATGGTAGTAGGGAGACAGGAAAGAAGCATGGAGCTGCAGCGGGAAATTAGGAAGTACTTGGAAGTTTCACAGTAGATGACATTTCCTAGCCTTTCAGGAGGCATCATGAGACCTACTATTGGTTATTATATTTAAATTTAGATGAAGGGCCATCTTATCAAGTGTTGTAAAAATAATGTTTACTAGGGGTGTGTGAAATGTGTCATATTCAATTCAGATTTGGCCCAAATCTGATTTGATTTGTTGATTCAGATCACTGTCCCCGATTTGATTAGGTTGAATCCAAATCTGAAGATTTGATGCTGATTTGGAGAATCAGTGATTGGGCCATAGACACAGTTTAAATGTTTTTCCTCTATACGTTGAGGTATCAGGCACGGCTTGTGAATGCTGCAATGGTAGGGCAGATGGAGTGTCTCACAGGAGCATGGGGAGGCCCTGCGTGCTTTACAGCGAACCTGGAAGTGAACTGGAAGTACTTCCAGTCCACCTCCAGGTCTGCTGGGGAGCACACGGGGGGGGGGGGGGGCCAGACCCAGGAGGCACCAGTCATCAAGCCATGGGGGCGGGGGGAGACCCACGCGCTCCCTGGCAGACCCAGAAGTGAACTGGAAGTGCTTTTTGTCCACTTCTGTGTTTGCTGCTGAGTGCACTGGGGAGCCCTCCACAGTCCTGTTGGACGCTCCATCCACCCCAGCATCTCAGTATTCACAAGTCACCTGCTGTCTTGAGGTATGTAGAAAAACCAATTAAAACTGTGTCTGTCTGAATCACCAAATCTTTCTGAATTTCCCTGAATTGATTCGAAAGGTTCTGATTCAATTTGGAGAGATCAAAGGGTTTCCTGATTCAATTTGGATTTGGATTCAGCCACTGAATCTTCACACAGCCCTAATGTTTATGCTCTTATGGGGTTTCATGTCAAATCATATTTCTACACAGCAGTAGCTAAATATGTTAGAATGTTTGTGGGCCTGGTTGTTGAACATTTTCCATTCTTCTAGTAGTGGTCCAAGAGTTAATATTTATTCTTAATATAAAAGTGTCTATACCAGTGTATGTTGGCATAATTTGATATTAAGTCAGGCCTTAGGAACACATATAATCCTATCTGATTTTATATCACAAGATCTTCCACCATAACTTGCTATTTTGGAATGCCTTAATCTTTAGAAGCTAATTTAAAACTTTTTAAAGGGCCTAGACTTTCTCCATGTGTTTTAACTCTGTAGTAGAAACAGTTTTCTCTAAGACTAAAATTAAATTAATTTCTAGCCTGAAAGATGGTTACCATTAAATTTATACCCAAATCTAATTACTTTTTCAGATCTTCACACAATTTATTTTAGCTACTGAACAGTGTTGACATGGCAGATCTTGCCTCGAAGGCAGCTATTCTTTACTGGCTTTGAAACAACTCTCTAAAAACCTGTTCTGAGCAGTACAACAAAAACTAATGAAACAGAGTTCTAGGTTGCAGAATAGAAAATGTTTGCATCGATTTTTCGCTTATAATGTTTGCATTTTTCTTTTTGATGCCTAGAGCGTGGGGCAAGCATTCTTTTGAGATTATTTAATTCCTAGAGGATAAATGAAGAAGGAAATAACAAGTGTTTTGCTTTGATCATTTTCAGAGCAGAAGTTCTTGCTTCATACAATATGTTCATTGTTTCAGTAGTGGGAATCATGAGTTTTGTTAAGAAATTTTACATACCATAAACTAAAGGCATGACACTAGGTTGGATACTATGGTTCTAGTTGTTTAATTTTTGTTTGCCTTTTCTCTTGGGGTGCATGATTGAGGGAGTAACATGAAGTCTGTCAAGATGTTTACTGGGGTCTGTGCCATCACAACGATTTTTTTAAACTAACTGTGGAGCATTTCATGGATAATAGGAGTGAGGAGAATGGGGAATGGGAGGAGAAGACCTCATGACTGATGCACAAGCTGTGACAAATTACTGTGTTGTCTCCATACCCCAATACAGAAGCAAATCTTCTTGGAAGTGCCAGGAAATATGTTCTTTGCTCTTATAAAACTGATCATTTGTTGATGTGTCATTTCTAACGTGATGAACATTTAAGTCTAATTGAAATAAATGGGGATAAATAAGTAAATAAATAAACAGGATCAGTAAATGCTCCTCCTGTAACAACTGAATCTTAAACTTTTGACATAGTCTGTGAAAAGAGCTTTCAAGCCTACTTGAAAAATAACAGAATACTCTGGCATGTTTCAACAATGGTGGCTGTTGTTCATTCTCAAATATGTGAAGTTGTGTGTTTTTGAGCATAAATTTTGTAGCTTGACATTCTCTTTCTGGGGAATGTTCTCTGTCTAGAGGCCCAGAAATTCCACACAGACATAACAGGGCTTCCAGGTTCAACAATTTTGGATTGTAGAGGGAAGAGAAGGAAGGGATAGAGCAACACATAGCTTAGTGATTCTCAGCCAGGGTGCCATGGGACCCTAGGGTGCCTTGGGATCTTCTCAAGGGTGTCACAGGGTGCTATATTAGCATTGTTAGGAGTGCGTTATTCGACTAACCATAACCATGATTCACAAGACAAACCCACAGTTTTGACATAGGAATCCATAGTGTTAAAAACATTCTGGCCTGCTATTCTTTTTCTGAGTTCTTTGCAACAGAAGAATTGCTGGGTTTTTTCCCCCCGGAGTTAAAGAAATGAGTAAAAATGAAAAGCTGGCATTTTCTGAGGGTGGGGAGGGGAGCAGGGCTCAAGTTGAAAAAGGTTGAGAACCACTCACATAGTGACCCACATTGTTAATAACATAGTTCAGACTGTAATAGAATAACATTTCTGATAAAAAGTTAGTCAAAGAGGAAGGTGGAAAAGGCTAGAACCCATTCTTACATAAATACTGATCCTGCAAGACATGCACTAGTAACTGTGCTTGTTTTGTGTAAAATATACCCCTTGGACAGCCAGCCAGCATAGAACTTTTAAATCATTCTAGTCCCCCTGTGCACCAATTAAATCCCATCTGTTTTGAGGACTTCAGTAATGCATAAACCTTATTTTGGCTGTCTGCAGAGGATAAGATTTTGCCCTTGAGTAGCGGTACTGAATTCAACTTTACCCATTTGAGTATTCCAATGAAATAAGCATGCTTAAAAGTACAGAATTTTTGACAGAACATAATTTACGACCTTGATCCTGTCCATAGTATGGAGGACATATGGTTGGAAAAGGGAAAAAGGTATATTTTTCTTATCTTGATTATAAGAAGTTTGGACATACAGAATCTGAATTTTGTTCTTAAGCAGCGTGAGAGAACAGTTTGGCAACAACAGCACTATAAACCATAAATGTGATCAACAACATTTTCAGGACATGTAGGGAAAAGAAAGATAATGTTTCCCATCCCTAATACTTGTTATTCTCTCGACACCAAGACCACCCTTCTTTGGTACGTGCAGCTACCTTTTTAGCTTCTCAGATGCTAGATAAGACTAACCAACCAGTGTCTGGCTTTTTTCCTCTCTTCCACATACACAGAGGATTACCCTTGTGAAGGACTATACATAAATAGAAAATGTGATAGCTGTGCTTTAACTACAGTAAGCCTGCTTTTTTTCCTGGCAACAATTTTGAGCAGCACTGTTGCATCCATATTAAGTGCGAATTCCCTTCTGTAAATCCCATTAAGGTTAATAGAATTTTAGTTTTACTGCTTAATAAATTTTAAAGTGGATTAACTTTTGAGAAATATATAACCTACCATGATACACAAAATATGATAATATGCAAGCATCAATATACTGTAGCTAAAATATGAGGAAATCTAATGGAGAATGGATTAAAAAAACATATAATATTTTATTTAAAGAAAATCTTTCAGGAATTTTTCAAACTTATTTATGTCCATTATTTATTATTGATTACCCTTGTCACCATTACTGATTATAAAACACTATCTCATATTTAATTTTTTATAGTTTTAAATTTAAAAACACAATAATGAATTTGCAATATCAGTCCTTTCCTGGGCAATAGATTCTAATGTGATAAACATAAAATTATGGCTACTGCAGGGCCCATCAATAGAAATTGACTGTGAAGGAGAGGTTATATTCAAATACAAATATTTTGAAAGGAAATACGTCTCGTAAATATTCCCTTGTTCATTGCAAACTGTAGCTTTTTCTGCTGCATCCTGCTTTCATTTTAAAAGCACAGTTGATGAAATGAAAATAAGATTATAGTCTTAAATATGCAGGACGTCTCATATCAGAACCTTTGGCCAGCAGATTCTTTAACTAGGAATTAGTTTTCTTCTAGCCACCACCTTATTTTAGATTTGCCAGCCTAAAAGCAGACTGCTTATTTGGTAGCTCTGTAATGTTTAATTTACAGCAGCTAGATCAACCCAATTTATCTGAAACAGATTATCTCTGAAGCCCAAATCAGTAGTCTCATCCTAAACTTATTGCATTATTCGACTAACCATAAGCCAGTTGCTTTGACATTGATTTGTGCAAAATCATGGAAAGCCTGAAATGGGATGCGATCAATAAATATGGAAGGATGATGACATGATGTATACTATTTGACATTTTTTATGGAAAGTAGATCTTTTCAACCAAACTTGATGACATTTTTTCTGAGATTAGAAATTTGGTTGATCAAGGTAATTTTGCTGATGTAATACTTAGTCTCCAGTACTGTACAACATTTTGATTAAGCACTATACAAAATCAATGTTGCACATTTTAGAGGAATTAAAAGTTGGCAGACTGATAGACTTAAAAAATGTAAATCAAGAATCATCCAGCTGGGGAGTTCTTAGTGGTGTCTTTGCTCAATGCTATTAAGTATCTTAATTTCTTTCACTGCAGTGTAATGGAGTAAGTAATTCTTGCTTATCATTTTCTTGGGTAAACAGGGTTTTCTACTTCTCCAAAACTTGCAAGTCATGAGAAATGGATCTGTGCAAGACAAAACCATTGAGGCATTTCTAACCTCTCAATGTGATCTCTGTCTTCAGATGCCTGAAGAATCCACGTGAGCAGAGAGGACTGTAGAGAAAAAGATGTAGGCTCAGCCTAAATTAACTTTCCTAGAGTTTTCTCTACAGTCTGAAATCAGGAATAGCATGTGAGACCTAGCCTACTTTTCCCTTATCCAACTCAGTTTCTATTCTGTCCCCAAGGCAAAACTCAGACCTACTAAGTGTCCTCCATGCAGACTTAAGTAAGGGAGGCAATTTTACAAAGACAGACATTCCTTCCCATATCCAGACTTCCTCTTTAGATCTCTTCTGGGGGGGTATTTTAAGCCTATGCTAGGTCCATATGGGTTATACGTATTACTACAAATTGATAAATTAGTTTAAGTAAATAAGAAAATTCCTTGCTCTTTCAGACCATCTGTCCATTTTTAGAACTAAAACAAACGTAAGTCTCTTAGGTGCCTTCCTTTTCTCTTCTTATTTGCTCCCAACCTCAAAGCATTTGCTGGAAGCCTGTTCAGTTATGGTCAGATAGGAAGAAGGGGCTTGTCTCTGGCAGGAGTGTCCCAGAAGGCAAATGATTGTTCAAACTTCCAGTCTGAACCAAATTTTCAAAACTTATTGATCCCTCATCACTAGATAGCTGGCAAGGATCTTCTTCTTTTCTTACCAATTCCAGTGTACATCCTCAATTTGTCACTTGTGTGACAGTTTGGTGACTGTGTCTATGTAAAACTTACAAATTCTGCTTGAGGTGGCAAAATTGCAGGCAACGTGATTTTTTTTCATTTTCTTTGTAGTTTCAATCTGAAGGCTGACTAAAAATGGCATTGTAGGTTTCCACATTTGTTATTTCTTACACACTTCAATATAAAAATGTGTGGGCTGTCTTTTCTAACTACTAGCCCTGTAAACTCTGCTTGTGATCTGAAAGTCAAGTTGTCAGCATGGCCAATAATGAATTTTCTATAGCTGGAATTTCAGTTATAGTACTACTATGAGCACATGAGTCAGAGTAGGACCCCGGCTGATTGTACATCTCTATTGCCTCAGCAGAGCTACATGAAATGAAAAGTAATAAAAAAAAAACCTTCCATTTTTGTCAGAAAAAGAAGTAGAACTGGACTGAATCAATAAAGGGAGGTGACTGGTTGAAAAGCCAGGTGCAAGATTGGCATAGTTATTTTTTCTTATTGTAACCTCACTTTAAATCTTCAAAATCCATTGCAATACATATTGATAATAACATCTGTCTGAGGAAACAAGGTGGCTCACTTCTCTTTTTCACACACACAACCTCTGTAAATTATGAAGAAATATATTTACTCAGAAATGCTGAATTCATTTTAAAATAAAAGACTTGCTAGATGGGCTTTGTGTTACATAAACAAGTATAGATGCTACTTGAAATCCCATAACTTTTCTCCAATAGAAGGAATGATTCTTCTATTATAGAAATCTTACACTGTTGCATCAAATGCATACATCACTTCATCTTTATCTTTACCAATGCATGGCCAGTATTTGTAGCTATTTGTTTGCCTAGATTTAAATGTGTGTCCTGGCTCTTATATGCTTTATGTGTATAGAGAAATAAAACCTCTTTTCAGGTTCACCCGTAGTTCTTTGTTTCTCTTTTTGATTGAAGTTTGTCATCTGTTCATGTATTTGTTGCCAGTAGCTGTATTCTAAGAGTCCTGTACTTAGCTAATTCACAGCTGTCTGCTATGTTGTACAAGGTGTCTGCAGCTAAGCATATGTCTTATGTTGTAATACCAATTATTAATAATTTCTCTCATGTATGGGTTATCATCAGTAGATCTCAACGCTCTATACAAATATTATCCTTATTTTCAAGACAGGCAAACAGAGGTACAGAGAGGTGAAATGACTTCTTGCATAATGTTACTATGTTTACAAGGCATTCTGCATGAACTTTGCTCAGAGCAATGAGCAATTGTAGGAACAGAGCCCCACAACCCCGCCTGTTTTTAATTATCTGTTCAGGCTTTCCTCCCAAATATGTCTTCCTACTGAAAAATATATGAAGACAATATCTTGTCCCTTTTTGACTTAAACAGATTAAAAAGTAGCTGCCTACCCTGCCTAGCATGCATGCACAGATTCATGTATAGTTATCACACATTTGGCTTGAGAAGGAAGTGTGTGTCATGGAGGGCTGGTTTAGGGTAGCTTTTTATATACTGAGGAATAATTGCTCAATGTCTTGAAGTAATTTTCAAGGCAGTTGTAAATGCAGTTTTTTTGATAGAGACAGTTCCACTCTGGATTACAATGGAGCTTAGATACCTGCATGCTCAAAATAAGCATGCTCAGAAACTTAAATTTAGGTGCCAGGAGATTTTTTTTTTCCCCCAGGCAAAAATGAAGGCACCAAATGAATTTAGGTGACTGATTGATTTTGCAGCCTTTGGAATTTGGTCAGTCTGGATTGCATGGATCACTTTTTGTGACTTAGGCAACTAAATTCCATCTAACTCCCATTTAGCTACCTAATTTAGATTTAGATCAGATCCTAAATAAATACAAATCTCAGCAGCAAAATCTTTAAGGTGCCACAAACACTTACTCAAAGCTAAAGAGACTGTTGGGGTGACAACCTCCCTTAAATGATCAAGGATTCAAGACTAAATCATCAGGAAAAGCCCCAGCAGCACAACAAAAGAAATAGAACGTGAGAATTTACAAACCCGGGACATTGCGGAGAAGATCCCAAAGCTTCTCCAGCCCACAGACCACTATCCTATGCTCCTTATTCATGTGGGCACCAATGACATGGCTCAGAGTGCTACCAGCTGGGTCATGAGGTGCTACAGGGATTTGGAGTGGGGCTAAAGTGTCTGGGGGCACAGGTGGTGTTCTTGTTGATCCTCCCAGTCTCGGGCTATGGGCTGAGGAGGGAGAGGAGGGTCCAAAGACTGTGGCACTGGAGTCATCAGGAAGGCTATGGCTTCCATGACTACAGCCCGCTCTTTGGTGAGAGAAGCAGTGAGCTGCTGAGAAGAGATGACCTCTACCTCTCTCCCCTGGGGAGGAGGCTCTTCTCAGCCAGACTGGCTGAGCTGCTCCACCGGGCTTTAAACTAAGCCCGTTGGGGGATGGAGGGACTACCACCACTGCTGGCCCGCTGAACAATCCTTGCAAAGCCAGCGGACCAAGGCACTTAAGGGAGCCCACCCTTGCCCCAGCACTTGTACAATCTGTGGGCAAGGCAAGAGCCCCCAAGGGGACACTTGCCTGCCTGTACACAAATGCCAGGAGCTTGGAGAATAAGCAGGAGGAGCTCATCCTCCTGCTTAGTGCAAATAATTATGATGTCATAGGGATAACGGAGACCTGGTGGGACTCCACCTATGACTGGACCTCAGGTATAGATGTCTATACCCTGTACAGGAGGGATTGTGTAGATAAAAGGGGCGGGGGTTGTAGCTCTCTATGTTAAGAAAAGCTACATGTCCCTGTAAGCTGACATTGGCGACCAGGGTGGACGACTGGTGACCCTCTAGTTAAAATCCATGGGGAATACGGCACAGAGGACACAACGGTGTCTACTACAGACCTCCCACCCAAAGTCCTGAGCTTGACCAGGAGTTCGCCCGGGAACTAGCTGAGGCCACATGCTCCAGAACCATGGTTGTCATGGGTGACTCAATTACCCAGACATCTCGTGGGAAGATCACTCAGCAAAATCCGAGCGGTCGCAAAGATTCCTCTCATGTGTGGATGACCTCTACCTGACTCAAGAAGGCTATGGGCCAACAAGAGGCGAAGCACTGCTCGACCTGGTACTGGCTACTGGGGATGACCTAATCGGTGACCTAGCGATCAATGGGAAGCTGGGTGACAGCGACCATGACCTAATCACCTTCACCATCCGCCATAAAGCTGGCAAGTCAGTCAGCAACACGGAAGTCATAGACTTCAGGAAAGTCAACTTTGACAAGCTCAGGAGGCTTGTTGGTGAGGCCCTAAGGGACCATGACTCCAGGGAGATGGGAGTTCAAGAAGAGTGGTTGCTCCTTAAGGGAGCAATCCTCAATGCACAAGATAAGTCTGTTTCATCTCAGAGGAAAGGCAGCAAGAGGGCACAGCAGCACCCCTGGCTCTCCAGGGACCTAGCAGACTTCCTGAGGCTAAAAAGAAAGGCCTACAAAGGATGGAGGATGGGATTCACCTCCAAGGAAGATTATTCTGCACTGGTCCGGTCCTGCAGGGAGCAAACCAGGAAAGCCAAGGCTGCAACTGAACTCCAACTAGCTTCGAGTGTCAAGGGCAATAAAAAGTCCTTTTTCAGATATGTGGGGAGCCGGAGGAAAAGCAAGGGCAATGTTGGACCCCTGCTGAACCAGATGGGGCAACTGACAACTGACACCCAGGAAAAAGCCAACCTATTAAATAGGGACTTTGCGTCAGTCTTTCATCAGTCACACGGGATGCCCATGCCTGCTATGGGACAGGGAATCTGGGTGAGGGGAATCCCCTACCCTCCATAAATGCTGACCTCGTGAAGGAACACCTTGAGAAGCTGGATACCTTCAAGTCAGCCGGCCCTGACAACCTGCACCCCAGGGTACTCAAGGAGCTGGCGAGCGTCATAGCCCAGCCCCTGGCACGGATCTTTGAAAACTCCTGGCATTCTGGTGTAGTGCCTGAAGACTGGAAGAAGGCCAATGTGGTGCCGATCTTCAAGAAAGGGAGGAGAGTGGATCCGGCTAACTACAGGCCCATCAGCCTGACTTCTATCCTGGGGAAGATCTTAGAAAAGTTTATTAAGGAGGCCATCCTTGAAGGACTGGCCCAGGCTAACATTCTAAGGGACAGCCAGCATGGGTTTGTTGCGGGTAGGTCTTGTTTGACCAATCTCATTTCCTTCTATGACCAGGTGACCTATGACCTGGACAAGGGAGAAGAGATTGATGTCATATATCTTGACTTCAAAAAAGCTTTTGATCTGGTATCCCATGATCACCTCTTGGCCAAACTGGCCGGTTGTGGCCTTGGCTCCACCACTATCCGCTGGCTGGGAAATTGGCTTCGTGGTCGGACCCAGAGGGTTGTGATTGATGGCAGTCACTCATCATGGTGCCCTGTAACCAGTGGGGTTCCTCAAGGCTCTGTCCTGGGACCCATACTGTTCAACATCTTCATTAACGATGTGGACATTGGAGTTAGGAGTGGACTGGCCAAGTTCGCCAATGACACCAAACTTTGGGGCAAAGCATCCACGCCAGAAGATAGGCGGGTGATCCAGGCTGACCTGGACAAGCTCAGCAAATGGGCAGACGAGAACCTCATGGTGTTTAACACCGAAAAATGCAAGGTTCTCCACCTTGGGAGGAAAAACCTGCAGCACCCTTATAGGCTCGGCAGCGCTACGTTGGTTAGCACTACAGAAGAAAAAGACTTGGGGGTCATCATTGACCACAAGATGAACATGAGCCTCCAATGCGATGCTGCGGCTAGTAAAGCGACCAAAATGCTGGCGTGCATCCATAGATGCTTCTCGAGCAAATCCCGGGACATCATTCTCCCCTTGTACTCGGCCTTGGTGAGGCCGCAGCTGGAGTACTGCGTCCAGTTTTGAGCTCCACAATTCAAAAAGGATGTGGAGAAGCTTGAGAGAGTCCAGAGGAGAGCCACGTGCATGATCAGAGGTCAGGAAAACAGATCTTACGATGATAGGCTGAGAGCCATGGGACTCTTTAGCCTGGAAAAGCACAGGCTCAGGGGTGATCTGATGGCCACCTATAAGTTTATCAGGGGTGACCACCAGGATCTGGGGGAACGTCTGTTCACCAGAGCACCCCAAGGGATGACTAGGTCGAACGGTCACAAACTCCTGCAAGACCGTTTCAGGCTGGATATAAGGAAGAATTTCTTTACTGTCCGAGCCGCCAAGGTCTGGAACAGTCTGCCAGCGGAGGTGGTTCAAGCACCTACATTGAACACCTTCAAGAGTAAATTGGATGCTTATCTTGCTGGGATCCTATGACCCCAGCTGACTTCCTGCCCTTTGGGCAGGGGGCTGGACTCGATGATCTTCCGAGGTCCCTTCCAGCCCTAATTTCTATGAAATCTATGAAATCAATTCCTCTTAGAAGTGGTGATTATTCTTATTTGGACTGATCTCAAAACTCTCAAGAGCCCCATTTTTAGCAGACTAGAAGGTGGTAACAAATGATGTTTATATTTTTTCAACCCTTATTTGGTAATGGACTGTTTTATGCAGTTCAGTTCTATGGATATGTGTTTATTTTCCACAGATCCTGCCAACAGTTTCCATTCTGGGGCTTCCTGCTTATTTCTTCCAGCTGCTTCTCTTTCTTATCCCTTCTGTTGTTGTTCTCCTCCTGACTTCTTTATTTTGCTACTGAAGTCGTGGTGGCAGCTTTTTGTTATACTTTGAAAGCCTAATGTATATGTTCTTGCCAATTGTTTGTTTCTATTACCTTTATAATGATCATTTCTTGAATATTTTATGAGGTAATCACTAAGCTGAGGGGTATCTGCATAGTTAAATCTGTAAATAGTTCAGATAATAGTTTTGAAAGCTCTAGAAGGGGTATATTCAGTATTCAGGTACAGCATGTGTAGCAAACTGGTTATAAACGCATTAACTGGATTATTCAGAGTAGTTCCAGCCCCCCTTCCCTTCCTGTTTTACAAATGAGACTTCCTGTTACTCCCACCTCTGTTTAGGATGCTGTTGAGAGGGGAAAACCAACAAAACAGCACATAGAAAACCTGTGAGTGGGGAGTTTTCTTTTGTGGAACTGAATAGATTCCGTTTGCAAAATCTATAGAGCAGGTTGTTTTACTGGTGTCTAGATTTAAAAGAAAACAGTGCAAAAAGCAGCTTTGTAAACTTAGGGAGAACATTTTCATTCTGGTTACCTTTAATGTCTATGTAGGCTAGTAGGATAGAAGGGACTTTGAGAGGTCCTTTAGCTCATCCCCCGGCCTGAGGCAGGAGCATCCCTATCCAACCCATCCTATAGACATCCATTTTTCTAGCCCCTTAGCAAAATTACACAGTTAAACCTGAGACAAAACCCAACAATAACATCTTATCCTGCCACAGGTAAAGCAGAAGAACTACAGCAGCCAATGTCTTGCTGCTGCAAATGTTGCTAATATATGCTAAAGAGATCCCAGAAAGATGGCCAAGCTCCCCATTATACAGGAAAGAAAAAACCCTCACAGTCCGTATCAATTTGATCATAGGGGGTAAAATTCCTTTCTGATGTGCTTAGATCCTTCAACCTCTCCTTGTATGACTTACCTTCCAAGCCCTTTATCATTTTTTGTCACCCACCTCTCTCTGATTTCTCCACGTCCTTTTTTAAACATGAAGCCCAAAAGTTATCAGCAGGATCCTGGTTTTCTCTGATAAAAAAAAATGCAGATTCTCTGATAAAACCCCAAAAAGCATGATTGAAATGAAAACCCCCTTCCACGGCTCCCCTGGCGCTTCTTGTGCCCCTCACTCCCTCACCCCCACAGCCTGCTGACCGTGTCAGTGCCTCTCACTCTGCCCCAAAGCCCCCCAGCCCTGTTGGTGCTTCTCATTTTCCCCCCACAGCCTCTCCCAGGCCTGCTGGTGCCCTTCACCCCCCACCCACAGCCCTCTGCCACTGCCAGCCCTGCTGGAAGGGGCCCTCAGCTGCCACGGTCATAAGGCTAGGGACCTGGGCCCTCAGCCCCCTGCCTCTGGCAGTAGGTGGTGGCTGCTGCAGCAAACCAGAACCCAGCTCCCCGCCTGCTGCCTGCCTGCTATGGGCTAGGGTGGGGGGTGGCTCCCCACCATTACACACACTCCCAGGGGGCAGAGGAGACCCATGTTCCCAGATCTGTGTGTGGAGTGGGGGCAGGGAAAGCTGTGGGCTTGGGATCCCACCCTGCTTCCCTCCCCCAGGGCCTTCACAATGCAGCATTGCAGGGCATAGCAAGGCTGTGCAGGAATGCTCCTTGCCACTGTAAGCTCCATGCTGCCCTAGCAATGCATTCCCTGCACGCACAGCAGCAGTGGGGGCAAGGGTGCAGGGTTGTGGTCCTCTCTACGCCACACACACACAAGGGATGTGTCACCAGGGCAGTGCAGACCTTGCAGTGGCAAGCAGCTTTACTGCATGGCCCTGCTGTGCCCTGTAGTGCTGGGTCACACCCTCTGGACTGCAGAGGCCCCTAGTGAGGGCAGCAGGGCAGGAGCCTGAGCCTGCAGTGGGCAGCATGCCCTACCCTGGCCCGTGCACAGATCTGGGGGGGCACAGGTCCCTTTTCCCCCCGGGAGTGCACACAGCAGAGGGGAGCCGGTCCCACCCCTCCGCCCCCCATACTAGTGACCTGTGACTCCATCCCACTTCCCACCAGGGCCTTGTGACTGTGTATTGCAGCCCTGTGCCCCAAACCCAATGCTCTGCCCAGACCTGCCCAATTTTCTCCCTATGGGGGCCTCAATCCCCCCCCCACTTACCTATGGGAGGTGCTCTCCAGACTACCTGACCGCCCTCCTCCTGCTACCTCCCAGCCCCCTGCAGGCTGGAACTCTGCCAGCCTTCAGAGGGCTCATTGCAAAACTGCAAAATCTATGAGTTTCTCTGCTAAAATGAGAAATCCATGTTTTACTTCATTTTTCCATGGCAAATGGAAAACCCGGATCCCTGGTTATGAGGAAGGATATGGGACCCAGTCCCACACATTTTCTGGCATAAATAGCCCCCGTGACTTCAAGTATTCAAGCAAGTGAAATGCCATTTTCTCACTTATATAAGTGTTAACAAGATGAAAAAGATGAGTCTTATGTCTTTCTGGGTTTTTTCCTTATTTTGCAATAAATTAATGAGCATCATGGTCTTACTTTGAATGGTCTATTCTAAAAATTTTTATTCACATACGGTAACCTAGAATTTATCCAAATAATACCAATTAAGTGCTACATGGTATTTATTTTAAATTAAACCAAAATGCATTCCAGAAACATAGCTGCATGTTATGGTTATATTTTTAAAGAAAAATTCTCTGTGCAAGGCATTGCTAGTTGATGCTATGGGATGCTAAGGCACTATGTTTATAAACATACTACAACAATCATGCATACAATACAATACAATAACTCATATGATATAAATACATACATACAAGAAGATGTCTCCCATTGTTTATCATGAATTTGTTTAAAAATTAATTTAGTTTGCTCAGTCCAATAAACATGACACATTCTGTGTCTACTTGATTTAGATCAAGAGGCTAATACTAGGTTCCTCGTCCATTCTTACAGATCTGATTCAATAGAAATAAATTTTTTGTGGGGGAAAAAAATCTATCTGAACATGTAGAAGACATTACTCATTACTGCTTTCCTCCAGGATGTATCTGACTGTCCTAAAATGAACGGTATAAAGTGTAGCCATAGATCTATCTCCTTCCCTTCCTCATGTTTAGCTCCTAGTTCTGCACTCCTGAGGGTACAAACATAGGATGTGTACACACATTCAAATATTCTGGGATACTTCTCTCATGTTTGTTCTCCTGATAGAGAAACTTACTCAGAGCCACATGTACAGACATTTGAATGTGGAGGCCCTAAAGCGTGGAGAGCTTGCAGTTCTGACACTGTGCACCTGCAGGGGTCCTTGTGGACACATGTGCAGGCTTTCAGTCTTCTGGGTGACAGATGGCAATAGTGCAAAGGGCAGCCCTAATTGGTTGACCCAGACTGCGTGTTGTCAGTCTGTGTTTCCCTGCAGCACAATATAGGGATTATGAAGGGAATGTGTTGTGCTTCCTGCTGGAGCACGAGTCCAGGGAACAACCAAGGAGAAGCTCTTATAATATAGTAATATAAAACCGTGGTTGTTCCCAGGTTATTTTTCTCCTGGAGTGGCCATTTTTACTCTACAGAAGAGAGCCTGAACATCTGTACATTCTTAGTTTCTCCTGGGAGAGTAGTAACTCTCCCAGGAGAAACTGAATGCATGTAAGAAGCTGTAGTCATACTGCTTGTCTCTTATTTGGCATATACAAGAAAGAAAACACTTGTTAAGACAGTCTCCTCTACCACAAGGCAAGATCTTGTCCCTAGTAAATAAAAGAAGGAAATTCCTAGAGGTGGAGTGCAGTCCTGATGACTCTGCAGTTTTCATTTTCTGTTTTCCTAAGCAAGGGGTTCATCTGGCAGAAGGGGAACTTGAGTCTGGATTCTCTGCCTCTTGGGAAAGAGCTATAACAGCTGGATTATTGAATAAATAGAGGACACAGGCAGCATCAATCATTCCGGGGATCTAGTGTGTCAATTCCTTTGGTTTCCTTACAATTGCCAATTTGTTTTACTCTTTCATTTCAGTAAGAAAAATGATATTTTTGTTTGTTTGATCAAAAATTGTTATTTACTTATTTTTCAGTTCAGCTGTCACAATATCAATTGTTGAGACAGTATGTTCAACTTAAGTTATCAATCTTGTCTCATAATGGTTGGTTCTGGTCATGCTGTATGATAGATCTTTATTTTCAAATCTAATCTAATATGATTATTCTGTGTTTCTAGCAAGTGGACATCCAGCATTAAAGGCAGCTGATCTTCGAGTGGCAGCAGAGTTAGTAGCCTCATCAATGAGAGAATGGAAACGGAAAAACGTTTCTCAGGATTCCTAGTGTTGGGGAGAAATGAGGACGATACCATATCTATGCTTGTGCAGCACATACAACTTTCACAAAATGACAAACATCACCAATCAAGTTGTTTGAACTAAATGTGAAATATCTAGTTAGTTATGTAACTTGGGCCATTTTTCTGAAGCATATGGATTGGTATTCGTACGATCTTTGATATAAAGACCTTAAGCATGCTTCAAAGGACAAAACTAGCATAATAAAATCTTGTAAACTGAGAAAAAATACTGTGATATATTTTATCAGTCACTGCAGTTTGTAAATTTAGATATTTCTTCTTAACATTCAAGAGGATCAGATTCCCAGGACTTAGTCTTTGCTCCAACAAATCTCTCATTGACAGAAAAGAGAGTTTTCCCAAGTGAGGGAAAGTACAGGTGAAACAATTATTTCATATTTAAAAAAGGGGGAGGAAAATTTATTGCTCGTGATCATGACTGTAATTAAGGCAGTTATAGGCCCTCAAGGCCAGTGAGAGCAGAGGAGAGACTAAGCATGTTATCCCTTGTAACTTTTTTCTCCATCCGTTCTGTCCTATAGTTAGTGAGAATTAAATTGGGGCAGTTTACCCCTGAATGAAATACCTGCTAAATTATCATGTTTCAGGTTTTGCTTACCACAAATAAAACAGGTATTTGAAAAAGCTGCAGTAGATCTGCTTAACAGACAGTCAACTGTCCTCTGACCCTTTGAAATCAATGTAGTTATTTTGTCTGTCCATCCCAAAGAATTGAGTAAGCATTCCAAGACTTGGCTCTAAAGTGGAATATCTTGTTTCCCCTTCCTCCCTGTACATACAGTTACCTCAGTTCATGGAGCTAGTGTGATTCCACTGTGCAAGGTAGGGACTGAGATGTATGGATAGACTGGGTGTTTACACCCACTTCATAGTGGGAAACCCGATTCAGTAGGGTTTTTTTTTATGCAACAGTAGCTAGGGGAATGTGTGTGCAGAGGTACCTGGGGTGGAGAAGTTGAAATATTCACTGCTGCATTGATCTTCCTGACCTCCACCTCACAATGCAGATAACAGAGCCATAAACATGGCCTCAGTCACTAAGCTTCAGGGGCTTTCATTATATGAGATGGGGAATATCCTTTTACTTTGTCTCTAGCTTTTTTAAGGAAAAAGCAAATAACAAACTAAACAAAAACATAACAACACCAATACATATTGCTGCTGGTCATATAACCCAGTAACTTAGAGCACTTGGAGGAGAAATGAAGACTGAGAGAAGATAAGACTCTTTGCCCCAATGAGATATAGGATTTTGGACCAAATGGATCTGTGGCCTGAACCAGTATAGCACTTCTTATGTTATGTTGACATTTAATTCTGGGTATTTCTGAACGGTGAAAGGCTTTAAAAATGGATCTTCCCTATGGTATATAGTGTCTTATCCCACCCCCTGTCATCACCAGGTTATCTAGATATCTTCAACACTGCATTGAGTTAAGTGACTAATATTGATCATGTGTGGCTTATTCTCTCATCTACTCCCCCATGAGGTTGGGTGTAGTTCATCCCTCTGTTAGTCACCACTCTGGTATAGTATAGGCACTTAGGCAGTGCTGAAGATTGCAGCCAAATTCCTGCCTATACCAGCCCTATCATGTTCCAGCTCAGCACTAGTAATCGGGGGTAGTGAATTAAATATCCAGTTTTTGTCAGAGTTAGAAACTGCCCTTGTACGTCTACCTTATAGTAGGGTAATTAGACCTACCAATGAATATGGCTGGGATTTTTGTTTGTGAAGCTAACAACTGCATAGATATTTTTTAATCCCAAATTGTTCTACATGTCTCTTTAGAGAAATGAGCTTGCATTAGTTCAGTGACAATATGTCACTCCAAATCTGTAGAAGACAGTGTAAGGTCAGTGAAGAGAAGCCTTTACTTTTCAATAGTCAGTTTCTATATATAAATTGGCACTTGATGCTCATCAAAGAACAAGAAATATTGGATAAGCTTTAAATGTCCATTGTATTTTTGAGCCAACTACCTGATGGAACTCATCACTTATATGTAAATGAACTGTCAATGGCTTGCCACCGTTGGCAATCACTGGACTGTGAAGGGTATGTCTTAATAAGAACCAAAGCTCTTCACAGACTTTGATTTACTGGAAATAAAAAAGAAAAGTCCTCTGAGACTACAAAGGACACTTGTTTCAGATAAAACGTCTAGACAGTAGCAATATATTTGGGACTTTTATTATAGCAAAACTGCAAATTAGAATAGAGTGCTGAAAAAGTTCCTATGACCCAGCTGAGTTCAAAAACACTGTTTCAAACTGATCCTTGAAACACTTATTATCAAATTAAGTTCATAAGCATTCAAAAAAGTAAGAAAGAAAGGAAGGATGTGCAAGGTCAAAATTTGGGCTTGTTAGAACTTTGGGAGTTTCACAAATTTTACATTATCTCTGACAGTGTTCTGTCACCTTTTGCAATGTAGCATTAAATAATTACTTAAAGCAAATACAACATGCATAATTCTGCATTACATGAAGTGACAGCCTGCCTTACAGAAGTTTCCAAATATAAGGGCCTTTTCCTCAACTGTTTGGACATAAGATAACATATAAAGAAATAGGCTCTATGAATTATTACATCTTTAGAAATAATCTAAACATAACTGACAACACATTTTTGGCTTAGACATGTCTGTCATTGTAAGGAAGGAGAGGTAGTTAGCTGTGTTAGTCTGAAGCCAGGCAGAAGGCAGGGCAAGGTAGCACCTGGGGGTGTGTATACACATGCTCTGGGAGTGGGGAGGTGGTGGGAACTTTAATTAGGGCGGCTCTTAGAGCCACTCTAATTAAAACACCCAGAATGCCTCATGTATCAGTGTCCCTGTGCTTCAAATGATGTTGAACGAGCTTTAGATAAAGCACCCCCACTGCCATTTTGAAGCATGGGGATGCTGATACATAAGATGTGAAAGGCTACTAGAGCATGGTAATTGCTATGCTCCAAGAGACTCGATTAATTTGGTCTGCTCTGATGTGCTAGAATTCTAGCACATAGGAACAGCCTTCCTGCTCATGTATAGACATCCTTGAGTGTCTTTAAAGACCCTTAGGCTAGGGACAGATATTCAAAAAGCCTGAGCCTGAATTGATTCAGTCTCTGCAGGTTAGTCTAGCCTGGCATACAGACATCTGGACTGAGGAAATTCAGGCACATGCCTGCAGTGGCTCAGGCTAGAAGCTGGGGGGTGCTGGAGCAGCCCTCCCTCCCTTCCACAGTGCTGAGCGGAGGGGGGTGTGGCCAGGTCCTTCAGGACACTCTGATTAGAGGGGGCTCCACCCCACCTTGATAACAGAGCATTTATCAGCTCTGTTACCAGCATTGAACACCCCATCAGAAAACAGAGCCCCTCTCATTAGTTCAAACTTTTCTTAACAACATTTTGCAAGGAAAGGAACATTCCAAGGGGGGACGTTACCTGTTGATTAGCTCCAAAGAGCCCTAAAGGCACTTTCCTGACTGCCCTACACAGACATCTCTCAGCATTAGCTAGCATAGCACATGCTGGCTACCCTCTGTGCTTTGGGAGGGAGGAGGAAGGGATCCCTGTTTGAGCTGTGAGCAGTGAGGTGGGGGGAGGGTGGGGAGCAGGAGGAAGCAAGGCAGATGCTTTGTGCCTGCAAGTCTCTGCCAGAGCTCCAGTGAGGGAGCATAGGGGAGGGGTCAGCCCTGGTCTGGAGCAGAGAGCCCTGCCCAGCCCAGAGAGCATACCGGGATGCTGGGGGAGTCTGGTTTAACTTAAATCAGCAAAGAGTTTTGGGAAGACATTGAGTAAACTGGTTCGACCCAAATCTGTTAAGTCTGATAATACATTCAACCAGGTTTATCTCAGATTGTTTTAAGTCATTTTCACACTGGTTTCTGTGCACTGAATGTCTGTTCTGTTACAGGTTTAAACCAGTTTCTGATCACTTAAACTGATTTATGTGTAATGTCTGTCCCTAGTCTTAAAGTCTGCATTTCTGACCAAATTAGTCTGTAAGGTGCCTCTCTTTAAGAAGAAAGCTTGCTACTTTCCCCAGTTATTAAAAGGTTCACTTCAGATAAGCATGAAGAAGTTAAGTGGTCAAATTTTCATCTCATTCCAGATTTACACCAGGTTATATCTATCAATTTCCCTCTATCAAACAAGATAGACAGTGTACGTGTGTTTATACAACATCAGGATTTGTCTTTTCCATTTAGTTTATCTGATTGTTTTGTTATTTGTAAAGTTTACCTCCTTTAAAGACTGCAATATGCTTTACAAGGCAAAAACAAGGAATGAAATCCCACCCCCTTTAACTTCATGAGAACTTTGCCATTTTTTTTGTACAGCCTGGGTTCAGACAAAGAATTATTTCTTATAAATTTGCATATATCTACTTTTAGTTAGAATGTGAATTAACTAAGCCTTGTAAGCATCTACCCAATCAAGCCCTATGACTTCCCTGTCCTGTGAATATACAGAGGGTTACAGGACTGTATGCCATATCAGGCCTGCAGCACTTCATTCAGGCTGCAATATTTAGCACATTAGTCTGTAGCTGTTGTAGAAAAAGTGTAACTGATCCAGTGATATCTAGGTTTCCACGTAGCTGAAATAGTGGCTCTGAGAGATGTGAACTGTCCCATTCATCTGAGGTGTTACCTCATATCTTTTTAAGTATCAACTTTTTAAATTATAAGTGACATATAATGCGAAGCAACTCAAGCTGCAGGTAAATGGCAGAAAATATGGTATCTGGTCGATGAGCAGGAGCCTAAGTGTTTCTCCATCGGGATTTAAGATTTAAAACAGTAAGTGTGATCCAAGTAGAAGGCTAAATTATGGTCAGTTATGATTCTGTATTAGCTTAAAAGTATCTAGCCTGTCTCTGCGAGCAACCTGAACTATCATCTCTGAACAGTTTGAATTACCCCCTCATTTTAATAGGCTGCTAACTCTGGGTGAGAACAAACATTTAAATAATCCAGCTCCGGTTAGGTGATTTACTTTGAGCTGCTGAAAAGTTGGGTTCTGCCATGTGCAGGTATTCATAATATTGTTTATCATATTACCTCTTACCGTGTCATATGATTAGTATTGGTAAAAGTAGACAATTAACAGCTATAATCCATAGAAAAGTACTATTTGATGCAATTTGATTTGTTGATATATTCAAGAAGTCCCCTTTTCCAGCTCCAGGGCTGTGAACACATGCAGGAATTTATTAGGTGGGGTTATCCCATTTTAGACTGAGCATGCCATTTTTAGGGTGATTTAAGTTCTATGAAAGTCTGCATGACTGGGCATTTAGATCAACCTAACCTTGGTTAGGTCCCTCAAACATAATGTTTATACATGCCCTCTGAAACTTCTCAATGGAAAATTGCTATTTATTCATATTATCCTTCTGTTTAGCAGATAGATATTATTTTTCAGAGACCTTATTTTAAACTATTTACATTTTAAATATTGAAAATGTCTTGCTTTAGGAGAACACATCCATGAGGTTAGGTCTGCTTTTTTTCTTTCTTATTCTGTGGAAGTATTTTAGCTTTCTTTGCATAAAATTAAACATATGTATATATATTTTTGTTGGATAGTGGCATTTTCTTTCAAACTCTGTTGCAGCATTTTTATAACATTTATTTTTATTTTGAGATAGTCCTTGAACAACTTACACATCTGTGTGTGTGTGTAAATATATATATATACATATATATATAAAATTTTGCTTCTTTTAAAGACAGCATTACATGAGATTATCTCATACAATTGTTATAAATTTAAGCAATTATTTTAAAATATAAATATTTATAACTATTTTTGCATGGGAATGCATGAGAATTATAAGATGGAACACGTTGATAATAGTTCCTTAATGAAAACTTTCAACGTTTATTGCTGTGGCTGTTGGAAAAATTATACTGTGTTTTCTGACTGGTGATGATGCCAGGAGCATAGGAATCTATGCTTGTAATAGTCCTGTAAAATGCACAAAAAAAGTGGATTCAACTTAATGTGTGCACTCTCAGGTAGTCTATTAAATGATCATGGTATGTGGTTTTAGTTCTGCTGTAAAATAAATATATGCCCTAAGGCTAAATGGCCCTGATTGTTAGCACCGTTGCAGTAAAAAACAAGTTTTATTGTTATAACTTATATTGTTCCTGATTTGTACTACAGATGATAGCCATCAACTAACGTGGGTCTACAGAAATGTGACTGATCAGTTTTCTGTGTATGTTCATAAGATTAACATATACTATTTTCAGGTTTCAAAGGTATGCTAAAAACTTAGGAAATCTGAATGGATAGTTGTGATAAGTTTTTCTTGGCTTCACATCTATTCAATTATATTGTTATTATAGTCACAATATGGTTAATCATGTTATCTCTTACTATGTCACATAATCAGTATTTGTCTAAGTAGAAAATTAACAGCTGTAATCATTTCTAAGTGCTATTTGATGCAAAGCACAGTAGATGGTTTACATCATATTCAAGAAGTCCCTTCACCTCCTCTATCCCTGCATGCAAATCTGTTGACTATTTAATGTTAGCAGCTAAATCACTATTACCAGAGGCAGAAAACAAGCACGAGAAACATGTATAGTATTAGAAAATTGATTCTAAGTAGTTGGAGAAAACAGTTTTAGAATATTTCTGTTAAATGCATCAAGGGTATTTATATACTCCCCTCCTCTCCCTACTTCCCACCTTTCCTTCCTTCCCTGCCACCCGTCCCTGACAACAGCCACCATCATGACCCCACCTTTGCCTCCCCCTGCTCTGCACCTGCCCAGGCCTGTGCAGCCTTCCTCTATCCCTGCCAGCTGTTGATAGGGCCCCCTTCTTGCTCCCCTCCACCTGGCCCCAACAACAGCTGCCACTGGGACCCCCTCTTCACCTCCTCCTACCCCACTGCCCTCCCTCCCGGCCCACCACCTCCCCCTCCCTGCTGGGTGTTCTGGAGAGCATCAGGGATGAGTGGCTGAGGGCGTGCTGCCACCATAACCCCCCTTTTGCCCTTAGGCAGGAAGGTGTGGGGAAGCCCCACTGCTCAGGTGGCTGGGATGTATTCACCACCACCACAAACTTTCCCAGCACTGATTCAAACTTGGGGTCATGCAGCTTGTGCCCGCAAAGCCAGTTGTCACCTGCTCTCTCAGTGACGCATGTGCAGTTGTCCAAAAGCGTTATGGACAGACAGACATACAAACACACAGACAGACAGACTAAGCCCTTTATTACATTAGAATTCTCAGTTTAAAAAAGATAATTCAGATCATATCCATTGTCAGAGAAATTAGAAAGAAATTTTTTCCATTGATTCCATGATATTATATATATTGGCACTAAACTTATGTTGTAATTTTACTAGATAAGTATTTTCTGGAACATCTAGTTTGTGTCTAAGTAGGTGCTATATTTGGAACCTATTTTTATTCTGCCTGAAGTATACAGTACGTTAGACCTTGATGTACATTAGACAATAGACACAAAAGATGAGGGATAAAAATGGCTTATACTCCAGAAATATTCATTTGTTTTTTTAAAATATTCAACAAATTTCAGTCACAGTGCGTCATTTAGGATGCCTTGATTTCTCTCTTTGGGAGATATTCAGTCCAGCAGATCCCATATCTAAGTTAGTAAATTCCAAACCTGTAGAAATAAATAAAGTTTGAGAGCTTTTGTCATGCAATTAACTCCTGCTGGGGGGACCAATTACAATTTGCAAATTCTGCTAAGCAACAATTCACTCAACATTTACTATTCACTGTATTTTTTTCCATTGGGAATAAATTAATTATCATTAGGAATAACTGTGTAGTAGAAAAAATTAAATATTTATTATTAGACCAATCAAGACAAGCTAGATGAGGCAAACTTTTTTTCCTTGTCTGTTTTGGACTTTACCCAGCCTGCATGTGTTTGTTTTTTGTGGTTTTCATTTTTTTTTAATTATTATTTAGCAGGGAACTTCAGTGAGGAGTATGTTTTTTTTATGACTGAGGCCAATAGAAAGTCATTGGCATAATAAAACTGCAGATTTTACAATTTCAGCACAGCTGCTCCATGACTTTTAAGCAACTGTGCAAGCACATTGTTTAAAGTATGTTTCTAAGGGCTGATGTCTGGATCTATCCATCCACAGAAGCAACCAGAAACCCTTTAAATCTATCTATAATCAATATTAGAATCTAACCATTTTAATGACTGTTCACAAGCAACCCCTTTTAAAATAGCCATCCTGAAAACGTGTCATCCTGTATTATCCTAGTTGATTGGAAGCTTTAAATCTTATTAGGATGACTACCAGTTAGATGGTAGAAGTTGCTTTATCATAGGAAAATCTGCTTATTTAGGAACAAATATGTGGTATATCATAGACTTTAGGAGGATAATTCTGTTTCACTTTATCTACCCAAATGACAATTTTCCAGCTACACAAGTGACATTTTTAGCACTTACACACATTTTGTGTTTCTATTATCCATGTACGTGCACTGACAGTGTGTTCTCTGCATACATGTATCCTGGATGTGTAAACATTGCGAGAGGACACAGGGACCTTCCTGTGTTTTAGCTCCAGTAACTGACAGGTCATTTACTCAGGAAGCAGGAGACCAAGATTCTAGGACCCCATCATTCAGAGGGACCATTGAAATTTCATCTCTCCAATTTCCCAGAACAGTGTTCTAACCACAACACCACAGGATAGGTTATTATCCAACCATTAACCACTTGGGGGTTAGGCTAAAGCATGGGAGAACTTCATTTTTTTAGGGGATTTACACTCAGATAGGCTTGTGTGGAACTGTACATTTGGCCAGCCAGCATGTGGCCTACTGTTCTTGCTCAGTAGCCCTGCGGATGCTTATCCATACTGCATGGGTAATAGAATCACAAACAACAAACCAGTGCCAGAATGCAAGTTATGTGGCTGGTAAGCAGCTGTTTCGGTGAATGTCCAATGGTGGGCTCTCACCCCAAAAGTCCGACCCCTATCTGTGGTATAGGCTTGTCTCTATTGACCTAGGTGTTGTCAATGTCTGGAGCTCATCACTTGCCTGAGCGGTTTCTTCTCTTCTTACTCTATTTTCTACACCACAACAGTTGTAGCACCTCAGCTAACAAGTCGAAGTCTACCACAACATTTTGCTGGCTCCTCCCACACGTCTGCGATCTCTTCTGCCACAACTTGATGTTACGGGAGAGAAACAGAATGCCGGGGTGTGTGGGTCTAGACGCTTTGGGCTCTCTTAATTTGTCCTAGTGTATTGAAGGCTCCACCAGCCCCTACACCCTTGCCCATTCCACCGGGTGATAATTCAGTTATCTCCGCAATTGGCCTTTGAGAAAAAAAAAAAATGCTCCTTGGGTCTCTAGGTCTGGCCAATCAGTATCCCCGATGGGCCCAGCTGTACCTCGCCTGTCTGGAACTTGGCACAGAGCTGCCAGTAATCCTAGCCAGTCTTTTCCTGGCTTATTGCCCTGATAGTTGCCAACATAGTAGCTAGGGTGACTTTCTTCTCACCCTAACAAAAAGACAAAAAACAAACAAACTGGCATTTCTTTTGGTCTTATAGTCCTAATTTTGTGATACCCTTTTTCTTCAGCCCTGCTATGAGGGTCTTTACGGTACCTTCTAGCTGCTTTGTGGCAGTTTCTGTTTCTCTCTGGGTGTTTCCTTTAGGGTTCTCTCCCCTGGCAGCTCCCTCCATGGAGTTGCTTCCCTTAGGCCCAGTCTCCCTTGCTTCCTCAGTGCCTCCAGCCCTCTCTGCTGTCTCACTGCCTGAGTCAGTCTCTTCCGGTTTCCTGTGCTCCCTTTTTTCCTGCCCCACGTCTCCTTTTATCCTGGAGTTCCAACTGGCTCCTCCTCCCCTCCTGAAACACTGCACGAAGAAGGAGCCCTGCAGAGTTCTTTGCAATACAGGTGGGGCCATTTTACTTCTCTGGGGCTCTTCTCTCTCCTCGCAGTGAACAATGGGAGTTAGAATTCTGCCCTAAGTACAATATCCTGTCCTGGTTAGTATATGAATATTATCTGTGACTTCTTAAACACAAGCTCTTTGATACTACTTATATATATCAATACACCATTGTAATATTCAGATATATTAATTAAGAGTGTGTGTGTGTATGTATGGGGTGTGTGAAATGGGCTGTATTTGATTTGGATTTGGCCGAATTGGGGAGAGTGATTCAATTAGTTGATTTGGATCACTGTCCTGATTCAATTCAGCCAAATTTGAGTCTGAAAACTCAATGCCGATTTGGAGAATCAGCGATTCATCTATAGACACAGCTTTAAAAGTTTTTTGCTACATACCTCAAGGTACCAGGTGCAGCTTGTGAATGATGTGATACTGGGGCAGATGGAGCATCCCACAGGAGAATAGGGCCCCCCGCATACTCGGTGGCAAAACCCGTAAGTGGACCAGAAGTACTTCCAGTCCACTTCTGCGTTGAACTGCAGAGTGTGCAGAGGACCCCCCCCCCCCCGGCTTGGCGATCAGCTGCAGGGGCACCCCAGGTGCCCCCCAGACCCAGGAGGCATCAGTCACCAAGCCGCAGGGGCTGTGGGGGGGGTCCCCTGTGCACTCTGCAGTGGACCTGGAAGTCCACTTCCGGGTCCACTGCAGCGCATGCTGGGGACCCCCCTGCACCCCAATGGGACGTTGCATCTGCCCCAGCATCTCAGCATTCACCAGCCACCTGGTACCTTAAGGTATGTAGAAAAAACATTTAAAGCTGTGTCCATGTCTGAATCATTGAATCCTTCAATGTGGAGGGTTCTAATTTAATTCAGAGAGATTAAAAAGTCTCCTGATTTGATTCAGATTAGGAGACTTGGCCACTGAATTGGGCCAAATTTCCACAATAGAATCAACAACAGAAGCTTTGTACAGCCCCTAATATAATATATACAAGTGCACACCTTTCTGAGGTGGAGATAAAGGTGAAAACAGGAACGTTCCTTGCTACATTCATTTGTGGTCCATTACTACAGCCATCCCAACACATTGCGAAGATGAGTAGCAAGCCCATCTTTGCCTTTCTTAAAAACAACTTCTTTTGGGACATTACAATCACAGTAGGAGTCAGACTGTTAGCACCTGCAGAAGGAAGGATAGGGAAACATTTAAGGAGAGTGGGTAAATCCATGAAAATGCACAGTTCAAATGAAACGCCACATCTATAGCTGGATATTTTGAAATGTACACATGAAACAAAAATATCACAAGAATTCAGCATATCACAGGGCAAGTCTGCACGAGATGTTTACTGTGGAGTTGTCTAAGTAGCTGCACAGTAAATGTCCCAGCATCTATACATGCACTGTTATTAGGATGGAGTAAACTAATTAACTCCGCAGTAGATTAGTACTTGCAAATACAAGTGTAGATGCTGACAGGGCTGGCTGGGGTGTGAAGGTGCTTTGATGTAGGGATTGCCTGCCAGCTAGCCCCACACTGAAGTACCCTTGTGCCCCAGCCAGCCTCTCTGCAGCATGTTGAGCTGGGTCCCTGGGCTGACAGGTTGACCCCTTGGATGGTCTGCCAGCCAGCACTATACTGACCCAGCTCAAAGTGCTGTGGTGCTGGGCACATGTTCAAATAGTGTGTTGGGGAACAATAAACTCTGACTCATTATGCACCTGAGTTCATTATTCTGTGTTAATAGCATGTGTAGATGTGCCCACAGTGTAAAAATGGAGACTTATACCTGTTCCTATTAACATATTTTCTCAATTTTGGTTCATTATTATTTTGTCATCATTTTTGAGTAAGACACTTCTGCTTGCACCTACAACATTCACACTAGACCAAAACACTGGCAATGCTTAGGCATGATTATAGCCATCCTCTTGGATTTGCCCAAAGCTATATATAATTACATCACGGATTTAATCCCAGTGACTTTGGAAAAGTTCCCATGGATGGGGCTGTAATGCCACTTTAAAAACAGAAGGTTAAAAGCTTAACCAGGTTACACAAATAGTAAATATGGTTTTTGCAAACGTAGATATTTCTAAAGCTTCCATTTAACAAAATATCCCAACAAATATCTGTATAGTAAAATTTTAGTATTATATAGGCACCAGGAAATAATTCATGAGTCCAGTTCATAACAGCAGGCAGAAGGAAATGAAAGTACCCTGTGTATTTACAGACTGGAAACAGTAGAGAACCCTGCCATCTTCTTTTCCAAAGGTTTGACACCAGCTCTGTTTACAAAAGACTTCAACGGAATTAAAAGACAATGTATATACATATGTTTATCCATAAGGTACCAGCAGGTTCAAGACTGAAGTTAATATTTGAGCCTTTTGTCATGGCCACTTAAATGTTTTTTGTTTGTTTTTTAACTTGATGTTTTATAGCTGGAAAATGACTTTTTGATACCGAGGTATTCAGTTAGAATGAACCTTAAATACAAAGGGTAACATTTTACTTTGCATATTTATAAAAGATGCAGGCACCTGGTAGCTGGATAACTCAGTAGAGTCCTGTGTCCCTACTAAGGCCTTTAGAGACTACCATCTTGTTACAACACAGTCATCAATCAGCTATTAAGTCAACTGCTTTAGTAGAAAAATGCAGCACCAATGAGGGTGTGAGTGAGCATGTACACAGAGCACTTGGAGAGCCAGTAGGCAGAAGCAAATGGAAAAATTATTTATCTATCAGAGGCAAATAGGACACAAGAGGGAATAGGCACCTGAGAAGAAGGTATGTAGGTAGTACGTCTCCTTTCTAGGCCTTTCTGAAGAACAGGTGAACCCATGGGGAGCTCAGAGGTTTGACCTACAGTGTGATGATGATAGTATGGGAGTGTCTGTAATAATCAGTGTAAGGCTATGAGCATGCTTAATTAAACTACATATTTTCTACAGGCTAGAAGTCATTCAGAATGGCTGCATGGCATACAAAACATCAATTTTAGGTGTTCTTGGAAACAGCATTTGAGGGGCTAATAATGGTGGGTGTCAGGAGTACATCCTGCTAATAGTAGGATGGGACTTTCCTTTCTAAATGGGAAGAAAGATGCTTAGCCTTCTTCTTTCTCAGTGAGCAATGTTAAAAGAATCCATGCATAGGGGCCCTGAGATTACAAGCCCTAGGAACAGGGTTTTAAGAAGTGGAGTTCTTCCTTTGCCAGTAAAGCCGAGGTATTGGCAGTAAAAGTTCCTTGTGCTAGAAGGGGATGTTTGTGTTCCACTTTTTCCAAGGATGAACGAGAAATAATGATGTAGGATTCAGCAGGATGGCAAAGATGCTCATGTTTTTTGCTTTACATTTTCCCCAAATCCAGGGGCATGTGAGAATAGAATTGAAGAAGCTGTATAAGGAAATGTAAATTTCAGACATCAATGACAACAAATTTTTAGAAAAATAAAGTATTGGCAATAGTTGCCAACTCACATAGTCATAACTAAAATCTGTTAGAAAATGAATATCATTGCATCTCACTATTAAAGTGTGCTAATCCTTTGGGAAATGTCCTTTTGATTCCAGGAACCTATTAAATCAACTAACCTATAACCAAGGAATGAAACAAAACTGATACCAACATTAAGAAGCAAAAAGAAAATAATGCAAGACTGTATTGAAAATAAACTGGTATTTAAATGGAAAAGGACAACACTGTTATTATACAAAGTGGAGTGCAAAATTTTTTTAAGGGGGTGTAGGTTGTAGCTATGTTGTTCTAAGTACGTAGGCAGACAAGGTTTGGGTAAATGTGGTATCCTTTATTAGACCAACTAAATAGTTCCAAAAACTGTTCTTTTCAAGCTTTTGGGCCCAAACACCCTTCTGCAGACATAGGGAGAGTCTGCTGTTGTTTTGTGTTCTCCTGGGTGGAACCAAAGCCAGTGTGCAAAATGCAGGTCTATGAAAATGCAGATGCATGGCAGTGAGGATCAGGGGCCATGGAGACAATAGGTGTGAGACAGGTAGGTCTGGGCGGGGGAGGGGGGATGTTGACCTGGTGATAGAATGTAGCTGGTAAAATCTAGAGAGGTTGCCTGGGATTATTGGATGGCAGGCAGGTTATAATGTGCCATCAATTCAATGTCTATATTTAATCCATGATTTTTTGTATCCAGTAGATTTATGAAGTGAAGTTCATAGGCTCATCTACGAAAGTTGTATTGTAAATTCTCTTTGAGGATTAGAACTGAGAGATTGGAGAGAGAGTGGTTGTCTTGTAAGAAGTGCACACCCACAGGTAATTGAGTATTTTTATCTTTGATAGATTTTCAGTATGTGTTCATTCTGGTACGTGGTTGTTTTTTGGTTTCTCCTACATATTTTCCATCAGGGCATTTGGTGCACTGGATGAGAGGTATTACATTTTTAAAGGCAAGATCCCAGAATGGTGATGGTTCTGTTGTGGAGTGTAGTTATTGTGGAAGTGGTGGAAATATGTTGGCAGGTTTTACAGTTCTTGTCCCAGCATAGTCTGGATCCATTCAATGTGTTTTGAGCTATAGGAAATTTGCTTCTGGTGATGAGATTGGTGAGGTTTGATGCTTGTTTAAAGGTTAGGATGGGTGGTTCTGGGAGGATCTCTTTAATAATTGGGTCTTCTAGTATGGGCTGCATTTGTTTGAGGATTTTCTGTATAGGTTCCATGGAGGGATGGTACGTCATAAATGATGATGTGTGATTCCCAGGGATTTTCTTTTTGTACTGCAGCAATTCTTCCCATGGATCCAGGTGGCTCTTTCAAACGTGTTATCTATCTCTTTGGAGGAGTGTCCTGGTTGAGTGAAAGCCCTTTTGAGATTTGTGAGGTGATGATTGTGGGTGTTCTCAGTGCAAATTCAGTGGTATTGGAGGGCTTGTCTGTACATTACAACTTTCTTGGTGCGTTTAGGATGATTGCTAGTTCTGTTCAGATATGTATGTTGGTCTGTAAGTTTCTTGTATATAGTGGTTTGTATTTTGCTATTCTAGACATCAGTCATAGTATCTAAAGAGGAAATGTTGGTGTTGGAGTATTCAAAAAATAGTCTGATGGAGGGGTGATGATTGAATTTGTGATAGAAATCAATTGGAGATTGCAGGTTTTTGGTCCAAATGATAATGCCATCTATATATCTTAAGTATAGCATGGCTTTGATGACACAGTTCTTGAAGAACTCTCTTCCAGGTGGCCCATAAAAATGTTGGCATATTGTGGGGTCATTTTGGTGCCCATAGCTGTGCTCATGGTCTGGAGGAAGTATCGGTTATTGAAAATGAAGTTGTTGTGTGTGAGGATGAAGTGTATAAATTCAGCAATATTTTTAGGTCTGTCCTCTGAGTTGTAATCTTGCTCTTGTAGATATGTAGGGCAGGCTTGGATGCCATCCTGGTTTGTAATGTCGGTATATAAGCTGGTAACATCCATCTTGACTAGTAGGGCTGTGCAAAGCTTCGGTCACTGATTTGATTCAGCAGACATTCAGCCCGATTTAGCGGCTGAATCTCCAAATCCGTATGGAATCAGGAGACACTTTAATCTCTCTGAATGGATTGGACCCCTCTGAATTGATTCAGAGAGATTCAGAAAGATTTGATGATTTGGATTTAGACACAGCTTTAAATGTTTTCTCTACATACTTGGAGGTACTAGGTGACTCATGAATGCTGAGGTGGTGGAGCAGATGGAGTGTCCCACTAAAGCATAGGGGGGGAGTCACCAGTGCACTCAGCAGCAGACCTAGAAGTGGACCGGAAGCACTTCCAGTACACATCCAGGTCTGCCAAGGAGCGTGTGGGGGACTCTCCCCACCATGGCTCAGCATCTGATGCCTCTTGAGTCTGGGGGGGCACCCAGGGTCCCCCTGCAGCTGATTACTGAGTTGAGAGATGCTGGAGGGGGTCCCCTGTGTACTCAGGGTGGACCCAGAAGTGGACCAGAAGTACTTCCGGTCCATTTCCAGGTTCGCTGCCAAATACATGGGGGACCCACTCCACACCCCACATTCCTGTGGGATGCTGCATCTGCCCCAGCATTCCAGGATTCACAAGCCATGCCTGGTACCTTGAGGTATGTAGAAGAAACATTTAAAGCTGTGTCTATGGATGAATCTCTGATTCTCCAAATCAGCATTAAATCTTCAGATTCAGATTTGGCTGAATCAAATTGGGACGGTCATCCAAATCAACAAATCAAATCACTATCCCTGATTTGGGCCGAATCCAAATTGAATATGGCCCATTTTGCACACCCCTAGTGGCTAGGAGGCTATTGCTGGAAAGGTGGTTTATGTTTTAAGTTTTTGTAGGAAGTCTGTTTTGTCTTTGACATAACTTGCTTTTTGGGTTACAAGATGGATTCAATGAAACCTGATATTTCCTTAGTTAGGGTTCCATGGTTGGATATTATAGGTCTGCACTTGTTTCTGGACTTTAGGGAGCATATAAGAAGTCCTTGGGTTGGGTAGTGGGGGGGAGAGGGGGATCAAGTTCTGTATTTTTCTTCATGTTCAGCTGGAAATGATTTAATAGTGATTTTGAGTTTTAAGGGGAAAAGAGGAATTGGATCTTCCTCTAGTTTTCCATAGTAGGTGGTCTCAGAGAGTTGTCTGTTTGTTTCTTTCATGTAGTCTTCATTGTTAAAGATGAGTATAGCTCCCCCTTTACCTGCTGGTTTTATTACTATTTGGTGGTTGGAGCTTAGAGATTCTATGGCTCTTCTCTTTGAGAGAAAGAGTTGTTATGGTGGCATTTGTTGTGGATTATTTCATTATTCATTCTTTCCCTGATGAAGCCAGTATAGTGGTCAAGGTTTAAATCTTGTCCATTGTGTCCCATTTGATGGGATTTTTGTTTTTTTCAGGGTTAATCTTTTCCTCGATGTTGTCAAAGGATGAAGTGTTGTTGGAAGTGGATTCATTTTGGTTGTGGAAATATTCTTTGAGATAGAAGCATCAGAAAAATTCTTCTAGTTCTCCACATTGTAGTATACTATTTGGGTATTTTTCCAGACAGAAATTAAGGCCTTTAGAGAGGACAGATTTTTTTTTCAGCTTTGATAAGTATGTGCATGGAGAGATTGACTTCTATTTGAGGGTTGATTGGTTCCTTCAGTTTCATCAAGTATAAGGTTAGAATGTTGTAAGGTATTGATGTTGTTTCTTTGGTGGTTGTTTTGTGGCTAAGAATATTGTTCCTGTACTAATTGGTTCAATTTGTTCTTTTTATGTTGGATGGAAGTTGTAAAAAATCTTTGGTAGTCTCTTTTATATGTTGTATAACATTTGGGAAGATATCCAGATTTATCGCTTTTACGTTGTTGCAGCACATGTTAATTTCCTTCTTGAGTTGATCTCTTTTAGAGTAGGTTATATGAAGGAGATGATTTCTAAGTTTTTCTGAAGTTCTCCTGCATAGTTATGAAGCATATATGGAGTTGTTGGTAGTAGTCAGAGGATTGTGGATGTTCAGTCCTCTGGGAATGATGTTGTGTTTCTTGCATAGGCTTAGAAAATATGTCGCTGTTGAGTTTGTCTTGTTCTTCATGTTGTGAAGTTTCCATTTTAAATGGCAAAACTTGATATCTTCTATGTTTCAGGGGTGTTGGTTGTAATATTTGACAGTGTTTCATTTAGCCATGGATTTCTGAGTTCTAATTGTTTTGTTTTACGGCCTTAACAATCTTATAATGAAGTCTTGGTGGGGGCATTTAAAAAAAAATAACCCACATAGCTTGTTTTTAGTTCACAGATTAAAGTCCAGCCAATCTGATTTTGCAGCAAAAGTAACTGAAAGTGGATACAGTACAGGTCTTTCACTGACATCACATTAGCTCCTGGAGCTGATCCAGGCTTAATGGAGGTCTACATGCAAACCTGATTCACTGTGGGTCTCCCATTCATATCTGATCAGTTTCCAGATCTGATGTCAATGGAAGTACTGTATATACAAAAGCCAAATATCCTACGGTTCTTTCTTTCAGATTGGACTAGCTCCAAAAACTTAATGTTTTTGTTCAGTTGCATCAGTGCCTTAGAGCTAAAAGAGAATGACATCCTTATGTTTATGAATAAGGCCAAATCAACATTTCTTATGAAAACACTTGTGTGTAATATGGCAAAAAGAGCCAACTTCTTGAAATAATTGTGCCTGAAGCTGTCCAGACCACTGTATATACAATATTTTGTTGTAAGATATTAAAAAAATGCACCTTCATAATTATGCTCCTACCTTTGTTTAAGGTAATTTGCATCATCACAGAGGCTCACAGGAGAGTTGAGAGACTCCTTCCCAGCTAAGCAATGTCTGCCTAGAGGCATTTTTTATCTATTGACTCCTCTGTAAAATTCTATGAAATATGAACTTTCGCTTCTACCCAGGGGAACTTTTACAATCTTTTCTCCGATGCCTGATGAAGGGTGTTTGTGCCTGGAAGTTTTGCAATTAAAAAAAATTATTTTTTGCAAAAATTTTGTTGGTCTAATAAAAGATATCACCTCTACCATGAGCCCTGATTGCCTTCATGATAATGGTTTTCACCAGATAATGCATAGTTTTAAAATCAGAACCAGAAAACAAATATACTTCAAACATTGATAAACTACCTTTCACAATAATGTAGAACAGAATAGAATTCAGAAGAGTAGATAAACAGTGTTAGTAAGAAGTTGCTTATAGTTTACTCAATGCCCTTTTGCTGCACTTGGACAGAGCTCAGATTTGTATTCTGAAAAGAAATTTGGGTTATTACAAATGCATAATGCAATGGATGCAAATGAATTACAGATAATACATGATTCATTTTTCATATGCTTCAAGGCCACATTTAAATTTTAGTCATTTCTCAAAGCAAGGAGGGTTTTTTTTTTTAACTCCTCCACAAATCCCTACATTTACTATAGCAAGTGCAAACCAGTCCGGACATTTTCATTTAAAAATATTTAAACAGATGTTCTAATGCTCCTAAGGTGCCATGGTGTGTTGGGGAGAGGAGGATATGTCACCTTGGCATCTTTACCTCAAAGCCTTGTAGTTTTGAAAGGTATAATGCTTCTGAAGGCATAGAGGGGAGTGTCCCCCACTGTTCTTCTGCTACAGCTTTAAAAGGGCATGATAGCTCCCATTCCAACCCACAGAGCATCACAACCCCACACAGGCAGTATCACACATGTGCTTAACTGTGAAGTAATTAGCTGCAGAGTCAAATGTAACTGTCTACATGTGTGATGGTATTAGGCTACAGTAAACTCATTAACACTGTAGTAAAATACCACTGTTGGGGACACTACTATTTGATATTGATGTCATTTACTGCAATTAAATACACATCTAAATACTGACCATGGGCATAAAGTGCACCAATCAGCCCAGCCAGCAGGGGGCCAGATTTCTGTCTGCTGCCTAGCCATACAGCTCCACACTTTGAGCACCCTCATGCCCCTGCCAGCTCCTCTGCTGCCACCCAGATCCCAGGGCTAAGCAGCCCTGGTGTAAACTACTCCCTGGCTCAAATTGCTCCTGTCCTGGGTGCATGTGTAAATGCTGCACCAGTAAGTAGTTTACTCTGGCTCAAACTGACCCAGAGTTTATTCCTTCAAATTTATTGCATGTATAGATGCACTCATAGTATATAGAATTGTAGAACACAAAATGGTCTGTATATAGAATGATCTTCAATATAGAAGACAAAATGGTCTGTAATAATGTTGATCCACATTCTGATACTTGACTGACTGTGTCTACATGTGCATTAGATCTGGGAGAAGTTTTCTCTCTCATTTCCTGGGCCCCTGCAATGGACCCCTGCTGCCACCAGGGGGAGCTGTAGGTTCCCCCTGGGTGCTAGCCCAGGGGCTGGCAGGGAGCACTGGGCCAGGACTCACATGTGTTTCCTTTCCAGGGTTGAGATATTGCTCCCTACTTCAGGGGGTCTGCCTGCTGCCAGGGTGGGGACAATATCCCTCTGCCAATCTGGGGGTTGCTACTAGCTGTCCCACTTGGGATTTCGGCAGGAGGCTTGCACCTGCCCCACTTCTGCAGCTCTTAACAAGCCCTGTGCCTTGATCGCCCAATCAGGGGCCTGGACTTGCCTCTGACCAGGCCAGTTCCCAGCCCCCACTCCACAATTGCAGGGCAGGGGCTGGAAAATGGGGACAGTTATGCCCAAAATAGATGGTGCTGTAGGGCTCAGGAGGACTTCTCATTGGGTGAATGTCACTT
This sequence comes from Crocodylus siamensis, assembly GCF_052110815.1. Taxonomy (NCBI): domain Eukaryota; kingdom Metazoa; phylum Chordata; order Crocodylia; family Crocodylidae; genus Crocodylus; species Crocodylus siamensis. The sequence goes on along the minus strand of NC_143396.1, from coordinate 93,385,957 downwards.
AGGGCCGTACAGTGTTGCCCTCAGAGCATTCGGCTTTTGGGGCGTACCCCTTGATTCACCTGCCATGCCTTTATCTTTTATGATAATAGGGTTTTAGAGTGTTAGCAATGACCCTTGTGAGTGTGCATGTGTTGCAGGTGTTCTTGGGGCTCCTCCTCTCCTTAATCTCATCCACACAGCAAGTGGGTGCTAGATTGTTATGCTGGCCCAGAAGCCCAGATACATGCGGCCAAGTTCTTAAATCAATTTATAGGTTTCCAAACCACAGCAGCCCTTAATCAGTTTGCTTGCAAATCAACACAGTCCTTAATTAATTTCTGGACTTCAGACTTAATACCTCCTTCAATTAATTCATATGCATTCAAATAAAAATCTTGCCACCAATCAGGCCATGGGCTTTCAAATCAATATAGACTTTAATTAATTCACAGACTTCAAAATCAAATCCCAGCCCTCAATTCATACATGGGTTTTCGACTCAAATTCCAGCCTTCCATTAATTCATAAACCTTCAAATCAAATTCTAGCTGCCAATCAATTCCCAGGTTTTTAAACCAATATAGTCCTTAATTAGGCCATAAACTTCAAGAGCAACATCAGCTACTTCAAATAATCAAAAGAAAAAAATGGAGTCTTTACAGTGTCTGGGTCACCAGGACTTCCTGATTTATATCTTCCTCTTCCTATGGGTCTGTGTGCTGAGGTCCACATAGAGCCTCTTTTCTCAGTGTCTGGGATCACTGGGTGGCTGAAAACCACTCTGTGTTTTCAGTTAGTGGATCCAACTGCACTTCTTGTCTACTTCAGAGTTCCTGGGTCTTTGATGCTGTGGAGCTCCTGGAGCTGCCTCCACATAGTCCTGCTTTCCTCCCACTCATTTGCTCAGATTGCAGACTTGTATCAGTCCCTGCACATGCACTGACTTGCAGGGAGCACCTACTTCTAAAATGGGGGGCGTGGCTCCACATGTTGTTCCATTGGCAGTGCCTCTACACCTGCAGGTGAGTAATAGCCATCTCCTGCCCTTACCAGGCTCTCTGCTGCCCTCTGTTAGCAGCTTACTGTGCCTTCTGGGGTCCTTCCATACCAGGATCGATATATCTGGTAGGCCCCACTGTCACAGAGAGCCTGTGCTCTGCTTAGCTCCATAATCATGGAGCTGGGTGGAGAACAGGCTAGGGAGCTTCTCCCCGCTCAGCTCCGCAAGTACGGAGGTGGGTGAGAAACAGGCTGGAAAGCTTGTTCCCTGCTCAGCTCTGCAAGTGCAGAGCTGGGTTGGGAACAGACTGGGGAGCTGTTCCCCACCCAGCTCCATGCTCATGGAGCTGAGTGGACAACAGCAGAGAACAGCCTGTGCCAGCAGGGAGCTCCCATGGAGTCAGTGCTGGGAGATCCTTATCTCCCAGCTTGAACTCCACAGTTGCCAGGCTCAGGTTGAGAGATATGCCAGCACTGGCCCCGCTGTCACAGAGCTGGCCCAACTAGATAAGGATCTCCCAGTCCCTGCTCCCTAATCGCAATCTTGGAGTGGGGGACTTGGAGCTCCCTGCTGCTGGGGCAGGTGGACATAGTCCCCGTCTGGGGGGCAGAGCCCGCCCCAGCAACGGGCAGCTTCTAGGGGCAGGGAACAATCTCTCATTCTCTGATGGCCAGCTGACCCCGGATTTGCTACCAGTCAGACATCTAACAGTGCAGTAGTGCTTATGTAGTAACTGCAAGTAAATTTGCTACTTGCATTTGCAGATAGCAAATTTACTCGTGATTAGTGAGGTTTACTGCATACTAAGAATGTGCACGTGTAGGCGCACGTGCTTATTGTGCAGTAAACTATGCTACTTCACAGTAAAGCATCGACTGTAGACACATGCTCTGAGTAGTATCTTCCTCCAAAAATAGAACTTTTCTATTTCATTAGTATTTCATGTGTGTAAGTTTTCAGAATTTAGCTGACAAAATCTTTGTTGTTGTTGCTGTATTTTCAATTCACTTTCAGCATCTTATACTCCAGTATTATTACTTCAATTACAGTAACCTATCTCAGAATGTTTTCTAGCAAATTTAAATTGGAACAGAATTGACAATGCATCCAAAACTAAAAAATATGGTTAAATTCAAGATTTTTTTTAACCAATTAAAAAAAATTGAAGTGGGCAGGGAAAATGTTATAATTTTAATTGAATTTCTTAATTTGTTAGCTGTAACCTTTGAAACTGTTTCTGTATATCTGCAGGTTCACTATGTGAAAAGAACAATGATAACCCTGAACCCACCCCAAATCAGGATGGGTTTAGATCGGGGCAGGCAATTATTTAGGGCGGAGGGCCGCTTTCTGAGTTTTGACAAGCCATAGAGGGCTGCATGACAGGCAGCCAGGGGGAGATAAATATTAATTTTCTAAATTTTTTAGGGGCCCTGCAGGCCGGATCAAATGGCTTGGGGGGCTGCATTTTTCCTGCCTCTGGTTTAGATTCTAATTGTGTGTGTGAACCAGAACCAGTTGCAGAACTGTTCAATATGGTTCACAAAGCCCATGACCTTCAGATACCTGACCAAAATCAAATTCTTAAAGTATAATTTACTAGATTATTTCACCATCACATGCCTAAATTTGAATATACTAAACTACTTATTTATAAATATTGGAAGGCTTTGAGCATCTAACTTTTTTAAATGTTCAAGATTTCTTAAACTTAAAATACTTGAAGGTCCATTAGTCTATGGGAAGAAAAAAAATTAAACGGGTTAAGGGAAAACCCAGTACCAGGATTCTCCTAGAAATAATTTTCTTTACCTAAGTAGGGTTTCACCAGATTCCTCTTGTCAAAGTATACCACCTGGCTTTCTGTACACAATCTTTAAAGGGTTGGTGCAGCAGTATTGGAGGTCATTAATTTCCTTGGTTGTTGTTGCTGTATCTGGAGTGCCCAATGTATGAAAACTACATGGAAAGATTGTTTTGTGTATGTGGGTGGGGTAGGGAATGATCCACCCTAGTGATGTTCTTACTCCTTAGGGATCAAAAATGAGAAGATATGGAGGGACTTGGTACTGGGATCCACCAGGACACATGAGCAGTACGTGTGAGCGAAGGATTTGCTGCGAGTGTCATATTGGCAGCTTCAAATCCACTCCTGAATGTGAAGAATGACAAGGGGCCAAGGGAAGCAGATGACAGAACAGGCACAAGCTTTTCCTTCCTCTATATATTGGGAAGGGAACACTGTGCTTTGCCTGAGTTAGAAGTACACATACTCTTAATGGAGATGCTGCTGACAGCACCAGTCAGCAGCTAGTTTAGCACATGTTCCTAAGAGAGTATAAACAAGGTTTTATATTCTGTGTCTAATTCTGAACATGCTATGCTTGAGCAAGATCAAAATTAGGCAAAAAGTATGGTCCTCCTTACTATTTTTAAATAGGAAATGGCAGCTGCTGCAATTGGTACAAGGCAAGTCAGCCTTATGGCCAGTTCAAAGACATTTTAAGTACTACACAAATATTTTTCATAGTTTTCTGCAGCATTTTTTTGTAAAGGAAGCTTCATGCACAAGAGATTGCTCTTTTGTTAAAAAACTGAACGTAAAAATGAAATTTTCACAAATCTGTTGGTCTGGCTGTTTCCCAGTCATATGGCATATGAAATACATTACTATGATATTCCACACATTAAAAATGGTAAGAACAAGTAGAGTTGACATCTGTGCAAAATTTAAAACTGAGGCCCTTCCAGTGGTTTTTTAACAAAATCCCGTTTGAATTAAGACTTTTACCAGACTCTTCCATGTGTAAAGCCAATTTTTTTCTTCTTATGGCTGCTCAGGGGAAAAAAGGGACTGCAAATCATTACATTTTACCTGCATGTGGGTCTCAATGCAGAGAGGAAACTGGGCTTGGTGAGGACGCTCTGTTGCCCCCTACTCTCTACCGTATATATGGCCTGGTGCGTGTGGAAACGTGCAGAGTCTGGGACCAGGGATCTATGTTGTACCAAGCAAGGGAGAAACTTGGAGAAGTCAGTGGGAGTTCGGTGTCTAAATACCTTCAAGGATCCAATATATCTACAGTGTGGGGTTTGCTGCTGCTTTGACTACAGAGGCAGTGCTAATAGCATTTTCCTGGTGAAGATGCAGCTTTGCTGGCTGAAGGAGTTTGTGTCCCCAAAGCTATACCAAAGTCTGCTGACAGAAGCTATAGCAAAAATTATGTCTACTCTGGGGTTTTGCTGACAGTTACATTGGTTACATCAGTGGCTTTCAAACTGTTTTGGTCATGCACCCTTTTATCTGCAAAATATTGCTAGTCAGATCCTCTTATAAAGGATGTGTCCCTCCCTGCATGTTCCTTCCTTAAGCCGACAACATCATTGTGCAGAAGGTGTCATTAATCACCTCATGCTGACCAATCAGAAGCTTTAGTGTCATTATTAAAATGTAGGCACGTACCCAAGGGACGTACTTACCCCAGTCTGAAAGCCACTGGGCTACATGCTATGTTCTTTTCATATATCCAGCCAACATAACTCTGCCAGGCAGACTTTGAAGTGAAGGCTAAATGGCAGAGTCAAAACAAAACTCAGCTTCTGTGTTGTGCCAACAATGAGAAGCAATTTCCTGGGGGGATTTATTAGAACCACAGTTTAGGTAAGGATTTGTAAAAGTGATACCTGAAATCATCAGCAGTACTTGGATGAACGTGCTTCTTCCTTCTCCTATGCTGGAAAATATTAATGGACTACAACAACCATGTCTTTAATCAATAGATGAATCAAAGACCTCATTGAAGTCAATGCTAACCACCTTTCATTCAGGGCAAATGGAGGAAACAATTAAATGAGTCCTCATGTAGTGATAGCTGGAAAAAAAAGTAACACCAACATGCTGTGGTCAGACTTTGCCTGGGTTTGGGGCACACAGGCCATGTGAAATTCTAGTAAAGTCAGTGGGATTTGGCCTAGGAGTCTGAATCTGTGCATGTTGGTCCTGCTGCTCTGGTCCTGGATCCATTTCTTTTTATTTTCTTAAAACAGCTGTCAGCTAGGAGATCCAAATGCATACCCCAGATTTTTAACATCCTTTGGATATCTGATACCCTCTCAGTGATCTACAGTACAAAAATCAATGAATAAATGTCAATCATCCAATGAATATAATACAGTCAGCTAGAGATGTACTTTTTAACATACCAATAAGGCATGCTACAGCCTCAAAGCAACAGAAATGTGAACTTTCACTCCACTGACAGGTGCTATGGGAGAATGCGACAAAAATGCTGATAAAGTCACGTTTGATAAGCAGTCCCTCTTTGACAAACAACATTCTGCTTCATTTGTCGTTATTGGAGGGTAGTGCCATAAACTTGATGTGGCTTATTACTTTTGTTAGAGCTGGCCAGTTATTTTTTTAATTAGAATTCTTCTATTAGTAGAAAAGAACACATTAATATAAATTATCTCAATAAAAATATTTATTAAAACAGAGCAGTCAACAATCTGCTCCTCCAAGTATGCATCTTGCACTGTACTAGAATAAGACCACATATTATCATGTTATTAAAAAATATTGAAACAAAAAAGATTTATAAAAGAATAACAGTAAACAATCTGCTCAAGCAAGCAGGCACCCTAACCGCTTAGGTGTATTATTATAGAAGCTTACACAGTGTTTATGCAAGATTCTTAATAATAATGATAAAGTACCATGTGTTTTCTACCAAAGAAGATCTACTCAAATAAACATGCTACAAACCCAGCAGGGCTATTCACATGATAACAGGAAAGTAAATAAGGAGAGGTTTTCCCTAATGTGCATTCAAAAGGCCAAAGTCATAGTGCAATGAAATTCTGGATTTTATCAGACCTTGAAATGTTAGTGTCTTCTTTCATTTTAGTTTTCCTATTATTCAAGAGTTATAACAGCATTATAAGCAAAACTTAAATTGGAGTGATTCTCACCAATGCTAACAGAAGAAAAAAATGAATATACTATCACATTTTTATTTTTCCATTTTTGAACCACATGTTTAATTGATATGCCACACAAGAGTCAAATACATCTCTTCTGTAATATAGTCCTAATTTTTATAAATGCTGTGCAGTTAGAAACTTCTCTCTGGGATAGCAAAATCTTTTCCACTGAAACTGCTGATGTCAGAAAAGGTTCTAGCTGCTTGAGCAGGAAATGGTGCAGATTTAAAAAGTTAAGATTCAGTTTACTTAACATTGTCACTGGCCACAAATAAGAAAGAACGGAGCAGTGGAAACTGTAAAAGGATTGGTTGTCCATTGCTGTGCACTAGGTATAGCCATCTACTCCAGTTAAACATGGCTCTAAAATGCTACCAAACCAAGCAGGCACCATTGTCATAGAATCATAGAAAGGTGGGGATGGAAGGGACCTTAGAAAACCATCTGGTCCAGCCCCCTGCTCAAGGCAGGATCATCCCTGCCTAAACCATCCCTGCCAAGTATTTGTCTAATCTATTCTTGAAAATGTTCAAGCATAGAAATTTCCCAACCTCTCTAAGTAGCCTGTTTCAATGTCTGACTACACCCGTAGTTAGAAAGTTCTTACTAGTCTCCAAACTAAATTTCCTCTGCTGGAGTTTCAGGCCATTGTTCCTAATCCTGATTCCTGTGGCCACCAAGTCGTGTTATCAGATCCCATCCGTCTTCCCTTCTTCATAGGAAATGCTAGTTTTTTCAGCCTTTTCTCATAAGTCATGTTTTCCTGGCCTCTAATAATTTTTGTTGCTCTCCACTGGATTCTTTCTAATCTGTTCACATCTTTCTTGAGATGTGGGATCCAAAGCTGGACATAATATTCCAGGTGAGGCCACATTGGTGTTGAATCACTTCAATTTGCAAGTGACACTTGCATTCACTTTGTTCAGAAATTGATGGCAAAAATTTCAAAGTACTGGAGAATTAGGGCCTTGGCACCTGTGTTCATATGCTGGATGTAGCAGTACTAAGTCAGATACAGATTTGATGCCTATGGTGTATCAGTGCATTTGAATATGGCCTATTGTTTCTAGATAGTAGGTCTGATCAAGCCTGTTTGAAATCAGCAGATCTGTATCCTCCCAGATTGTTCAAGATGGTGTTCAACCACCAGCCACAGTCAAGCTTACTTAACTGTGGGTCAGGCCGATAGCGATCTTCTAGTTCTGCTACTATCTGTCAACAGAACTGGCAAATTCCACATCGGCTGTCTTTGTTTCACCTTCATTGGTGCCGTTTGTTAGGATCTGTGAACCTGAGAAAAGAAAAGAGGTAGCAGTCACCTTTCACCACTGCCATTAGGATATGAAGAAGGCTCATCTGTCCTTCATGGCAAAAACTGCCTTAAGCTAATCCTAGTAGCAAGACTGGGAATGGTACCAGGGCCTGCAGTTTGGCAAGGTCCGTTGCTCAGCAACAGGGTCTGCTGCTTAATAATGGGTTTAGTTCCTGCCCTCGCAAGGCATTAGGGAATTTTGTCTTTGAACTGTGCTCAGTTTGCCCCCTTGTTGCTAGGCATTGTTTCTGAACAGTTACCTTGTATGGCTAGTTATAAATATACATGTAAAAGAAGTAAAAAAAAAAAAAAAAAAAAAAAGGCTAACACACACACATACATACCAAATCTAGCACCTTAGAGAGAGAGCTCAGCTATGTCTCCATCAACTTCAGCTGACACTAGAAGAAGCCTGGACAGTGTCTGTCTAGTTATAGCACCGGTCTGAATATCTTGGCTTGGTGAGTATGGTAAGGTATTATAAAGCTTTGTGTAACTGCTTTGCATTACTTTAATTAGCTTTGTTTCCAAATAAATTGATGTTTCTGACCTATGGTACTGAGTGCACCTGTCATAAACTGTCGCTTCAGCTCTGAAACTTTAGGTCAGCTTGATCATAATAAGCACCTCATTACACATTGCACTTTAAGTTTCTTGAATGTTGGTCGGTGTCATTCTGAATTTAGAATAGTTACATATTTGGGCTAAAATCCTTCTCTAATTGTCCCCAGCCTGTGCAGCTGTGACTTGCCACTAGCAAGCTGGTGAGCAGGGGCTTGATTAGAGCTACAGCTGTGAGTTGTTCACCCAAAACACAAAAGTTGGGGGAGGAGTCAGTGCATTTTAGGATGCTGAACGCTGCCCAAGTTTCAGCCCTATCTCTGGGCAATGGCCACACATTCATGGAACAGCATGGGTAACATGGATCAGAGATAAACATGCCTTAGAGCAGCATAATTTTAAGACACCTAAAAGGTACTTAAAACTAGTTTACATGTGTCCAGCGGGCGCGTCTACATGAGCCACCCACTGCACAGTAACCCTCATTACTGTGAAGTAGCATCCTGACATGGTTGCCTCATTAGACTTATTACCCAGTAGCTCATTGCTACTGCGCAGTAGCATCATGTCATGGTTCATGCCCAGCAATGCTACTGTGCAGTAGTGATGAGCTACTGAGCAGTAAGCATCTCATGTAGATGGCCCAGTGGGTGTATCTACATGAGACACTAAAAGCATGGTAGGCTAATTCTACTGTGCATTAGCGCATCATGGTGAAAGCCATGTTAATGTGCTAGTGAACAGTAGAATTAGTCCACTGTGCATTAGCATCATATAAAAAACATGCACCAGCAATACTGTGCAGTGGTGCTGATTACAGTGCATTAAGTTTCGTACCTGTAATAACAGGAGCGAAGTTAATGTGCTGTAATTATGGCACATCAATGCACATGTAGACATGCCCAATGGCTTTCACAAGTAGATTGAAGCATGGTTGGTCACCATTTTTTAGGACCAGTGCTCTATCTTGAGCTGATTTCAGGAAAAATCTTTTTTTTATTGTAGTTTTGTAAATATCCCTATCATTCATTCATTCATTCATTCATTCATCTCTGTACTGTCAAGCTTCTGGCACATTGACTGAATGAGAGTCTGGTAGAGGTTCCTTGCACTGATCTGAGCTGTTTTCTTCCTAGATACCCATACCATAGTCCTGAGATTCTATGATAAGAATTCAATGAGTTTCTATTCCCCTAGGACATTCTTTGCTCATTGTTTTCTGGAGATGTCCAGCTCTCCCCAAGATTTAGAAGTAAACAAACTACTTCAGATTAGGTGAAGAAAACATCCAGAGAACTAGTGGCAGACAAGGGAATAAAAGATGCATTTCACAGGTGGCATCTGTAACCCATAGTTTTGTAAGCTATAAATACAAATATAGGTAAATTGCTGAAATAAAAGTTGATTTGTATTAATGAAAGTTATATTTATAGCCAATAAGGCCTAAAAGCCTTAGCATAAACCTAAGCATATCACTAGTTGAAACAAGTGATATATTAGTGACTCAGAGATTATAAAATAAGAGGTAAATAAGTGTAGTAGAACAGCTTGTTGTGGGGAAAAATGTAATAAACAGAACCAGCTGTTTGGGAATTATGGGGAATTATTTTTGAAGAAAAAAATGAAAATTTTGGTGGTCTTTTGCAGAAAGAATGGTAACCTAAAGTCATGACTATTAACCACAAAAGTTCTAGGGCAATTGCCACAAATATAAATTATTACTTTGGTAAGTAGAGATTAAACCAATCGAAGTGGGACTTCCAAAGAAAAAGAGCTATGGAGATTTAAAAAATGATAAAAAGGGAACTCCTGAAGGTAAGTGTAGTAAGAGTTGGGTTTTTTTAAGGTAGTTTTGAGTGCGAATGTAAAGGAAGTTACCCCGATGGGCAAGGTCCAGTACCATAACTAGTTGGTGAGCAAAGCACTAGGCCTAGCCCGTCTATAAACTTACTAAGGGGGACCAGTGGGGTTTGGGAGAGACCTTGTTCCCCCGAGTGCCTCCCGGAGTAACAAGGAATAATGGCCATAAGTTGCTAGAGAGTAGGTTTAGACTAGACATTAGAAGGCACTACTTCACAGTCGAGGCAGCTAGGATCTGGAACCAACTTCTAAGGGAAGTGGTGATGGCTCTTACCCTGGGGGTCTTTAAGGGGAGGCTCGATGTTTACCTGGCTGGGGTCATTTGAGCCCAGTTTTCTCTCCTGCCTGGCAGGGGGTTGGACTAGAAGATCTACAAGGTCCCTTCCGACCCTACATCTATGAATCTATGAAACACTACCTGGGAGCTGACTTAGAGGGGGCACAAGATTTGTGGCTGCCACTGGTGCCCAAGATACAAAAACTGTTATGCCTTTGTCAGTCTCTTCACAGACCAATCATCAATATGTACTCTCCTACTTCAGCATCCCCAACAGGGATAGCATAAGTAAGGTAAGAACCAGATGTTTTTATTTACTTGGCCCTCTTTAATCCCAGTCTATGTACTTTTGGCTTTATAGTAAATTAAGTTGTTACATCTATGTGCTTTGGCATTCTCTCCAACCTGATGATAACCCCCCTACTGCAGTTGAAATCCCACGGACCGAGTCTACAAGGGAATTTGAGCTTGCGACTGAACACTAATTGGCTTGGTAATCCAGCTCAGCTGTGCAACTGGAGCATGCATCAAGAATTCAAAGTTACTAGCAATGTTCTTCACTGTAAAGGAATCCTTTCAGTAAATATATTAAAAATCAGCAACAAAATAAAGTTGCCCATCATACAATGTATTGCTAGGAGTTATGGGATTGCAGTTATTAGGGTCTCTGATATTGTATGGCATTAATCCCTTAAGGCACTTTTCAAGCTTGATTTGGAGTGCTCTGGCGCTATGCTGGGGTTTTCCTGACAAGATTTGTATTTTTCTTCTTCAATATATTATTTGTAGCATGTTTAGACTAACAGACTTATGGGAATACTTATGGTTCTGTAAGTAAAAATGTCTAAACTGTGGTGGGGAGTCTTCCCACAAGGAGGCTGGAAAGCAACTCACTCTATGAAGAGTAATGCTAAGCTCCTGACGGGAGAACTGACGGTAGTATTAAGATAGTGATTTTATAATCAAAGTTTCCTGTTATCTTTACTTTTACCTGTGATAACTATTTTCAAAAAAATTTCAAGTTTTCCTTAGATAAACAGATAACATAACCTTAGTTTTTGCAGTATTCCCTGGGATTCCTTCTGCTTATGAAAGAGAATATTTTAAATTCCAAAGTATCATATTTAGTCATGCCAGGCATTTAGCACACTTGTAGGGGTGACCACCATAATCTGGATTTGAACACACAGGAAGACTGACTAGAGCTCACCAGAATCCAGACCTATTTCATCTTCTTGGTGCTGTTAAGGGCCACACTATTTTAAATCTTTTGCAGTGTAACAACAGGCTACTTAGGAATGAACCACCACATGCTCTGCACTTTTTACTCACTGAGGGGAGGTTAGAAAGTGGGTTCTCCACACCATCCACCAAGGAACAGATGCAAAGCAGTACCAGCAGCTAGAAACATCTGTTGTGAAACAGTAGTTGGCTTGGAGTGTTGTCATAGGCAGGAAGAGCACTTTGGGCCAGAAAGCTTATCTAAGTTGTTCCAATTTAAAGATATCATGAAGAAGATCCTGGCCTCTGCTATGAAATGGTCAGGTGGATCAAGAATGCCATGCAAGTGGTCTGCTATGCTATTCAGATAGCTGTCACTGAAACCCTGCTCTTTAAAAGCAGCACCAATTTTAAGTCACTACTTCTGTGTATCTATCATCTCTCAGGTATATATATGAGTTATATCCCATTGCTGCAGGGGAAACAGCAGTGGCATGATTTTTTTTCTGGTGCTATCCTTTGCGAGAGCTTTACTAGCATATATTGGAACTATATACAAGTCTATTGGAACCTCATATTAGAGGTACTAAACTTAATGCACAGTAGCAAAGGCACATTAATGCACATGTAGATGTGCCCACTGGCATCCAAGCTGGAGTACAGGATTAATCTACACCAGGGTTGAGCAACTACACTGCTGAGCCCCATCTGACTTGTTGTGTCCTCACTGGTACTGCTTTCACTTGATTATTTTGAAAAAACTTGCCTGTTGGTGGTGGCACACAGGAAGGGACTGGGAGTTATGGAAAAGCATTGAAGTGACTCAAGCAATTTATCACTCCAGTGATTTAGCCTGGGCCCTTACTGAAAAGGAGGTAGTAAAAATCTGAAAGCAGGGGCAGATCCCACTTTGCATCTGTGCAATCAGCATCACATTGCTGTGTTTAAAAAAATGAATATATGACAAACTTTTAAACCTGGATAACTTCATCCAATCCAGTGTAGAATTACCACTGAAAGAATCAGGGATACAACTTAACCATTAAAACTGTTTAGGCATATTCATTCCATATTCTTCCTAGAGTAAATGTTTGCTAAAGACAAATTGGTTATTTCCTGCTCTTTTACCACCAGTGGTAAGGCAAAGAAAGGGCCTTGTTACCCAGTAAATTTAGGTGGCTTCTGAAGCTCTTAACCCCTGAACTGGCTGCATGCTAACACTTCTTAACTGGCTTAAGGCACTTATTCGTCTAAAAGTTATGCCACTCCAAGGCAGGATTATCTCCAATCTGCTTAATTTTGTTCCTGTTCCATTACCATGCAACCAGTTCCCACAGCTATTCCACCCAAGTTGAAGTCCTCATGTATCCCAGAATGCAGTGGCCCCTCCTGAGTCAGGGTGAGTGGGGACGCTGGGGTGCAGCAGGACCAGGTAGGGTGCCTTGGCCCCCAGGGAAATCGGGCAGGGTGAGTGATTAAGGTAAACTGATATTAATGATTGTTAGTCCATGTCATGAGTGGACTCTTGGATTTTCATGTACAACTCCTGATGAACCAGCTGCCATGGGTTGAAAGCACTAGCAACCTCAAATCAGAGTGTGCAAGAATGGGAGAAGAGTTAACAGCAATACATGAACAAGAGCCGGAATTAACTGCAGTGGAAACATACTGGCTATTAGCACATCTGCCTTATCAGGGCCTACTTTCTCCTCCTTGCATTCTACCAATGAGGCAGGCTGTGCAGCAGACCTCCCATGGAGTGAGTTGAAGAGGGGCAAACAGTTTTCAGACGGCTTGTATTGCTGTGCCTCCTCTTCTGGCAGACTATTCCTGGCTGTTGGCTGAACCCAGCTAGCGACTCCATCCCGCAGTTTGTAATCGATTTACTAAAAGCCCTTAACTAAAGATTTTTTAGAAGCACCTTCTCACTATTTGACAAGCAAACAGCTCATTTCACTTGCAGGCTCCAGCTATCTCAGTTTATCAAGCAGTCAAATCTCTGCTTCAGATCCAAATAACCACATCTGCTTGACTTGTAAATTTAAAAAAAAAGGGATCCCCAAAGTAACAATGTTGTCCCTATCACTAAGGTGACATCAGCATTTTCCACAAGATGTGGGTCTTTGTTGTGCTGTACACTGCATCTACTTAATTTTGTTCTATTTCAATGTCAAGTCTTGGTAACTTTTCATGTATGATGGTGCCTTAAATATATATATGTATTGCATTTTAATGCTAAGATTATAGATAACATACAGACCAGAGGTTTACAACAAATATTCATATTTAAATAAAAGGGGCACACTTGAAAATATTTTAAGGGCCTCCATCCTGCATAATTAATTCAGGAACTGTCCCTTTCACTTTAGAAAGTTGGGCAGGATTGAGCTCTATGTTAGTAATTACCTGATATTTTTCAAAAAAATTGCAGAAGTTGTGCACTGAGTGACACTGTTAGAGCACATGGTGGTAGCAATAGGAGGCCTCTAGTTTATTTTTAGGCTAGGTACAGCACAATAATTACTGCATAAGACGTTGCAAGAAGCAGGATTCATTTAAAAATGTCTTTAACTGGACAAACCATAAAGTTAGGGTGTTTACCCAACTCAAGGAGGTAGGTGGCTGATTTTGTAAGGAGATTGTAAGGCCAACAGCTACTTTTGTGGGATGATCATGGCAGCCCCTCCTCCTTACCTGTGATTGCCTGAGGGGCCCTGATGACCCTACCCCTTGCCACTGATTGGTTGATAGGGCTGTCTGTCATATGGCTCCACTCCTCACTGCCAATTCATGGTGAGGGGTGGGGCCACATGACAGCAACCACTATCAGCCAATTAGCAGTGAGGGATGGGGTGGCAGCTATCTTGGGCTCCCCTTTGTACCAGTAGCCCCCCTCTCCTCTTTCACCTCCCTGGGTGGACTGCACAGCCAGGCTGCAGTACTATGAGGACTTCTGGCTCCTTCTGGGGAGCCAGCATTTGATTTTCAGTAAGATTTTCTCTTTTCACAAATTCCTCAGGAATTGCCCAATTTTGCAATTTCCATGAAACCTGCAAAAAAATTGCAATTTCCATAGGTCCCTGCATATAACTGAGAGAAATGTTAGACATACTTGGGCTTTGACACTCACTGAGAAATATCTCAAGGTCTATAGCTCAGACTATGGCCTGTCCACAGTCTGGCCAAGGTGCCCTCAGTGTAGAGAAAAGGGCAAAAATGACTTTAGAATACGATGGCCATTGGCCCTGTTTTGTACTGGACTGTCCTGTTTTTTAACCCGTTGTCCCCTGTCCATTTCTAAATGAGGAATGGATTGCAAAAAGTCTTGTTTTTCAATTAATTGGTGGAAATACATATTAATCATTTGTCTTTGTGATTCTGTTGGCTGTGCCTAGAGGTGATGCACAGCCAGGAGGAGCAGGGTTCCCAGCCAGGGAGGGAGAGGGGGAGGTGGCCTTCTTGTAGTGGTCCTGTTCCTTGCTGCTGGTTGGCTGAGGAGGTGGATGTCCCACCCCTCACCACTGATTGGCTGAGTGGGCCTGCCCCTCCCCAAGGGGATGTCTTGTATTCTGGGGATGCATCAGTGGCTGCTCTACTTAGGAAGCTGTTTCATAGCATATAATGAGTAATGCGTGTTACCTTCTATTGCTTACCCTAAGTTAAGATTGCTTATTGTAAAAGTTTGTCTGGACCATAAAAGTTTGTCTGGAATATAAAACGAAAGAGTCTGTAGGAATATCACTGTGTGCATTGACTACTCAACAGTGTACACTTGAGCTATGTATGCTTAGAACATACAGAGCAGAAAATACTGTCAAGATAAGGAAAAATGTAATGCTCAAGTCAACCTTTAACTGCCTGTCCTTGGGATTCCCTTCACGTGTCTAGAAAAATTTGAATTGCTGTTGTGTTCTGGTGATCCTAGGCTACTAGAATGATGCAATTTCTACCAAACTAATTTAGAACACTCTGGAGACAGCTCTTGATGGAAATTGGGACCAACTTACTACCTAGTGAGGGAAAGATCACAAAGGATACACTCAGAAGTGCAGCTCCCAGCTATAACTCAGAGCCACTTCTGCAAAGCATTCTGTTACAATGTTCCTCTCAGGCCAAACAGAAGTTCACTGTGTATTCCAGGGGAGAGGGGAATATAGCTGCAGACTGGGGGCTTGCAGCTATGTTTCCATGCCAATGGCCACAGCTCTCTGCCATGCTCCCTGTTTTTAGAATGGAAGGTGGAAGGGCAACAGAGAGAGCTCATTTTTGAGGCTCCCCAGCTGGTGATGAAGGGTGGGGTGAGTGAATTGGAGGCCTCCTCCACCTCAGAGGGTGGTTCAATACACCCACTCCACCCTCCAGGTGGGGCTGAAAACCCCCCAGATTGAACTCCTTCTGCTCCCTTTCCTCCCCCCTCTCATTCTGAAAACAATGACAGACTGGGAGCTCCATAGACTCAAGTTATGAAAGATGCTACATTTTGAAAGGTCTTTATCTGATACCTCATGTAATGAGGGGTCAGATCTTCACCTTATTAGCCATTTTTGAAGCTGTTTGCAGCTGTGTACTTGTGTTTGGTCACACTGAAAAAAACTACTTTCTGCGGCCAGACATTTCTGTCTAGACCCAAAAGTGCTTAAAGACACCATTTGGACCTCTCAGTTCTGCCAGCCAGTAATTAGACAAACTGGGCTAATCCAATCTGCCACAAAAAGCACACCAAGCATTTTTATTTGTTGCAATTTAACCATTCTCAGATTTGACATATTGGTTCAGCCAATTACATTTACATTTCAAATAATTCTCTTTACAAAGTCACTATTTGTTTACTATAGTATTCAAGCAATATTGGTAACTACAATAAAGTTATGGTTCTAACGTATTAAGAACCATAATGAAAGGGTGGGGGAGGGGATCTGTTTATGCACATTTAGCTAACCAACAGTTGGATTTAATAACAAATGAAGTTTTGACTATTCATTTTTGTCCATGTGACAAACCCACTGAGGTTTCTATGACCTGGGGTTGTAGCCAGAGACAACAAACTTAATTACCTTGGAAACATGCATATTTCTGTCAGGTTATTTAGTATAGGGAAAAGTCATTCTGCAGCATTATACCAAAGTCTATTTGGTTGGTATGAATGATCAGACATCAAAGATTTTTCCTAACTTCCACATATAGCAACAAGAAGAAATTACTAAGGAGGTTCTGAGTATTATAAGATGAGAGAAAGGGAGAAAAATGCTACAGCATCCTTATTTTCAAGTACCTACATGTACATAACTATAAGCATCATCAACTGTATCAAGCATTTTCCTTAAATGAATACTGTATCTCTGGAGTGCTGAATTTTTGCTATCCGTTGCACTAGACCTGCACAGAAATGCCAGTTTTCTCAAAGCTCTTAAGTTTTCAAAAATGTTCACATTCTTGAGCAGAATGAAATCAAAACTTTTCAAAGTGGTGTCTTCTATGAAAGAGTAAAAAGACTCCACTTTCCTTTTGTCCCATCATGCCATATCACCAGTAGCCTGGTGGTTAGGGGCTCTGCAAAGTGTTGGTCCCTGATTTGATTTGGTGGCCAAATCTCCTAATCTAAATTGAATCAGGAGACCCTTTAATCTCTCCAAATCAAAGCAGAACCTTCTGAATCAATTCGAAGAGATTCGGCGATTCAGATATAGACACAGCTTTAAATAATTTTTCACATACCTCAGGGTACCAGGTGGCTCGTGAAGGCTGTGATGGTGGGGCAGATGGAGCATCCCAGTGCACTCAGCAGAAGACCCAGAAGTGAACTAGCAGCACTTCCAGTCCACTTCCAGGTCTTCTGGGGAGCGCGTGGGTGGGCTCCCCCCCCCAGCTCAGCGACTGGTGCCTCCTGGGTCCGGGGGGGGTGGTAGCTGGGGCCTCCTAATGGCTGATAGCTAAGCCTGGGTGGGGGGTGCTGGGGTTCCCCCAGCATGATCAGTGGTGGACCCAGAAGTGGACTGGATGTACTTCCAGTCCACTTCTGGGTTCACCAATGAGCACACAGGCAGCCCCTCCACACTCCTGTGGGATGCTCCATCCACCCCAGCATCACAGCATTCACAAGCCATGAGGTATGTAGAAAAAACATTTAAAGCTGTGTCTGTGGCCAAATCGCTGATTCTCTGAATCAGCATCGAATCTTCAGATTCAGATTTGGCCAAATTGAATTGGGGACAGTGATCTGAATCAACGAATGGAATCACTGTCCCCAATTTGGGCCAAATCCAAATCAAATACAGCCCATTTTGCACACCCCTAGTAGTTAGGGTACTTACTAGGAGGCATAGGTTTCAAGTCCAAGCTCGTCTGCTCTCTCTCATTCCAGGTTAGTACTCTAACCATTATGGGGGAGGGAGGTGTCTCTTTTTGACCAGAAATTACCTGTTGGACATGAGGAATATTTTCTGATATATTCTTCTGGAACATTTTGGAACTGATGATAGGCCACTTCTTCAATAGACTTCTGACTAGCCCTAGTGCACAATCATGTACACATTGTGGTTTCTCTACATCTTGTTGCAGTGTTCTTCATTGTTTACAGTGTGGAAACTCCTTGCCATAAGATGTTGTGGAGGCTGATGGATTAACCCAGTTCAGAAGGGGATTGGGCAAATTCTTGCAGGAGAGGTCCATCAGTAGGTATTGAACATGGTAAATAGGAGAGCAGTCTTGAAATCAGGACTTCCTCCACCTCTGATTGCTGGAAGTTGCAGTGGGAGAGGAGCAGTGGGTGGAAGATCCTGATCATGGACTTGTCTACATTCTATATTCTGCCATTGTATGAGGAAAGATACAGGACTAGATAGACCCAGAAAATGGCATTTCTTATGTTTTTATGTGCTTTAAGTATGAAATCATTATTAGCACTAAATATTATTGCAATTTTCCAACAGGCTTTTTGTCTCATTCCATTTGCTGCCAGGAAGCTGTTTTATTCCTCATGACACTTTGGCTGCTGTGGACAACAACCTCAGCTTGCTTCCTTAGTACCTTCTAGGTCCTTGGTGTACACACTAATAACTGAACACTACCTTTAATTTAAAGTTTTAAGCAGACATGATTTCAGCCATGCTATGTGACAAAAACAATTAGTGTGACCTGCTATTTGAATCTGTCTCTGCTTCCTCAGCTGCCACCCTTTTGGCACTTAGTTTCTTGTAGGGAGGAAGGCCAAAAGCCAAGTGTCAAAGCTGAAATCATTACATTAATATGTTTGAACAGATGACATGAAGAGTTTCAGTTTCTTCTGGAAACCAGAGTCCCTGTTTGCTCATTGCAATCTATGTCTTTCCATGGTCAGAAAAAAAAAAAATCTCACATGAGCTCTTTTCCTGGAAAAACATGCATCACTAGAGAAAGAAATATATATGAAATATATACACACAGGAGGGATCCCAGAGGAGCTGACAGATGTAATGCAAACATGGAAACTCTTTCCATTTATACTGTTCTGAACCTTAGTTTCTAAAGCTTTCACAATATAATCAAATGACTTTGTGTTTTGGCAGGTAAATGTGGCTTGCCAGGTTTTGATGGTAGATAGGCAAACAAAACATTGTCCATAAATCATGTCTAGTGTATGTGCATGGCAATCAAGTGAGTCAGCTGGAATCAGAAGAAGACCCTGTTGACAAGAAAGTTGAAGTCAGAGCAGCTGTGTTGTAACCCTGATTATTATGTGTTTTATGCAGCCTGAGTAGAGACACTGCAGCAAATTCAATACAAACTTTCTTTGTGTTTTAGAGTACATTTTGACAGGCAAAGTGTATATGTCTCAATTGGGACAGCTCAGCTGAGCTAGTGTAAGATGATTGAAAAGGCCTTGTTTAAATTCTGGATAATTTACCTGAAATCAGACTAGCTATATGTGATATACCCCAGAGGGAAGTTTGTGGCCTTAGGGAAAATCTTGAAAGAAAACAAACTTCACTTTTACAAACCAAAGAAATGCATACTTCTAGGTAGATAGTTTGTAAACATTATAATACTGATCATTATTAATGCATGGCAGACAATTAATAGTATATTTGACAACATGCCTATCATATTGATTTATTTAATCATAAAGTTTAATTTAATCTGTTCCAAGAAGAAGGATTGCTGGGAAGGAACAGAATCCACCTGACAAAGAGAGGGAAGAGCATCTTTGCAGACAGGCTTGCTAACCTAGTGAGGAGGGCTTTAAACTAGGTTTGCCAGGGGATGGAGACCAAAGCCCTGAGGTAAGTGGGGAATCAGGAGACCTGGGAGGAAGAGCAAGCGGGAGAGGGAACAAGGAAGTGGACTCATACTTCCTGAGAAATCAGGGCAATCTACTAGTTACCTCAGGTGCCTGTACACAAATGCCTGGAGCCTGAAAAACATGCAGGAAGAATTGGAAATCCTTGCACAGTCCCAGAACTATGACATGATCGGAATAACAGAGACTTGGTGAGATGGCTTGCATGACTGGAACACTGTCATGGATTGGTACAAACTGTTCAGGAAGGACAGGCAGGGGAGGAGAGGAGGAGTAGTTGTACTTTATGTAAAAGAGCCATATGATTGCTCAAAGCTCCAGTATAGAACTGGAGATAGACCTATTGAAAGTCTTTGGGTTAAGGTCAGAGGGGAGAGCAACAAGAGTGATGTTGTAGTGGGTCTGTGCTATAGACCACCAGATCAGGAAGAAGTGGTAGATGAGGCTTTCTTCAAACAGCTAGTGGAAATTTTGCAATCACAAGCCCTGATTCTCGGGGGGGGCCGGGCGGGGTAGGGACTCTTCTTGACGTGCTGTTCACAAACAGGGATGTATTGGTGGGGAATGTAATAGTGGATTGTAACCTGGGCAGCAGTGACCATGAGATGATTGAGTTCAGGATCCTGAAGAAAGGAAGGATGGAAAGCAGCAAAGTAAGGACCCTGGACTTCAGAAAAATCAGACTTCAACTCACTCAAGGAACTCATGGGCAGGATCCCATGGGAAGCCAGTGTGAGAAGTACAGGAGACCTGGCTGTATTTTAAAGAAGGCTTACTAAGAATGCAGGAACAAGCCAACCCAATAAGCAGGAAGACTAACAAGTATGGCAGAATATCAGCTTAGCATAGAAGGAAACTCAGTAAAATAAATCACAGAAAGGAATTTTATAAGTGGAAACTTAGACAAACAACTAGGGACAAGGTAACGGGGCCTTCCTGGAGCTAGTCCACCATTGGACCACCCACCTGTTTCTGGGCCGACCACCCGCCTCACTCTCCTGCCATGCCTTGCTGTTTCTTAATTGATTCTAATTTAGGTGGGAGGCTCCCCATTCTTGCCCCCATGCCAAGGGCCGCTATCTGCAGCTCCATTCCTCTCCTACACCACATCCCAAGCCTCACTGAAGGCATCCAGGTGACCCAATTTTCCCAGCCTACAGCCAGACCAAGCTTAGCCCTCATTGTCAGGCCTCAGACACATGCATTCATACTGCCCTCCTTTCATGCTCCACCCCCTCTCATAAGGTCTCTTTCACACATCAAGAACTTATACTGCCTTGCTCCCTCTCCAACTGTCTTTTGGGCCTCTTCTGCAACCCTTACTAGGGTAGTAGCCAGCCAATTACCTGACCAGTGCCAAGCTTGCCCTGGTCCTTCCTAGCACAACTCTACACAAACTCTCACACACACCAGGCTCCCAGCCCTCTGGTTTCCCTCTCATTGGGGCTCAACATATCTACCCCTTCACTGGAGCTACAGGGCTTCCCTCCCTGGTGGGGGCTCAGGTGGCCTTAGCCGTGCCTCGCCCCAACTGCTACCCACAGTGATGTGGGGGTTAGGGGTTATTGAGGC
Source organism: Crocodylus siamensis (assembly GCF_052110815.1). NCBI lineage: Eukaryota > Metazoa > Chordata > Crocodylia > Crocodylidae > Crocodylus > Crocodylus siamensis. The sequence goes on along the minus strand of NC_143396.1, from coordinate 93,364,917 downwards.
ACTCCAACCCACCTTCTACCAGGCTGGTAACTGGTGTGGTATTTTCCTGGAGGCTCCTGCACCCCTGGGAGCCCCAACAGGGCATCCACTCGCAGCAGGGTGTAGTTTTAGGTCATTCCCATGACCAAGAGTCTCCTGCTCCTACCTGTAGATGTCCTCACACAGCAGCTCATCCAGGCAATGTTTCCTGCTTGGCTGCTAGCAGCAAACTTCTTTGTTTATATAGGCAGCCACGGTTCCAAAGTGGCTGCTGCAATCAAGCACCTCCTGGCTGCTTGACTTGGCCTTTAAAGTGTCAGGCACCAACAGTGCCCTACCACAGACAAGTATAAGAGTATTGGTTGGTTATGCAGGGATGAAGTCAGAAGGCTAAAGTGCAACTGGAATTGCAGCTAGCAAGGGATCTGAAGGGTAAGAAGAAGGGTTATAAAAGTATGTTGGTAGCAAAGGGAGGATTAGGAAAAGTGTGGGTCCCTTACTGAATGGGGGAGGCAACCTTGTGACAGAAAGTGCAGAAAAGGCTGAAATGTTCAATGCCTTTTTTGCCTCAGTCTTCACAGGCAAGGTCAACTCCCAGACTACTGTACCAGGCAGAACAATTTGGGGAGGAGGTGAGCAACCCTCAGTGGTAAAAGAACAGGTTAGGGACTATTTAAAAAAGCTGGACAAATACAAGGCCATGGGGCTGGATGGGATGGACCCAAGGTGCTGAGGGAGTTACCTGATGAGATTGCAGAGCCACTAGCCATCATCTTTGAAAACTCATGGCAATCAGGAGAGGTCCTGGATGATTGGAGAAGGGCAAACAGTGCCCATATTTAAGAAAGAAAAAAAGGAGGATTCAGGGAACTACAGACCAGTCAGCCTCACCTCAGTCCCTGGAAAAATCATTGAGCAGATCTTCAAGAAATCCACTTCTAATCACTTGGAGGAGAAAAAGGTGATTAGGAACAATCAGCATGGATTCACCAATGGCAAGTTGTGCCTGACCAACCTGATTGCCTTCTGTGATGAGATGACTGGCTCTGTGGATGTGGGAAGACTAGTGCATGTGTTATACCTTGATTTTAATAAGGCTTTTGATGCAGTCTCCCACAACATTCTCACAGGCAAGCTAAGGAAGTATGGGCTGGATGACTGGAATGTAAGGTGGATAGAAAATCGGCTGAAGCATCTGGCTCAGAGGGTAATAATTAACAGCTCAATGTCTAGTTGGCAGCCAGTATAAAGTGGAGTGCCCCAGCAGTCAGTTCTGGGGCTAGTTTTGTTCAATGTCTTCATCAGTGACCTGAAAGATGGCATAGAGTGCACCCTCAACAAGTCTGCAGATGACACCAAGCTGGGGGCAGTCATAGATATGCTGGAGGGTAGGTATAGGATTCAGAGTGACCTACACAAATTGGAGGATTGGGACAAAAGAAATCTCATGAGGTTCAATAAGGACAAGTGCAAAGTCCTGCACTTAAGATGGAACAACTCCATGCACCAGTGCAGGCTGGGGTTGACTGGCTGGGCAGCAGCTCTGCAGAAAAGGACCTGGGGGTTACAGTGGACAATAAGCTGAATATGAGCCAACAGTGTTCCCTTGTTGCAAAGACAGCTAATGGCATTTTGGGCTGTGTTGTTAGGTGTGTTGCTAGCAGGTCAAGGGAAGTGATTATTCCTCTCTATTTAGCACTGGTGAGGGCACATCTGGAGTACTGCATTCAATTTTGAGTCCCCTACTACAGAAAGGATGTGGACAAATTGAAAAGCCTAGCAGAGGGTGACAAAAATGGTGAGGGGGCTGAGGCAAGTGACTTATGAAGAGAGGCTGTGGGAACTAGACTTATTTAGTTTGGAGAAGAGGAGACTGAGAGGGGATTTAATAGCAGCCTTCAACTACCTGAAGGGAAGTGTGAAAGATGATGGAGGTAGACTGTTTTCAGTGGTGACAGATGATAGATCAAGGAGCAACATTCAAGTTGCCACAAGGGGGTCCCTTCCAACCCAAATTTTCTATGATTTCTAAAGTTCTTTATATTTTTAAAGGGCTTATCTACAATTAGAAGAGTTTACCAACATAACTACATCAGTAGATCTGTCGGTAGTGGAGATGTAACTTATAGGATAAGTACAGACAATCAAAAGCCTGAGGCTGAATCAGTTCAGTCTTCGCAGATTAGTCTGAGCTGTATAGATTGATCTGATAAGCAAATGAACAAACATTCACTTTTGATTCTGGAAAATGCAGCCACATGCCTGCAGTGACCCAGGCCAGAAGTTGGGGGACACTAGAGCATGCATCCCTGCTCCGCTGGAGCAGATAACTTGGGCCAAAGCTAGCTCACCCATACTGTGGGAGAGTTGCAGGGAAGGTGCAAGCATCCTGGGATGCTTGGGGACTGTGCATTGACTTAAACCTGGAGAGGATCTGGGACAGAAATTCTATAAACCGATTTAACCTAAATCAGTTAAATCTGATACTTCATCCATCCAGGTTTATCTTAAACTGGTTTCAATCTTTTTGAAAGCAGTTTATGTACACTGAACATCTGTTGTTATGGAATTGAACCAGTTTCTGATCAGTTACACCAAATTATGTGTAACTTCTTTCTCTAGCCATACTGACATAAAAGTTCAGTTGCTCGTACAACTTACATCAGTTGATTCAAACAGAATAAGCTATTGTGACAAAAGGGCATTTTTTCTGGCATAAAACTTTACATTAGAGTTCCTGCCAGAACAGCCTGTCAGAAATACGATTTTTTAAAGGACTCTGCCAACCAACAGAATTATGCTGACCATAATTTTTTCTTTTTGAAGTGTAGACGAAGTCTACAAGAAATAAAGAGTTCCATATTACTTAAGTGGTTTTATTTTGTGCACATAAATTAATCCTTAATGTAACTCTATACATGTCAATGGATTAAACTGGGCTAAAATGAAAGACATACACTTGCACTTGTTTATGGTAATTAGCTTGAAGAAGAACAGTTCCACCATTCTGAAATAATTGTTTAGAAAATTGCTTCTGCTACGTGTGTGTGTGTGTGTGTGTGTGTGTGGTGGTAGTATACCTGATAGCACTCATTTCCAATTATGTTTAAAATTCTGCATAATTTAGAACCTATATAATGGTTTTGTCCTAATCACAGATTTCACACTATCTTCCAGAGACGCATTCTATAGTATAAAAAGTTTTGAAAGAGGGAATGGAAGATTATGCTAATGTTTTTTTTCTCATTCACCAAAGAACTTAATTCTTCAAGAATTGCAGGCTGGGGTCTTGTCAGGCTTAAAGAAAGGGCAATCTAACAATACCATCTTGAAGACTGGGCACATCTACATGAGACACTACTGTGCAGCAGCAATGAACTACACTGCTTTAGTTTGTTGCTACTGGTCAGTAGCGTCAGAAAAAATGCGACGATAGTACTGCACAGTAATGCCAGTTACCGCACAGTCTGCTGCTCATGTAGACGTGGCCATTGAAAATAAATGCATTCCATATTCTATTAGGTGGTCACAAAATAGCAGTTTATTTTAGATGAATGTCAATAGGAAACCTACCCCTGCTGTACTTGCAAAGCATGACAGTTTGGTTTTGATTTCCAAACTATTTATTTATTAGATTTATGTCATTCTTTCCATATAGTTTTTATCAAGGGAAAATGATTAAAATTAATTGCTATTGTGTACAGTTATAACAACTTTCATATCAGGCATCAGCAGCAGAGCTTAAAGCTTGAATCTTGAGCCTTGCATCACAGATAACCATGACATTAGAAGCAGGAGATGGTTCTTATCTTAAAAGTGTTATGGGCCCCTGACACAACAAGAACAGTTTAATAAGTGTTAAGAGGAAGTCTAATTTTGGACCAGATGAAGAACCTTGTGATGTCCCCAGTGAGACAACTAAGTTAACGGGACCGTGTTTGGGTCCTAAGAGTATAATTGGGGAGTGAGAAGAAGGCAACAAGCCTGGCTGTCTCCCTGCCCCTTATCCCGACAGGTTGCTCTGGGAACCCCAGGTATTCTCAGTGCTGCATGTCTTGCTGTTGCTTTGGCAGCTGAATAAGATTGGCTTCAGAGTGTTCAGAGATTTCAGTATGCTGTCAGAGTTTTCCTCAGGAATTCTGGGAAGTAGGGGAATTATGAATTTCAACATTCTTTTCTTATGCCATACTCATCATTGTAGCAACTGAAAGCCTTCTAGTTAATGTCTTGAGAGGATTTTTGGATAGGAGGATCACATACATTCAGACTGCATTGTGGTAGCAAATTCTTCAGTGTGCTTTCCTTTACCCACTAGAATCACTTCTGTCTTGCTTCAGATTCAGCTTCAGCAAACACTTCTTTATTCATAAGCTGACCTTACCCAAACACCAGGCCAGCTTGGTGATAGTGGTATGATAATATGTAGAGCTGTTTGAAATTTCACCAGCTCTTTCATTTCAACACTGTTTCAACTCATTTCAAGCTTGAAACAGTGAAACTGAAATGAAATGAAGGGCTTTGAACCAGCCTCGAAAGGAAACAAGGGCAGTCAAAATGTTTTGAAAGTTTTGAAACTGTATTGGGGCACTGTTGGTGCCTGCTACTTTAAGGGCTAGGCCAGGGACAGAGCAGGTGCCTGATGAGGGTGGCCATTTAATGCCCAGCTCTCTGTGATGAAGGGGAGCAGTTTGTGACCAGCCAAAAGGGAAGAAACATCTCCTCGCTAAGCTCTGCTGCTCCAGGAAAACCTAGGAGGTAAGGGCAAGAGCTTATGGGGATGGCAAGGAGGCTCTTGGTCCTGGGCATGACCTAAAACTGCACTCTGCCAGGGATAGGTGGCCTGGTGGGGCTCCTATTGGTGTGGGAGCCCCCAAGAAATGCCAGACCAGCTATCACCCCAGTGAAAGGTGGGTCAGGGCACCTTAATAACCCCAGCTCCCACAACCAGGTGGGTAACCCCGTAGTAGAGCCTGAGAAGGTGGAGCTGTGTTAGAGAGTGTGGGCTAGATGCTTAGAAGCCTGTTTTGAGGCACCCTTGATTGGTCAATGCTGGGGCCAGGACCAGAAGTGTCAAAAGGGCCAGGGGCCAACCGCGAGGGATGCCCAAAGCCAAGGGCCTGGGGTGCTAACTGGCCTTGGAGGTGAGACCATGGCCTGTGTGGTCAAAGGTCCCAAGGGGGCGGGCATCACCCGAGAGGGGGAAGAGTGCAGTCCAGTGTGCGACCGGAGTTATCAAAAACTTACACACCATCTGCGAGACATGGGCTATGGTGTAAGGGAGGTTTTGCAGCTGCAGATAATACCCCTGGCATTGGGGTGCAAAAAAAATGGGCAGCTTCCTGCCTAATTAACACAAAGTAGTTTGTAAATTCTCTTTTAGGATCAGGTCTGAGAGATTGTAGACAGGTGATATTCTGTTCTTGTCTTTGATAAATTTTTCAGTATGCACTCATTCTGGTGTACAGTTGTTGCTTGGTGTCTCCACCTATTTTCTACCTGATAGAGCGATATATTGTATTGTGAAAATATCTCCATACTAGTTTTGTGTCTTGTCATGGCATGTCCTAGATCCATTCAGTGTATTTTGGGCCATAGGAAGTTAGCTTCTGGTGATGAGGTTAGCGAGGTTCAGTGTTTGTTTGAATTTACAAACCACTTTTTACAGACGATCCTATGAACTGCACTTCATCAACCTCCTAGGTACAGAAACCCTTGGACTCAATCTAGACATTGGAATTCCAACACTACAACCTGCCAGACATCTGACTCCCCAGGTACCTCTCCACTTTTATCGGTACTGCTACATCCTCTTTCCCCTTCACCCCAGCCTGTCCCTCATCCCTTGATGCCTCCACTTCTATTTTCACTTACTGGCTTTCTTGCCAGCATTGCATGCCAATCTCTGTCTTCTTTACTATTGCTTCCATCCAGGAAGAGCACATGCCATCTGCAGGTTCTTCAGCCTGACGAAGGGTTTTTCAACCTAAAACCTTGCTAAGATATACTTCTGTAACTATTCAGTTGGTCTGCTAAAAGATACCAGATTAGATTGACCCAAAGAACTTTGTCTGCCAGTGCCATGTCCTAGCACCTGCCCCCAGTCAGCTGACTGGAAGGCACATCCAAGCCCCAGGTGTGGGGCTGGCAGGGAGAGTTCCCTGGCAGCTGCTGGAGAAGAAGCTCCTGCAGGAGCGGAAAGAAAAGCTCTGTTAGTTTGGCTGCCTGAGATGCTGCTGGTGCTACTGTGCTTCTCACTGCCTTAGAATGAACTCCTGGGTTCAGAAGATTCCCCACGTTTGAACAAAGGACATAAAGTTGTTTTCACCATTGCAAAGCTTTATTTAAGGATACCCACAGAAGCAGGTGATAGAACAGAGCAGAGAGGATGGTCACCTCACATTAGCCTTAGGCAGCAGCCGCTACCCCGCATGGTTCCCCTGTCCCTGGAATGTTCCGATCCTGGGGATGTGATAGCCTGTGCCGGGGCTCCGTGCAAGTTGGAAGTCTTGCCAAAGTGGAGGAACCCATAGCAACCCAAGAATATACAGCTTATATAGTCTGAAGTAAACAACGTTATGTCAAGATAGGAAAATGGGGATGAGCTGTGATCCAACGCACTTGGTGTTTACTACATTCCACTGTATCACAACATTCTACTATCTAGGTTCATGGCTTGGTGACACTCACAGAGCAGGAGGCTATGTGCCGCTTCACCGGCCCTCTAGGGAATCAGCATGCAAAACTTTTGCTATTAGCACAGCGTGCTAAACTCTTGCTCTTAGCAAAGCTCTTACTATTACATTCACTAAGTTATTATTACCTGTTGTTATTTAAAGTGGTGGACTAAGATGAGGCTGTAGGGGAGGAGGAGGCCTCATTGGGGCACACTACTATGTCATGTAGAGGCCCCAGTACCAGCGAGGGCATGCCTTAACACACTTATCAGCAGCTTGAGGTGCAGTTTCCCAGAACCACCTGCACCTATCTCCTTGAAACCTGGCAGACCTCATGGCCTCAGCAGGGGCTACCATGTCTGCAGTTTTCACCCTGCTGTGCCTTAACACATACATGTGGGACAAGTTTTGCTTGTCAGCAGCTTGAGGCACAGTTTCCTGGAAACCCCTGCACCCATCTCCTTGACACTTAATAGACCTCATGCCTTAAGAAGGGGATACCATCTATGCTGTTTTTATTTAAATCTGACAAAATATTACAAAACATTATAGGCAGTTTTGTGCTTCCCTATGATTGCCTATGTGCAAAACGTCGAAACGGCATTGAAAGAATGAAACTGTTTTGACGAAATGAAATGGAACAGTGCTTTTGAAACAAAATGAAACTCTAAATGAAACACTGTCCTGTCAAAATGGCAAAAAGGAAGTTGAAATGAAATGGTGCTGTTTTGCACAGCCCTAATAATATGTAGTAAAGTACAGGTAAAGCTGCATGTGTCATTGCCATGTTGCTGGCACTTAATTCTACTTCATCTGACAGGTTCACATACAGCATGTCTTCTTAGCTTGAGGAGCATGCTAGCGAACATTGCAGCAAAGCATGCTATGCCCACTCTTCACACACTTGCCTTTGAAACAGATCCAACACAGCCACAATAATGCAATGCTGAGCCCTTGCCAATAACCTTGTTCTCACTGTTGATTGTTAGTCAGTTCTAATGTGAGGAAAGGCGTGGAAGGCCAACCCAACATGGCTTTATTAGTTATTTGTTAGGACTATAAAGACCATAGCCAATGAGAGATGTATAGGACGATACCAATCCTTGATCTGTTGCAGTATTGCAATAAGTAAAACACAGAAACTTCAGGATACAGTTTCACACATAGTGAAACTATAGAATTCTGTTGCGCCTCCCCTGCTTGTCTTAAAAGCAGAAGTACAAAAATACCAAAGTACTAGATGCCTACATCATCATAAGTGGTATCCTTCTAAGCATCTTAAAAACAGAGACATAAAAATGCAAAACATACAAATCAGCTATGGCAGTTTCAAAAAAACCCCAACACCTTGACTCAAGGTTTAAAAAATATATTGTAAAATGAAAGGTGCACCCTTTAGTTAGGTCTGTTCAGCATTCAAACTCATAAGATTATGGTCCACAATTTACTATAATACAGGTGTTTATTCTGATCATCATTCAAAGTCAAAGTAAATACATAGACTATTATTTAACAACCTAAAAATATAGTGTTAGCATTAGCTAACAGCTCCTTCCCTGAATGAGGCAGCTGTTTTGTTCATGAGTAATACCAGTTGCTCATGACTCTTTTAGAAGCCATGACAGACTTCATTTGGATTCCCCAGTTTGGGATCAGGACTCCTTGGCTAGGGACAGACATTCAAAAAGCCAGAGCCTGAATTGATTTCATCTTTACAGGTTAGTCTAACCTGCAAAGATTGAACTGCTTTGCAGGTGAACAGACATTCACTTTTGATTCTGGAAATGCAGGCACATGACTGCAGTGGCTCAAGCTAGAAGCCAGGGGGCACTAGAGCAGCCCTCCCTTCCCTTCCTCAGGAGCCACAAGGTTGGAGAGAAACTGGCCTAGGGGGTGTGGCCAGGCCCCACCAAGCTGCTAAGTATGATTGTGGCATGTTTTAAAGCCCCACCTTGGCCATTGGGGACCCCAGCCAGGCAGTGCCTGGAGGGGGAGAGGGAAGCCTGGAGGGGCTGGGCAGAAGCTATGGAGCTGAAGCTTCCCACCCACCCACCTAGAGTGGTGCAGCAGGGGCAGGGCAGGGGCATCAGTAGTAGCTTCTGTAGATGAAGTAGTAGCGACTGTGGTAGCAGCAGCTGGTGATGAAGTGGGCAGAACAGCCCATCTGGCCCCGGCCAGCCCACAGCCTGTGGTGCAGCTGTGGCTGCCGGGTCTTGCACAGGACAGGGGGCATGGTAGGGGCTGTGGCAGGCAGCTGCCAGGCTTGGAGCTCACTGGTGCCTCTGAGCTAGCCTGGGCAGCCCACTGCCTGGCCAGCCTCCATCTGTGATGCTGGGCCAGGCTGTCATGGAGCTGCAGTCAGCTGGGAATGGCCTTGCCCCAGCCCAGGCCAGCTCCATGACAGCCCCACCCAGCTTGGGCATGGGGAGCTGGGAGCAATCTGGGCACACAGCCCTGGAGCCTCAGCCTGAGCTACAGCCTGCTGGGAAGGGCCTGGCCCTGGTGGCCTAGCCTGGCATGGCCCCTCTGTGTCTACCCTCACAAGCACCCACAGGCCAGCTTGGCCCAGCCCACAGCTCCATCTCCAGCCTCTGCTGAGGCAGGCAGATGGCAGGGCTATGCTGCCCAGCTCTAGCCATGTTCCCTCCCCTGCCGCTGGAGTAGGGAGGGTGGGAATGGCTGACAGGGGATGCTCTACCCAAGCCAGGTGGACTTGGGCTGCCAGTAGGACAGGGGATGAAGAATCCACCTCCCTCTCCCTGTTTGCTCTAGGCTGTGGATGGGGTGGGGGACTGATCACAGCCCCCCACTGCTGCTCAAGCAGTGAGGGGGGAATGCTTGACAGGCTGCTACACCCTGGACAGGCAGACCCTGGCTGCAGTCCCCTGGTGGGAGAGGGGAGGCAGTGGGGAATAAACCCCCTTCCTGCTCCCTTTGCCTCAGGGGGCCATGCCCAGTCCACTTCTGGTCATGTCACTGCCCCTGCCCCTGCTTTGGCTAGAGAGCAGAGGAGTGGGACCAGCCCCACTGTCTGGAGCATATAGCACAACCCAGCCCAGGGATGAAAAGCATGCTGGGATGCTGGGGTGACTCTGATTTAACTTAAACCGGAAAGAAGTCTGGGACAGAAGTCACATAAACTGGTTTGACCCAAATCAGTTAAGTGTGATTCAACCAGGTTTATCTTAAATCAGTTTTGGCCATTTTGAAACTTGTTTATGTGCATTGAACTTATATTCTGTTACAGGTGTAAACCAGTTTCTGATCACTTAAACTGGTTTATGTGTAACTTCTGTCCCTAGCCCTTTAGAGCATCTAGATCTTAATTCATAGATGTACTAATCTGAGAGAATGCAGTATAACAGGCTACCATTATCTGGGAAAGAGGAGTAGTTTCATTCAGAAACCTCCCTGACTGTATGTGATCTTTTCAACCAAATAGGCTGATATTTCCTCACAACATTTCCTACTCATTTGTTCTGTAGGCTTTCAGATTGATTAAAAGATGTTATGGTAATGTGGCAGCTTCAGTGGAGGCTGACTAGTTCATAATGTGGCCTCAGCACAGGTGTGGAGGAATTTGTTTCATCTTGTTTTTATATTAACCTTTTCTTTCTACCCTCAGGGTCTGAGTTCCACCCTCCCCCCCACCCCCTTTGTAAGGTATCAGAATACCTATTTGGGTATGGGAAAGAAAGCACTATTTGATGATCGGTCTATCTAAGGTCAAAGCTATCTACCGGACCCTGGATTTCTCATCTTGCAGAAAGAATGTGTCTTGCATTTGAACACTTCCATGTCTAACTTTACTTTAACCAGGCATCTAGTCCAATAAAAGATATCACTCCCAAAAAACCCTTGCCTCTTGCATCTGTTCTTTAACACACTTTGGAATTTGGTGAGTTGACAAATAAATGTGATCACAAAATGTGGTCACTGGAACAGCTATCTTAATCTTGTGATGGGAGACTACTTAAGTCAGTGGCTGAGCTGTGATAGCCTCCATTTTGCCATGTAGGGCAACAATCAGGTTTCTAATATACTGTGTAGAATTATACCATAAATTAGTTGTGAAAAGCTTAAAGAGAGATAGCAAATAGAGAGATGAACTTTCTTGGCTTTTGAATCTAAGGCCTTATTAACATATATGTTAATCTCCCAGGATGGCAAGTCTAGACAGTATTAGCAACCTGTTTCATAAATCCTTCATGCTGTGTAGTGATCCGTAAAAGAATATATCTCAGAAAAACCTGAAAATAAGACAAAAGATAGTACTTCTCTAACCTGAGGGCTTTCCCTCTTCCCTCCCTTCAAAGGCCTGTTGCAGACAATGTAGGTGCTGGGACTACCCAATGAAAGCCTTAAGATTCTTTTGTAATGGAGAATGTTAGACAGTGTATATGGTTGTCAGTTTCTTATATTATATACATACACAAACATTCTAGAAATAATTAAGTTTTCTGTTTGTAAATATTGCAAACAGAAATGCCAGTGCTCCAAGCCAAAGGAGGTCGTTCAATCCCCAAACTTGGAAGTCTTCAAGAGGAAACTGGACATACCCCTTGCTGGGATCATTTGATCTCAGCAGTATTCCTGCCCAGAGAAGGAGGGTTGGACTCAGTGATTTTTCTAGGTCCCTTTCATCCCTTAATTTCTATGTATAACACTAGCCATGGTGCTACCCACAGCCATGTCCGGATTCAGCATCCTGGGATATCAAATAGCTTAGATCAACATCCCAACCCCAAAGGCTGGGGCCACCTCTCCATGGAGTGCTTTTTTGTGGGTTCCCCTCACAATGGAGTATATACAATTTAACTATTTACACAGTTTATTATTTACAAAATAGTCAACATATGAATGAGGTTAATGGCAGAACAGGTTATCAATAATCCAATTGTTGAAGGCAGGTATCAATGCACTAAAACACTCTGTACAAACTGAATCAAAGACACCCTCAGTAAGCTTAAACCTTAAGACTGTAGTGAATTTCAGCTGGAGCACACAGGGTTAACAAAAACATCAGCTCTCCTTCATGCTGGCAACACAGTAGTCATGGCTGGTGCTGCTGCTTCAGAAAGTCCTGCTTTCTGCTAGAGCCTGCATGGGGAAGAGCAGCTCTCCTCTGCTCCAGCTGTCTGTGGTATTTGCAAAGAAACACACACTGTCCCTACTCCCCAAAAGCACCTTTATCCAATTTCCAGACATGGCCCCTTGTGCTGATAACTGAAACAACCTTTAGTTTATCACCCACCCGGCCCCAGGCTGGTTCTCAGTTAACCCTCCCCAGAGTCTTCCCAGATCAACACCCTGCCCTCATAGACAAGTCTACCTTACCACCCTTTTTCCTTCACATGGGTCCCTCTGCCTCACAGAAAGAAAAATGAATATAAGGTTGTCTTCTCCCCATCACTAAGGGCAGGTGCCCTCACAGGCAGGCTGCAGGGTTGTTCCTTCCTGAGCAATGTGGGCCCAGGATGCCTTCCCTTCTCTGAGCCTGGCTGAGTCTCTGGGGCTGAGTTACTTCCACTCTTCTGCCTCAGGAGCCAAACAAAAACATTGATATCCTCTTGCAAGCAACAACTTTCTGCAAAACTTTCCCACTCTGCCTTTGCAGGGATCCTGAGCCCTGCTGCAAATCCAGCAGCAGCAGCTGTTAAATATGATTTCTATGATATTGCAGTTGTGTCTTCCATTATCTGAGGACAATTGTCTTGACCCTTCCTTTCATTTCCTTTTGCTTAATATTATATGACTATCTAATTGCCCTTCAAGAATAATGGGGAGGGGGAGCAGGGATGGAGCCCCCAGTCTGCTCCTCCCTTCCCTCCTGCTGCTTGGGATCTGGGCCCATTCCCCCCCCACCCAACAGCAGCAGTGGGGGGAGGGGAGGACTGGGCCTGAGGGTGAGGAGAAGCCGGGCTGCCACGGCCAGGGTAGGGGGAGCGGTGGGCCTGAGCTGACCTGGCGGCGGTGGGGGGATGGGAGGAGGGGGTTTGAAGCCAACATGGGGGAAGGGGTGGGGAAGGAGTAGGTCTGGGCCCACTGTGGGAGAGGAGGCCTTCTCTTTCCCTCACCTAGGCACTGCTGTGTCAGGCCAGGACAGCTGCCCCCCTGCATCAGGTCCGCTCCCCCGCCTGCAGCGGTGGTCATGGGGAAAGGGAAGAACCAGGCCCGAGGCTGGGGAGAAGCCAGGCTGCCATGGCAGGAGAGCAGTGGGCCTGGGCTGACCCAGCAGCAGCGGCAGGGGGATGGGAGGACCGGGCTCGGAACTGAAGCGGGGGAGGGGGGTGTAAGACGGGAGGAGGTCCGCTTCTCTCCTCTCCCAGCTGCTGCCGCATTGGGCCGTACTTGCTGCTCCCCTATCACCGCCACGGTGAGATGGCTTCTCTCCCCCCCTCAGGCCTGGTCCCACTGCTCCTCCCCCACAATGTCGGTTCCAAACCTGCCAGCGCCGGGTCAGCTCAGGCCCACTGCTCCCCCCACCACTGTGGCCCAGCTTCTTCTCTTCCTTGGGCCAGTTCCTCCCCCACATTGGGCCCGGGCCCACTCCTCCCCTTCCCTAATTCCCACTGCCACAGCACGCCTGCTATTTCCCCCACCACCATTTTGTCATCCTGCGTCAGGCCCTGCGGGCAGTGATGACAAAAGTGGGGAGGGGCAGGCCAAGGCCAGCTTTGGTGGCCTCAACCCTCCCTCCACTCTATGGTCACCACCTGTAAGAAGCAGGGCAGAGGGGTGCAAAGTCAGCTGGCCTCCCCCCCATTCCATCTACTTCATTGCCCCCATCTCCAAGGACCAGGGGCGGGGGGTGAGACCCCCATCCCCTGTGTCCCCACCATCATGGCAGTACTCCACTGCCACCAGCTCCTATTTTAATGCTTGTTCACACTCTGATTTTCTGTTTGTCAGCCATTCGGAGCTTGAATAAAGCATTAAAGAAGGACAGACAGACTTAGGCCTTTATAATATTATAATCTTTTCTTGTTGAGATAATCTGCAAGTACTTTTGCCATATTTGCCTCAATGTTATTACTCTGTTATGTGTTCTGAATAGCTCCAGCATTGCTTAGAAGTCTTTAAGCAACAATGTGGTGTATGATCTTTACTGGTGCTTTTAAACATCTTGGTCTCTTTTTTATGTGAAAATTTGAGGAATTTTATTAAAAACAAAAAATATATTCTAGGGGACTCTATCTATTTTACTAATAATTTGTATTCTGCTGAAAAATATGATACCTCATACAGCTCATTGGTTAATCATTAATTAAGTTTGTTTTAAGTAATTAATTTATTGCTATACATGATCTTCTGGGAAAGCATTTAAGATACCTGATGCAGTGTTTATTTGAAGTCCTTTTAATACAAATCTTGTCTGTAACCTCCTGCCTCCAGTTCATATTCACAACACCTGTAAATGTTTGGCTATGTAAGCCTAATGGATTTACAGGAAACGTTTAAAAACAGGGTTATCAGTTTAAAAGAAATGCTTTTTCAAAATGTTTAATTGTATATCAAAATTTAATAGCAATATATTCAGAATGCCATCTATGCAAAAATGTACTAAATTTGAAATAGTTTGAACCCACTTGCTGTGGCTATTGAAGAATGACATATGACCCAATTTTAAGTACATGCAAAATAGTTGTAATGATTCCATACATTTCTGAATATCTGAGCCAGCTAATACATTAACTATTTAATGGACAGTCTTTTAATTAAATAATATTCCTTGAGCCAGGTCCTTGTGTAGCATCAGTTGAGCCTTAATGGTGTTCCCTGATTTAGATGAGCTGAGGATCTGAACCATACCCACTTACAGCTCTCTTTCTTCTGTTAAAAAAGCATCATTATTTATAGGTTGCCTGTAGAAAAAAAAAGACACATTTCCTAGTTTAGCTGACACTTCTAGGCCCACAGACAGACATTATTTGCTCAGTGATTTTAATCTTCATTTCATGAAAAATGAAGGTCTTTGGCCTAGAATCTTTAGATTTGATTTATATTCTTTACAGCTTTTCTCCATATGTTTCTACCCCAGAAGATATTGAAGTATGAACATTAGCTTTACTCATTACTAAAGGCTTCCATGTGATTTAATAGTTGGAAATGTTGGTTTTACTCATCTTGTTTTGGTTGTTGGTTTTACTCATATTTTTTTTTAATTTCTTTTAAACTGGATATCAAATGCCCTAACTTTAGTCCAAAAATAAATTGCTTTTAGGACTTAGAGGAAAGAACCTTGAAATAATGATCCCACCATCATTTTTGTCACTTTATCTAATCTCAGTGTTAGTTTTCATTAGTGGGAATCATTGCTAAACCTTAGCAATACACCTACTACAGTTAGAAGAGTGACTGTAAAATGGCAACCTGTTACTGAAGCTATTTTCCATCTATAACTCCTCTGAATTTTAGTGTAGTGTTTATAGACAAATATAATGTTTATGTATATAAGCTTTGAAGGGTGAATAGAGATATGAAAGTAGAAGAGATGTGGTGTTCTTTATTAGAAAAATATCTATTTTTTCTGTTGCTAAGATCTTCATTATTAGTTATTCATACACAAATTTGAAAGAATATAATTTAGTTTTCACATATGAAGGTGAGGTTTTAATCTGCTGCTAGGTAAGTCCCTGGGAACTTTTGATTTTTATTTTATTGGGAATAGTATTGGCTGTGAGCTTGGAATTTAATCAACAAGTAAACAAACAGGCCTGTTTGAACTTACTAAGAAGGGCTCCAGGTATATCGTGTAAAATCTCCTTGTGGAGAATGTTCCTGTTGGGATAGTGGGTTTTTTGATGCATTGCATTTTTACCAATTCCTGCCTGTATTCAATGGGGCTGCAATGAAACATATCTCTCAGTCTGTGATTGCCCTTCAGAACGAGCTAAGATTATATCATCATTTTCTTGCACACCACATTCACTTTTTTTCCCTCCTAAAACCAGCTGCTAGAAATTGGAGTAATGTGCATGAGAGTATATAAGATAACAGCATTTTCTACCACTTAAGCTTTTACTGGGTGAAAGCAAAAATAAAGTCTGCATGGGATCCACAGGGAGCAGAACAATGAGAAGGGTTGGGCTCTAGCTGCTGCTGCTTACTTATTACAGGGAAAGAGATTTTTTTTTTCAAAAAAGGGTAGGTCTGGAGGGTAGGACTAGAATTCCGAGTAACCAAGACAAACTGGAGGATTGGGCCAAAAGAAATCTCATGAGCTTCAACAAGGACAAGTGCAAAGTCCTGAATTTAGGATGGAAAATGCCATGCACTGCTACAGGCTTGGGATCAACTGGCTAAGCAGCAGCTCTCTTGAAAAGGACCTGGGGGTTACAGTGGACAATAAGCTGGATTTGAGCCAGCATATGCTTGTTACCAAGAAGGTTAACAGCATACTGGGCTGCATTAGTAGAAGTGTTGCCAGTGATCAAGGAAAGTAATTCATCCCCTCTGTTCTGCACTGGTGAGGCCACATCTGGAGTACTGTGTCCAGTTTTGGGCTACCCACTATGGAAAGCATGTGGACAAGCTGGAGAAAGCCCAGTAGAAGTCATTAAAATCAATAGGGGGCTGGGGCACATGATTTATGAGAGGCTGAGGGAACTGTGATTATTTAGTCTGGAAAAGACTAAGGAGGAATCTGATAGTAGCCTTTAACTATCTGAATGATGGTTCTAAAGAGGATGGAGCTAGACTGTTCTTAGTGGTGACAGATAACAAAACAAGGAGCAATTATCTCAAGTTGCAGCAAGGGAGGTTTAGGTTGGATATTGGGAAAAACTCTCTCACTAGGAGGGGAGTGAAGCATTGGAACAGGTTACCTAGGGAGGTGGTGGAATCTTCATTCCTGGAGGTTTTTCATTCGGCTCAACAAAGCCCTGGCTGGGATGATATGGTTGGGGATGGTCCTGCTTTGAGCAGGGGGTTGGAATAGATGACCTCCTGATGTCCCTTCCTAATAGAATCATAGAAAATGATTCACCCAGCCTTTCAAAAGCAGGATGCACATCTTATTCTAGGTTATGGTATATGCAAGAAAATACAATATCTTTTTACTTCTCATGCCACAAAGCACACTACATATCTCTCTAGGGAGCATTTTCCATAGAATCTGCAGGAGGGTTTAGACCTCATGGGAAGAATTTTACCTGTACTAAAAGGATATTCTTCATTCTCAAATTAAGGGAGAAAGACTCACAGACAGTGAGTTAAAATGTGATTCTGTGATTCCCAACGAATGTAAGCAATGATGTTAAAGTCAATGCAACTATGCATATAACAAAGTATATCTGTATGCTAAACAATGAATAAGGATATATGTATCCCTTTGATGACAGAGATGCTGATAGAAAATAAATATGGATCATGAAGTACTTTTCCATTTTAGGATATTGCTTTAGCAAGTTAATAGCTTAGGTTTTGAAATTGTTACAGACCAGCCTTCACTGTAGCAAAACACTTCTGTCCTATTGCCCAGCCGAGCAATGTGCCAACCAAGCACAAGGACACCCTAATCATCTACCAGCTGTCAATATTGACAATATCCAATAGAAATACATCCTGTGCTCAATTTACTTACCTTTGGTGCATTCCTTCTATAACAGATTTGCTCTGTTAACCAGTGTGAACCAGAATATTCACATGAGGAAACAGTTGCTTCTGTCACTTTACGAACAGGGTCAGGGACATAAACCCTAAACTGAGATAAAGATGAAATATGCCTTTATCCCAGTCCAATCTGCTAGGATTAAGAGCTGTTGAATTTTGAATTGATATAGGTTTCTTCCCAGATTGTTCTTGGGGCATGTAACTTGTGATTCTTACTTCTTCCCTTTCACTCAGTCTTGTTACATTAGCCAACATGCATTGTTGTTACTGGACACTAAAGTCCATCTTGTTCCTTACCCACTCTGCCTTCCAGTTCATGGTGGGGAACACATGGAGAGTAAAGACTTTATTCAGCACTAGGCTTATGCTCTTCAGAGGAAGAAGTGAAGCCTTAGTTCCCTGTATGATTGTCTCAACATGTAGTCTGACCCTAACATTAGTGGAAACAAGGAAAACTAAACACAGGAGGTATAAAGAAACCCCTAAAATTTCTCTAAACAGTAACCTTAAAGGAAGCAGTATTTTCATGTCAGCTAAATCCCAGTGAGGTACGAAGCAAACTCTGTAGTTAAAAGATAACCTCTTCCCCCAACACTACATATTCCAGCCAGCTTTTCTTAGTAGCTTCTGTCCCTGCCTTACTGACTTTCAGTAGTCAGTAGGCTCCATCCAGCAGAAGAAATTTTCAGCTAGCTTTATAGCACCAGTCTTCAGTGACTGAGCAGATTGCCAAAGCATGAGCATGTCTACATGAGACACTTTACTGTGCAGTACAGCAAATTACTGTATAGTAAGCATCTACCTCTATAGGTGCAGACACTTGCTGCACAGTAATTAGCTCTAATCACTAGTAAATTTGCTACCTGCCCAGGGGAGCTGCCTGCTGCCGGGGCAGGCTCTGCCACTGGAGCCTGAGCAGAGACAATGTCCCCCTACTCTGGCAGCAGAGAACTCCCAGCCCCTGCTCTGTGGTTGCAGGGCCTGGATTGGGAGATCAGTTTCTCCCAGCACCAGCTCCATGGTTCTTATCTCCCAGCCTGATCCCCACAGTTGTGGGACCCAGGCTAGAAAATCCTTATTTCCCAGCACCAGCTTTGCCATCACAGAGCTGGCACTGGGAACTCCTTATCTCCCAGTCTGCATCCCATGGTTGCAGGACTCAGGCTGGGAGATCCTTCTCTCCCAGCACCAGCTCTGCAGTTGTGAAGCCTGTGCTGGGATATTCTTATCTCCCACTACCAGCTCTGTGGTTGCAGGACCTGGGCTGGAAGATCCTCATCTCCCAGTGCCAGCTCTGCAATCCTGGGGCCTATGCTGGGAGATCCTTATCTCCAAGCCCAAGTCTTGTGGTCACAGGGCCTGGGCTAGGAGATCCTTCTCTCCCAGCACCAGCTCTGTGACTGTGGGGCCACCATGGGGAGATCCTTATCTCCCAGCCTGATCCCCATGGTTGTGGGACCTGAGTTGGGAGATCCTTCAGCACTAGCTCCACAGCACTGGGAGAGAAGGATCTCCCAACCCAGGTCCCACAACCACGGGGCTTGGACTGGGAGATAAGGATCTCCCACTGCCCGCCCTGCAATTGCAGACTAGGGGCTGAGAGCTCCCTGCTAGGGTAGGGGGACATTTTCCCAGCCTGGGCTCTAGTGGCAGAGTGCACACTGACAACAGGCAGCTTCTGAGTGCAGGGAGCAATGTGCAAGTCCCCACCAGGGGACAGCTGTCTACTGACCCCTGGGCTAGCACTCATGCCTGGGAGCATTTACTCTTGAGTAGTTTACTCAAGAGTGAACTGCTCCCAGACCTTTTACACATGTAGATGTGCCCATTGACACTTATAATAAATACAGAAATCTAGAACTCTTGGGTCAGAGATGATGCCTTTTATTAGACTAAGTGCGAAATTGCAAAACAAATATTATTTTTCTGCAAGCTTTTGGGCTCACACACCCTTTGTCAGGCTCATGGAAAGTTAAAGATGGTAACAAGTCCCCATCTGTAGGAAACAAACTTCATTTTTGCACAGAGGAAGATGAAACTGGAAATATGTCCCTTTGGGTCCATATGAGTGTCTTTGTGAGGTGCTCTTTGTTGTGCAGATCAAACAGGATTCCTTCCCTGTTGGTGTCAGATGGCAGAAAAGCTGGAAGGTGTAGAAATCTTTTTAGTTGTTCAGCAATGAAGTTTATAATCCCAAATCAGCTAAAATTTAGCATCTTCCATATTTCAGGGATGCATTTGGTAGCTGTGTTGGTCTGAGACAAAAAGAAATGCAAAAATCTAGAACTCTTGGTTCAGAGATATGATACCTTTTATTAAACCAACTGAGGAATTGCAAAAAAAGTTACATTTTTCTGTTAGCTTTCGGGCTCACCTGCCCTTCATCAGGCTCATGGAAAGTTAAAGATGGCACTTATGACTCTTTCAGATGATCTTCATTACCAAGCAGTTTCAGAATGTCAATTAGTCAGCATAGTATTGCTTCTTCATATGGCTCCTTATGAAAGCCAGCTTTACATTTCTATCAGTTCACATTCTTTGAAGAAGTTTGTGCCAGCTGA
Source organism: Crocodylus siamensis (assembly GCF_052110815.1). Lineage (NCBI taxonomy): Eukaryota > Metazoa > Chordata > Crocodylia > Crocodylidae > Crocodylus > Crocodylus siamensis. The sequence continues at coordinate 93,345,089 of NC_143396.1, read as the reverse complement.
TAATTTATCATTTCATAAAAGCATGAATAAGTTCCATTTTTCTATGACTGAGTCAAGTGAACTACCCAACATAACTTGCTGCTTGAATGCCAGCAAGCCCTGCAAGACTGAATGGAATTTCTCTCTGACTAAAGAAGTAAGAGATTTTGGATTCTTAAAATTTCCACAACATACCAGTTTCTGACTTGTTTTCATTTTTAAAAAATGTTCAGAACTTTGCATTTGTCAGTGTCTAATGAGGTAGGTGACTGAAACACAAAAACTATGCTGATTTCAGGGGTGTCACTAGCTTATTCCCGGTGGGGATGGAGGGGGGCGCTCAAGAGGCTGGACAGAAAATGGTGTTGCTGAACTATACATCTTCTGGCCAAACATACTTATTCTTTTTTTTAAAACTATACCCACTTAAACACATGTTTTATCTATGTTATCTGCAAAAGGAGAATAAAAATACATGCTGTATGCAAACAGATCGTTCTGGCCTCGGCCAGGAGCACTGCACCTCTGCAGGCTGCAGGCGGGAGTGGGGTAGACTCAGCTGTGCAGGGTGGGCAGTGGTAGCAGGGGGCTTGGATAGAGGTGGCAATGGGAGGGGTGTCTATGGGGGTGGGGCTAAGGCAAATTTTGGGTTGGTTATAGCTCTCACCCCCCAGCACCCTTCAGTGCCACTCCTGGCTGATTTACAGCAGCCAAGATTATGAGACAGAATCTGGATTGGGCCTTTATGTGCCTCCAGTTTAGGTTTCATCATGCCTAAAAATTGGGTGCCTGGCTATAAGAAGTCACTTCAAAGGAACAGGGGTTAGGCTCCTGAACTCTATATACAACCAGTGAGGAGAATTACTTGTCTCTGAAGGGCACTTTAGAAAGCACCTGCTGAGCATAAATTTGCTTAGAGGCAGCATTAAGCACAGAGGTACATCTACTTTCCACTTCCTCCTCTGCTAAGTACAGACAGTTAAAAAGCTGGAGGCTGAATCAATTCAATCTTCACAGTTTAGGCTAAACTGCATAGATTAAACAGATAAGCAAGTGAATAGACATTCACTTTGATTCTGGAAATGCAGCAGAATGTCTGCAGTTGCATAGGCCAGAAGCTAGAGAATACCTCCTTGCTCAGCTGGAGCACACAGTTTGGGCCAAGGCTAGCTCAACCATCCTGAGAGGAGGAAGGTGCAAATCATCCTGGGATGCCAGGTGACTGTGCATTAACTTGTATCTGGAGAGGCTCTTGGATAGAAGTTCAATAAACCTATTTAACCAAAATCAGTTAAATCTGATTCTGCATCCATCCAGGTTTATCTTAAAACACTTTTGCACATTTTGGAACGGTTTATATGTACTGAACTTCTGTTGTGTTACAGGTTTGAACCTTGAACCAGTTTCCAATCACTTATAATGGTTTGTATGAAATTTCTGTCCCTAGTCTTGGCCGCTTTCTGTCAATGCATGTTAAGTTCCTCTATCTACTCAGAATCCAAAGTGGAAAGTCTCATTCCAAGAGCAGGGCTCATGTAATAATTCAGTTGTTAATTCACCTACCACACTGTGGGAGATTTTGTAGCAAAACCCCCAGTTTTTCTTTTTTTATTTATTTTAAAATGCATTCCCTCCCCTTCCCCAACCATTTCTGACTTTTTCTCTCCCTCTCTATTCTCTATAGATAAGTATAAGTAAGCTAAGATGTAGGATAAGCTTTAACATTTTATTTTAGGTAGTTTTATTTTTCTCTCCCCTCTTTGCACATAAGTTCCCTGCTATTTTAATATTGATAGCCACTGTTTTATAAGTGATAATTATTATGTTTGTACTGCTTTTATATTGTGTGATTACTGTTTTAGGTCTATATATGTAAGTTAGCGTAAGTCATGTCAAGTTTATGTCAAGCCTCCATCTTGTGTCCCCATCCCCTGTGTTGCAACTGTATAATTCATGTACCCCTCCCATGTAAATTGGTTCTCAGTTGAATGAGAGTGATTGGGAATGATTGAAATACAATGGTTGCAGGCCTCTACTGAATGGCCTGTAACAACCAGGCCATCACCTTGCATTGATTCATCCAGGAACCACGGACCTCACCTAGGAACAGAGACAAAAACCCAGCATTTGAAAGACAAAAGACCCTGCAGAACCAGCAACTCTACCATTGTACCTCACCATTACAGATACCCGACACTGCACATCCCTGCATGGAGCATACATGCTCAGTACACCAGGGGCTGGCCCTTGCCTGGGCATGCCTTCTGTCACTAGGGTCACACAAGGTTTGCCCCTATAAAAAGGGGTAGTGAAGACTGATTCTTTGGGACACCCTCTCCATCTGAACCAGCACCATGCCACACCATCTATCCACCCAGAGGCCCTGCTGGCGACCCCCCTCTGGACAATACCTACTGGATAAGGACGCTTTTCCAGCCTGGATAGGTAGCTATCCCAACCCCGCTGCCCCGCCCCCCTCATTCAACCAAGGGCTTGGACTCCGCATCTCTTCCCTACCTGGACTCCAACCCTTCCACTGAGTCTCTTTCTTCTGCTGCCATTGTGAGTCCGTGTGTGTGTGTGTACGTGTACCAATAACTTCATGGGGCTGTGTAGTGTGTTGTCTGTTTAATAAAACTGTTATTTGGACCCCTAAGTTGGGTTTTGCTTTACTATGATTTGGCCCTGCTCTAATCTCTGCTCCTTGACTGTCTAACTTCTGTCTCATTTCTCCCTCTCCTGCTTCTGGCTCACTGCCACCTCCAACACCTGTTCTGAACTTCTCTCTGCCTCCAAACCCTCTGTTTCTTTGCCACTATCTTATCCCCACTGCCTTTTCCTTTTCCCCTGAGCAACCAGGTTTCTGCCTCAGTTTCTTTCCTGGCTGTCTCCTCCTTGCCACCACTTATCTGCCCACCCTCCCAATATCTCAGCTCTCTGTCTCAGTTTCCAGCCCCAGTCTACCTTAATTAAACCCAAACCTCAATTCCTCAGTCAGCTTCTCTGTAGCCCACTGGTTCTAATCCTGGTTCTGGCAACTTTCACTCCTTACACTTTAACTCTCTCTCTCTCTCACCTTAACCTTCCCCCAGGTACCCCAACCACACACATACACACTGTATCATCCAAGTTAGGAACTTACCTGTGTGTATGTGTAGGTGGGTTGTATGTGTGTGAACTGGTGAGTGTGTGTGTATGTATATATATGTGTCATTATGTGCATGATATACAAATTAGTCATATGGGTCTAACTTTTGGTGTGTATAGTGTATGTGCTTGAATTGGTAATAGGTATGCATGTGTCTAGGCTGGTTTGGATGTGTATGTGCCTGAGCTGGTAGTGTGTGTGTGTATGCACCTAATTGATTTGCGTGTTTGTATATGTTCAGTTGTGTCACACCCTCCTGTATAACAGCACAATATTGAGATGCTGAGAGTTGGCCTGACCCCACAGGGCAAAAATTTGAAGTATTAGACCATCGTCAGTCTGAAGGGATTCAAACTGGTATCTCCCACAAAAGATTGCCTTACACTTCAGACTACATAATAGTTTGTGGGGAGAACACTCAAGATTCTGGTTGAAGGTGGAACACTATTCAGCCAAGAATACAGCAATCATAAGACCAGGAGCAGAGCAAGTGTTAGAGAGCAAAATTCTATCGCTGCTTAAACTCCATCACTGTGATGGGCCAACCTCCATCACTGGGGTTTTCATAACAACTGAAACTGTAGCTGTGGCAAAACACACACCATGTCATGTATTGTTGGTGATTGCCAGCTGAATAAGTTAAGTGGTGAACTACAGGAGCTGCACATGGCCACTGAGGATGCTATCACATGGTTCGGTGATTATGCACATGCTGACTCATTGATGCTTAAATCATTCAGATGGTAGAAAAAAGACCTTGCTTCTGGTTTCTGCTCCTAGGACTGTTTATGCATATATGATAGTTGTTGGATAAAAAAACACAAGTAATCCTTTTCCAGGAGCAATCATGACCCAGGGCTTTCCCCTCAGAGCTGAGTGCCAAACCAGTAGGCTACCGAGTTAAGATCCTTTTTGTTTGCTCCCCTTCCAGACCCATAATTCTTGCATTCTTGGTTACACAGTGGTCCAAGTTCAACTGAAGTAACAGTGGGTTTTCTATCTAGAAGAGTTATTTTATAGCTTGGTAGTTGGGACACTCCTCTGGGAAGTGGGAGTTGTAGGTTTTAGTCAGGTTTAGGGTATCCCCACCTCCTCAGCTGCTGCTTTAACTACTAGGTTATGAAGTCAGATTGAGTCCTACTGCTGCATTTGGATTTGTGGATGCCTTACTTCTTACTGCTCTCTTAGCTGCTGATGTGCATTGGAAAAGTTCTGAGGATGCTGATTGGCTCATGCCCCTTTTGTGGTCTCACACATAGTTTAAATGGCTTTGCCTCGTATTTGGATTGTGATGGACCTTAGATGGGAATGAATTGGGGTGTTTTCATACATGAGGGGAAGCCTAAGTTTAGACACAGGGGGATCTTTGCAGTCTAAAATGTCATCTCAGAATTAATGCAGGTACCTGATTGTGACAAGAACAGCCTCAGGCCCGGTGTTAGCACTGGCCTGCCCCTGTCTCTGGGCAAACTGCCCACCCTGCTCACCTGCCATGCCTTGTTGTTATCTAATTAAGAGATTAAATGGGCAGAAGGCTGTTCTCCAACTACCCCAGTAGTAATGGGGCAGTGTTTACATGCTTCAACCACCCATTAAATATCCCATGCCTTGCAGATATTTCCTTCAGTGGTTTACACTGGGTCTTTCCTTACACAAAAAAACAAACAAATGCATACTGGGCCCCTAGCCCTCAATTCCCCTCACTTGGGCTCCTCTGGGGTTTTCTACCCCATGGGGCTCAGGTGGCTGCAGCCATGCCTGGCCCCAAACCCCTGGCCCTTATACCTTGTGAGGCTGCAGCCATGGCCGCAGCCATGCCTGGCCCCCTGTCAGGGTCTCTGCAGCCTCAGTCTTACAGGGAGCCTGGGTGTGGCTCCAGGTCCCTCAAATGGCCTAGGGCCCTGCTTCAGGATTCACATGAGGCTGGGCTCCCCCTGTGTCAATTAAACCCAACAGGGATATGAGGGCTGGGGTTTTGAGGCACCCTTCCTCACCTTTGACTGGGGAGGTAACTGGCCTGGCATTTTGGGGGAGCTACCCTGCCACAGGTAGCTCTGCCAGGACACCCTTCCCCAGCAGGTTGCAGTTTCAGGTCATGCCCAGGACCAATGAGGCCTCCTTCTTCCCCATAGTTTCACCCTTACCTCTGGGATGTTCCTGGATCCAGAGCTCAGCAGGGAGTTGTTTCTTCCCTGCTGGCTGGTCTCAAACTGCTCTCTCCACCCCAGGGAGCTGAGCATTAAATGGCTGCTCTGTCACACACCATTGGAATGGGAGTATTCTGGATTCTGGGTATTCTGCTTTGCCTGGTTTAAGTGCTTAAATAGGACTTGAGATGATCTGTCCCCATAGCCTCATATTTGTCTCCAGAATATGCTCAAGAATCTATTCTATTATAATTCAAACCTATTTTTCTGGGGTTAATCTTTTTATATTTGTGCTCTGAAAAGATCCTCTTTTTTTTACAATTTATAACATACGTGAATTGTAAAAAATGTAATTGCAGCCACTCGCTCAAATACCTATAATTTGTTTTGATGATATTCAGAACATCTTTAACTGCCTTCCAAGAATGTTTATAGAGACACATTGATTTGGCAAAAGTGTTTGCAAAGAGAATGTAAAGTGTGCCACAGATTCTCTTGTGAATATGAATTTGTTCAAGTAGTCCTGAGGTAAATGTTTGTATAGTTGAAAACTCTTTGTCTCTTTGGAAGGGCTTTGGAAACATATGGTCATAAAACAGAAAAAATACTATCTCCTAACACAGAGCCTTTATTTTGCTCCAGAAAAGCCATTCCTCAGATAAGTAAACAATCTGTAGAAATATAGGTAGATAGTCTGCAAATGGGCAAGGGGTTTGGATTTGTATTGAAGAGGCTTGGGTTTTGCAATATAGTTTTTCGTGTGATGGGGAAGAGATTATCCAGAACCATGACACTGAATGGAGCAGATATCAGCATCTCCTCTCAGAGTGATTACTGAATGCCACATTGTACTAGGAGGAAAAATAACTTCTAAAAGTATCATAGAATCATAGAAAATTAAGGTTGGAAGAGGGACCTCAAGAGGTCATCTAGTCCAACCTCCTGCTCAAAGCAGGATCACCCCCAACAATATCATTCCAGCTAAGGCTTTAAACAGGTTTTAAACATCTCCAGGGATGGAGACTCCACAACTTCTCTGGGCAACCTGTTCCAGTGTTTTACTACCCTCCTAGTGGGAATTTTTTCCCTAATATCTAACCTAAACTTCCCTTGCTGCAACTATCTTAAGTGAAGAAAAGCAACAGTCAAATTCACCAGAGCTGATACTCTCTGGAAATAAGACAGCTGGATAAACTTTAAACAGCACTTTACCCAAATTCATAAGCAAGAGATACCATTAAAAATGAAGACATGCACAAGGGTGACCTATTCTAATCAGTGATCAGTTCTTTAGCACGGGATGTGTTTAAAAAAATGTCAGTTAACTCAGGCAAAGGAGGCAAACAATGAAATTGTTTTACAGAATTGTGAGGGCTACTGTACTTCACATAGAAATGAAGCATATGAGTGTTTTTTTCATCATAGGGTACAAAAGGAAGGTTAAACTATAGAAGAAATTGAGATGAATTTGAGGCTTAAGAGACAGTATTGCAAGTTTAGACTAACTGAGTCCCTGATAACAGCTTATATAATGACTGGAACCTAGAAAGAACAACTCAGACTGTAAGACACAAAGTGCCATAGCTCCATGAAGAAAAGTACCCATTATTGGGCAAAAGTGTGTGAAGCCCTTGGTCTCATTGTTCATGAGTCTGGAGGCTGCTCCAATGTGCTGTAACTACAGCACGTGGCAATTAACGTGCTCTAGCCAGCCTCTACATCTCATGTATCAGTGTCCCCATGCTTCGAAATGGTGGCAGGGGCACTTGAACTAAAGCTCATTGAACGAGTTTTAGTTCAAGCATCCCTGCTGCCATTTTGAAGCACAGGGATACTGATCTAAGAGGCACTGTGCATGGGGATGGTGATACAAGAGATGCTGCAGCACTTTCAGAGCTGCTGTAATTAAAATACTGCCCCTCCCACCCCCAGAGTACATGTAAAAGTGCCCATCTAGAAGTTGCATACAGTGAAAATTGGGGAGACTAAAACAGGTGAAGAAGAATTTGAAGACGCCTTCAACAGTTTCTACATTTTTGGCTCAATGAATCACCTCATTTTTTTATAACATCTCAAGTGCACACTTACTAAGGAGGAGCAGTTACACTTTTTAAGGCATCCAAAGTGTACAGGTTTCAAAGCTTACTAAGTCTCACAGTTTTACCTGAGAATATTTGAGACAGAAATATCAGATGAGCCCCAGTACATGGCTTTGCACAGACAAATAAAAATAATGTAAATGCTGGTAACTCAATGGAAAACAAGTTTAGATCATAGTGGACATGTCTACATGTGTAATTAATTTGCCTGAATTTTCTGCACAGAAAATTAAGATTTATTAAAGTGCTCCCCAGTGCATGTGCAACCCTGTCAGGAGAAAACTGAGCCCAAGAAGAGCAGCCCAGTCCAGGGCTGTTCCTGCCAGGATCTGTGCCCGCCCCCCCCCAGCAGCAGCCAGGAGGAGCTCCAGGCTCCTCTAGGTGCCAGTGCAGGCTGGCAGGGCATACAGGGGTTTAGCTCCAAGCTCTGAGGGCTGTGGGAAGTGGTCCTAGCTTGGCAGGCAGCTCTGTCCCAGCTGAGGGGAGATCAGGCTGGCCTTGGGGAGGGGCAGGAACTGTCCTGGCTGGGTGGGCAGAAGGGCTATGTGAAATTCACCAGGTGTTTCATTTTGAAGCTGTTTCAACGCATTCCAAGCTTTTAACAGCAAAATCAAAATGAAATGAAATATTTCAAAACAGCTTTGAAACAAAATGAGGGCACTCAACTCATTTAGAAAGTTTTGAAACTTTTCAAGTTTCAAAGCTGGGCTTACTTGCAGCTAAACAAAAACTAAGGAGAGGGAGGGGGAAGAGTGGAGAAGTGCTTTGCTATTGACATGTGTAGCTGGCTAGTGACTGTGATCCTTTCCAGAGGTCCCTTCCAATCCCAGTGCTCTGAGGAAGGGATGGAAAAACAGCATAAAGAGCATTGTTTGAACTTGTGATCAGCTTACTGAGATGTGTCTTCCAGCAGCTCAGCAGCATCAGAAAGGCTATCACTTCCTACTTGCTAGTCTATTCCTAGCAAGTGGGTTCCAATACCTTTCCCTTTCCTAATACCCTTATTATATTCATTCCTTCCAATTTATTCCTCCCCCAAAATCCTTTTTGTTTTGTTAGTCTATTTTGATTCTTTTCCCCCAGAAAAGAAATCTGTGCTTTCTCTCAGTGTGCATTCCATTCACTGTGCAGGGAAACACATATTATAATATTATAATATACAGTTTATGCATGAACACATACATACATTTATGTATTGTATTTAGTACATACATACAGGCAACCCCTGCCATTCATGGGGGATACATTCCCGTGATCCCTGCAAATGGAGAAATCTGTGAATAGGGCACTGCATTCATGAATACAGTGCTCCTGGAAGCGGTGAGGGACGTGGCTCCAGTGGCAGTGGTGGGAGCCTGGCAGCAGCAGCAGGAGCCCAGCAGCAGCAAGCACATGTTAAAGTGTATTTAAAAAGTGGGTTCAGCATTTGCAAATATTTGAAACTGCGAATGCTGAACCCGCAAATGCCGTAGGTTTCCTGTACATATATACATTATATAAATCCATACATACAATTATCTACATATATCACATAAATATATATTAAATTACAGAAGAACACACAGATTTTCTAGCACACCAAACACACAGTAAAGCATGCTGGAAAGGCAGCTGGCAAGCCTTCAGGGAGGGGTGGAATAGGGGGTACAGAGAGAGATGTTAGTCCCTCCCACCCAAACTGAGATGCAGCCGCTTTCCTACAAGTAGTAGGCAAGAGGCTTCTGGTTCTACTGGCAGCAAGGAGAAGGCAGTGGTGCTACTGCCTGAGTCTGCATCCCCTCCAGTAGTACCACCCATAACCCCACTACCACCATGAAAACAAGCAGCACCACCAAGATGATCTCCTCCACCCCCATTTCAATCCCCAGCCTGAGCCTTACAGTGCCAGAGGAAGAGCTGGAGGATGAGCTGGAGCTGGAGGATGAGCTGGAAATTCTGGGGAAGGAGGGAGAATCATCTCAGTTTGTACTCATCACTCCTCAGGTTTCCCCTAGAGCCAGGTTTCCTTCCCCAGAAGGCACTTCGGAGGAGGCTGAGGTAGAGGCTGTGGAGGCAAGTGGCTCAGCTGAGTCCACTCCTCCTGTTTCTGTGCCTCTGCCTGATGAGGAGGGGGAAAAGGCAGCATCCACACATGCACCTGCAACCAGATGCGAGGAGGTACTGTGGTCTGGGATCATTTTGAGCTGGCAGATGATCCCACATATACTATCTGACTGCACTGCCAAGCCAAAACCAGTCAGGGCAAGGGAATGAAACACATAAGCACCACGGGGATGCTGATGTATCTCTGCAGGCACCCCCCTCCTCCCTTTCTCTTGCTCCTCCCTAGCCTGGCACCAATGGGAGTGTGTCCAAAAAGAAGTACCCCTCTCACTTGAAAGCCCCCACCCCCCAAACCAGAGGCAGGCCACCCTGGAACAGTGGGGCAAAGGCAGGCATACAAGGGTATGGTCCCAAGGTGAGAACGGTCACCTGGAGCATTGAGGAGATGCTTGCTCTGGATAGCCAGCCCTTCTCCTTTGTTGAGTGGCCAGGGTTCAGCACTCATGGGCCTATTCTAGCAAGTATGGGCACACACCAACTTCAGCAGGACGGTGGTACCCTCCCTGTATGAGGCATGCAGGGAGTACTTGAGGGAGAAGCTGCATAAGGCAGGGCTGCAGGTAGCTTTTCACTTCACCTCAGACATCTGGAGCAGCCAGGATGGAGATCACACCTACCTCTGTCTCACAGGGCACTGGTGCGATCAGTCAGGGCATTGGTGAATTCTCCTTCAAGTGGAAGTGATGGATGACTCCTACACAGCAAGGGAGATCATGGTGGCCATGAACTGCATGGTGCAGGGGTAGCTAATGGGGCAGGGCAAGCTCACCCGTGGGTTCATGGTCATCGACAACAAGGCCAATATGGTCAAGGTGGTGCAGAATGCCAACTTTGTTGGCATCCTCTGTGTAGCACATAAATTCCACCTCATAGTCAGGGATGCCTTGGAGGGGGACGGGGCTCTCAGTGATGGTGCCATCACTCCCACTATCAGCCGGCTCATTTAAAAATGCAGGAAGGTGGAAGGCTACTTCCACTGGAGCATCAAGGGGGGGGCAAGATACTGCAGGACAAACAGGCAGCGATGAGCAGCCCACAGCACAAAATCATGCAGGATGTGGAGACTTGGTGGAAATCCACATACCTGATGCTCGACAGGCTGCTGGAGCAACAGAAGGTAATCCATGAGATGGCCTTCCTTGGGGAGATTGTGATCAGTGGGCCCCTTAACATGGTGTTGGATACCATCTCCCAGATCTTGGTGGTCCTCAAGCCCTTCCTAGAGGCCACTGAGACTCTCAGTGATGGTGATACCCTCCTTAACCAGGTGATCCCTATAGTGAGGGAACTTCAGAACCAAATGGAGAACTTCCAGAGGATCAGTGTTCCTGGCTGGGGCAAGCCGCTGTCACCAGATGTGCAGGCATTGGTGAGGCGGCTGAAATGAAAATAGCTTGATTCTTTGTATGGTCCATGTGCTGGCCACCATGCTGGCCACCATGTATGACCTGAGGGTTGAAGGGGAGCGTACGCAGCAGCAAAACCCTGGATTACTGGATGGACATGCTGGTGAACAGAGTCCAGGAGGCAGAAGGGCACAGGCAGGGGGATGTGGAAGAGGGGGATCTAATGTCCCATGCCAGCACTCCATCCACCAGCCAGTCTCCTCCTCCACCACAGATACTGCCAATGTGGGACAAGGGCATGGCTTCCATGGTAGGGTCCAGAGGCACCAGACCCCACCATCAGGCAGGTAGTGGTCAGGCCTTGGTGACTGCCTATCTTGCCAAGGATGTGGAACTGCTGCTGTGCAACCCCTTGGCCTACTGGGCAAGCCATCATCCAGATGCGGTCAGATCTAGCCATGATTGCCCAGGAGCACCTGTCCTGTCCACCAACCAGTGCTCCAAGCGAGAGGGTGTTCAGTATTGCTGGTGACATAGTGACACCCTGCCGTACCTACTTGGATCCTCATTTGGTGGAGCAGCTAGTGTTCCTGAAGGTGAACCTCCCACTCCTGAAGTTCCCTAAGCTCCATGTGCAGATGGAGTGAGTGCCATCCTGTTTAATCTGTCCGGACTTCCTTCTTTTATTTTACCCTTGGGTTTCACAGCCATTTAATGCCCCACTCTCAGAGCTGGAGGAGGCACTCACTGTATCACTAGCCAGCAGGGGAAGAACGTGTGCCTGCTGAGCTTCTGTTTCAGGATGAACTTGAATATATGGACAGCAGCTGTGGGGAAGGAGGAGGCCCCAGGTCCTTGGCATGACCACTAAAGCTGCACCCTGCCAGGGTTGGGAGGCCTGGCAGGACTGCCAGCAGCATGACATCCCCCAAGAAATGCCAGGACCAAGGACCTCCCTGTGAAAGCTGGGTAGGAGGCACCTTATAACCTCCAGCCACCACATGCATGCACAGTCCTAGCAGGGGAGACCCCAGACCCATCTCATCTTTGACAGGTCTGAGGCTTGCTGGTTGCAGTGGAGATGTGAGGATCCAGGTGAGCTCAGCTTAGCTGCCTGGGATGCCAGCTTTTGGGTTGAAAAACCTTTCGTCAGGCTGAGGAAGCACCTACAGTTGGTGTGCATATTGTTACCAGATGGAAAGATTAGCAAAGAAACCAGAGTTTGGCATGCAATGCAGGCAAGAAAGCCAGTCAGTGAAAATGGAAATGGAGGTGTCAGGGGGTAAGGGACAGGCTGGGGTTGTGGGGGAAGGAGGATGTAGCAGGTAAAAGTGGAGAGGTACCTGGGGAGTCATATGTTCAGCAGGTTGTAGTGTGTCATAATTCCAATGTATATAATGAGTCCTTGAGTTTCTGTATCCAGGAGGTTGATGAAGTGAAGTTCATAGGCTTGTGTAGAGACCCCAGTGCCAGTGAGGGCACAGCTACAATAGAAGGTAGTGTGGGACCAAGACTTCATTACAGGGACGATATCAATGTACTATCTGCAAGTCATAGGGTGTGGTAAGGGATGGCTGGAGCCACACATCTAGCCCATAAGGCTTAGCATGTCCCTTTGAGGGATCTATTTCGAGCAAGTCCCAGCAAGGGGTCCAAGAGCCTACAGGGTTTAGTGGGGTTCATTAGGACTGTGACTGAGGTGAAGCTCAAGGGCAGCCTCTGTATCTATTAACTTTTCCAACAAGACTTGGTGGCAGGTGAGAAAAGAAGGCGCCAGCAGAGCGGAGCTGGCATAGTCACAGGGCCCTAGGGGTATCATGGCCATTTCTAGGGACCCTGCTGCATGACAAAGTGTAGTTTCCCCAAAAGCCCTGCACCTATCTCCTTGAAACGTGCAGGCTTCATGGCCCCAGCAGGGGCTACCATGCCTGGTGTTTTCACCCTGCTCTGCCATAACACACACAACATGAGTTTTGCTTGTCAGCACCTTGAGGTGCAGTTTCCCAGAAACCCCTGGACCTATCTCCTTGAAACCTGACAGGCTTTGTGGCCTCAGCAGGGGCCACTGTCCCTGATGTTTTCATTCAAATAAGGAAAGAAATGACAAAGTTATAGGAATTTTTGTGTTTCCCCATTATAGCCTACAGGTGAAACATCCAAAAGTGTCCAAACAGCGTTGAAAGAACAAAACAGTTTTGATTAAATGAAATGGAAAAATGCTTTGATATAGCAAAATGAAACACTGTCCCTTCAAAATGATGAAATGGAAGTCGAAACAAAATGGCGCTATTTCGCACAGCCCTAGTGGGCAGCTGCCTCCTAGTCATGTGGAGACCAGACCTGGCAGCTGAGACAGCTCTCCCAGCCCCAAGGAGTTCAGAATTCATCCCAGTCTCCACGGGGCTGGGAGGCAGCTGCCAGGCAGCCAGGATAGCTCTCTTAGCCATGTGGAGATTGGGACAGGAGGTTGAATTCATATAATGGTTTAAGTCCTATATACCACATTGTTCCTAATCAATACATTCTTTGGAGCATTAGATTGCTGTTACAGTCTGACACAGAAATGGAAGATGCTGCACAGAGCAATAAATACAGTGTCCCTGCCTTACTTTTAAACTATTGTTGATATTTAGGGACAATGAAATTACATATAATACAGTTTTAAACATGTAAAACATTTAGTGAATTACATAGCTTATTCATTGCTACAACATAACTACACTGTTATGTTAAAACCTTGATCAAACTTTTCAGAAGTTTCTGCACTTCTAATGAAGGTATGGAAAACTAAAGTCCTAATTAGTTTTGATCAGTGCAGTTTTGATTAGTGCAGTGTAAGTACATTAATTTTTGTTGAGCTGATGGAGCAATCCATCTTAGGAAGCTTCAAGCAGTGGTTTCCAGGTGCGTGCATATAAAAAATAATGAACAGGAAAAGTCCCTTTCTTTTCAGAACCAAATCTTGTTCAGAAGGATAAGTCTTATTTAACCAATATCTTTTGTGGGCCAGCAAGGAAGTAGTTTAGACTGGCTTGCACAGAACAAGGATATTTCTTGAAACTACTGACCCTTTTGCATAGCAACACATCTCCCCTGTAAGGGTTACACAGGCAAATGTTTCAGGAGCATATCTTAACTTTGGAAGTGCTATCACTATGCTTTGTAACCCCAGGTTGAAAGAGAAAAAAGTTTGGTGAGAAACTTCTGTCTTGTATTTTCATATATGCCTTACCTTCTGTACTGTGTGAGTTATTTTTAGCAGTATGTTAATGAAACCCATTTGGGTTATCCAAACACTCTCCCAATCGGCTATATCAAGAGTTGGCTAAACTAGGCCACAGGTTCCAACTGGACCACTGCCACAGACTGCAGATCACCTGCTGCTTCCCCAGCTGTCCCTACTTTGTGAAGAGGGCTGCATTCTTGCTCCACAAATGCCCCCAAAGCATGGGGAGTTACAATCTGGAACGGTTTATTTGTTGCTGAAGAGGCTGAAATGGGTGGATCTAGGATTCTTAAAAGGGGGAACCAGATGGTGTGGCACAGTGTCTCATATAACACAACACATTTTTTTCTCCTGTTAAAGAGAAACTAGAAGCTTTACTAATATGTCAGTTTAAGAGCAAAGCAAAAACAAATATAACTAATGTGCACTAAAGTCTTATGCTTTGCTAGAGTATATATAAAGTTAAAAAACCCACAAACAACTAGGTATAATACCCCAAAGATATTGTATCATTAGTCCTGTAGCCATCGTAGTCAAAAGTCCATCTCTTACAGTAGGGGATTGGACTGGATGACCTCTGGAGATGCCTTGCAGCCCTACTTCTCTATGATTCTTATTTCGTTTCATATATAAAATCTAGCCTTCTGCAGCATCTTAACAGTGTCTCTAATATTTCTCTGTCAGTCATTTTTATATCTAAATTAATATTAACACACCTGACTTGAGGTTTTTCCAGAGCTAAAATCAGTCTCCAGGGCTGTGAAATGGAAGAGAGATATTATGAGGAATGGCTAATAGACAGCAAAATTGCAGAGAAGGGATAGTTTGAATACTGAAACATCAAGACCATTAGAAAGGATAGAGGATCATTAACACCTGCAGAGTGGAAAGAGATTAAGAAAAATTGGGACAGTGATAAATGAGCCATAAAGTCAGTCAAATTTCTCAGAACTACCTGAATAGAAATGCTGCTACCCCTCCCAGATGGTTTTACAGTTTGGGTGAAGCAGAAATCAGTCTGCACCACTGCACCCCCCTGGAGCCACCCCTTGGGAGGATGGGGAGTAAGAGAGCAGCCCTCTGCATAGAGCAGGGATGCTGGGATGGCAGCAGGAGAATCAGCCTGCTGTTAGTGTGAAATGTGGGGTGGATCTGATAGCTATCCCTCAGTTGGGGGATCAGTGTACTATCAGTAAAATGCAAACCAGATCAGACCTTCATGAGATAACCCTGATTTCTTTGTTGGTTTAGTGTGGCTCACAAGCCATAGGTTGCCAGGTCCTGGTCAAAATGAAGCAAATGGTCAAAGGGGTGAATTTGATAAAGTACAAGCAAGGGACTAAGCAAAACTAGAGCCAATAGGGAAACATTCTTTTTCCCCACTGAAAAAAAATCCTGAAATTAAATAACATATTTAATGTCAGTCGAAGTATTGCTTCTGATGATTTTGTTTTTACAGAAATACTGAAACTTTTTTCCCCTTCTTTTTTTTTTTTTTTTGGTGATTTATGGCAACTGAAGAACAGCATTTTTCACTTTTAAATTCAGTCCTTGAAAAAAAAAATCTGTTTCTTTAACTGAAACAGAAGTTATCACAAAGGTTCCTTGTAATTGAAATGCCATTTTACAAACAGCTGCTCTGATGACAGTCTTATGCTTCCTGCCCAATGGTTTTACTAAACTGCATAGTTTTCACAATTTGGTTGCTATTTTGTATCTGCTTGTAATGGTCATAGTACATTTGAAGTTGCCCAACAAATCCATTACCTCTTTCTAACAAGGGTTGCTTTATGAATATGACTCCAGTGTTTAATCACAGTATCCAGCTCCTCTAACTCTTGAAGGCTTTAACTCCATTTAAGCATTACCCTTTGTCCAGCCACTTCCACTTAATTCTTATTTAAAGCAAAAAGGTAGTAATTAGTTCTAACATATTAGTCAGATACATTTCAGCAAATATTTTTTATTTATCTAATATAATAGAACTAATCTCTGCCACTTTTCTTTAAAAGGAATGTGCTCTGCAAAATGCTATTTAGTGGAGTATAGTTGGTATAGTAGTCTGAATGGCAAAAGGAGATGTGGGAAATGGTTAGACCGTGTTTAGCATGCAAGGGAATTTTTGGGTATGTTTATGCACAACAGGCCTGTGTGAAGTGCCTGGTATTTGCTTTGGATTCGGATTCACCCAATTCAGGGGACAGTGATTCGATCTAGTGATTCAGATCACTGCCCCGAATCAATTCGGCTGAATCTGATTCAGAGATTCAGTTCCTGCCAAATCTCTGAATCACAGGCCCATCTACTGCCCCTCTCCCAACATTGGCAATGGCTGCCCTCCCCCAGCTTCTGATACTTTGGGAAAAAAACCACCCTGACTCAGTGGGTGCTGCTGGGTGGAGGGATCCCTGCTGCCCCCTGCTGCCCCCCCATGCTGCATGGGGGGGCTCTGCATGAACTCTGGCTCTGGGGACTGCCCAAATCATTAAAGCTCTCTGAATCTTTTCCAAAGATTCAGAGAGCTTTGAATCAATTCAGACCTTTTAATTGGTCCCCTAATTTAATTTGGATTCAGATATTTAGCCACCAAATTGGGCTGAATCTCCTCCGAATTGAATCACCACCTGAAGCGTTGTATAGCCCTAACATGCAGGGCATGTGACAAACTACAGCCAAAAAAATATTGAACTACAAGGCTGGATCCTAACCAAGACATGAGCACTAGGTTTTACAGAATTTGTCAGCTTACATGTTAAGCAACACATTTTCTGCAAGTGTGCTCTATAACCTAAGCTGGCTGCTGCTTGGTTACAGATAGATTTTGATAGGTAAAAACTCAAATGACTTGGAACCTACCAACTAAGAGATTCTCTGTCTCTCCAGGATGTGCTGCTGCAGTAGCAGTTACTGGGGGTACCTGAGCTGAATCACCTTCACTATAAGAGAGAAAAGGCAACTGGCATTTTCTTCTTTGTTTAGAGCCCCAATGTCTCATTTGTTCTTCCTTGTCTGTGAGGAAATAGGTGTTGGGTATGGATGGGTAATGGCAAAAGGGGAACTCTGGGAAGAGTGGGTAATGTGCAGGGGTTGATAATTTTTTTATTGAATTTATCTTGTTGCTGTGTTTTGAGATGAACTCAGGGAAATGGTAGCTTTACTTTATTGTAGTCTGAAAAGACTGAGTGGTATGCTGAGGTCTGAAGTTTGCTCTTTACTGTAGCTAATAAAAAGATGAATAAAATAAGTACAGGCATACCTCGTTTTATTGCGCTTCGCTTTATTGCGCTTCGCAGATATTGCGTTTTTTACAAATTGAAGGTTTGTGGCAACCCTGCGTCGAGCAAGTCTATCGGTGCCATTTTTCCGTCGGTTAGCATTTTTTAGCAATAAAGTATTTTTTAATTAAGGTATGTACATTGTTTCTTTAGACATAATGCTATTGCACACTTAATAGACTACAGTATAGTGTAAACATAACTTTTATATGCACTGGGAAACCAAAAGATTCGTGTGACTCGCTTTATTGCAGTGGTCTGGAACCAAACCCGCAATATCTCTGAGGTATGCCTGTATTGCCAGGAATCTTGCCTACAAAAACAGATACAGTAAAAGCTTTGCTATCTGGCGTGAGTGGGGTAAGGAGGGTGCCAGGCATCTAAAAATTCTGGTTATTGGAATTAATGCGCAGTGGCATGGGGTGGTGGATGATGGCGGCCGCTGCCACTGCATGCAAACTCCTCCCCTCTTTTCCCTCCCCCACATCTGGCCAGCCAGGCGGTGCCTGTGTGGCCAACCAAGGGGAGCCGCTTCTCTCTCCCCACTGGCTCTGCCCAAGAAATACTTCATGCGCATGCTGTATAATAGAGTATTCCGGTTAGTAAAATGCCAGTTAACACAGCTTTTACTGTATTAATTTTGACTCTAAGAAGCTAGATTCAGGTATGTGAACATATTAGGTAACGTTTGTAAACAAGTGTTTATGCAAATGTTAGCATTTTGCCTGTTTTAATGCATTGCTTTGGCAGTTAATTATTCTCTTTTGTAGAGCTTCCCATGTACCATTTGTTAATGGCAAGCAAATGGTAATTTTTGCATTTGTATTTCCTCTCTTAATGAAGGGCATTCTATCTCACTGGTTTTGCACTTCTAAGATGTAAGCTGTGCTGCAAACCCTGGATTTTTCCTGGGGAAAAAAAATTCTAATTGAACAGATAAAATTTTCTAAAGATTTCTATCATTGTCACTCAACAGACTCTGTGAGCATATGTCGAACTGGCTATGAAAAATTTCCCCCTAAATACAAGTTTAAATGTTGTTTAAAGCACATAATTGGGATTTACATGTTTTGGGTTCAGGCTTCAACTCTGCCACTGAATTGCAGTAATACAATGAGGAAGTCTCTTACAAGAGTGACTTCAGACTTAGGAGAGAATGGAATCCCAAGTAACTGGTATGCAGAAGAGGGAGGCTACCTTGAGCTAGCCATTAGGAAATGTGGAGGGCAATTGTCTCTCTGAAGTCCTGCCACTCTGGAGATCTTGCGCAGAACTACAAGGAGATGTCTCCATCCCCTGGTATCAGCAGCATGGAACTTTCTCTTTAAGGTTGGTACCTAAAACCTTTTTTTTTAAAAGTGATCCCAGTTTAGTTCTTTTTTTATAAAACATGAGTGTTGGAAGAGGAGGTGGAGGTAACAGAGTTTATAGATTTTTATTCAATGATGTTTAATGTATAAATGCAGTCTCTGGAGTGGTCATTAGAAGCCAGGACATCTCCCCGCTGCCCCGCCCAGTGAGTGCTGTAGCCATCAGCTTCCAAAACAGTGCCTCTTACATGCACTTACTTTCTCTCTGGTGTATTGAATCTTGAATTGTTTTCTGAACAGTTGTACAATTTCATTAGGAAGGGAGGAGGATGCTCCATAAAGATGCTCCAACCTGGTAGGTTGGTAGGTAAGGCACTGACCAGGGAAGAGGGAGATATGGATTGGTGTGACAAGAGGATTTAGTCCAGGTTTGCCACTTCCTATGTGAATTCATGACTCACTAGACTATGGTAATAAAGGTGAGTAGCATCATCAGTGTTTAAGAAGAAACCACTACATGTGTAAGGAAACCAGTCCTTGTAATGTGTGTACATAGTCTCAGGACATACCTACCAGATCACGCCATTCAGAGAACTTGGACATAAGGAAGTTCCTTCTCTGGAGTCCAGTTGGCTTAGCTGTGAGCAGCATACCAACCTGTTCAGCCTTGTCAATGCTGGGGTTGTTTTGGGTAAGCCTAGGGTTGCAACTCTAGGGTTGTGACCAGACAAGCATGGCTTGTCACTATGTGACTGTTCGGTTGTTCTCCACACTGAAAGGGATCAAAAACCCCTGCGGATATCCAGGGGTCAAAAAACCTGTGGAGAAAAAAAGCAGAATGGTGTGTGGACAGGTAGCACACATCAGTTAAAAGTGAAACTAGGCTGCCTGGATTCATAGATTCATAGATTCATAGATGCTAGGGCCGGAAGGGACCTCAATAGATCATCGAGTCCGACCCCCTGCATAAGCAGGAAAGAGTGCTGGGCCTACATTACCCCAGCTAGATACACATCCAACCTTCTCTTGAATACCCCCAGGGTAGGGGAGAGCACCACCTCCCTTGGAAGCCCGTTCCAGACCTTGGCCACTCGAACTGTGAAGAAGTTCCTCCTAATATCCAATCTAAATCTGCTCTCTTCTAGCTTGTGGCCATTATTTCTTGTAACCCCCGGGGGTTCTGCACTGCGGTTGCTGGCCAAGCTCCAAGTGGCAGAATCGCCACTGCTGCAGTCCTGAGATGATCTCAGGACCCCAGATAGGGCTGGTCCCAGCCTCCCCTACTGCCCCTGAGGTAACTTGTCACATGCCAGAAGGCACACAGCATATGCATTTCCTGGGGACAACTAGTCAAGGTGCAAGATGCGCTGCCACTTGTCCCTGGGGAACCAAATGTCCACACCATGTGTGGACATGGCCTAGATGTCTAGGGAATGCAAATGTCAAAAGATGAGGTATATGTGGAATTTAGAGACCTTTATAATTAAGATGGCAGCTGAGCAGTGGTTGTCAGGGTTGCAGTTTTGACTTTAGGCACCTAAATTTCTTATAGAGCATCTAAATTCTCTACTGAATGCAGCTCTTAAACCCTGTTACTCAGCTTTACCACTGGTCAAATTGGAAAAACAGTTCCTAGTGTGTTTAATATATAGTGAATTATAAACTTTATTTGATAAATTTTCATCATTCTTTAAATTAATTAGAAAATTGATTAATATATTGATAAATGGAAAGTGTTGCTTTTGATGGGCAACCAATACCATACTATTCATTTTTAATAATGTTCGATATGAGGCCTACTAATGGAATGAATACAATTGCATTATCTCCACTGTTTCCAGTAACTATTTCATACAGCCTTTGTTTAACTCATCTTTTTGCTTGTCTTTGATGCTTCTGCCCATCAAATTCTCACAGGCACAAGGCATTTGGCTTTCCATTGAGTTACACTGTTGTGCACCTACCACAGTAAATTGAATAGAGACTAGAATAAGAACAATAATCCCAGTGCAGACTCAATCCAAAAGACTGTTAAAGAAAATTTATGCACATCCTTGGAGATGCAGAAGAAATGTATATTCACCTTTCTCTGATTTCTGAGTTTTTCCCTCTAGTATATAATCAATATCTCTCCTTTGTTTGCCTAACTATTGTGTATCTAGTTTCTCAAATTTTGAAATGGCCTAACATAGACTCCAATTCTACAAACCTTTGTGTAGATGAGTAAATTTACACACACAAGTTGTGAGCTCAGTGCAACTATTTAAATGCATTAAATCAGGCAAGTGGTGTGTCTTTTAGGACTGAAACCATAGATACACATGCGTGGAGTTTGAGGGAGAAAAGTACACATTTACAAAAGGTAAAAAAAAAAATGGAAAGCAAATCATACCAACTGAAAATAAATCTCTGCTTACCCTTCAGTTGGTTAGAGTGGCAGTATTTGGTAAACATATATTTAAAACACTCTTACCTTGACAGTTGGTTATTTTCCTAATGAGGCACAGTTTGTTCTTTCCTGCTTGTATTTATCAGTTTGTCAATAAGTTGAAAATATTCCATCTTTGCTATTAGAATCTGGTCTGTCTGCATTTCTGTTTTACTTCAGTATTAAAATATAAATGTATCCCATTTGAAAAAGGTGTAACAAACACACTACTAGTAAGGCTTGTCTCTTTCCAGTCAGGATTTTACCTTTAATCCAGCGATAACTGAAGCATCCACTCTTTCTCTACTTAGCCAGCAAAATAAATGGAGAGGAAAGAAGACAGTCCAGCCACTTACAGTGGTGAAGATGTCTTTCCAATATCTAAAGACAGTTTTTATTAGTTACAGGGGTTGAAATAAATACATGGATTGTAGGAGTGCACAAATAGGGATTTTTTTGGCCAATACTGATGGCTGATTTTTAAGGAGCCATATCGGCCAATACCAGTCTGATTCTGATATGCAGCCAGGCAGCTTGGAGACCAGCATCAGGTTGGTAAGTCTGGTGTGGAGGAAGGGGTGGGAGGACAGAAGGGGCATGGGGGGGGCGCAAGACCAAGGCCTCTGTGGTGAGAGAGGGAGTGGGGCAGGGGCAGGCATTGCCCAGCCAGGGTGGGGCAGGGTATGGGATGGAGCCGCAAGCAGCTCATCTGGGGGGGTGGCTCCCACTGTCCATGCACCCTGGTAGGGCATGGGAGGCATGTGCCCTCAGATCTGTGTGGGGTGGCGCGGGTTGCCACTGTGGTCTGAGGCTGTGCTGGGCTCTTCCCATTTCAGGGGCTGGGCCAGGCTTCACTTAGAGCAGGAAGTAGCTCTGGGAGGAGAGTGGAGGGGTTGCAGCAACTCCAAAATTCGCCGTAGCCCCACCCCATAGCTCTCCTCCCAGAGCCGCCGCTGCCCACACCAAGCACAGCCCCAGCCCAGCAACCCCACTAGGAAGAGCCTGGCATAGCCCCCAGCCCCAGGCTGCAGCAACAGCCCACCCCACCCTGCACACAGATCCAGAGGCACATGCTCCTATTACCTTTTGGGGTACACACAGAAGCAGGAGCTATCCCGCCTCTCTGTGCTCCCCAGACAAGCTGCTTGTGGCTCCATCCCACACCCCGCCCCAGCTGTGCAGCACCTGCCCCTGCCCCTGCTCCGCTCCCCTCCCTCACTGCAGAGGTCTCAATCTGTCCCCCCCGCCACTTCCCCCATACTAGACTTACTAGCCAGATCCTGCCCTTTGAGCTGCTGGGCTGTGCTCCTGGCCATGTGCATGCTGTAGCTGTGCACATGCACGGGGTATTTATTGGCCACATTATCAGCCACATCAGGCAAAAAAAGCCAATTTCCAATACTGTTAATTTTCCCTATATCAGTGCTGATCTGATATGTATCAGTGTACATGTAATGTATTGGCATAAACAACAGAGACAAGGATCATGCCTATTGTAGCATGTTCTTAAAAAGAACTCTCTACAGAAACTGTGGAGTGAAAAACAGAGCTTTTGTGTACTTTCTCTTCCCATAAAGTACTGGGGTAAATACAAAACATTGTAGATGGTCTCACAAGTCCCAACTACAGAGCCTGATTGGAGGGCATAACCATAATAAAGGTAGGTTCTAGTTATAGAAAACTCCACTATTAGTTCAATGACATAAATTAATTATTCTCTAGTTCATCTAATTGCCTCCTTCACCAAAGTCTGTTCAAGCATCTGTCTGGAATCAAGATCAAATTGTCACTTCTTGTCATTCCCACTTTATTTAATAATTGAAAGTTTTATTTTCTGTAAAAGGCCTAAGTAAAACAGCCACTTCCCAAATGCCTGAAATTCAGGGGTTGAAATAAATACATGTTTTGGCATAAACAACTGAGACAAGAATCATGCTTGTTGTAGCCCCTGATCTTATTACAGGTTACATTTAAACCATTAAAAAGGCATTTCAAACAGGAGCATTCACCCATTAAAGGATGTAACCTTATTCTAAGTACCCTCTAAATATCTTAAAGTTCATTTCAAGTGAGGGTTACTATTGATCTATTTTACCTAAGTTGTTCCAAGACATTGCTAGTCATCTCTGCAGACAAAAATCTCTATTTTAATTCCTTCAGCATCCCAGGATACACCATTCCTGACGCTTTCCACTTATTTCCTCCATGTTTCCTGCCCAGAGGGGTGTTGCTGGCCCCAAGCCAACATGCCTTCCTGAAACTCCAGCACACCTGGACCACTCCGAGCACCCAGGTGCAGCTAGCTCACCAGTTGGCTGCTTGCTTTAGCACTCTCATGCAAACAGCAACAGCAATCCTACTACCTACTTTCATGAAGAGAATGAGCCAGAGAATGGAAACCGTTCAAATTCTGGTCCTTTTAAAAATTGTTATTATTCTTTTTTTCACTTCTTGCTCTTTACCTTTCTCTATGGGCCATTCACTTCAAACATGTTTTTCAAGACTTTTCCCTTCCCACCCACAGTAGTTTCCCTGCCTCTGACTATATGTCATCCTCCTCCCCCCTTTCATACCGCAGAGTCCTGGGTCCTATCCATGGTCCCGGTTGCCAAGCCCTCTAATGGCAAGTTACAGTTTTGCAGGTCTGAAATGTCATTAGGCATTAAACTATGACTGCTCTGAAACTGTTCTAACTTGATGACAGCATAACATTCCACAGGTTTAAACTTCTTTAAAACTAACCTGTAACAGCACCTCCAGTCATGTCACAAAATGCCTAGTTAGACAGAATGCCTGTGATAGATATTGCAGCTAGTGTCTTTTAGACTCACGTCTGGCATGAGATGAATATAGGGCTTCTTTTGCATTGGCAGTCCCTGGTACACAATGGAGGCAGTTGCAAACAAGCCATTAAATTCTGGGTGGTATTTCCATGTTTTAAACAATGGCAGTTGTAATAATCTGAGGCATTTAAATGATAAATCCTTCTGCAAAGAAGCAGGTTGTTGATGCAAAAGAAATCTCAGTTGAGTTCTTGGAATTGGAGTTCACTTCCCTGCTTGGTTCACAATAGCCCAGAGGATCTTTAGAGCACACTACAGAGATCACTAGTTATCCCAAGCTTTTTCCAGACGGATGGGTTTGAGCACAGTTGTGTGTGTGTAGTGGCTTTCAGAAGGAATTTATCTGATGGCTGTCAGTTTTTTAAATTATTATTTTATTTTTTATAAGTGTCTCTCTATCCCATATATCAGTGGTTCTCAACCTTTTTTGTACCAGGGCCCATTTGTGAACATCAATGACCAGTCCTGACCCAGTGCCCCTCACACCTCCTGCCCTGAGCCCTGTAGTGTGTGGGGCAAGGGGTGAATGTATGGGGCAAGGGGGGGCATGTGTGAGACATGGGGAGCCCCAAACAGCACCTCTCAGCCTAGAACTCAGCCAGCCTGCAAGGGAAAAGTTACGGTTTCCCACCTTTTTCTCCTTTAAAGAAGAATCCATTTTTCAAGCTTGCTCATAACCCTTTCATATATTCTTACAACCCACTTCTGGGTCAAGATCCATGAGTTGAGATGGTATCTGGAATAATAGAATGGGGAGGAGGTAAGACTGTCAGTAATGAAAGCCAAGCCACCCTAATATCATGGGAAAAATAAATTGGGTTGAGGGAATTTTTTATTGTAATTAATAGATATTGTGGTGGCATATTCCTAATATGGGAAAGGAAGTAGTTTCCATAACAGACTCTTTTGCTTGAAACCAACTGCAGTATGTATGAGTAAGAATTACTTATGTGAGCAAGGTCTGCAGCACCAGAACCCTAATTAACAATCCTACAAGACAGAAGCTGTGGAGTTGCATAATTGTTTGCTCTGAGAGAGAGAGAGAGAGAGAGAGAGAGAGAGAGGAGAGAGAGAGAAAATGCATTAATATAGTTTATGGTGAATTTATAAGAGTACATATTTTATAACTTTAAAAACAAGTGTTTAAAATCTCTATCCTTAATGTGGTTTTCATGTGTCAAATCTCATTTTCCTTGTCACAAAATCTGAGGTTGTGAACTTTTTCAAGAAGTTCACATAATGAATAGTATGAGTAGCCTGACTTATTTTAGCAAGCCAAATGGCACCTTCTGTTTCTTTAGTATTTAAACATTTTAATCCATTTAATCTTTAATACACAGAATAGATCTATTCATTTTTTTCAAGATGAGAAAGTGTTTAAAACATAGAAATACAGAATATGTAAAAGAATGTCAGTTTAAATAATATTTGTCTTTCAAAATTGAACAAAATAGATATGAAAGTTTCCTGTTTTTTCTTATGCTTTCTGCTACAGACTAAGTGTTTCATAGAAGTAGCAACATTAGTTAAGACAACATTAAAAACACCTCTTACTAAATTTCACTTTATCAAACATAATTAAATTATAGCACCAAATCCTCAACTGGAATACATGGGCTCAGTTCACTGATATCCATGAAATACCCATTTTGCCTGCTTGGGTCTCTGATGCTATGATTTCAGAGACATACCAAGGTTTATTAAGACTTTGGCCACACCATTTGTAGCACTACATTTGCCCTTATCCTACAAAAAGTGAGTGTCCATATATTCACACTATCAGTATTGCTCCCAAGATGGTGCATTTGCTGATAAAAGGCTCCTTTTTCAAAGAGTAAGTTCTCTGTAGTGCCACATTTTGTAGTGCTATATGTAATGTAGTACTGTAGGAGATCTCTTAGACAGTCCTCTGCTCCTCCTTCCCCCATTCCCCAGGGTAGCCAGAGTGCTATATCTGAAGTGCTATATTTTTGTGAAGTGCTTAATTTTTCTACCACTGCTAAGATATGTCCATAGTCTTAAAGATGAATTCAGTAGAAACATCATGCATGGATTTATTCAGTTCAGTCTGATGCTTTTTTTGGTTTCTAAGTTTTTTCCAATAACTTACATCTATACTGATTTTATGTTTTGTCCTTTATACTTTTTATTTGAAGCTGATCATTTGTTTTCAGTTATTTTTTCTTTTTACAGTAAAGTATGGCTTTGGACAAAAATTCCTTCATTTGCAAACATCAGTGCCATTTAGAAAACGTGTTCCTGAGGGTCCAAAGCTGATTTTTGATAACTATTTAGGAGGTTTTTAGTCATGTATCAACGCCTAAAATTGCACAGATGGAGAATTATTAATTTAAGAAGAAGGAAAATCTGTACAAATAATATTGTATAAAAATGAAAAAAGTGTAGTCAAACTGTGTGTGACTGATGTGTGTGTGTGTGTATGTGTGTGTACTGAACAATAAATAACAATTATATTCCACCTTCTTTGGATTTGATTTGCAAATGTTAGAAGATTTAGACCTAAAATCAGCCAAAGCCCTTTATAATTTGTTCCAGTTTCCTGTGTAGTCTAGCTAGTACAGTGCAGGCAGGTGAACTCCTTTAAAATGTTCTTTCTATGAAAGAACTGAATTGGGAGCAATGAAATATTAATGCAGCCCAATTGCCTCTGAAATGCTGATCTGCCTGACTAGGTTGTAGAGGAAAATCCACTAGTTCCTTTTGATGCACTTATTTATTTGACACACTGGTCATTTATGAATATGATCAAGTGAACTTCATTGAGACATGATCACCACCCATTTGGCTTTTAACCACGGCAAAGCTGAGCTAATGTAAAACTTCACTTTCTTTTTGTCCTATCTCCCATTAAAACTAATGGTTAAAATCCTATTCAATACTTTAAAATAAAACGTTCTGTGGCTGATCTGCTGATATGTTCAAAAACATATAGTGTACACATGGATTTTAATGCTTCCACTTTCTTTTTGTAATGTATAAAATGCAGCTAGAGCTCTTCATTAATATTTAAATTGCCGTAAGATCTGAGTTTTCAGCTATCAGCCTAATAATTTCCACATACAACATCACTGCTGGAGTTCATTTACTTTCCCTTTTACTAGGGCCACCCTAGAGATCTCACTATCAAGAAAAGAGGAGGAGGCAGAGTCGCAAAAGATGGTTGCAGTGCTCTGGGTAAATAGCAGAAAATAAAGGCAGTGTCTGAAAAAGGGAAAGGCAATACAATGAACAAAAAAGAAGTTAGCATGAACAAATAGAAAAACTCAGAATAATATATTTTTAAAGAAACCCAAACCTCCAAATCAGTTACATTAAAATGTGTTAATAAGTATTTTTTAACAGTGCTGGAAAGGTACAACTAAGGTTCTATATAGATCTATGGATGGAAGACTGTATCTTTCAGGGATTTGTGCCCAGGTGGGACAGTGTCCAGGGATGCCCCCACCAGGAGCCTCCAGGGCCCTTGAGGAGGATGCAGGGACTCAGTCTGGCTGCAGGATTGGGTATCTTAGGCTCCCTAGGCAGCTGCATCCTGGTAGGTGAGACCGGCTGGCTTGGCCCCTCTGCCTGCCTGGAACCAGGTAGTCTGAGCAGCTAGTCTGTGTGCTGGAGAGATATGTGCAGTTTAAGATGAACCTGGATGGAAGTAGTATCAGACTTAACTGATTAAGGTTAAATCACTTTCATAGTTTCATAGTTTCATAGTAGCTAGAGTCGGAAGGGACCTAGGTAGATCATCTAGTCCGACCCCCTGCCTTAGCAGGAAAGAGCACCGGGGTCAGATGACCCCGGCAAGGTGCTCATCTAACTTCCTTTTAAAAATCCCCAGGCTAGGAGCCTGCACCACTTCCCCTGGAAGCTGGTTCCAGGCCCTAGCCACCCTGACTGTGAAGTAGCGCCTCCTAATATCTATTCTAAACTTACCCTCCGCCAGTTTGTGACCGTTATTCCTGGTCACTCCTGGCAGCGCACGGGGGAACAGGGACTCCCCCAATACCTGCTGATCCCCCCTGACCAGTTTGTAGCAGGCCACAAGGTCCCCCCTTAGCCTTCTCTTGTGGAGGCTAAACAGGTTCAGGTCCCGTAGCCTATCCTCATAAGGCCTGCCCTGCTGACCCCTGATCATACGAGTGGCCCTCCTCTGAACTCTTTCCATATTGTCCACGTCCCTCTTGAAGTGTGGCGCCCAGAACTGGACGCAGTACTCCAGCTGCGGCCTGACCAGTGCCGCATAGAGGGGGAGGATCACCTCCCTGGACCTGCTCGAGATGCATCTGTGGATGCATGACAGGGTACGATTGGCCTTCTTGACTGCCTCCCCACACTGCCGGCCCATGTTCATCGTGGAGTCAATGACGACTCCAAGATCCTTTTCCGTCTCCGTGCTGGCAAGAGGGGAGTTCCCCAACCTGTAAGTGTGGTGCCGGTTCTTCCTCCCCATGTGCAACACCTTGCACTTATCAGTGTTAAACCCCATCCTATTCTCATCCGCCCACCGTTGCAACCTGTCAAGGTCAGCTTGTAGCCTATTGCACCCTTCTAGTGCACCCACACCCCCCCACATCTTAGTGTCATCAGCAAACTTGAACAGGGTGCTTTCTACCCCCTCATCCAAGTCACTGATGAAGATGTTGAACAGTGCAGGCCCGAGGACCGAGCCCTGCGGAACCCCACTGCCCACATCCTTCCAGGTCGAGAAGAACCCATCCACTACCACCCTCTGGGTGCGGCCCTCCAACCAGTTGGCGACCCATTTGACCGTGTGGGCATCGACACCACAGTCTCCCAGCTTTTTGATGAGGACAGGGTGAGAGACAGTGTCGAAAGCCTTCCGGAAGTCCAAAAAGACTACATCCACAGCAACCCCTGCGTCTAATGATTTGGTGACCTGATCGTAAAAGGCCACCAGGTTGGTCTGACAAGACCTGCCACTGATAAACCCATGTTGGTTGCCCCTGAGCATGCATTCCCCCGCAAGGCCCTCCTGGATGTGTGCCAGGATAATTTTTTCAAAGAGCTTACCCGGGATTGAGGTCAGACTAACTGGCCTGTAATTTCCCAGGTCCTCTTTTTTTCCCTTTTTGAAGATAGGGACCACATTGGCCCTCTTCCAGTCCTCCGGCACCTCGCCAGAGCACCACGAGTGCTCATAGAGCCGTGCCAGGGGTCCCGCAATGACCTCAGCCAGTTCCTGTAGAACCCTAGGGTGAAGATCGTCCGGACCAGCGGACTTGAACACGTCCAGCCTCTCCAGAAGTACCCTAACTAACTCCTCGCTAACCCTTGGCCCAGGCGTGTCTCTCTCGGGGCCCGAGGGGGGCCCAGCAGGGAGGTGGCTGAACTGGTCCCTACTTAGGAAGACAGAGGCAAAGAAATCGTTAAATATGTTAGCTTTGTCATCTGGCGTGATGACTAAGTTGCCCATCGTGTCCTGCAGGGGCCCCACATTACCCGGGACCCTCTTTTTACCCCCTATGTATTTGAAGAAGGACTTCTTATTGTCCTTAATCCGGGAAGCTAGTCCTATCTCCAACTCTGCCTTGGCCCTCCTGACTGCCCCCCTACATCCTCGGGCGACTATAACATAGTCCTTCTTGGCGATGACCCCATCTCTCCATTGGGTATATGCCTCCCTTTTAGCAAGGAGACATTCCCGGATGCTCTTAGTGAGCCATGGGGGTTTATGTGCCCTCCTGCTCCCTTTGACCCTTGTTGGGATTACCTCCCTTTGGGCATGGAGGATCGTCTCCTTAAGGAGCAACCACTCACCTTCGACATCTGATTCCCTTCCCCTCTGGGTCCTCAGCGCTTCCCCAACTATCCTCCTTAGCTTGTTGAAGTCAGCCCTCCTAAAGTCTAGGGCTGTTGCCTTGCTGCAGCCCTTTGCCACCTTACGCTGGATGGTGAATTCCAGCAAGCGATGATCACTGTCTCCCAGGTGGCCCATCACCCGCAGCCCCCTCACCAGGTCATCACCCGTGGCCAGCACTAGGTCCAACAAGGCGTCTCCCCTGGTGGGACTGTGCACCTCCTGGGTTAGATGGAGGTCCTGCAGTCTGGCTAAGAACCGACGTGAGCGATCAGACTTGGCTGACTGCTCCTCCCAGCAGATGTCTGGGAAGTTCAGGTCCCCCATGATGACCACATCCTTAGCCCTCACTGCCTCTGTAAGCTGACAGTTCTTTATTGAACTTCCACTCCAGATTTAAGTTAACTCAGCCCCCAGCATCTCAGGATGCTTTGTACCTGCCCTACAAATGCCCCTCTGCAGGGTGGTTGGGGTAGTCTTTGTCTAAGCCATCTGCTCCAGTCAAGCAAGGAAGTATGCTTTACCACCCCCTGGTTTCTGGCCTGGGCGACTGCAGGCTTAGGGCTGCATTTCTAGAATAAAAAATGAATGTCTGTACACTTGCTTAACTATTCAATCTATGCAGATTAGACTAACCCGGAAAGATTGAATTGATTCAACCTTGTGGTCTTTGACTGTCTGTACTTAGCCCAGGGGCACCATTTAGCCCCAAATCCTTCCCTGCCAATTGCTGCTTTAACAATGAGAACAGACTAAGATGCGCCAGGAGCCAAATCCTTGGTATGTGGTTCCTCAGCTGTAACTGCCTCTCCCAGGTCTTTCCTGCCTTTAGCAGAGGGGATTTTGCTAGCTAAGGCCATGTGTAGATGCAATGAGAGGCGTGTGTACATGGCACTTTAAAGTGGGCTAAATGCTTTTGCACCACTTTAATGGTGTTGGTGTTTGCACGCCTCGGCAGCACATTGCATGTTAATTCCAGCCACTCTAGGAAATTCGGCAACGTAACATACCTTAAATGACTTGGGGCATAGTAAACTAAAACTCCTTCAAGGACGAGGCAGCCTGGCATCATCCCAGGAAAGCAGGCTCTGCCCAAGAAAAGCGGTGAGCCTGATCTTTCCCCTCCCCGCTGGAGCTTGCCTGCCTGAGATGTGCAGGGGCCCGGTGCTTCCCTCCATGGCTACGGTGCCCCCTGGGACCGCCTGAGCTGGGTGCCTGTGGGTGAGTGCTGCTGGGGGGGGCACCACTGCCATGGAGGGAAGCAGCAGTCCTTCCCCCCCACAGCCCAGGGATCACTTCGCCTACTGGCAGCTCGCCCTCCCCTCCCCACCAGAGAGGCAGGTAAGTCAATGGGGTATGTGCATGACACGGGGGTTTAATCAGCCCTAAACTGAAGCAGTGTTTTTTTAGAACCCACCACTTCAATTTAGGGCCCTTGTTTCATCTGCGCACACCCTAAAAGAATCACGCCCTTGTCCAGTCATGCACTCAGAAAAGATGCATAGATCCCCCTCCTTGAAAAAGGCTTGCCTATATTGTCAAATGCTCTTAAATCATAGTTGTTATTTGATTGTGTTGTAAAAGATAACAAAAAGATTTATTATTAAGACAAAAGCAAACATAAGAAATCAATAACCATATGTTAAGCTACAGAGATATACGTCTAAACAGATAAAAGAAAATATTAAAACAATTATCTGATCTTACCCTGCATCTTAAACCTAAGAATGCAGCTTCTACTTAGCTCAACAGATTAGAAAGTGGCTCCTGCCTTTGACCTTTCTTTCAGGGCCTCCTGCTGCTTCTCCTGTCAGCCAGAATGCTTTAGGCCCACTAGCTGAAGGCCTAAAGCATTTCCATATGTCCGTAAAAAACAAAAACAAACTCTGGCTCCCACAGCCAGGCTTAAGTATTTGTCCTTATCTAGCCAATTCCACTTTTCTATAGAATTCCTGAAGATCAAATATTGTGCATATAACCTTGTGCCCCCTCTAATGTATATCCACTCGATCAGTCAGGCATTTTTACAGACCCATTTATGACCAGAGGAATATTTACATCCTTTCAGACATAAAGGTTACTAGTCCAATTTTCCAATTCTAATCTAATACTATCTGCATAGAAAATTACGTTCCTTGAAAAGCCATTCCTCTGCCTGGGTCAGACCTTGACACTCAATATGCATATGTATGCAAATGTAAAATGTCATTGTTTAATTTTCCCAACCATTTGTGTTTTGGTCCTCTAGGTATGAATAGCCTTTGTTCCTCCTGAAGTCTCATCTGCCCCCTTTGACTGGCTATCATACAAATGGTACAGAACTATATCCAATGCACATCATAACTCATGTAAACACACAAACAACAAAATTAGGCATAGCTTATCTTTAGCTATTTATGGATTCCCAACACTCTATATCAATCAAACAAATTCAGGGAAACATGCATGACATTGCATGAATACTACAAAACATAGTTAGAATAGTGGGCTAGATTGGTCCATGACACCTGGCCCTGCCTCTTCCTTACTTGTGGCCCTTTCTCTTTCTGTGTGTGCTACTCTTCAGTGGGTTCATACAATGTTTTGCCTTATAGAATCCTGTTGTCTTCCTTCAGCAATAAGATAATATCAGCTGCAATAAGAAACAGCAACAAGTCCCTGCGGTTGTGAGGGCAGAAGTACAATTTTCCCTGTTAATCAATCTCCCTACTTACCAGGTAAACTGTAACTTTCAACCCCACTTTCAACCCCGCTTGTCCCTCTTGAATGGCATCACTACCACTCTGGGGATAGGCATCACTACCGTCCTTCTCTCTGGATGGAAATGCAGTTCTACTGCTCTGAGAGTGTACCTTTGCATTGCAGGCAAGGTTATTTGGGTAGATATGATATCTTTTATGAAACCAGCTAAATAATTGGAAAGAAGTTCTTTGTAAGCTTTCAGGCACAAACAGTCTTCTTCAGGTAATGATTCAACTCTTTGTGTTGCAGCCCTTTCCCAACCTTGACAACCTGGCAGCTGGGTTTTATACCTTTAATTTGCTACTCTCTCTAAAAACAGATTATTCAAAGGCACATATATTTAGCCAAAAGAAGTATTATATTTAGGAAACTGGATTAAAACAACAATGTGCTATATGTTACTTAAAGTTAATGTCTCTCTGCATATGCAGTAGATCCAGCATATTTGTATCTCTAGCCTGCTTGCTGTACATCCTCACCTACTTTCTGCAGGTTTTCTGCATCCCCTGGGAAGCCTCTTGCATCTCACTAAACCTGAGCTCAGCTTTGCAAAGTGTAAACTATTTTGAATCTATAGCTGCCTTGTTAGTTCCCCAAAGGCCATTGGTATTCCTTATGATAGTACCTGATCTTTGCCATCAGTCTGTTTCTTATTGGTTGCTGTCATATAGCTTTCTTTGATTTAGCTCTGTGATTTCAAGCAGAACAATATCCCATTAATACACTGAGGTATATATGGTAATGAGAACAAAAATTCCAGCGCCTTCATCCTCATTGTAGGCAGTTCCATCTGCAGTCATAGTCACACATTTGTATTTGCATAATACAGACTTTCAAGACTACACATAGGCAGGGCTTCACTTGTGGTATATGGAATGTATCTTTAAGGGGCCAGCAGTGGGATGACTCCTTGATGCCCTGTGGGTGTGGTTTGTGGTGGTGTGTAGTTGTAGTTCTCCCTGCATGCTATGAGCATGAGTTGCTGAATCCTGTTCCTAATAAAGATAAAGCTGTTTACCACCCCACTGGTCTCTGCTCTGAATGATGACTTGAGGACAGAACCCCAAAGGTATGGAGATCTGAGTACCCCACCCCTGGAACCCAATCTCATAGAGTAAATACTGTATCAGTGAGTTTAAATTGTCAAAAACTATGCCTGTCAGAAGAAACATTTGGCTAGCAAGGCCAACAGTTTTGTCTTGTCTTTGTATATCAATTTATCTATAGATGGTGTAGGATGTAAGAACAAAGGAACAGGATAAAATATTATGAAAAAGGCAGCTTGTATCTTTGCTCTGTAGTACCCCCTGCTGGAATAACAGCGCCCTAATTTTGGTGTTCATAAGCCTAAAAAGAATAACGGTCCTGAAATCAAGAACTCAATACATTAAATTAGGTACTTAAAACTTGATGAAATAGTGTGTAATTCTAGAATAAGGTGGAAAGAGAATTATGGAGGGGCAAGGATAGGCAACTAAGTATCAGCTCACTAGACATCCCAGTTGTGTGTCTGCTCCATAATCAGAACACAGTTGTAGCTAGTAGTAGCTGGTTCCTGTCACTATTTTGAATATAAAAAAATGCCAACTTCTAAAAAGTCACCTGAAATTAAGAGGGATGTCATAAGGGCTGATTTTTCAAATCCAGTTCTGGATTGCACAAGATCTAGGACTTGGTGGCCAGGAGAACTGGGTTTAACATTACTGAAATCTCATGAGTTCTTTTGAGAATTCAGTCACCACTGAACTAAGCTGAGACTAGACAATGCGTATTTTCTGGCTTTAGAACTTATAACTTAAAGAAAGGTTCAGATCTTTGGCTTAAAATGCAAAGGAAGTTAGAATCAAAGTTCCAGTTGTTGTCTGCCTCTACTGAAAATGTAAATAGAAAGTAAAAGCTTTTCTGGGTAGGTGAATATTCTGTGTGAGTTTATTACTTACAGCAGTTTTAACAGTACCAATCAGTACTTTTCTAGATTGGGTGCCATTTATTATATTTGTTTAGCATTAGAAGGAAAGGTAACAGAAAACCTGATTCTTTTAGTCTTTAACCATAATATGAGATAACTGCCATAATATGAGACTCTGCATTGGGAAATTCCAGGTCATGTGCCATCTGTGACACGACACAGAGATTAACAAACACAAGTGACTCCTTATGGTTAAAGCATCACCATATTTTAACACATGTTCAGTACCAACAAGCCAGCATAAATGAGTGAAGAAAACAGAAGCCTAATCATTACTCCATGTTCCTAGTGCATAAAGAGATACCATCCACCCACTCAGAGCTTGATGGATGCCAAGTCTTCAGTAAACTTAGGGCTCTAGTTTATCTTTTTTGACTTACACTTGTATATTATTTCCAGCTTCCATCTTTTGGGGGAATAGAAGTATATTGGCTCAAAGCTTTTTTGCCGCAATACACAGGTACAATGTACTGGTAACATGGAACTAAGTAACATGGAACTAAGTAAAGGAATGCATCGTCTTGTTTAGAAACTAATCATGAAATCTTACCATTCCTTTTTATGTTCATTAGAGAAAATGTTGGTTTTAGACCTGACAGGATTTCCCATGGTAGCAGTCAAGTTACTGTTTTAATGCTATTGCCTAGAACTGCACAGATTATGAATAAGACTTAGTGAGGATGTATTTGAGTAGGTTTGAAATAAACAAAGATAAAATGTTTAGGCCTTCAGATGTAGACTTAGATATAAACTAATGCCTTGGCTGTGTACACTAGATCACTGACTAGTGATTATAGGTAGAACTATCAGTTGGTATCAACTAAGGATTTGTCTCTTTATCTGTAAATAAAGAGGAAAAGATTACTCCATTTATGATCCACAATGGCAATGGTGTCAACATATGCTTTGTACTCTCACTAAAAAAGAGCTCCCATTGATGTATAATAT
Source organism: Crocodylus siamensis (assembly GCF_052110815.1). Taxonomy (NCBI): domain Eukaryota; kingdom Metazoa; phylum Chordata; order Crocodylia; family Crocodylidae; genus Crocodylus; species Crocodylus siamensis. The sequence continues at coordinate 93,309,696 of NC_143396.1, read as the reverse complement.
GAACAAACAGAATGCCTTTGAGAGAGTAAAACTTCCTCACCATTGTCTAGTCATGCCGGTACTCCTTCCTTGTCACTGGAAATGGTTTAAAAGCTATTGAATGTCCACCTTTTATTATCTGCAGTGCTTGACACACTTCAGAGCAGGGGATAGGGATCTGCTATTTACTATACTTCATAACATTGGAATTAGAGGATATACTAGGACATTATTAAGTAGCAAATGTCATAGGTTGCTAATTTGCCTTATTTAAAGCAAATAAAAAGCAGCTCATTTTCACACAGTGTGTAATTAACTTATGGAACTCATTGTCACAAGATGCTAAAGCTAACAATTTAAACTGGTTCAAAAAGGGATTGGTCAAATTCATGGAGGATAGGTAGATTGGTGGATATTAAACCTGATAGGGATGCAATCACAGAATAAGGAATTACTAAGCCTGAAAGATGAAGGGAGGGAGTAGGGAAGGGCACAGCCAAGTGACAGACATACCCTGCATAAATATGTTTTTCCTTTAGCAGCTCCTCTCTGCTAACTGCAAGAGACAGGATCCTGAGCTACATGGACCTGTGGTCTAACACAGGATAGCATCTCTAATGTTCTTAGAAAAATACCTTGGGTTCCGCCAAACAAAAGATATGGTGAAGGATTAGGACCCATACAAATCAGAAAAACTATGCAAGAATGATTATGAGATATAACAACAGTGGAAAGTACTAAGACCAATGGTCAATAAATCAGTATAAACAAGTTGAGGTGTATGAACTGATGCAGGTAAAGGTATCAGTGTCATACTTACATTCATGTGTGCCAGTTCTTATATTCTTAATTACATTCTTAATTACTAAATTGTGAACTTTTATTTAAAATGGTCTATTTACTAGTCTAAAGTGAGAGCTTTTGATTCAGACTAATTATTTGGTCTAATAACTGTAGAGTTTGTGAAGTCTGTAACCAAATGCAAATAGTCTGTAAGGCTAAGTACAGACAGTCAGAAAGCCCAAGGCTGAATCGATTTAGTTTTTGCAGGTTAGCTTAAGCTGCATAGACTGAACCAATGAGGAAGTGAACAGACATCCACTTTTGATTCCAGAAATGCAGCCACATGCCTGCAGTTGCCCAGGCCAGAAGCCCGGGGGGGGTGGGGGGAGAGGGGAGGGATGCTAGAGCACATCTCTCTGTCCTGCTGGAGCAGATGGCTTGAGTCTGGAGGGGACCTGGGACAGAATTTCAATAAACCAATTTAACCTAAATCAGTTAAGTCTGATACTACATCCATCCAGGTTTATGTTAAACCAGTTTCAACCATTTTGAAAATGGCTTATGTGCACTGAACTTTTGTTGTATTACAAATATGAACTGGTTTCCAACATTTAGACTAGGTTATGTGTAATTTCTGTCTCTAGCCTAAAAGATCCAGTTATTGATAAAGTATTTCCAATTTGTCCAATTTCTTGGCATACAGCTACTAAATCTGTCCATAACAACAACAAAAAATGATTTTTTATGCTAACGTTCATAATCAGCAATGAGTTTCATGAATTAAAAGTTTGCAAGAAACAGCTTTACCGGAGGCTAAAGACTGGTTGTCAAAAAGGACTAATGTGCTGACACAAATGAATGCAGAACATTGATTAAGATCATCTTTGAGGACAAAAGAGTATGATTCTTGATCTACTATAGCTATTAATTTATAATAGGACTCTTGCTGTTTTTCACTAAATTCCCTTTTTATAAAGTGATAGTTTTCTTAGATAAAAGTAATAATATCTGCTAGAAGAAATAGGATCAGTTATACAATGTCCATTCTTTCTTACCTCTCTTATTTTAACAAGTAGAGTTAAAGTGTTCCCCTGGTAATTACCAGGGATCTGGGTTTTCCATTTCCCATGGGAAAATGGAGAAAACTACAGATTTTAGATTTTACTGGAGGCAAACACAGATTTCTCATTTTACTGGAGAAACCCACGGATTTTCCAGTTTTTCAAGCAGCTCTCTGCAGGCTAGCTGAGTTCCAGCCTACAAGGTGCTGGGAGGGAGCAGAAGGAGGGCAGTCAGGCATGGTGGGTCATGTGCACATATATGCACATGGTTGCCAGGCACCTGGAGATCAGCTCCTGAAGGTGAGTAGGGGTTAGGGGGGATTGAGGCCCCCCTAGGGAGGGAGATAGAGAGTTGGGCAAAGCTGGGACAGGGCTGCTGCCCAGCTGGGCAGTGTGTGGGGCTTGGGGCCCAGGGCCACAATGCGTGGTCTCAGGACCCCAGTAGGGAGTGGGATGGGGCCATGGGCAGCTTGTCCCAGGGGTGGTGGAGAGGGCCTGACTCCATGCTGCTGCATGCAGGGAGACCCATGACCCTCAGATCTGGGGGCAGGGTGGACTGCCCACTGCAGGCTCAGGCTCCCACCCTGCTGCCCTCCCCCAGGGCTTCTGCAGCCTAGTGGATGTGACCTGGTGCTGCAGGGCACAGTGAGGCTGCATGGGTATCTCCTTGCCGCCACAAGGTCTGTGCTGCTCAAGTGATGCATCCCCTGTGCACACAGCAGCATCAGGGGCAGCAGCACAGGCTTGTGCCTGTCACTGCTGCCACATGCACAGGGGATGCCTCAGCAGGGGAGCATGGGGCTTGCAGCAGCACGGAGAGTCCCATGTTGCCCGACTGTTCCCTGCAGTGCCAGGTCACACCTGCTGAGCTGTGGAGGCCCCAGAGGAGGGCAGCAGGGCAGGAGCTTGAGCCTGCAGTGTGTAATCTGCTCCACCCTGCCCCTAACCCATGCACAGATATGGGGGACATGGGTTCCCTTCTGCCCACCTGGGAGTGTGCACCACATCAGGGAGGTAGCTTCACCCCTCCCAAACCCACAGCAGGTAGGGTGGAGCCATGCTCCACTCTACTGCATCAGCTACTGCCTGCTGCTGGGGACAGGGGGCTGCAGAACTGGGTCCCTGGCCCCATAGGGTGGTGATCCTTCCCCTCTATGTGGCACTGGTCAAGCTGCAGTTGGAGTACTAAGTACAATTCTGTATGCCAGACTTCAAGAGGGATTTGGCTAACCTTGAGATGGTCCAGAGGAGGGCCACTCACATGTTCATGGGGCAGCAAGCCAGGCCCTATGAAGACAGACTAAAGGGCCTGAATCTATTCAGCCTCCACAAGAGAAAACTGAGAGGGGATTTGGTGGCCATCTATAAACTCACCAGGGGGGACCAATGAAAAATAGGTGAGGCTCTGTTCCCCTGGGCACCACCTGGGATAATAAGGAATAATGGCCACAAATTGATTGAAAGCAGGTTCAGGCTTGATATCAGGAGGCATTACTTTATGGCTAGGCCTGCCAGGCTCTGGAATGGGCTCCCAAGGGAGGTGGTGCTCTCCCCTACCTTGGGGGTCTTCAAGAGGAGGTTGGATAGATATCTGGCTGGGGTATTATGATCCCAGCACTCCTGCCCTAGAAACTGAAACTATAGCCCTGGCAGCTGGTGGCCCCCTGTGGGGTGTTGGGCACCAGCAGGGTTGTGGGAGTTGTCAGGGGGAATGAGGGGCATGAGCAGGGCCAGGGAGCAGGGGTGGGGAGGGGAGTGAGGGGACTTTCATTTTAATCATGGATTTTGGGGCTGTTATCAGAGAATTTGTGATTTTTTTAATCAGGGAACACCAGAATCCCTGGTAATTTCATTCACATCTGCTTCTTTACCCATTATGGGCCACTGCTGAAATCAGGATGAGTTTTAGCAAAAGATTTCCCTGGAAGCAGATCAGGTCTTCAGTCAGGAATATACATATATATTTTCTTGCTTCCCTGAACTGTTGTTCATTATTTGGTAGAGGCAAGTGAAGGAAACATGTTGCTCCATCCTAAAATGTTAACCATATTTGTTTTTTGTAAAAAAAAAAGAAACATGTGTACCTGAAATATTTTTCAATTCAAAATAAATGTACATTAAAATGTCACTCAAGTGAACCACACCATTATTTCATATGCTTTAATTGAGATGATGAGGTCATATGGCAACTTAAGTCAATTTGATGTTACAAGGAAATCAGCTGATTATCCTGGAGAGTATGGAGCTGCTGATAGAGCCTCAAACCAATTTATAATGTATTAATTGGTTTAATAATTACCCCAGACTGGTCTATTTCAGGGGCTGAAAAGTTGCTATAGCATGTGCAAGGTAGATACTGATGGCCACACCAGGTTGTGCATTATCTTGACAAAATAAACATACAAACATTTATTTAAAATCTTTGTTTCTAGGAAAGAATGTTAAAGCATCCTTTCAAGACTGTCTAGTTTGCTTCATGCAATTAGGTGATGGCTTACAAGTTCTTACCACGGTTTTACTTAAAATATACTAATGTTATGTATTTTGCCTTTTCAGATCTATTATGTATAGAGTACTTTAGAATGTTATGAATTCATTAACATGATGCAGCTTATATTTGGTATGTACAAATTGCCTCTTCTCTCAAAGGAACTGCATGGAAACAACATACTGCAGCTCTCAAGGCTATACTGGAAAGCAATATTTTTCCATAACAAAGTTTGAAATTCAAGTAGGAGACAGAGTTCCTGTCCATAAGGAGCTATCTATGAAGAAGAGTAATTGCTCAGTCAGATTTTCTTTTTCAGGATATTATGTTTCTCCTCATTAAACATTAAAGTCTCAAATCTAACTTAAGGCCTCATCCTGCATTACCACAATACAACTATACCCAATAATAAGCATTATGCATGTCAGCAAGTTTTTGCTGGATCGAGGCCTTATACAGACACTGGATGCATCTACAAGTGCACATTTACTGCACAGTAAGGGCATGTGTCTACATGTGCATGCCTGTACCATTCAGTAAATATGGCTACTTACGCCAACTTGAACATAAATTTGATACCTGCATCATGTCATCTTCCCATGTAGACACCAGCCTATTCCCGCTTACTGCACATTATTTTATTGTGCAGTAAATTTAAGTCAGTGTAAATGCATGTGTAGACACACTCACTGATACGGAATGAGAAGAAAATAATGGATACAAAGGGACCTTCCAATTTTGATGTATTTGCTTATGGCTGTGATGCAATTGATGTTACTGTGGTATTCTTACTATTTTGTAGGTGTCTGTGTGATGAGTAGTACAGGAACATTATTTTCTTGAAAATAGTAAAAGATCTAAGACTGTATCATTCACTTTTGATTGACAGTGCCCAAGCATCTAGAAAGATGGCCTTTCATGTCAACTGAGGATTCTCTTTGATGCAGAGAAGTACTGTGTGGAGTTAGCATCATGCTTCTTTGTCTTTACAGGGAACTGACTGGGGGAATACAAGAAAATAGAGGGTTTCAGGTGGTGTGGAGTGGGGTGTCATATGAAAGACCCTGCCAGGCCCTTCATGGCGGCATAAATCAACTATAAAAGTCATAACATAGACCATGCATAAAGACACCCAAGGTCATAAAATGGTGATTTCAATTCCATTCAGTGAGCAGAAGATTTGATTACCTTTATGCTAGCATCCATAACTACCAATACTATTCTTGATCATAAAATGATGCTGTTCTTTCATCCAAACAGTTTTTATGGATATGGAAAGGAAGGGATTACCTAAGAGATGCATCACATTGTAATTGGTGGTAATAGTTTCAGAAGTTATGGCAATTATTATAGAGTTTACAACCCCCCATGGACAATTTAGCCCAGCTGGAGTGGTGCAGGCAAGGCTCTAACGCTTTTCCCACCCCTGACACAACACTGAAAGCAGCAGAGAGAGGAGGAGGTGAGCAGGAAACTGAATGAAAGGGACATGCCTCTGAACATGAAGGGGAGGAAGAAGGGATTCTGACCGGCTTTGGGGACTCTTAAAACAGTCACCAAAGAAGTCTGTGGTCCAGCCTGAAACACCACTGCATCCCTTCTGGATCTCTTCCAGGCTGCATTTGTTCAGTCATGCAGTTTGTTGGGTGTATGGTATGGTCATGCAGTTTGCTGCACGGTATGGTCATGCAGTTTGTTGAGGGCAGATGCACTCAGGTTATTCTAGTCAAGGATCTGGTCCTCTTGCTGTTTCAAGGATGGTATTTTGGTGTGTCACCAGTCCACATCTCCTACTCAGTAGTTTTAATGTTGTCTGTGCTGTAAGCATGGGATTTGCCATAAAAAAATCCCAGATGACAAATCTGACCAAGATCACCAGCATTAGACACAGGGGGCATGACTAGATGTGCCATTAGTGCACAGCAATAAATTGCAGCTTATTACTCTGCAGTTTATCACTCCCAGGAAGCTCTCAGGTACATGGTTGACATGTACACTGGGGACTGAAGCACACTGAGCTGGGTTGGAGCAGCCCTGACTAGCAGGGGGCCCCAGGGGTCAGCCTGCCTGCCTGGGGCTGTTTCAACTGGGCTTAATGTGCTGCAGAGGGACTGGCTGGGGCATGAGGGTATTTGTGTGGAGCTAGCCAGTAGGCAGGGGTTAGTGTCTACATGTGCACTGTTGTGCACAAAAAAAGCTCCACTGCAGAGTAATATTTGTATTTACAAGTACTACCCTGCTGGGGAGTTTGTTATTTTTGTGTGCCTTAATAGGGACACATGTGTAGATACAGACATTTACTGTGCCGTTAGTCTACTGCATAGTAAACATATGGTGTAGACGCATTCAGGGAATCAAAAGATTGTGCTGGAAGTATATGTACTTTTGAAATCACAGAGATCAGCTTCAAACTGAAGGAGGAATTCACTGAGACAACTGCAAATGAAAGGCATTCAAGATAGGTCTCTGGGAGGAAAAAGTGGTAGAGAGGATATTGTGTCATCTTCTGCTCACTGAAACCTGGTATTTGCAGTACGGTGGTAGACCAGGGTGGCTTTCATCTTAAGATAAAAGCTCTAGCATGGACAGATGCCTTTTAGGTTCATCTGGCCCTATGCTTACCTGCATGTGAACCAAGAAATTATTGGTTCATATATTGTGGGTTTTAATGTATAAGGCACACGTATGGAGACACTTTTAGATAGGCAAGTCAGAGTTATATCCTGCCATCAGTATAATACAGTGGTACTTAACCATTTGGCCCTGTGGGCTGATGAGTGGCATGGGGCCACTCTGTGGTTTGGATCCCACATGTGGGACTGGTACACAAGTGAAATTACATTCACTAGCTACTAGCTGGTTTGATCCTGCATACCAGATCTGGCCATGTGCTGGCCTGGGCCTACATGCTGGATCCAGCCATGTGCCGGCCCAACCCTGTACACCAACTCCACCATGGAGCAATTTTGGCAGCAGGGGAGCAGCAATTAATGCTGCCACTGCCCCCCCAGTGCCAAATTTTCTGACCCCTGTGGAGTCCCATAGGCCAGATGATACAACTCCTCAGACTGAATCTGGTGCCTGGGCTGGCAATTGAACACCATTAGTATAACAGATGCACAAAACTGAGGTGTGAATAATAGATGTCAGTTTTTGAATGGCCAAAGATTTTAAATATCTAATATAATTTAATAAGTGATAGTCCAACAACCCCAAGCTTTCAGGGTGGTTGAAGTCAAAACTCAGATATCGTTCCAATTTTGCAGTTGGTCTAGTCTCTCTATAGTGGCCCAAGCCAAATTCTCAAGGACCCTATCTACCTCACAACTTTTGAAACCACTTTAGGTTTCTGAGCACGTATGTCTCTCCCACCTTGTCCTTTTTTCAATCTGCCTTAAGCAACCTCTCATCCCATACATTTTTACTCTGGTGTCCATCATTTTGCTTTGTGTTTGTATTCATTACTTAAACTGGAAGCTCCTTGGCTTGGCAGATGTTTCTTATCTGTGTTGCACAAGCTCTGAGTAAGGTTTTATGCAATGTTTTGAAAGGATGGCATTATCAACCATGGAGTATGGGTATGAACTTTGTGCCTGCAGTCCAACAGTAATAGGAGGCAGTGGAGTGATTTTGTTTGGCAAGTGTGGGGGTGCACATAACCATACACTCATCCAGTCCATATCAGAAGACCTTTTGAACTTTTTATAAAAGGGCATGTCAAACTCATACAGCAATACTTGTCCTGCAAAGCCTGAGTCAGAAATCTCCAAGTGTATCAGGGTCAGGGAATGAGCTCTGTGATGGTCTGTGTTTATTCTTTCCATTCCAAATCCCATTGACTAAGTTTAAGGTTCAAATAGGAGTCTTTATTGCAGCTGTTGCTCACACTAGGATGTAATGATGTGAAGGTCCCTGCATGTGCCGATGGGAATGCCTATGAAGCCCTTTTTAAAACTCTATCAGCAATCTAAGCAGCATGCTTTATGATCTCGCTATCTCTGATGCATTTATTCCCTCCCTGGGCACTAAGATGTCATCCCTGCTAGAAAGAACTTTACCCTGAGGCACCTACAGAATATTAATAATTAGAAGAGCAACCAGAATTCACTAAAAAGTTTGCTGTTTTGGGAAAAAAATAAGTCTATACCACAACTTCCTCTCCAGAGTCTTTAACCCAACCCACCTCCTGCAAATGTACATTTAACAACATGCTGTTTGTCTCAGTTCTACTTTGTAAACAGAAACATGACAGAAACATCTGTTTGGACTCAGGCTGCCTATATCTTCTAACCACTTCTAAGAATCCTCTGAACTGTTTGAAAGCTAGGAGTAAGTAACACCATTGATTTTATTGGAGTCTTGTGTATATGTGCTTTTCTATTGCTCGACCCTGAAACTTCGGGCTATTCAGACTAACCATAGACTTGGAAGCTAGGGGTTGGGGAAAAAGAGACCATTTTGCCCGTTTTACATCTCCCAAAGCCTGAATGTGAGTGCCATTCTGTGCAATGATTATGTATTATTAGGATTTTCCTGTCTTCAAAAGAAGCTGGAAGACATGATGTAAATATCAGAGGATGCTGGCTATCATTGACTTCTAGGATGGTAACTGGTATGTCAATTATTTGTTAATTAATGCATATACACATAGAAATGAGAAGTGGAAAATTTCTTGTTGAGAAATTTATCTACTAGCTATATTCAATGTTTCCAGAGTAGTTCGATTATTCTTTTTTTTATGATTGTTACTTGGACAATGTGAGTATGCCTTTCCCTTGTTGTTGAGTGTGAACCTGATTGCTTTGAATTTCTCTTCAAACCTAGTGCAAGCATAGGAAGCATAAGCAAGTTTTCAAGTGATTTTTCTCTGCTGATTGACTTCTTAGTTCAACAAGACAAACTGTACCATATTTAGCTGAATCCAAGATGATTTTGAATTTGAGACCATTTTCCCATAATTAGATTTGAGACATGGAAAATTATAAAATTGGTATTATTTTCCATATCCAGAATCTAATTATGGGAGATTCATTTTAAATTTGTTTCCCTCACTGCTATAGCAAGAAAACAGGGACAGAGGGCAGGTAGGGAGAAAGCAGGGGCAGGGGGCAGGCAAGGGAAAAAACAGGGGCAAGGGGCAGGCAGGGAGGGAAGCAGAGGTGGATACAGGCAGCAGGAAAAAAGGGGTGTGGAGGAAGAGAAGCAGATAGCATGGATGGAGGACAGGTGGGTGAAAGACAAAGAGGAAAGTGGGGACAGGGGGAGCAGGCAGCCTGCCCCCTCACCCCTTGCCTCTGAGGTGCCTTCCCCCCTTCCTTTCCTACCTCTTGCCTCCCCACCTCCTGCCTACCTTTCCCTTCTTCTGCATTCCCCACTGATCCAGGCACAGGGAACCAGCAGCTGGCAGGTTCTTCCTTCTTGCCCAGTTCCCTCTCCCATTGCCCGTCTCCCCTGCTGGCTGGAAACAAGCTCAAAGGTGGAGTCTGCAGACTGCAGAACTGAGGTCTCTGCATAGCTGCTGTCTGCAGTGTGGGGCAAAAGTGGCTTTGGACTTCCCTGTGCCTGCTACACCTGCGTTGAACTCCAGTTAAAAGTTGTGAGGGGCTTCTCTGCAGGGAGTGCAGCTGGCTGGAAATCACAGCAGCAACCTGAAGATTGCTCCTTCCCTGCCTAGTTCCTTGACGGAGGCAGATGAGGAAACCATGGGGAGGAGGTCCAGGCAGGGAGCAAACACTGGTGACAGGAATCTGCATGCTGCTGATGCTAACCTTGCACCAGCTGTGCCTCCTGCACAGCCCCTTTTTACAGCTCTCAGTTGTGACACTAAGATGGGCCTTTGTTTTCTCCATGATAAATGGCAGCCGGGGGGCTGCGGGGGGGTTGGACCCTCATCTTGGACTCGAGTAAATACAGTTATATAGCCCAGTGACCATCATTTCTGGCCTAATATGTAAACTGTGGTCTTTTGCAAGCACAAGGCAAGATTTCTTAGACTCTCCATACCTGCTCTATTCAGGCATTTCTGCAAAGGCACATAGCTCCAGGTTCCCATCTTTGTTTACATATATCCAAACTTTAGTAACATTATCCCAGGGTGAACAGATGAAATCCTTTGGGATTAATTAATTAAATAAGGCATTTTTTAAAGCATATGTTCATCCTCATACCCTTGGAGAAGTAGTTCATTTTATCGGTTTTTAAACGTGGGACTGGGTTCAGTCACTGTAGAGGGGGTCGTAATAATTACTGTGCACATTTCATTCAGTTATCCTCTGTCCCCAAGGAAAAGTGGCTCTGGATCAGCCAGAAGGCTAGGCCTGTGGGTTGGATGAAAACTTGTATTAAATTTTAGCCACCAAAGAAATCTTGCAATAGCTCGTAGAGTTTGGGTAGAATGGATCTTGGCCTGACTCAAATTTGCATTCAAATCTTTCAGGTATGAGGTCAGTCTAAATATGTGTATGTGAAAATCATTCTATTGATATAGACAGTCCAGGTCTCTTCTGGTAAGCAAAATGGAATACAAAGTAAGTGTAACAGGTCATCCTGAGCTGATCTCCTGTTGTGACTGATGCTATTCTCTACTGCTTTTGGAAGTCACATCTAAAGAAGTTCACCAATATGTTGTCAAAATGGTCTCCTCTATTTCTTCTATATGCAACTCACTGCATTATCTTTTTATTTAACAGCACGTCCTAATAAAAGTGGTTTCAAAAGTGCCTCCTCATTTCAAAAGTGTCTTGACTGAGTAAAATTAATAGGTTAAAGGGTTGTATGGGGCCTCCCTTCAAAACACTTTTTTTATATACAAGTATAGGGTGACCCCATTGTTTGGATGTGTCTTACAAAATATACAATTTACAATCCATGTCTGCTGTGATGTTGCTTGCAGTCAGAAGCAGACAGTTCCAGGTTCTGCAGCAGAACCTACTGAGACTACAGTAAAGGTTGGAAGGTCAATACTTTGAGCTATTTTACTTTTATCTATCTGCAAAGTCCATGCAAGTCTTTGTATGTGTTTTAACAACTAATGATCCAGTAATACATTTTCCCCTAACATCCTGCTTCCCTTCACTTCAAAAACATAAAAGCCAACAACAACTCAGCATGCATGTTTTCTATTGAATGAAAAGAGTGGGTTAGGAGACAGACTTCAACCTTCTAGAGGGGTCATAATAAAAGGAGCGAGGTTAAAAATAACATAAAAGTGACCTGCAAAAAATTTCTTAAGAAATTTGGCTCTTCCTTTCCCTGGTTTTATATAATGTACAAATAAATTCTAAACTGTCTTTCTATAGTCTTCCTCTGCACTCTGTCCTTCCTTGTAACCTCCTCACTCTATATGAGAAAAGATGAAAGGGGAGAGGGGAATGTTATTCACCAAGCCAAATGTGTTCATCACTGATTTCTGAAGAATTTATTGGGATTTAAAATGACATATTGTTAGGTTACCCATCACAGGGTGGAGAACACTGAATATTAAGAGAGGCATCCTTTTCACAATCATTCAAGGTAAATTATCCTTTCTAAAAGAGTAGGCAGACTCCATTCCAACTGAACTCTTAAATATGTCCTTCCCCAAATCTAACTATCAATATCCACCAGCCTGCAGCTGAGGTCACTTTAAACTTCTGTTTTTTCCAGTGGTTTGGAAGTCATCTCATTGATTTTGTTTTTCAGATGAAGAATGTGAAATATAATCTGAACTAGCCAAAATCACAATCTTCATAATTCAGGCATTTCCTAAGTAGACTTTTCAAATATAAAGTTCTCTAACATAGTGTAGTTTCCTAAGTATTTGACTAAAAACTTTTTTGGAGAAAAAAACCCTACAAATTTAATCATGTGGAACCATACTGATCCCCCATGTGGTTGGAGCAGCTGGTCTGCTCTTTAGATCCATAGCATAATCTTCTGTCACTTACAGAGCTAGTAGTAGTAGTAGAACGTTGTTATCTTGCACTTGTACTTATCATTGGGTAAGATGTAGACTCATACTTTGCACCACTGGGTTTCACAACTATTTCCTAGGCAGTTAGGGAGTGCTGAGATTTAGTCCTAGGTTCTGTCCTATCTTCCACATGGATGTGCTCTCTAATTTTTTCAATAACTTTCTGTCCTTGGGTCCCTTTGCCTCTGAAGGGACTGGGCAGCAGAATCTGTCGATGAATAAATCAAATATTTTTAGGGATTCTGTACCTGTATAACTAAAAATGGATTAAAAAACTGTTACATATATGAAAATCAGACAGAATTTTTACAGAATGTAATACTAGAATTGCTTCAGAAATCTTAGTGGCTTGCTTATGATGCATCACCAAGAAATAATTTTGCATTGTATTCATTTATACAAAGTAATAGATAGAAGCAAATCAACTTGCTGGGAGGACTGTTCTAGACTTTTTCTCAGCTGTCATGTTCCTTGAGAAGAGGGTGATAAAAATAATCTCATCAGAACTAACCATTCATTTTCACCGGTGACATCATTTTATATTAACATTACATCCACTATAACAATGACTATGTGTAAAAGCAAGACAGGAAAGTCATGCTTAAATCAAAGTTGTATACGAATGTCACTCTTGTGGCGAAATGCCGGGCTAGCGGCTCCGGCACCGCTTAGGGGAGCTGCGGGCTTTGCGGAGTTGTGCGAGTGCGCGGCTTGTGGGGCGGAATTGAGGTAGCTCTTAGCTGCCCTCGAGGTTCGCCGAGTTGGCACAAGTAGACGACTTAGAGTAAGTAGTTAGTGTCTCTTAATCTATAGGGTGTCCATTGGTTCACGAGGTTCCAGAGCCAGCCCTTGCATTCCAACAGTGGAACTAGTCCAAAGCTAGGTGCAGCTGCCGGCTCCTTAAGTCCCAGAACTGGTCAACGGCTCACTGAGATGGAATGTTAGTAATAAAAGTTATTACGGAGTAGATATAGAGTAAAATAAAAAGATTTTATTCACTCACCTGGCCTCACCCTCTTGCAAGTAAGAGGGGAGGCCGGTTGGAACGAAGTTGCAGTAAATACAAGTATAGCGAGCGTAGGTATGCTGTCTAAGCTACGATGAGAAGCAGTCGAGATGTGGAGTCTCCGATGTTTCTTCAGTTACAGTATGCCGGATACTAAAGGGGTCTGTTGGTTCACGGGGTTCCAGAGCCAGCAGCTGCCGACTCCGTAATCCCAGAACTGGTCAACAGCTCATGAATGGGATATTCTATAGGGTGTCCGTTGGTTCACGAGGTTCCAGAGCCAGCCCTTGCGTTCCAACAGTGGAACAAGTCCAAAGCTAGGTGCGGCTGCCGGCTCCTTAAGTCCCAGAACTGGTCAACGGCTCATGAATGGGAAATACAAAGCAATACTGTAACACGGTGAATCGTTGTCAGTTGTCAGATTTCTGAGGCCTTTGTTTTCGCTGGGATACGCCCAGGTGGGGAGACTGAGAACCGGTCTGCGGGGTGATCAGGCCCACAGAGTTTTCCAGTTGTCGTCTCTGCTGCTTTCTGCTTTTTTGCCTCTTTTATAGATGTTCGTTGGACTGCCTCTATGACACTAACTATAATACACAGATAGGATAATTTTCTTTTACATAATAGTTACTAGGCAGATTTTCTACACAAGTTTTGTCTCTGTAATACTGACACTTTTTAGATAAGAGGTAAAATTTATGGAGTATAGGTGTGGGGTCTACTGCTAGCAGAGCATAGTACCAGGCACTTGTTTAGACTAACAGTAAAACTGCAAGGCAATAAAAAGTGGTACCAGGCACTTGCTTTAGATAACAGCACAGGCCTCAAGGTTACATAAATGTGAGAGTGCCGTGCGGCAGTTATACAGAAAAGAGAAAATAATATAAAGTCTTTGCTAAAAACTATAAGATAGTTACAACTCTGAGATCCCAGTTGAAATAAAAATTTCCCTTTAAGCCAGGACTTGAGCCAGAAGGGGCAGTCTGGCCCTGCATGCTGCAGGGAAAGGAGCTCCCAGGGATGCTGGCTACAAGAAACCCAAGCTACCCATGAGAGTGAGACAACTAAGGGGGAGGTGTTGCTTGCAATGATGCATTGACCCAGTGAGGGAGAACTTTAGTGGGAAGCAGTTTGCTTATATTTCTGTTATGCTTAAGACTGATCAAGAAGGTGAGACCAGAGCCAGGTTCCAGAGCCTGAGAGGGCAAGACCAAGGCTGGGGCCCAGAAGCTAAGGTCCAGTGCAGTGGACCTGGGCTGGAGGCACAGCCAGAGGACAGTGGCCAAAGCCAGAAAAATTTAAACCCCAACAAAGGCTTGAGGCCTGCAGGGACAAATGCAGACTCAGGGTCAGGGTGTCCCCTCCAAATACTGAGTATTACTTGCAAGGCATGGTTGTGGCTATAGGGGAGGACATAGGTCATGATTATACCCCATAAGTCTCAATAAGGGCTATCTTAAAGGGGAAACACACCTGGTAGAGTTTGGAGCAGAGAAGTTCCAAGGGCTGCAAAAGAAAGGAACCCAGGAAGAGGCTACCACAGCCTCTGAAGGCAGCTTCCCCAGTTAAAAGAGCTGAAGATCAAGTTGTGGCAGGTGAGAGATAGGAGGTGAGGGAGGCTGGGGAGTATAGGCAAAGCAGCTGAGGGCCGCGTGCCCCATGGCCAGCAGCAGAGGGATGCTGCACACCTCAGGGGCAGTACTAGTGAGGGCCACAGAGCTCCTGGGTTCCATGCCTTGCATGTGCATGTGGGCAGGAACTCCCCCCCCCGCATTTCATGTGCCCAGAAGTGGGCACAACATGTGGTGTAGCACCCTACCACATCTTCAGCTCCCTGCAGGTTCCTCTGTTGCACTGCACCCCATGGGTCCGATGAGCTGCTGGCTTCCCCAGCACTGCAAGCTGTGCTGTGCTTCTCTGCCTCCTTGAGAGGGGGGTGGTAATGTAGAAGAAGCTAGAGGAGGGAAGGGGAGCCCTGAGACCCCAGCTGCTCCTGAAGCCAGGACAATAAGGGCAGTGGGAGTCCAAGGGCCACATGTTAACCCTTCATGGGCTGCATGTAGCCCATGGGCTGTCAGACAGCTCTGCCCTAGAGTATTCTCTTGCTGGATAAATAAAATATATCATTCTTGTATGTGAAGTAGAATAGTTTGAACAGGAGGAGCTGAGAGTCCTCCCCACATACCTCTATGTTGACTTAGAGCGTGGTGGTTAGAGCATTTTTCTGGGAAGCAGATTTGAATCCTGTCAGATGGAGAAGAGAATTGAATGTGGTCTCCTACATCCCACATGTGTTTTTCAACAACTCAACTACTACATGGAAAGAGGTAATAGAACCTCACCCTCTAGCCTTCTTTAAAAACAAGAAGAAATAAAAGTTACAGGTAATTGTCTTTCAGGGAAGGTTTGAGACTGAATCCCAAAGGGCAGGAGGCACATCCAGGTAACACTGGATTAGGCACCTAAGCTTCCAAGATGAGTGGGTTTTTCAATGTACCCCAGTTCTTATTGTTTTTTTGAAGGCTATATTTTGGGACTTCTCATGCATCTTTTACTTACACCTCACCCATTATGTAATTTTTATAGATGCTATTTTAAGACACCTAATTCTGCCCCTGTACTGTTGAGGGAACCTAGAAACTAACACAGTTCTGGATCTGATGCTTCCAGTTGTTGGTTGTAGCCATGTTGCTCTAAGGACAGACAAGGTTTCATAGTTTCATAGTTAGTAGGGTCGGAAGGGACCTAAGCAGATCATCAAGTCCGACCCCCTGCCATGGCAGGAAGGAGTACTGGGGTCAAATGACCCCAGCGAGGTGTACATCTAGCCTCCTTTTAAAGATCCCTAGGGTAGGAGCCAGCACTACTTCTCTTGGAAGTTGGTTCCAGATCCTAGCTGTCCTGACAGTGAAGTAGCACCTCCTGATATCCAGCCTAAATCTACCCTCTGCCAGCTTGTGACCGTTATTTCTAGTCACGCCTGGTAGTGCTCGGGGGAACTCCAGGGACTCCCCCAATGCCTGCTGGTCCCCTCTGACTAGTTTGTAACAGGCCACTAGATCCCCCCTCAGCCTTCTCTTGTGGAGGCTGAATAAGTTCAGGTCCCATAGCCTCTCCTCATAGGGCCTGCCCTGCTGCCCCCTGATTATGCGAGTGGCCCTCCTCTGGATCATCTCCATGTTGTCCACATCTCTCTTGAAGTGTGGCATCCAGAACTGAATGCAGTACTCCAGCTGTGGCCTGACCAGTGCCGCATAGAGGGGGAGGATCACCTCCTTGGATCTGCTTGAGATGCACCTGTGGATGCATGACAAGGTGCGGTTGGCCTTCCTGACTCCAGCCCCATGCCGGCCTATGTTCATCTTGGCGTCAATGATGACTCCAAGATCCTTTTCTGCCTCTGCACTGATGAGAAGGGAGTTCCCCAGCCTGTAGGTATGGTGCTGGTTCTTCCTCCCCATGTGCATCAACTTGCAATTGTCAGTGTTGAATCCCATCCTATTCCCATCCACCCACCCCTGTAACCCATCTAGGTCTGATTGTAGCTTATTCCTTCTTTCTAGCATGCCCACATCCCCCCACATCTTAGTGTCATCAGCAAACTTGAACAGGGAGCTTTTTACCCCCTCGTCCAAGTCACTGATGAAGATTTTCAACAGTGCGGGCCCAAGGACCGAGCCCTGTGGAACCCCACTGCCCACATCCCTCCAGGTCAAAAATGACCCATCCACTACCACTCTCTAGGTGCGGCCCTCCAGCCAGTTGACAACCCATTTGACTGTGTAGGTGTTGACACCACAGTCCCCCAGTTTTTTAATAAGAACGGGTTTAGAGACAGTGTCAAAGGCCTTCCAAAAGTCCAGAAAGACTATGTCCACTGCTACCCCTGCATCTAAGGATTTGGTGATCTGGTTGTAGAAGGCCACCAGGTTGCTGTGACAGGACCTGCCTCTAATGTACCTGTGTTGGTTGCCCCTAAGCATAATCTCCCCTGCTGACCCCTCATGGCCTATAGCTTCCCGGGTCCTCCTTCCTCCCCTTTTTGAAGATGGGAACCACACTGGCCCTCTTCCAGTCCTCTGGCACCACACCAGAGCACCACGAGTGCTCGTAAAGCTGTGCCAGGGGTCCTGTATTGACCTCAACTAATTCCCTCAGCACTCTAGGGTGGAGATCATCCAGGCCAGCTGATTTGAATACATCCAGTCCTTCCAGAAGTTCCCTAACTAGTTCCTCACTAACCCTTGGCCTAGGTGCACCTCCCCTGAGGTTTAAGGGGGGCCCAGTGTGGGGGCTGTTCTGGTCCCTCCTCAGGAAAATGGAGTCAAAGAAATCATTAAATACGTTACCTTTGTTGTCTGGTGAGATGACCAAATTTCCTAGCATGTCTTGCAGGGGCCCCACGTTACTCGGAACCTTCTTTTTGCCTCCTATGTATTTTAAAAAGGTTCTTTGGGTAAATGTGATATCTTTCATTAGACCAATTAAATAGTTGGAAAAATTGTTCTTTGCAAGCTTTCAGGCACAAAACCCTTCTTCAGGCACTGGAGAGAATCTCTTGTTGGTTTGGGTGCTCTCCTGGGAAGATAAGAAGCCAATCTGCAAAAATACAGGTTTGTGAAAATTCAAATGTGTGGTAGACAATAGGTTTGGGGATGGGTGGGAGGTATGGGGGTTGTTGACCTAGTGAAGGAATGCAGCTAGTAAACTGTAGAGAGGTTACCTGCGGTTCTCAGATGGCAATATAATATGCCATAAATCCATTGTCTATATTTATTCCATGATTTTTTGTATTCAGTAGATCCATGATATGGAGTTTGTAGGCTTGTCTATGGAAGGTGTTTTGTAAATTCCCTTTGAGGATTAGAACTGAGAGATCAGAGAGAGAGTGGTTATCTTGTGAAGAGTGTGCACCCATTGCATCTGGATCTGATGCTTAAAACTTACCTATTGTGGTATATGTCAAAAAGGACACTTCTAAAATCAGTAGGACTACTGATTTGTAGGTGAAAAGTGTGTCAGGTCTTGATATTTTTCAAGAAAGGATAAAATACACTAAAACTGAGTAATGCTTTCAAACATCATTAAAAGAAGAATAAAACAACTCAATAAATGAACATGTTGAAAGATATTAAGCAATCTAGGCATCTCTTCATCTCCTTGAAGTGAGGAGAGAATCTGAATATAGCTGGGCTACTTTAAATCTTGGCCATGCTGCATGGTGAGTTCAGTGGCATTTTAATCTGCTAATGGAATTTGTGTTGGCGTCAAAATATATCACAATATCTCATAAAGTTCCATATGAAGGGGGATGAACTTCCTGCTGTTCTTATGTCTGTGCTTTCTGTTCTGAGATGGACAATGTGAAATGTAGTAAAGATGAATGACTTCTTCAGGCACACTGAGGCATGTCCTCCCTCTTTTCCAAGTGCAGTTGTTGTAGGCTTACTGCCTACTGAAGGAACCACTATTACAAACTGTGGCTTCTGGTTCAAGCTCCTGAATTCACCTCAGTAATGAGATTGTTATAAATGCAAATAAACCAAGTTTGCTCAATGGTTCAAATGAAGGTCTAAATTACTAGCAGAGATTGCATCTGAAAAAAGGGAAGGCTAAGCTGACATTGTACTTTCTGAAAATACCCATGCCACATAGGGATTAACGACTGCTATTTTGAATGACCTTTTGGTAATACCTTTATAGGACCAACTGAATAGTTTGGAGAGATGTTAGACAAGCTTTCAGGCACAAAATGCCCTTCCTGAGGTGTAGGAGGAAAAAGCTTGTCTAACATCTCTTCTCAACTATTCAGTAGCTCCAGTAAAAGATAATACCAAAAAACCCTTGCTTCTCTCATTTCCTGGACCATCATAGCTACAACATGACTCCAACAATATTGTTTTTAAGAGCAAACAGGATCATCTCATTGTTCTCTTGCACTCTCCTTTCTTTCCTATATAGGTACAGTTGTTGCCCCAATTTAGATATTTAGCCTGTAAGTTCTTTGAGGCGAGGATTCTTTTTTTAAATCTATGCGTGTTCACTGCCTCACAGAATCTGACCCTGGCTGGGGCCTCTAAATGCTCTCACCATAAAACTAAATAATAATATATGAGGAATCTTTTTTTCCCCAGACAGACCTGGTATCTTCCTTCCTTTTTTGTATGCTTGTGTGACAAGGTATTTAGCAGAATTTGTAGATTCTTTGGGATCTAACTGGGCCACTCCATGAGCACTTCTGCTATGGCCTCAAACTTATGATCTGTCACTTTCGAGCCCACACCACCCCAGCCCCTGACCTGGTATCTTATTGTTTTATGACCTGACAGTGATCAGTAAATAAATAATCATATTCTTGATCTGATTAATAATGTGAGCCTTACCTTTCTGTTGCTTTAATTTCTAAATATCAAAGTCCAGATTATGGCTGGCTCCTAAATGGGTAAACAAGGGAAGGGAATGATAAAAATCTTTTATTCCAGCCTGTTTGTGTAGGATTTTGTCACAATTGCATTTCCTGTAATTGTCAAAAAGGACATGAAGGAGTTGGGGTATGTAATAGAAGCCCCAGATTCCAGCATCTGTGGAAGACTGCTATAGAATTTGGGCATAATCTTGTGTAACCCAGATCCATGACATATGATTGAGACCTTAAAATGAAGCATTTCCTGATTAGCACTCCTTATGGATAGTCCCTTCCTTTATTACAAGGCCAAGTCAGGGAAAGAAAGAGCATGCTGCTGCTTTATATGTTGTACACAGAGTTTTCTCCCAGAATTTCCACTGGAAGTACATATCCACACTGCTCACACCTAAGAGTTGGTCAGAAATTTTCCAACAAAAAATGTCAGTTTATTGTGCTCCAAATGTCTCAAAATTATCCAGTATCTTCCCAGAGAAGGATCATCATGTCATATACACTTCTAGGACTCCCAGTTCAGGGGCAGACCCACCACACAGACTGGCCACGCATCCTGGGACTCCAGAATCCCCAGCATTTGGGAAGTCAAGCAGGCCGGAGATTCCAGGCTCTCAGGGCTCAAACCAGAACCACAGACAGCTATTCAGTATGAGTGGCATTCTTAACCATTAGCTGCAATGAAACTGTGAAGAATATCAGTTCTCTGAGCAGTGTTAGGGACATGGGGACATTTCTCCTTTGGAGGAAAGTTTTTAAAGTTTTGCTTCAGTCTGGAGTAAATGAAATAGAAGTTTCCTGTGAGCTGGAAATCCTACTTCTAACCCATTCTATTTCCAATCAAACTAATGTTTATAAGGCACAACCTGGGCCAAACAGGTGAACACGATATGTAAAAATAGGCTGTTTCTTATCCCTCTTACCCCAGTGTATATCTTCATGGATGTTATGACTTCAGACATAATGTGATATAATAAGACATTCAATACAAGATGCCAACTTAATTGACTGAAATGGAGAAGAGTACTTTTATGCCAGCTATGAGAATTTAATGTATGGATTATAGGGATGTAATAGAAGGAAGAATAATGGAACAAGAGAGAACAAGTGGATAAAAAAAATATTATCAAAGTTGGGTAAATAGTTGATGGCTTTACCACGTGCTTGTAGACTTATGACCAAATAGTGAAAGCTTTTAGGACTGTTTTAGGAAAGTTTTTAGGGTATTTCTCAGACTTAATAAATGACTAGTGACAGAAAAAGATGTCCTTTACTTCAGAAGGAATCTGAAATATAAAATGAACCTTATGACACATAATTCCCATACATGCTTCAGTACAACAGTTGTGCAGGACTAACTAAGTGCAGTGTATCTGGTGTAAAATAAAAATAAAAATACATAACCTTGGATTTTCCCACAGGTGAGCATGTGCTGTAGAGTTCCTGAGGCTTACAAGGCTGCAACAGATGGTCTATAGCTACCATTATTAGATTTTTAGAAGATCAGAATCTCTAGCCTTTTTGTTGTATAAAACATGAAGACTGACCTGGAAGTAAAAAAGGAAACATGTTACCAAACTTACCAATGGATAGAACTACAGAGCACTCCCTCAGATGAAAAGAACAGCAGGCAAAATGTTCACCAGATGCAAAGCTCAGAGGGAAGTTTTTTAATTTTCTCTCATCTCTCAGCAAATAGTAGCATCAATCTTTATTCCGTAAATTTCAATATTATTACATAGCCAATTTTGAGGGACAGTCCAAGACTAAGTCATTTTGAGTTAGCATAAAGCCAGATAACCCCACCAGGGTCTCCTGGGGCATTTCAGCAAGTAAGAATTGTGATTGTGCTTACTGTATCTCCTCCATCCAGGGCTAGGGACAGAAGTTACACATAAACCAGTGTAAGTTATTAGAAACTGGTTTAAACCTGTAACAGAAGTTCACTGCACCTAAATCAGTTTCAAAATGTCTGAAACTGGTTTAAGATAAACCTGGTTGAATTTAGTATCAGACTTAACCGATTTGCGTCAAACCAGTTTATGAAACTTTTGTCTCAGACCCCTTCCTGGTTCAAGTTAAATCACAGTCCTCCAGTATCCCAGAATGCTTTACAGCCCTAAGCTGGGCTATGCTGCCTGCCCCACCCCTCTGCTCTCCAGCTGGAGCAATGAGGGCTGGCTGACAAGTGGGTAGAGTTGGGAAACCCAGTTGAGGACTGCAACCCCAGTAGGGGGGGAAGCCCCTGTCAGACTTTTCCCCACTGGAGTGGAGGGGGCAACAGCCTGAGAAGGACTGCCCCCCAAGCAAACCCCAGCGGGTGTCTGAGGTTTGAGAGGGGCTTTAATCTCCCACTTCCTCAGCTCTGTGCTGGCCATGCCCTCTGCTCTCTGCTTGATCAGGGTGCAGGGCATGGGCAGGCAACAGCCTGAGAGGTACTGCCCCACTGGCAAACCACAGCTGGGGTCTGGAGTCTTGGAGGGACTTTAATCCCCCTTCCCCAGCTCTGTGCTGGCTATGCTCCCTGTGCTCTGCTTGAGAGATGGGGCCTGTGGGATCTTCACTCCAACACCTAAGACCACCTGCTGATTCCCCAAGAAGTACTTTCTAAATACCTGGCTGTAAGGGAATACTGCCCTCAGGATTACATAAGACTTATACAAGACCTTTTCTTGTCTTTTTGGTTCACATTTTAAGTTATACTAAGTTGTATGTGCTTCCACTGTATTTTACTAGGCTATATCTTAGTGTAGGCAAAGGTTTTTGGTTGTTCTTTATTGTGTGCTTGAGGTTGCAAATTAATGTGTTTAATACATGCTCACTTCAGAGAAAGGACTATTCTTGTTCAAGCTTTTATGAATTCAATGCCCCTACCTTTCTTCGCACCCACCCTCGCCCCAGCCTGGCAGCTTCGAGCAGGGAGGGAGGGAGGGGGTAGAAGTCTGACAGGCAGTGCCCTGCTCCCCGGCAGACCCAGGCTAGGGACCTCTGGGGCCAGGGAGGAGATTTAAACTCCCACCCTCCAGTGTGCTAGCTCAGGGGTGGGGCCTGGCCATGCCTTTCCACTGGAGCAGGGACCCAGGGACTCAGGGGGTGGGAGGGAAGACTTAGAGTTTCAACCCCTTCCCTTTGCCAGTGTTTAGTAGGCTGGAAGGCATGCCCTAGTGTCCCCCGGCTTCTGGCTCGAGCCACTGCAGGCATATGACAACATTTCCTGAATCAAAAGTGAATGTCTGTTCATTTGCTTCTTGGTTTAATATCTGAAGCTTAGACTAACAGAAAGACTGAATTGATTCAGCCTTGGGCTTGTTGACTGCCTGTGCTTAGCCCAAATACATGCAGAAGTCAGGCATAATGTATTGTGCTGAATGTTGCTCTCAGATAAGCCGTTACAAGCCTAGGGAAAACAATGGATTTATCTTGATATACATGAGAGCAGGCTGTATTATATAAATGAACAATACATGTGTTTCTAATAGGTGTTTAAAAAGCACATTTTTATATGGAAATGCAACCCAAAAAGAAAAGAGAAAGAGGTACATTATGCAGAGGTAATTAAAGAGAAAAGAGTGGGGTAGAAGGGGAGCATAAGAAGGTGAAATGGAGAAAGGGGAATATGAGAATCTACATTCTCCTTCACATACACATTTTTAATAAGGTGTCAGTTTTCATTTTAACTTGCAGTATGTGATCTAGCAGCTCAGTTCAGCAACATACTAACTGCTCCCAGTTCTCTTCTCCCAGTACCTTTTGATTGGGTAAATTCTTTTGAAAACCAGCTTTACAAAGAGCATACCATGTCAGTTAAGTTTGCCAGTGACAGTTTGTAGACTGACTAGTCAGCTGGCTGAAGCAGTTGGTCCATAATTGTAAACAACCTCTCCCTTAAAACTGGTGTTTTGAATTGCCATATAAATTCATCAGCTTCTAAAGATAGATGTGACAGAGTGACAATTATCAGGGTGGGCAGGCCAATTACTCAGTTATATGCGGAACTCAGCCTTCTGTGCAATGTCAAAATTTGACGGGAATATGTTTGGCCAACAATCAATGGTAGACTGTGACTAGGATGCTTATGAGGGAAACTATGATCTTTTCAGCCTTCATTTGACCCCTGTTCAGTTTTTTTTCCCTTCTAATATTGTAATGGTGCTTTAAGATCCATCACTGATTTAGACAAGTCAACTTTGGACAAGGTCCACATTTAATCTTCTGCATGTGTTTAAAAAAAATAAGACTGAAACAGAAAGAAAAAGAGATCTTCTGAGAATGGGTGGGTATCCAGATTAGAAAGAAAATAGAAAATAACTAGAACTTGAACACCCGAAAAAAACTTATTAGGAGGTGAAAATTAACTTTTTTATATGAATGTCTGTACTTCCTGATTTCAGCTGACTTGACTGTGAGCCAAAGATTTCTCTCCTTATTAGAAAGTTTTTGAATTAACTTGCAAAAACTTTTTTCTGTATAAACATCTGGGGACTGACTGCCCTGTCATTTGTGTTTGTTCTTTGAGAAATGGTGCAAACATCAGCATTGACGACATGTAGGGGGTCCATGAGGTACACGTGCACTCCCTGAGAGTGCTAGTGCACCCCCTGGCAGGCCGTGCTCCCTGCTTTAGTAGGTGACAGGCAGGGTGGGCTGGTGGGAGCACCAGTGCGCCCCCTGCAAGCGCCAGCTGGGGAGTGGGAGTGCCATCGCCATTTCTGGAGGTGCTGCGGCCACTTCCAGAAGCTGGTGAGTGAGATTGAGTCTCCCTGTCACTGACTGGTTGCTGAGGGGGCACGTACCCCCCCCCAAGTAAGGTGACACCAGTCACCCATGACCGTTAGGTATGTGTTGAAGAGGCAAAGTAAGAAAATGGCTTTTCTGCACTGAGGCTAACAGGTTAGTAAAAAGTTGTGAAAAATATCTTCCCATTATCTGGTCAATGCTTGTGAGCCAAGCAATGAAGGAATGATCAAGCCCAAGAACATAGACATAATTATCCAAATTGGTCTGAAACCACTGGGAGCCTTACATGCATGTAATGGAATTCCAATCATGAAGAGGTTGGAAACCTTACAGAAAATGATCATTGAAACTGTAACTGTGTTAACCACTGATCTGGTTCAGGCTAGAAGTATAGCAGATTGGATTTTCCAAGCTCCCAAGATTCCTGAACCTTAAAGGAGAGAAAGAGAGAGAGAAGTATTACATTTTCTCTTTCAATAATATAATAAGCAGTTTGGTGTATAAAGAATAACAATCAACTTACAATAACACTTCTGGTTGAAAATATTGTGCCAACTAATCTTACAAATGGTACCTGGGATGTCTCTAACTGGTAAGACATTTGGTTTGTTTCCATTTTAATTTTGATAGCATTTTGCACATAGCCATCTTTAATTTCCTATATATTTAGTTGTTTAGGTGTCCCTTTTTGTTCCATAGGTCTTTTTATACAAAAACAGAGGAAAGAAAAATATGTTTTTAAATTAGCAAATATTACATTAAAGCCACACACAAATTGTCAAGTAAGAATTAGGTAAGATTCATAACTATGTTTAACCCACTTTTTGAAATAGACAAGGTGAATAACAGAATATGTTTAACATGCAGACAACAATTCGGTTTTTTGCCCAGCAGTGCTTTTGCCTTTCAGATTTTCTCTTCATTTCAAGACCATGAAAGGACTTTCTCCTGTTGGTCTTAGAGTGATGAGCCAATAAAATATTTGTTTGCATCCAGCTTGTATTCTGTACATGTGTGAAATCCAAAGCTTGAGTTCCTAGAGGATATTCACACCATGCAAATAACCAATATAAAGTCTATTAAAAGGCTATACAAGGCCTAAGTCTTATTTAGAAGGTATTTTGAGATATAAGAGGAACTTAAATTGTGACTAGGCTGTATGCACCAAGTTGACTTTCATCTGGAGAAAGAAGAAGGATCATGTAGGTTACGTTTCCACAGATTTAAAAGCAATCGTAAATTTGCAAATGTTTAAATGCAGATGTCTAAATTAAATCTTGTGATTTGGAACAAGATATAAGCATATGCTTTGGCTGCTTTGTACCACTCTGGCAATGTAAAACAGCTGTAGAACAGCTTAACTGGCCAGAAAAGCAGGTTTTAAAGGTGCTTTGTGTCACTAAGCAGCAGAGGCTGCGTCTACATGAGATGCTGACTGCTCAGGAGCTCGTTACTACTGCACAGTAGTGTTGTGTGGCATGAAGTGTGGCACAATCCTATTGCGCAGTAGTAACAAGGTAGCACACAATCGGTGTCACCTACAAGCCACTCAGTGATTCTACTGTACAGAGTTTAGATGCAGACTCTACTGTGGCTTGTTTAGATATAGTCAGAGCGTACTAATGAATCTGGTCCTTTGTCTCAAGAAGAACCCAAAAGTTCAGACACTCATCTGGATTTCTCTATACAATCATTTATGATATAAATCTTGTGGTAATAGGGTTTTCTGAGATTTTTCAGTACTTGTTGGCCTTGGTTGAGAGATTATAAATATTAATATTTATGACTTGTGCCAAAAGGATGCTTGGTCTTTTGTGGATGTAAAATAAGGACTTGCTTTGAGGAGCTTGCGATATACATAGATAAAAAATAGAACCATATTGAGGGAAGAAATCTACAAAAGGGAAAGTGGCTGAGCAGTTGTTTGGTACATTTCCACGTCTTAGCAGGTCCATGGAAAAAAGAAGAGGGCCTGTGTGCATAAGGGTTTTTCTTTTTAATTGAATTTAATTTTATTTTATTTTTATCAATATTTCTTTGAAGAACTTGAAGGGAAGACTAGGTTTATTGGTCTTATGGAAGAAAAGTTTTTCAAGACAGAACTTGAAATAAAAGCAAGTGGTAATACAGAAAGGGACTTTCAGGCATGAGAGACTCCTTTGAAGGAGACATGAAGAAAAGAACAGGAGAAGCAGCTTAAGGCAGCTCAGTGTTAGCATTCATGGCAGTCCCTCATTACAGGGATGGCAGTTTCAAGTAAATAGGGAAGCCATTGGTGGATCTATAGATAACTGAGGAGGCGGATCTGAGATCCAGATGTTTAACCATAGACATGGTAAATAGTTCTGGGAGGATACAGTAGATCCCAGTGATTCATAGATGCTAGGGTCAGAAGGAACCTCAACAGATCATTGAGTCTGACCCCCTGCCTGGGTAGGAAAGAGTGCTGGGGTCAGATGAACCCAGCTAGATGCCTATCCAGCCTTCTCTTAAAGGCTCCAAGTGATGTCAGATCACAGCTCTTTTCCTTTGTCTCTCTCACCTATCTGCCTCCATAATGAGGTAAGTTTGTTCAAATATATCACAGTGCCACTAGGGCAATTTAGTACTTGAGTCTCCCAGGTACTGATGTTACTATTGCATTTCTTCAGCTTGGCCTTCAAGATGTCCTTGAATTTCTTCTTTTGCTCACCTCAAAGTGACCAATCTAAGTTGAGAGGATAGGCCATGCTCTGGGAGCCATTTGTCAGGCATCCTTATGACATGGCCTGTTATGTGGATCTGCTGCCATATAAATAAGGCTTCAATCCTGGTGGTGTTTGCTTGAGCCAGCATGCTGATATTCATTTTTCTGTCCTAATGGATATAGAGGATTTTCTGAAGATGTCACTGCAGTGTTGTAAAGCTTTCAGGTGTTCCCAGTATGTCATCCAGGTTTCACACACACACAGCTTGAGGTGAGTGAAGGCGGCAACAATATAAATTGTATAGAACAGAGCTGTTCTTGCAGATCTTTGGTACTTCTACTTCAAATGCTGCTGAATGGAAGCCTGAGATACCTGAAAATGGGGAAAAAAATGAAACATACATTAATTCAACTTTTGTAGCCTCTGATGAGATTCATTTAGTGCTCAGGATTGAGGGTTAGGATTAGTTATTTTGTCTGAGCCAGTTTCTCTGATTCCTAGGTTGAACAGGTAGAAAGCTTTTCAGAAGAAGCATTCTGTTTATTCTTATTTTATCAGTACCACTTTTGCATTTGGATTCCCTGAATATCATGCAGAGACTCTTGAGACTTAGACTGAAAGAATTGCTTTACTACTCCCTTTCTCACACACACAAGAAGCTATACTGCACAGCAGACTAATCTGCTGTTCAGTGTAGTACCACTGTTTACATGTGTGCAGCATTTACTGTGCAGTATATTAGCCTAGTGTGCAGTTAGTTACCTAACACCTGCAGATACAGGTCCTAGATTAACAATGCAGTAGCTACTGCATAGTAGCACATGTAGCTGCTGACTGGAAGCAAATTTGTTCCCAGTCACGCACACCAGCAGGGGGCCAGCCTCCTGCCTAGGGCAGAGCCACATAGCTGGGAGTTCCTCCAGCCACATGGCAGGAGCTTTTGGGGGTGAGGGCATAACTGGAGTGTCCTAGTGACTGAGCCTGTACACCACCCTCATCCCACAAGCCACTGGGGACTTCACGGTGAGCTTTACAGACAACCTGGGTTCCTGCCTCTTCTGCAGGCAGAGGGTGCTCATGGCACTTGAGTGCACCAGGCTGCAGCCCCTCCACCTTCAGAACCTCCTTCTGAGGTTCTGGATGAACTTCACCACCCACCTTTTTATTTTTGGACACCATATCCGCAGCCCCACCAAGTCCCAGGACCTCATGGTCAACCTTCTCCTGGCCAGCACTGTACTTGACCAGGCCAGCAGAGTGCCCAGGGACTGTGGGGCTGCATTCCTTTCACTGGTCTGCACACGTTTCTGGGTGGAGCACCACTTGGCAGCATCCACTGGCTCCCTAGGTATCTTTGAGGACCAGTGGATGCAGCCCAGGGGGCTCTGCTTGGAGTGCTCAGGAGCACTCATTTTCACATTTTGACCCTTACATCAATCCTGTCCTGCTTTTTGCCTTTTTTGTCCCAAGAACTTAATTGTTACATTCATCTATTAGCCTCCCTACAGTACGGGCTGCTAGTTAGCCGGGTGGGCTATAGAGCTCATGGTAATTGAATGGACAAATAGACAGGAGCTTCTGGAGCCTGGCCAAATGGTATCTGGGGACATTAGCCTCTTGTGCCAGCTGGACTGCTGAAGTAGCCCTAACGTAGAGTTCCCTGTACTTTCTACCCACTGCAGCAGTCTGGCAGTGGGGGCTGCTGCCTGGCTGTGACCTGCTGCCACCTGCAACAGCATGCAGCCCCAAGGCTGCATGCCTGCCCCACCCAGATGAGGACTGCATGGCCACCTGAGCTCTGGCGTGGGCACTGCAGAAGAGGTATCTGCTCCTCTGGGCCAGCTGCCAGTGGGCCACGGCTGCACAATTGGCCTTTGTGCGGCACTGCTGTCACGTAAGCCCTTGCCCTACCATCTGGGCAACTATTGCCTGGAAGATGTTCTCAGCATGGTGGCCTGCTTTGAACTGTCAAAGCATGTCCTTCTGGCCCAAATGGCCAGGAGGCCAGCCACCTCATTTGCCCTCTACCTGGGTCCCAGGTACCAGACCTGAGCAGACTCCTCTGCCTGGGTCCTGCCACTTGCCTCACTAACAGGAATCCTGGTATTCCCCATTTAAAACCTGCAAATTCTCTGATAAAAAAAAAAATCCCAAATTCACTCTTTAAAAATACCCCCAAATCCATGTTCTTCCACAATTAAAATTAAAGCTATATACACACACTATACACACATATGCACACACGCACATACAGCAGGTGGGCAATGTTTTGTTGATATATTTAAAATTTTAAAGCAAATTGGAAACCTACCAGTGTCTCTATCATCATAATAACATTAATTCTAAATATATTTATGTTTTGATGCTTGCTTTTGGCTTTCTTATCATAGAAAAATTAGAGGTTTCCCTGACCCCTTCAGTAATCAGGATGTGCGGACAGCTGCCTCTGCAGCCACAGCTCCTGTAGGCAGGTTTCATCCCATCTGGCAGCTGGGCATGCCAGGTGTGTGATGGGGGGATGTGAGGTTTGCAGGGGGGGTGTAGTTGGATGTAGGTGGGTGTGGAGGACGAGCAGTGTGTAGGTGGATGTGGGTGGGTGTGGGATAAGTTGGGGTATGTGGGTGGCTTGGAACGTGTGGGGTAATATGGGGTGTGTGGGTGGATATAGGGGGATGTGGGGTTTGAGGGGGGGCCACCACACGCCTGCCATACACTGCCACCCCCATCCCCTGCCATGCCCCTGTCGCTTCCTGCAGCATGCTAGCAGGGTAGGCTGGGCCAGCTCAGGTCAGCCATAGACTGCAGGTCAGGCAGCACTGCAGCAGGCATGGCACAGCTGACTGCTGCTACCAGCACTGCATGTGGGGTTTGTGTGTTGGAGTTGGGGGGGCTTGAATGCAGGCTGCCATGTGCCTTCCCACCCCCCACCCCCTGCCCCGCTGTGCTGGCAGCACAGGGCACAGCCCTCCAGTGGCATAGAGCTGCCTGACATGGACTCTGTGCTGGAGAGACCCAGCCCAGCCCACTAGCACATGGCCCAGCCCACATGCCCACAGTACAAAGCCATGCATTAATGGGCCAGGCCATTCCGGATCGGATCCATTCAGCATGTATGGGCTGTGCCAGCCCAGCTAGCTGCTGCTGCCAGTGCCACAAGGAGCAGATGGGGGAGTAGAGAACATTTTTTTGTTCCCAGTGTGCCTCTTGCGGTGTCTCAAACTGCTTTGAGATGCCACAAGAGGCACATACATGCTTGTCTGGACGTGCCCATAAGGAGCAAGGCTATACTGAACAGAGCTCATGTGTAGATGCAATCCCCATGGAAGGTTTACTGTGTCTTATTTTACTGCACAGTAAGCCTAAATCACATTGATAGCACGTGCAGATGTACTATTTCCAAAAGGGAATTTTCTTGGACTCATTTGAAAGTACTTCCAGGAATACTTTTAAGAATCTGAATAGAAACCAATGAAAGGGATAAAAATCAAACATTTAAAAAATATCCAAAAACAAAGGCCTTAGGACTAATTTCAGTAATGTAAATGTGTAAAATAGAATAGCCTTAGCACTTCTCCATATACTTTGGGACACATTTCGTACATATATAAAAACCTTTCTAAGCTGGCAGGAGATAAATCATCTTTCCAATTATTTTGAAATTATGCAAGTTATGCATATTACAATTTTTGATCATAGGTACTTACTGAATCAGACATTCTGCATTGCCTTTCTCAAGGGCACGCTCATCTTTAGACAATTACAGTGGTTTCCACTCCTGTGAAGTTCTGAGGACTCTTAGTTTTCTTTGGCATCAGTGGGAACTGAGGGTGTTAAAGTAGACAAGAAATAGCTGCCCAGAGACTCCTCTGATTTGGTAAAACTTTTCACCCATTTTGAATGGAGTCTGCAGAGGTATAAAAGATGACAAAATGGAAGAAGGTAGAAAACTAGGTGCACAGTATTGAAATGAATTTGCATTCAGGCATAATGAATTCATCCATTCCCTATTACTATATTATTGTATTTTTATTCAAATAAGAATAATTGAATAACCACTAGGTATTGAAAATTGCTCTTTCATAAGACAAGTAAAAATTCTGAGTGATACAGAAGAAAAGAAGAGCCCATGTGATAAAAAAACAATTGTAGGTTAGAACTTGTTCAAGCATTGCTACTGACATTATAAGCAGTATTATGTGCTTTTCAAGCTATGATATAGACCCCACTGGTCATATGGCTAGCAAGATCAGACACTCAGTTCAACCAAAGTGATAGGAAAAGACATAATAGAAATTAAAGGACATTTAACACCTTCATAAAAATCAGTGATGTATATTCTCTCTTTGTAAGTAATATATTTCTCAGCCAGCTGTAACTAGTAGAAAAAGAATGTGCTCTGACAGAAAAGAATACTTCTGAAAGAGCTATTAAGTGGTTAAGGTAGTACTCATCATTAGCATAATTTTAACAGAATGGATCTGCAGTTTGATGGGATTATTTCTTCTAATTATCACCCATCCTTCTTTTTAAAGTTGGGTATTTTGGTAACAGACGTGTCCACTGACTTATTTTAATGCAGTTTGAAAACTTACTTTGCTAAGTCATACTGCCATTGAACATTGTTGCTTTCAGATGGATCCAGGCCAGAACCTGGGGCTGAGCATTCTTAAACATGGAAGTATTTATGACGGATCCTATATTTCCACCTTGGACCTACCCCTAAATAATTACTATTAATAATAAGTAGGTTAGCGCATCTAAAAAAAAATCATACCATTATAAAATATACAAAAAAGGTCCTTGCCTTGGGCTTATGCTTAAGATCTTCATAAGACCAAGGATGTGCATCCCAATGATAGAACCAGATGGTTAGGAATGGCTGTTTTGCAGCTGGATTACTAGTATATCACTGGCTCTAACCAGCCCTGATAAGATAAAGAAGAATAGGAGGCAACAATCCAGAACAGTGGGACATTCCCTGCACCTTATCTTCCTGCTACTTGCTATTTCTGTCCATACAGGTTTTTGAGGTGTTATTTAGAGCTGCCTCCACTGGAACCTGGTAACCAGCCTGACACCCAGCTGAGCATGGATGCAGAATTGAGATCTGGCATGTACTTTTGTGAGAGAAAAAGATAAAAGGCATGCTTAAGTGTGAAGTCAGAAGAACAGTGAAGGCAGAATTCCTTCCAGGGCTATTACATCTCTATGAGAATGGAGCATGCTATTCTTGCCATGCTATTCCCCATGTGCAAGCTAGATGTGGTCCTCAGTCTTCTCTGACCTTTTTGAAGCATAGTATATATTCTGGGGAACAGAGAGAAAACTCTCTGTGATTAAAAATGCCTCGGATACCACCCCCTACCTAAAACAAGCCCCTAACTGAGCCAAAAAATACCCTGAAAAAATGAATATAAATGAACTGGAAATCTGGAAACCTAGGATCCTGGACCCTGGGAAGTCCATCTGGTGAGAAACTCCAAATTTCCCTGCACTGGGGAAGTCCACACTGTGGGGTTGCCCTGGATTAGTAGACTGTGGAAGTCTACTATGGGCCTTTCATATTTCTAAATGTTTCTCTTTGGATGCATTATCTGAATTTTCCAACAGAAACATGTTCCACTGAAAAATTTCTGACAAACTCAACTTGTAAATTCCCAGTCTGGAGGACTTAAGGTTTACACTCTTATTCTAGATCCTCTGTTAAGGCCCAGATAAAATTTTCATATCTATATCACCAGGAGAGCAATACACAAACACCAGCTTTGAGTTTTGAGGCTAATCTTCTTTTGGTGTGCACCAAAAAAGAAAGTAATTGGTAGAACAATCCTTATGATTTGCCATTTTTCTAAAATACAATTTAGTTCTCAATCATTTTAGTCTCAAGGCACCCCTTGGAAAATGCCAGAGCTTCATTTTCACTCGTTTTTTGGTTATAGAAAAAATACAGCAATTCTCCTGTTGCATAATAGGTCAGACTATTTTTAACACACTTAATTCCCATCTCAAATCTCCTGGTTTATTTTATGAAGGGGGTGTCGACATGTCACTATACAGCAACTTTGCTATGGCTCTGTGCTTACTACTTCCTTCTGGAAGCACTAAGGGATGGCATAGTATGGCCAGTTTCTGTGCCATTAGATCTCACCACTATGTCGCTGTAGATTTCGCTGCTATGACCACTATACCAGGGGAGTGCATCACTATGGTGATGTAGCTGGTGATAATGTGTAGATCCATGAGATTGCTACATTGCTATACCATGCTATAGAGTGATGTAGTGCATCACTACATTGCCATACAGCAATGTGTAGACACACCCAAATTGTGTTTACACACCTAACAGTGTTTCACAGTTTCATATTTGTTAGGCTCGGAAGGGACCTCAGTAGATCATCCAGTCTGCCCCCGTGCCCTGGGCAGGAAAGAGTGCTGGGGTCATATGACCCCAGCCAGGTTCTTGTCCAGTCTCCTCTTAAAGACTCACAAGGTAGGGGAGCACCACTTTCCTTGGAAGCCCATTCCAGATTCTGGCAGCCCATACCATAAAGAAGTTCTTCCTGATGTCCAACCCAAATCTGCTGTCTGTCAGTTTGTGGCTATTGTTCCTGGTTAGTCCAAGGGGTGCCCTGGTAAACAGAGCATCTCCTATTTTTTACTGCCCCTCCCCCAATGAATTTGTAAATGGCCACAAGATCCCCTCTCAGCCTTACCTGAAGGCTTCTAACCATACAAGTGGCCCTCCTCTGGACCCTCTCAAGGTTATCCACATCCCTCTTCAACTGCAGCACCCAGAACTGAATACAGTTCTCCAATTGTAGCCTGACCAATGCTGCATAGAGGGGAAGTATTACTGCCCTGGACCAATTCACGATGCACCTGCTAATGCATGATAGAGTGTGGTTAGCTTTACTGATTACTTCATCACATTGACAGCTCATATTCATCTTGGAGTCAACTATGACTCTGAGATCCCTTTCTACCACTGTACTGCTGAGAAGCCTACAGGTGTGTTGGTGAGTCCTTCTCCCGAGATGCAGCACTTGTCTTTGTTGAAGTGCATCCTATTCTTTTCTGCCCACTTTTCCAACCTCTCCAGGTCCACCTGGATTCTATCCCTTCCCACTAGTGTGTTAGCTTTACTCCATAATTTGGTATCATCCGCAAATTTGGACAGAATGCTCTCCATGCCCTCATCCAAGTTGCTGATGAAGACATTGAATAGCACAGGTCCAAGGATGGAGCCTTGGGGGACCCCACTGCCCACATCTTTCCAGGTCGATACTGACCCAACCACCACCACTCTGCATGCAAACCTTAAGCCAATTTGCCACCCACCTGACTGTGTAATCATCTATGTCACAGACGCTCAGTTTGTTTATGAGAATAGGATGAGATACCATATCAAAGGCCTTCTTAAAATCCAAGTAGATGACATCTACGCTGATTCCTGCATCTAAGCGTTTTGTGACTAGTCATAAAAAAGACAAGGTTAGTCAGGCAGGATCTACCTGCTATCAACCCATGCTGGTTGCCCTTTGACATTGTTTTTCCTGCTGGGCTCCCACAAAGGTGATCCTTGATAATTTTTTCAAAGGTTTTCCCAAAGACAGAGATGAGACTAATTGGTCTATGATTACCCAGATCCTCCTTCCTCCCCTTTTTTCCTCCTTCCTCTCCTTTTTAATAATAGGGACCACATTGGCCCTTTTCCAATCCTATGGTACCTGACCTGAGCACCATGAGTGCTCAAACAGCTGTGCCAGTGGCTCTGCTACAACACTGGCCAATTTCTTCAGCACCCTTAGATAAGTATCGTTAGAGTCTGCTGACTTAAACACATTCAGCCCGTCCAAGTGTCCCTTTACTAGATCAATGCTGACCATTGGTGAACTGGTGTTCTTCCTGTGCCTATCTATAATGCAATTGGGAATTTGTCTTGATCCGTGTTCAGGAATACAGAGGCAAAAAATTCACTGAAGAGTTCAGCCTTGTCCCTTCTATCTGTCATCAGTTGCCCTAGCCTGTCTTGTAGGGGGTCCTATGTTACCCTGTGCCTTCTTTTTGCTCCCAATGTGTTGACATTGCTTGGCACCCTGTGGGAACCTTGAAAGGATCTCAATAACCCCCTGGCTGCTGTGGTACCCTAGTTGAGAATTACTGCTCAAATATCATGTCTAATTTACCATAATTTCCAGAAATATCCTACCTGCGCTATTAGCACACATGTTAATAGTGAGCCACACGCAAGCAGCAAAGTCAACTTAATCATAAAGATGGATTTTACCTGAAGTGTAGTATATTGTGTTCATTTTAGATATTCCTTGGCCTACTCTATTTTTCTGTAGAGAGAATCCAAATGTGCAAAGGAAAAAAAAAAGGTATAACTGGATACTGCAACCCTGACAGGGAAGATTTGGTTGAAGATGTAATGAAAAATGAAGACAGCAAGGACATTGAAAAATTCTATTTTTTATTATCTCACTTGGACTAATGCACATTTCAGTTGCACATAGTCAGTGGCATAGAAATGAGATATGTTTGCAATGGAAAGCATAAGTAAAGCAGAAAGTAAGCCCTAAACAAGAAAATGTAAGGTCAGGGTTATTTATACAGCATTTCCAGTGCAGTATTTATGAAAGAAGGAGTTATGTGATTTAGGTAAGCAATTTCAGTGATCAGAGATACAGTTATCTCAATGGGGTTGCCGGGATCCAGGCACTTTCAGGGTTCATACAGCAAGGCACAGCACTGTGACATTTGGTATACAGGATTTTTTTCATCAGCATCTTTGATTCTTCAGGAGAAATGACACCAGTAATCCCATAAACCAAAGCAAATTGAGTATACAGGTGACACCCTTGTCCTTCTAAAGTCAAAGTGATTTCTCCCAGTCTTCCACTCTCTGTGGGATTCTGTTATAGACCCTGTTATTAGGGTGCATGTGGTCTAGCAGGAATGACAAAAATAATTTTGAAAATACCCTGACCTTGAATCAGTAAAAATCTGTTTCAGGGAATAGTGAGGTGGTTTAAAAGAGATGAGTGTTAAGAGAAAATTAAAATGAAAATGGATACAATACAGCTTATGAAGGGATGAATCAGTGAACAGAAACAGAAGTGTGATTTGGCCACTTTATAGAAATATCATAGAAAGTATGAACACCATTGTGCTAATGTGTACTAGTAGATTCCATTTGTTTAAATGCATAAAGAATTCCAATAGGATATATCTTACATTTGAGAAGAGGTGTCTAGAATGAATTCTGTTAAATGGAATTCCTGTCCATGCTCCTTCTAGGAGCATCAGCTGGTTGTCATCACGACCCTGTGCGTAAGAGTGGGGGGAGGAACCAGGGAGTTCTAGAGTGACACATCTGCAAGATGAAAACCAGTTGTTGCTGAAAGGTAGCATATTAAAAGCGGGGAAATATAATTTCTCCCTCTGTGTGTGACACAATTTAGGCATAATAACTGAAGTTTTCTGTTCAGACACGTGTGTTTGATTTCGAGGAGTTTCTTGTGGGTTAGGGCTTGCTTGTTGTGTGTTCCCACTTTCCAGCTGGTACCAGAATTTCATGTATCTGTAATTCTGTTTTCTGTTAGCAATTAGACATGATGCCAATCATGTATTTTTCTTAAGTTTTGAGGGTGAGTTTCATTCCCAGGATATTAATACTTCTCTGCCTTTCCATCTCTTTTAACTTTGAATGCTACTGCCAAGGAGTTTGTTGGAGGAGGAGTCTTCTAATATTCAGATGGGGTAACATTTCAGAGTATTTCTTTCCACAGCCATGTGAAAGCTTATTTTACTTTTAAATGAAACACTTTTTAACTCATTCTTTTTTTCCCTTGTTCTCTCTTGTTGCTTGAGTATCAGTACATATCATGGCTATCTATCAACACAGAACATATATGATGCCTCCTGTTCCAGATGTTGAAACAAAGTGAGTATAGTTGTGAGTCCTTATTTCTATATTTTAATAAATATTATTTTAATTGTTTTGTTTTAACTATATTTGATATTCATGGAAACTACTTGTTTAAATATTAACTTCCTGAATAATTTAGGGGCTATAAGACTGCAAACGACATCAGCTGGGCAAGTCTCCCCCCAGCATAGTTTGTACTGTGCACAACTAATTATTCCTATGTACATGCATATCTGAGTAAATGAAAATAACTTCAAGCTTTGCTGTGGCCAGGGCGTCTGTAGTAAAAGCATCCCCATTGTAAGGATTTGATAGAATTCATACAGCTCAGTGTGGTATATTTTTTGATCCTGGGTGGTCTAGTAGATCATTTCTGGAGGTCAAAACCCTTAGAATTTTATTGAAGCTATATTAAATTATTCTTCCATGATTATTCACATTACAGAAACTTCAAACACATACATTAGGCTTTTCTTCCCTCTTTGACTTTTTTGATCTTCTTCAAGACAATTTAACAGTAGTGTCAATTTATAATACAGACTATTCATTCATTAGACATGGATCTCACTAACAACAGATCCGTTTATTAAAGTCAGGAAGTAAGAAAGAGGGCGTTGTCTCAAAGAAGAGGCATGGAAGGGGAAAGAAACACAGATGGCAGAGTTTTTTTTAAGGAAAAAAAAAATCTATTCCTTTTTTTATGCCCTAATGTCTTTGTGCAGCTGGGGAAAATGCTGAAGAAAATACAATAGGACAGAACATCTGAGAAATGCTGCAAAATTTAATTGTTTGAAAGCTGTCTGCCAAGGCAAGGTTTTTCGAAACTCTTGAAAGTCTATTATCATAATTCAGAAGAAAGGAGAAAAAAAGAAAAAGATTTTGAAGCCTCATTGGACATGGGAATTGCTGATGAACTGGAGAAGGAATGAAGATAATGTGACCTTTGTTGTCATTAATGTACCAACTGTAGCAAAGATGCAGCATGTGGTTTTGAAATAAATTCAGTTATGCTACATTTTCAGATAAAGCACAAAAAGTCAAGTGATTAGTATCTTCACTGGAATTAGAACCAGTAACTTAAAGAGATTAAAGGAAACAATGGTAATCTCTCAATGCATATATGAAGTACTAGTAGTAAGTAGAACTGACTGAAAATGCCCTATCAATTTTCTGCCAGAAAATGCTGATTTAATAAAAACACAGCATGGGAATTCATCAATTTTGTTGACATTTTTAATTAAAAGTAT
Source organism: Crocodylus siamensis (assembly GCF_052110815.1). Lineage (NCBI taxonomy): Eukaryota > Metazoa > Chordata > Crocodylia > Crocodylidae > Crocodylus > Crocodylus siamensis. The sequence goes on along the minus strand of NC_143396.1, from coordinate 93,271,411 downwards.
TTGTTTTCATAAGGTTGAAGTACTTCATTTCAACAAAGTAAAAGTGTTTCATATCAATAGAGATGAAATTTCAAAATGATATGATTTCCTGACAGTCACAAGTTTTTAATTTTGACAAGTTCTCATTATTATCTTCATTTTTCCAATGGATAAATGGAGCCATAGGTCTTATTTCTTCTCATCTGTGTGCTCAATATGCATATGTTAACAAATATCATGCTTAAAATTAAATATGTCTCATTCCATATTACTGCAATTGTGTAGCACCTTACATTTTTATTTGTTGAGTTTCACTTTGCAATCTCAAGCCCAGTTCCCTAGTTATCCAGATCCCTTTGAAGTTGAATCCTGTTCTCCAAAGAGTTTAGCTTCTCCCAGTTTTGTGTCTTCTTTAGATTTGATCATTACACACACTCTATTTCTTCATTAAAGTTATTAATAATAAAGTTATTAATAATAATACCAGATTGAAGCTTTAAAGAAGGTAAAGATTTCCCTAGAATCTGATATTAGAAATTGGTGGACACTATTTCTGTTTAAAAATTACCTGGAAGGAGAACACCCTGCATATAAACTTCTATTTATAGATATATAAGCATGTGCATGTATATGCACATACATATACCCATGCAAGCATGCATATTGATTGAGGAAGATCATACACAAGGTTGCCAACCCCTAACATTTTTTTAATGATAATCTATAAACTTTTTACTGACAACCAAACTTTTTTACTGATGGAAATTTTACATAATGTAAATATAAACCTTCTTCCAGGAACTGGATAGCAGTAACAAGGTCTGAATTTAAATTTAGGAGTTTAATATGAACCAAAGTCTTTTAGGACAGCAATAGTGGTTTTACACTGGGCTGCTCCCATCCCAGGGCTTCCCCTACTCACTCCACACCCTGTAGCATCAATCATACCCCACATGATGCTGTACCCCCAGGTTACCCTATCATGGTGACTGTTAGCCCTGCATGGACTCCAACCCATCATCTCTTTCCCCTCCCAGCACCACAGATCCAAGCTGACCACATGTCCTATCTCTCTTTCTGGCTCTCAGACTGCCAGGGAGTGGGTGACCCTGCTACCATCCAGACAAGCAGCTGATGAGACATAATTCCAGCATATGACTGGGTTTCCATGAGTCACTAAACCCTGCGGGAGAGCTTCCAGCAGGACACCATGCTGTGCTCCTGCTTAGACATAAAGTGGTGCTGCTCTGCTCTGTCTGTTCTTCAACACTTGCATCCAATCCAATGATGGCTCTTCAATCAAGCTCAGGGCTTCTTAGGTTTTACAGATGACTCTTTTTTTATGGACTGAACAGATTAGCATTTTTAGCCTTTTTTTTAATGGATTGTCTGTAAATTTATGGACAGCTGGCAACCCTAATCCTATGATCCTGGGATACTCATATGCATAAACTTAAAGTAGAAAATTGGTTCTTAACTATGTAAGATGGATTGCACATATGTTGCAAATATTTGATATGTAACTAAATACTACAAAATTAGCCAAATTTTAAATAACTGATTGAATAGCAAATTATACTAAATTATAAACAGCTAAGATATATTCTCATCCTATAAAAATTCTAATATTTGAAATATTGTATATATTTTCAAATATATTTTAAATATACATTTGACATTTTATGGTCAATTAGACTAATGCAAATAATTATGTAATTCTGGAGTTGGGACTGATCTCAAGGGCAAGTACTCTAAATCTCTGTACAGAAGTTGACTTTACAGTTCTTAAAGCATCACAGACAGATGTGTAACCAGCTTTTTTTTAAGCTCAGGAACAGAGATATCATAACTTCTCTGTGCAGTTTGTTCCATTCATATAATTCAAAAGTTTTTCCAGGGATTTGTTCTAGATTTGCTTCCTTATGGTTTAAATATATTACTAAGTTCCCTGACTTCAGTAACAAAGAAGTGCAATTTTTTTTTATCATTTTTATGGCAATCTTTCAAATATTTGAAAACTGCTATCATGTCCTCCTTACATTCCTTTTCCCAAACTAAATATGACTGTTACCCATAACCCTTCTTCTTATGGTTTGTTTCCAACCCTTTTATCATCTTAGCTGCTAACCTCTGGATCGTCTATGATTTCTCTCCATCCTAAACATTCAGTGCCTAAAATGGGATACAGCATTTCAGCTGAGACCTAACTAAAACCATAGAGTGGTTTCTCTTTTCATGTCTTATGTGCAAAACAACTGTTAATGCAACCCAAAGTTGCACTTGATATTTTTATAAAGTCACATGCTGAGCTTGCAGTACACCCTGGATGTGTCTACATGTGCATTTACGCTGGTTTATATTGACTGCACAGTAACCTACTGTGCAGGAATCAGGAATAGGCTGATTACTACACATGCAGGCATTAAAGCACATTAACACTGTGTGTGGACTGACTTGGGACTAAAGTTAATCCCAAATCAGTCCACACACTCAGCATTACTGTGCAGTAAGGTGTCTACACGTGCATTACTGAGCAGTAATTAACCACTCATAAATTTGATACCTGCATGATGCAGGTATCAAATTTATGTTCAAGTAAGTGTAAGTTCCCATATTCACTGCACAGGCATGCCTGTAAATGCATGCCTGTACTGCATAGTAACTGTAGTTACTACACAGTAAATGCACACCTGTAGATGCACCCCCTACCTACCAGACCCTATTTGGCATTGCTATCGCTAAGCCATGTCTCATTCCATATTACTGCAATTGTGTAGCACCTTACATTTTTATTTGTTGAGTTTCACTTTGCAATCTCAAGCCCAGTTCCCTAGTTATCCAGATCCCTTTGAAGTTGAATCCTGTTCTCCAAAGAGTTTAGCTTCTCCCAGTTTTGTGTCTTCTTTAGATTTGATCATTACACACACTCTATTTCTTCATTAAAGTTATTAATAAAAATGTGAAACAAAACAGACCCTTTGAAACTGCACTTAAGATTTTCAATCAGTCTGACCTTCTTTCCTTAATAGTTATTTTTTGCTTAAAGTTATTTAACCAATTACATATCCACTTAATTGTAATTCCATCTGACCTACATTTCTCTAGCTTATATAGAAATTTTTGTCACATAGAAATGTATCAAAAGCCTTACTAAAGTCCAAGTATATTATATCCACGAACAAGTTACAGTATCAAAGAAGGAACTCAAGTTGGTTGGCATGACTTTTTCTCAAAAAATCCAGGTTAGAGAATGACAAATTATGTTATGAATTAGAGTGGAAAGCTGCCCTGAACCAAGTACTTGATGACTATACTAAGCATATCCATAAATTTATTTATTTCAAAGGAAGCACACAGATGCTCAAGTATGTTACTGAATTAAAACCTGTGGATAGACTAGGGAAACATCTACAAAATTAAAAAAGTGTTAAGATGGCTTAAGAAATGACAAATCATTCCTAAAATAGAAAACTTTTTTAAAAGTATACAGCAAAAAGAGATGGTATGGAATGGTAAGAAGGGGACACTATGTATCCAGGGAAAAAAGGTCATCTACAAGGTCAACATGTATGGTGAAAGGATAAAATATTTATCTGGGTTCAGAACTGGCTTGGACATTGATGAAAGTTCATAGAGGATGGTAACATTTCAGGAAGCAGAATGTAACTAACAGACTGCTACAAGGATAACCATTAAGAAAAAATTTGTTTAGTTTATAGAGCAGTGATCTAGTAGAGGGGGAAAATGTAGTAAGGTGGTGCAACTTGCTGAAGAAGGAGCTGTATGAAAGACTGGTAGTCAAGCACAAGAGAAGAGTGTTCAGAGTGTCCTGGAAAGACTGGAGGCAATACAGTTCCAGACAGAATTAATACCATTAAAGACAGAAATGAATTATGTATGTTTGTGTGCATTTGCTGGATGCAGGTACATCATTTAAAAATTGTATTTATGCACCTAAGCAAATTAACATAAAATTAGTTAAAATATTCTTCCCTGAAAGGCAAAATCAGTTACTGTTCAAGCAAGGTCTTACAAGAATGTCGCAAATAAGATAACACCAAAAATCTTCCCCAACTATTCAGAAGTAAACCTCCACACAAATATATTTTTTTAAGTTTAACTTTTTTCTTTTTGCTTCCCTCAGTATATATTATTATTTATATTGAAATGCTCTATACCTTGAACTGTGTTCTGTATACACATTATGAAGCAGATCTACAACACTACATAGAAGAAGGTTATTAAACTGGCAAAATATTCAAAAGACAGGAAATGTCTTTAATTTAATTTAATAATTTAATTCTACTTCTTCCTGTTTATGCATTATGACCTCATATTATTTGTTCCATGGATCCGTTGTGAATATTTTCCTGATTTAAATTGCATAAAACTTCTGTAAAATCAAAGCAGTTTCCTGAATCTTGAAATAAATTAAGTGAAAGTGGGTGCATCCATATGTGTGCTTTACTGTGGAGTCAACTAATTAGCTCTGCAGTAAAGCATTACCATCTACATGTGCGCCAGTATTAGGGCACAGTAAATTAACTTCACGGTCAGGTAGCACTGTTGGGGGCAGTACTGTCTTATGGCGTAGTATTTATGTGAGCTGAAACAAATGTGTAGACAGTGACAGGGGCTGGCTGAGGTACAAAGGTGCTGAAGTGCAGGGGCTGCCAGTCACCTAGCCCTGCACTTTAGCACCCTCATACCCCTGCCAGCGCCTCTACCACCTGATGTCACCACCCAGAACCTGGGATGTGTCCCTATGCTCCCTGCCAGCCCGGGTCTGCTCCATCCTGGGTAAAAGTGCAGTGTGGGTGCACATGTAGACACTGAACTCAGGAGCAGGTGACTGGTGCAAACTGCACCAGAGTTTATTGCTCCACCTTAATTGCACATGTAAATGCACACAGTAATTACAGACTATTTTCCACTGTCTAGATGTAACCCTGGGCACGACACTACCCACACCCTTACCTGAACAGTAGGATCCTGGGTTATCTGGTAGCCAGTGGCCCCCTGGGTAGCTACTGCAGGGTCCCCAAGCAGAGAGCCTCCCCTTACAATCAAACAACCTTGCAGACCGCTATACAACTATTTTCAGGACTTAATTATCTACTAGGTAACATATAACCAATTCAGTAGAACAAATGTTACACCACATGACCTGGTGATGGTGGCTTAAGGGTTAATGCTTCTTGGATACACATTACACTAGGGGAAAGTATACAAATTACCCATAATAAATAAGGAACCAATAAATAAATACATTGATACTCCAACTAATAAACCATCAAGAAATTATTTTCACAGTCTATAATTTGCACACTGTGTACTGAGGACCCTGTGTGCACTGCCCCTGACAGGGTGTCTCAGGGAGCAGGACTGTGTCTGTGTCCCTGGCACAGGATCTGTGGTGGCCCCTGGTGCTGTTGTCCCTCGCACAAGCTCCAGGGGTCTCCATGCAGGAGGTGGTGGCTCTGCCCCTGCAGTCCCTGTAAGAGAGCTGATGCCTGCCCAGACCCCTTCCCTGGCTCAGCAAGAAGCAGTGTCTGGGCTGCAGGTTGTAATAGTTTCCCTTGCCTAGCACAGCCTCACGGTACCTGGCAAATACAGCTCCTCCCTGGGCCCTGCCTCCCCAGAGCTTCTGGTGGCTGGAGCAGTCCCTGCCCCTCTAGCCCAAGGCTCTCTCCAGCACCTGAGCCTGCCCCTCCCCTCCTGTGCTCGCCTAGCCACACAGGGCTTGCAGGAGGGTCTTCCTAGGCTCAGAGTCTCTTCATAGGCAGCTCTGCTCTTGTGCCTGCCCCGGCAGGGCTTGGAAGGGAAGGGCAGGAGAACAGACACAGTGCAGCACTCTCAGCGCAGCCTCTGCTGCTACTTCTGCAGGACTCTGCCAGGGGCTCTCAGAGGGACGGCCACAGGGAGATCCTTTCCCTGGTCTCCAGCCTGTCTCCCACTCTCCATTTTTCTCCCCACCCCCTCCAGGAAAACTACTCCCCTCTTTTAATCAAGCCTCTGAGCCAATCCCAGGCCAGGACACTTCCTGGGCTTTTGCTAACATCTCTCATTCAAACCCTGCTGGGGTTACATCACTCATCCTACTTCCAAGCAGGCTACCTCCAAAACAGCTTCAGTTGCCCTCACGGCAAATGGTTTCTTCTCATCTGTGTGCTTAATATGCTTCAGTTGCCCTACTGGGACAAACACTGTCTCTTCGCACTCTATCCCTCTGCAGGCCAGCCCTTCCTATTCCTTCAGGTGGGCCCATTGTTAATGCTGCTACATAGATATTTACAAAAGCATGAAAATTTGCTTTTATACTAAGATTAAACATTTTTCAACATGTTTAACATAGTGATATCATAGCAACATGTACATTTTAAAAAAGAATGTTTTTTGTTTGATGTTTGTCATTCAGAGAGCTTCTGAAATGGGATAAAATGCTTCTGAACTGTAAACAGCTCTTGGCTAAAAGCTGCTGTTTCAAACATCCACAAACACCCACCAAAAAATGCTTCTCCCCCAACCTGTGAGCCAAATTAAAATGGCTGCATTACTAATATCTCTGAAATTAAGTTTATAATAGAAACACAACCAGATCCTTCACTGTACCAACACTCATGGGAACTGTTGGAACATTTATAAAGCACTCAGTGCCAAATTACAGGTTAAAAGAGGAGGAGCAATAGACCACAATAAAAAACCCAGAACAATGAAAACATCAATCAGAGATCTGTGTTTTCCATTTCCCACAGAAAAACAGAATAAAACGTGGATTTCCTTCATTACGGATATCTCATTTTAGCAGAGAAACCCACAGATTTTGCAGTTTTGCAATAAGCTCTCTGCGGGCTGCCAGAGTTCCAGCTGGCAAGGGGCTGGGAGGAAGAAGGAGGAGGGCAGTGAGGCAGGGTGGTGCCATGTGCATGCATTTGCACATGGCTGCCGGGTAGCCTGGAGAACAGCTCCCATAGGTAAGTGAGGAGAATTGAGGCCCCCATAGGGAGAGAGGGAGGGACTTGGGCAGGGCTGGGGCTGCTGCCCAGTTGGATGGTGCATACGGCTTGGGGCCCAGGGCTGCAATGCGCAGGTGCAGCGCTCCAGTGGCGTGTGGGACAGGGTCGCAAGTGTCTTGGTGGAGTGGGGAGAGGGAGAAGCTCCCCACTGTGGTGAACAATTCTGTGGATGGGGGCACATGGCGCCCTCTGTGCATGGGGTGGGGGTGGGATGGGCTCCCATCCTGCTGCCCTCCCCCGTGGCCTCCACAGCCCAGTGGGTGCAGCCCGGCACTGCAGTGAACAGTGGGTCCATGCAGGAAAGCTGCTTGCCGCAGTAAGCACTGCACTGCTTTGGTAACACATCCCCATGCAGCAGCAGTGAGGGCAGCGTTGTGGAGTTGTGCCTCTCACTGTAGCTGCATGTACACGGTATGCACTGCTAGGGCAGTGGGGACCTTGCAGTGGCAAGCAGCTTTCCTGTGCAGCTCCGCTGTTTGCTGCAGTGCCAGGTTACACCCACTGGGTTGCAGAGGCCCTAGGAGAGGGCAGCAGGGTGGGAGCCCAAGCCCCACACACACATCTGGGGGGGCACGGTTTCCCCCTGGAGTATGCACAGTGGTGGGGAGCCGAGCCCACCCGCACCTGAGCCTGCAGCAGGTGGCAGGGGGATGGGGGGAATCAGGCTCTGTGCTCAGTTCCACTGCAGCAGCCACCGCCCCCTGCTGGGGGCAATTTTTGCAATTTTTTATCAGAGAATTTGCGATTTTTTTTATCAGAGAAACCAGGATCCCTGGAGATCACTAAAAAAAATGCAGGCACTGAAAATTTCTATTGGTATTTTTCATGTTCTATAACCTTGGGTACAGCTTCTTATTTCATTATCTGCTTCTGAAAAACATTGCCTCAACTTCTCATAGATTAAGTTCAATACATACATGTTCACTGGGGATGGAAAAGGGGTGTGTAAAACCTTAAGTCAGAAGCCAGCTGTCAAGAAACAATTTATCATTCTCATCTATTCTGAGCCTTCCCTCTGTACTCCTTATTATTGCATCACTGGGAATGTACCACAAGATGACAGCAAGATAAAATTAGATATGGCTCTATTTGACTTTTGTGCCTATTCACATCAGCCTACTCCTCTAACTTTTAATGTTACTGTTGCATGTACATGGCACACAGTACAAGTATCTCCATTCAACAGACAAGAATCTGACAACAGGCAGCTCAAAGAGATACAGTGAGTTAATAGTTGCATATCACCATAGTATGGACTGAAATGAGAAGGATCAGTTCTCTAGCCATATAAGCACATCATTGCATATAGAACATTGCAAAGTGTTTTCATTAGAAGTTACCATTTGCCAATGGTTACTACCTGGTAGTACCAGATATAGCAGAGTTATTTTTCTGAGTTCAGGGAGTACAATTCTTGTGTTCTGTATATCAGGGGTCAGCAATGTTTTTAGGACAAGTGCCACAAAACTCCCACAACCTGGATTTGAAAGATGTTCACACTCCAAGGTGCCAAAGCTGCTGCCTTCTGCAGAGCCCAGGCTGTTCATAGCAGGGCTTGCAGCCTCCCCGTCACCTGTTGCAAGCATCCCAGGCTCTGTGGTCAGCAGTTGCCCCGAGCCTGGGCCAGCTGTGGTGTGCTGAGCAAAGTGACCCCATGTGCCATGCTCTGGCATGCGTGCTGGGGGGTTGCCAATCTCGGCTCTGTATGAAGGAACTGAGAAGTGCAAATGCTTAAGTATGAATAACATAAGCAACCTGTGTCTTTAAAATGTGATTACTTAAACTGTCCTGGGCTGAGAATGTGAGGATGTTTTTATTGCGAAAATATGTACTACATATTAACTTCAGTGGCATGGCCAAGTAAGAGGTCTGTTATCTTCATACATTACATAGTGTTTACAGGAATCTCACTAACCCAATCTTTCATCGGTCTGATGACTTCCTTAATCTGTTATGCTGCACCACTTACAGATACATGTACAACTTATTTTCTACCCTGAGTATACATTTTTGCTCATGTTTTTGCAGTAATGGTATGCTGATTGGCTGTTTACACATCACAAAAAGGAAGATGCTTGATCAACAAATTTCTACAGTTTCTTCAGATCATTGGATGAGTTTAGTTTGTAATCTCCAGCGTGTCTGAAAGGTTACTTTGAGCAATCTGAAACATGTTTGATATAGCACTGTACAACATGCTGGTTGTGTGCCAAGGCTCCATATGAGGAAGGGTAAACCTCATCACAGCAGGGTGTTAATCCCTCCTGCATAGTCTGTACCTTCCCAGAGCTGCCTGTGAGTGGTGTAGCTAAGTATTTCCATCTTCAGCTAAAAGTATCTTAACCTGCTGACCACGTGTTTCCTCTTTGCAGCACTATTATTAACAATGCGAAAAGACTGAGAGATCAGATAGTTTGTGTCATGCTGTGAGCTTGAAAATATGTGTTGTATGATTCCAATGGCAAGAAGGGAGAAGATAGGTAATGAGTATACTGATACATAAAATATATACTTGTAAATAACATCTACTGATTATAAATGCTATACATATAGAATCCATCACAACTAACCTCATTACTTAAGGTTACAAATCTGACTTACAAAATTAAGATACATGTTACAGTTAGTTCAGCATGCTCTGGTATAATAAATCAAACACTTCATATAACAGAACATATAATTCATTGGTCAGAAACCAGATATCAAAAGTAACATAAGTTTTCTGTTTCGCATTCTAGTCATATGATTGTTTTCATAAATGGTGAGAAGAAAACATAATCCTTTTTTAGTGGGTCCATTAAATGTGATATCTTCACATATTCCTTGGATCATTGACATGATAGAGAATAATGACTGTGGAGGGGGGAGGGTAGAAAGGTACACATTCAAAAGAAAATTAAGTCTGAGCCTTTCATGTATCAGGTCATAGAATGCATGTATATATTTAAATGGGAGTGCTGCATCATAAATCAAACAACTCTGAAAACCATCTCCATTGTAACTCCTTTAGAAAATGTTTTACATATAAAGCCACTTAATGATGAATGGTCATAAATGAAACATGTATACTCCCCATTAAATGTTTATCAGCCAACAGTGTCTACCTATTTTTAGCACTAAAGATTATATTCATTCAGATTGTTACGAAACCACTGACCTGCTCTTGATATTCCTTTCTGAGATTTCAAAAATTAGCTATTGCTTCCTTCCTTCCTTCCACACATTTCTAATGGTTCAGAAAAAAAGCACAGCTACCTAAACAAAGTAATGGAGCCACAAATCCAGAAAGTGTTCATTTCTAGGTTCTTTATTATTTGCATAACATTCCTTTATCTAGAATTGTATGGCTAACTCTTAGAATTCTTAATTCCCCGAGGGAAGTGAAGCAGAGGATTAACAAGAACATACTGGTTGAAAGAACCTAGGTTTCAGCTAATGACAGGGCAAAAGTTATTCACAGTGAGGGACCCTTGTTGTTAAAACAACTGCCACAGACAATTAGGCTGAAACCAATGTTCATCCTATTTAGAGAGGATGCACAGCAAGGCACACCCTTTAAATGAGGCTTTCCTCTCTCAGTACACACGCTTCATTCTCTGCTGGAGTTTAATTTAATTCTTGTTGTAGTCAACCCTTTGGCCTCCATTATCCTTTTTCCCATGCTTTGCAATGTTAGGGAGACTATTTTTAAAGTTAATTAGCCTATCCAAAATAAAACTGAGAAAGATACAAAGCCTAAACCACTCATATTTAGAAAAAGCTGTAACTTGAAATAAGCCAAAGAATAATAGCTAATAATAATAATTTTCTTCTGTACTAAACATTCTTGGGAAAATTCAAATTAGCAAGAAATCATTTTCAATTCCCTATTTACATCTATTTACATAAATCCCATAAATCTGAATTCTATTCCTCTGTGAAAATGAAGGGACCAAATATTGGAAGGAAAGATTCCTAAACATCCAAGGGGTAATAGGAACATGAGTGGCAATCAAAATGAATAAATCTTGACAGACACACTTGAATGTTTGGGGGTAGGATTACAAAATTAGCCCCACTCCTGAAAGCTAGCTGCTTCAGAAAAGCAAAACTCTGAGCACATTTTTAAGTATAAAGACAATCTTTTTGACAGTGCAGTCTCTTAGGCTAGGAAACAGTTTCTTAAGGGAAGTGATGGAAAATGCATTAGTTGGTCTGTTTCAATTAGACTGGACAAAATATTAATAAGTGTACAATATGAACCATTATTTATTAGTAATAGTAGTACAGTAACACCAAGAGGCACTAGCCAAAACTGGGACCACCTGTTCTAGTCACTGTACAAAAAAAATAACGAGAGAGAATTCCCGCCCATATTTACAGTTTAAAAAGACAAGATAGATCAAGGGTGGCAGCAAAAATAAAACTGATGTTCAAGTTTACAAAGTAAGCCAGCAACAAAACCAAGAATAGAACTCAGGTATCCTAAATCCCAGCTGAGGGCTCACTCACTAACTGCTCCATGTAGTAGTTTTTGTTTTATTATTTCATGTATTTAGATGAAAATTATTATACAAATAATGAGTTGGTATTATACAAAAACTAAGTTGTAGCAGCAGTAGAAGTGTGGTTGTCTCATAAGGAAGACACTTTCTGCATACTACCTGATGATCGTAGCATTCTTTTAGCCAAGTTCCTTTTTGTGCGCATTAAAGTTGAGCTACTCTTAGAGCTTTCAAACTGAGCACTGAAATAGTAGGACATTCACTTACTGGAAAGGTTCTGTTTATTTGATGGCCTGGGTTAGATTAGCCATTGGTCATTAGGGCTGTGCGAAATTTCACCAGCTGTTTCTATTCAATACTGTTTTGACTCATTTCAAGCTCGAAACAGCAAAATCAAAGTGAAATAAAGGGTTTTGAAACAGCCTCAAAACAAAATGAGGCTAGTCGAAACATTTTAAGTTTCGAAACATTTTGAGTTTCAAAGCAGCCAGCAGCGAGGTGGTGGGAGACGGGAGAACCAGGGCTGTGCTCCCAAAGGCTTTGCAGCCCCATGTGGCTCAGCTAGGAGTGCAGCCCTGGCTCTCCCCGCCTCCCACAGCTGGGCTGCGGGAAGCCAATCACAGCGCAGGGGAAAGGAACTCAGCCCAGCTGAGCTGAGTTCCCCTCCTAGTGCTACGATTGGGTCCTGGGGGATGGGAACTCAGCTCAGCTGGGCTGAGTTCCCTTCCCCAGTCTGATCAATTGTAGCACTGGGGAGGGAAACTGAGTGATCAGGCTCAGTTCCCTTACCCAGCTCCCCGGTCCGAGGCAGCAGCACCCAGCTTCCCTCCCTCATCTGGGAGGCAGATAGGGGCCCACAACCCCGGGAGGACTGGCACAGCCCTTGCAGCCTTCCTGGGGTTGTGGGTCCCCAGCTGTCTGCTGGATGAGAGAGGCTATTTCGAGCTTTCCCATTATAGTGAATGGGTGAAATGTTGAAATAGCATCTAAACAGCATCACGGTTTTGATGAAACAAAATGGAACAGGGGTTTCGAATTGAAATAAAATTCAAAATGAAACACTGTTCCGTCAAAACCTCGAAACTCAAGTTGAAACAGAACGGTGCCAGTTTGCCCAGCCCCGTTGGTCATCTAATCCAATGCCATCAAATAAACAGAAACTTTTCAGTAAGCAGACTCTCTGCTATTTCAGCACTCAATTTGAAAGCTGTAAAATAAGCTTAATTGTAATATGCATGTAAAAGGACTCTGCTAAAGAATGCTAAGATCATATGACATGCAGAAAGTAACTTCCCCGTGAGACAAGCACACTTTTACAGCTGCAGCCTGCCTACTCCTAGCTGCTAACATATCACTTGCTATGGTTGTCCAAAATAAGTTTGCCCGTAGAAAGGTTCCTGTTAACCTCACATAGTTGAGCTACTGTCAACAACACTCAAGGTTTGGCTTTTGCTGTTAAAATAGATATTATGCAGGCATAATAATCCCTCTGCTTCCACAAGTGCAGGCAAGCTCATATATATTGATTTGAATGGAGGAAACATGAAAGAGAGGTAAGATTCTTGCATTTTATTATTCCCTTTCTCTCCCAGAAGCTGCCATCACTCCCTGATTACTCTAGCCCTATTCAGACCTGGCTTTTTTCTAAATTTTGCAGGTGCACATTGCCTTATGCAAATGCACCATTCTGAAAATGTAACTCCTAAAAACCTATAAAGTGGCTTTGGATGCCACACGCTATATAAATGTAAAATCTTATTTTAGTATATGCTGCTTCCTTGAGACATGGTATCTCAGGACAGGTGTTTTACTGGGATATCTGTGTGGAAAATAATTCAGCTTAGTGAAAGTATAAGATAATGCTTGTTTGCCTAACCAGGATGACTAGAATATATTTAGCTAGAGCAAGGTATTTGTTAGGTGTTACATAGGTGTGACATTTGACAACCTGGTCTTTTGTTAATTGCCAGATTAGTTAACACACTGTCTCTATTACACAGAAGACTGAGGTCAAAGGTGGTTTGGGTTTTGATGGCCTTCATGAGGAGTCTGGTGCTACTTAGTCATATAATTGTAGATAAAGGAACTCATACTCTGTTTAAAAATTTTGCAATGGAATGAATTTTAAAGCCCTGGAAACTATAGCTCTGTCTTTTAAGTCTTTTTCCCACCTTTACCTTTTTTTTTTCCTTAAAAAATTAGGAAAATAAATGCAACAATTGCTGATGAATGCAACGTAAGGTTGCATGGGAAATATGCCACAGTCAGGAAATTCCAAACTGTGAATGAAATTGCGGCCTTAACTCTGTCCCTTTGTGCATATACTTTTGGTACAATCTTTAATTATATGTTGTATGTGTATGCATTATCACACAGAATTAAATGTCCTCTTCCCTGGGACTTCCCAGGAAACAGCCTTATTCAGTTCCCTCTCCTGTGAGCTAGCCCTAGTATGGCTTCACAAAGGGCAAGCCTCTGGCCTTGAAATCTGGCTTTTCTCCATCCCTGGCTTCCCCGGTTATGCATAGGACCCCCAGTGTAGAGAGTTCTACAGTTCGGGTCAGCTCCTGGGAATGGAATGTGTTTTCTTCTTTTAGGAGGAGGGACCAGAGTGCCTATGGCCCAAATGGCATAGCAGATGGTCAGCTGGAAACAGTGCTGGTTATAGGCTAAATAGGTTATAGGTTGTCCGTGTCCCCACCCCATCCCCAAACCAGCAGTGGGCTCACAGGGGATGGGGCTGCACCAACTGAGCACCAAGCTTGGCCTTACCTGCTGCGAGCTGTGCCGCTGAGTGCCAAGCCCAGTGGCATTCACAGGGGATGGGACTGGGCTCAGCACTTGGCTGGTCCAGCCTCATCCCCTATGAGTGGCACCAAGCTCGGTGCTCAGCTGGTGCAGCCCCATCCCCTGTGAGCGGCACTGGTGCTGCCCAGGTAGTGCCACTCACAGGGGATGGGGCCGCACCAGCCATACACCACACCCAGCTGAGCCCATCCCTGTCCCCTGCAAGCAGTGCTGGGTTTGGGTGGCACTGCCCCATCCTCTGTGAGCAGCTTTGCCTGAACAGCACCCGAGCTGCAAGCAGGGAATGGGGCTGCACCAGCTGAGTGCTGAACCCAGCACTGTTCACAGAGGACAGTGAGACAGTGTAAAATTCAAGGTTGAATTTTAAGAGTTAAAAACTGGACTTCAAACCTCAACTTATACAATGTGAAATACAGTACATATACTCACATTGACCCCCTGGCCCCCACCAAATGCTCTCAACAAGAACTGCAGGCTAGAACTCATCCCACTCAACCCTTTTCACCACATGCATACATGTGCACAAATGTATTTTAACTTTAGGATTATATATGTATAGTCCAATTTTTTAAAATTTAAAAGCTTGACTTCCAGTGGTAATGTGTTCTTGAATTTAACACTGACCCAAAAAAGTTGTGAAAGGCAAGGATTCTTGGGGGTGATATCTTATATTGGACTAACTGCATAATTGGGAGAGATCATAGACACATTTTTGGACACAAGACATCCTTTCTCAGGCCTGGGAAAAAAGAAGGCACAGCTTGAGTTAAGTAACAAATCAGAAAATGGCCTGTGTAAAAATCTATATGTAAATAAGTAAAAACAAACCATTCCTGCTAAAAGAAGTCCTGCAAAAGAAAAGAGGCAATTGTCAAGAATACCAAAAGATAAAAGGAGTGTAGGAGGAAGGATAGCTTGGTTAACAGAAGCTCAGGACCATTCAAGAAAGAAGAGGGTTATTATTACTTGTAGATTACAGAGAATTATCAGAGATCACAGGTAGATTGTAACGAGCCATAAAGTCACCATCTGATATTTAGTTCCTGGTTTTGCTTTTTGTGTCCAGTAAGGTTGTGAATTTTTGTTCCCAGTCTCCTCTTCTGAAGATGTTCTCTTGATTATCCTTGAGCATGAGGTTGAGAGGTCAAAAAGGGAGCGGTGGGTCTGTGAAAAGTTCTCTCTTACCCATGTTCTTATGCCCCTGTTCATTATCTTTTTCCTGTTACTGTCATTCTGGAGCATAGTTTTTGTCCTGTTTAATCCACTGTTTCCCTACAGAGGCATTTTGGGACCTGAGAAAGATTCAAAGCCACACCCAATTTTTCCCACCAAAATTAAATACTCACAAACATAAATTAAATGTCAAAAAAAGTCAATAGTGAATTTAATAATGAAATACAGATACGATATAAATGCCCAAACAGTACGGGTAAGGCATATCACACAAACTATTAGAATGTATAAAATATGCATTTATCTAAATGCAAGAGGCAAGGATTTCTTTAGGTGATATTTTTATTGGACCAACTATGTAATTGGAATGGAGTTAGACAAGCTTTTGAATGCAAAGATGTTCTTCATCAGGCCTGATCACAATGAGCTCGGCAAAGCATCGGTACCCTTATGATGAGACCTGAGAAAGAAGGTCTTGTATTCAAAAGCTTGTCTACATTGTTAGTCCAATAAAAAATACCACCCTAAGAAATCCTTAGAACAGACAGAGATACAGCATCACTCTGACACTATTTATCTAAAAAAAAATCTTATTAATATTTGAAAGAAACTAATCTTCATTTCTCTAAATTCTAAAGTCTTAAAAAGCTTCCAGCAGATAGTCAGCATGTTAAGTAAAAGAAACGTCTTACCTAGGCTTACTCTTCCAATGGCTTATGAAGAAGTTGGCATACTAGAGGCCATTTTTATGCCCATAGCTCTGCCTGTGATTTAGAGAAAATGTCAGTTGTTAAAAGTGAAGTTGTTTTGGGTCAGGATGAAGTGGACGATTTATTTAATATATTTTTGTTTGCAACACAAATAGAAATGTTGTGGGTATTCAGAAAATGAGGTTCCCACCACAATACTGAAATAGTATACAAAATATATAGACAAATATATGCAAAATATCCTTTTCATATTCATATTCAGTATTTTAATGTAATATTACAACATTGCTATCTGTTTATGCAATTGTTATGAATATTTACAATGTAGTTTTACTTTATAATCTATAACGATATTTCAGAAACATATGGCAATTTCAAAATAAAACCATTTTGTGCACAATGGACTATTTACTGGACCATATCAATTTCTTACATAGTTTTAAACTATAGTCATAGTCATTTGACAGTATTGTCATCAGTGCTGATGCTGTGACCAAGTGGGAAACTACACAGACTTTGGGCTCCTATACATGTGCATCAAAGCAGACTCTATTATTGAATTTGCTGGAGTGTGGTAATTACTGCACTCCAGCAGACTCCAGCATCACGTGAATCAGTGTTCCTGTGCTGAAAAATGGTGGCAGGGCACTTCAAACTAAAGCTCATTCAACAAGCTTTAGTTCAAAGTGTCATGCTGCCATTTTTAAGTGCAGGGACACTTATACACATGATTGTCCGGGCACTTTCAATTAGTGCGGCTTTTAGAGCTGTGCTAATTTAAGTCCTCTCCAGCCCCCACCCCACCTCCCAGAGCACATCCATACAGGCTAGAGACAGACAATACACATAAACTGGTTTAGGTGATTGGAAACCAGTTTCAATTTGCAACATAAATCAGTTTCAAAATGGCTGAAAATGGTTTAAGATAGACCCGGATGAATGTAGTATCAAACTTAACTGATTTAAGTTAAACATGTCTATAGAACTTCTGTCCCAGATTCCCTCCCAAATCAAATTAACTCAGACTCCCAGCATCCCAGCACCTCCCCTGCAGCCTCCCCCTCACAGGGTGAGCAGGATAGCCTTGGCCTGTGCTGTCTGCCCCATCTGAGCAGGGCTGGCCCCACCCCCTGGCAGCAAGACCCCTGTTCTGTAGCCCTGGTCCTGCCTACACCTGTCAGCCTGGCAGGGTGAGAGTGGGGGCGAGGTGGGGAACAGAGCCCCCATCCCCAGTCCCAGCCTGGCTCCTTGGTGTGCAATCTAGGCTGGAGGGACTTTTACTGCACACATGTGGAGGTGGGGCTTATCCAGCACTGGACTATGCTGAGGAGTAAAAGGGGAGAATTCCCCTTCTGGCAGAGTTTGGGGGACCCTACCTAGGTGGGAGAAACCCTATGTGGGCTGATGCCCAGTGCTGGCTGGACCTTGGGCTAGATGGACTGTTCCTCCCTTTGAGGGGACAGCAGGAAGCTGGGGGGCAAGTGCTGGGCAATGGATCAGGAATGAGCACTGCTAAACTGCATTCAGATGCTCTTGGTAGTGGCAGCAGGCTGGGAGGCATAGTTTAGCACCCCTTGGCTTCTGGTCTGCGCCACTGCAGGGGTCTGGCTAGCTTTCCAGATTCAAAAGTAAACATCAGTTCACTTCATTATCAGTCGACTCTATGCATCTTAGAGAAACCTATGAAGATTGAATCCATTCAGCCTCTGGCTTTTTGACTGTCTGTACTTAGCCACAGTGTGGACAGCCATTTTGCAATTCATTTCTGAAATACCTTTGCAATCTATTGCATGCTAACTGCTGAAGCTGTAAGGAGAAAGGTTAAGTTAATTTCACAGAGGACTTCAGAATTTCAAAATCTGCTGTTATTCTGATTCAGAACAATGCCACATTTGAAATTATCTATAAGGGGGAATGGAGACCTGATTACAAAGAAGTGCACATGGAGGATTGCTTCAGAACTGCGTGACTCTAGAAGCCATGGATGACCGAGTAGGGGTGTGCAAAATGGGCCGTACTTGATTCAGATTCAGCCCAAATCAGGGACAGTGATTCAATTTGTTGATTCAGATCACTGTCCTGATTCAATTTGGCTGAATCCGAATCTGAAGATTCAATGCTGATTCAGAAAATCAGTGATTCGGCCATAGACATAGCCTTAAAAGTTTTTTCTACATACCTTGAGGTACCAGGCATGGCTCATGAACACTGCAATGTTGGGGCAGATGGAGAGTCCAACAGGAGTGGGGGGGTGCCCATGTACTTAGTGGCAAACCTGGAAGTGGACTAGAAGTACTTCTGATCAATTTCTGGGTCCACCACTGAGTGCATGGGGGACCTCCCCCATGGGCCCTGCCCAGCTCAATGATTGGCTGCAGGGGGACCCCAGGTACCTCCCCAGATCCAGGAGGCACCAGGAGCCAAGTGGGGGGGTTAGAGTGGGGGGGACCCTGGGTGCCCCCCCAGATCCAGGATGCACCAGTTGCTGAGCTGGGGGGGTGGGAGCAGGAGTCCCCTGTGCACTCCCTGGAAGACCTGGAAGTGTACCAGAAGTGCTTCTGGGTCCACTGCTGAGCACACTGGGGGTCCCCCCTGTGCTTCCATGGGACACTTCATCTCCCCCAGCATTCAAGAGCCTTCTGGTACCTTGAGGTATTCAGAGAAGATATTTAAATCTGCGTCTATGTCTGAATCATCGAATCTTTCTGAATCTCTCCAAATCAATTCAGAGGTTCCGATTCAATTCAGAGAGAGTAAAGGGTCTCCTGATTCAATCTGGATTCAGAGATTTGGCCACCAAATTGGGCCGAATCGCTGCCAAATTGAATCAGTGACTGAAGCTTCACACAGTCCTACTCCCTAGTTCTGAACCAGTCAGTTGCACTGTCAATCTTGAAGCTGTGGACCCTGCCATCCCAGACTGGCAAGAAGCTGGAAACTTTTTAGCTATTTTTTTCAAGACCTCTAGATGTCCCAACAATATGTCAGACAGGCTACCAAGGAATCAGGAGCCGGAACGAAAAGTTCTCCAGCAGACCAAAAGGGAGTCTGCTGAGGAACCAGATGGCCAAGTTGCAAGAAAACCAGGCAGGTAGTTTTCCAGATCTGCCTGGCAGGAAGGGGATCAGAACTTTGTCTCAGTAGCTGCAAAATATTTGATTTTAAGTAATCAGAAATTCAGGCAACAAATGCTTCAGGTGTACTTTTTGACCATTCCTACTACATTCTGCCCTGCTTTTGTATGGGTCATTGGGCTAAAAGATGGCAAAAAGAGTTTTGTTTAACCCCTTTTGTGTTCACAATGTGGGGCTGAACCACCCTGGAATATGGAGTTGGGGGGATAAGGGGGGACGGACTATTTTCCTTAGTTCCATAGTGGCACAAACCACCCCAAAGAGTGTGAAGAAGAGGCAGGCTGCACATTCCTTTCATATACACTAGTGGAGCTAAGTATCCAGGTTTAAAAAGTTGTTCATACTTGGCAATCTTAAGAAATGGTGTATTATGCACTCTTGATCTGTATGCTGGGGAGCTCTCTAAAAGACATGGATCTCCTATATAAGCGAGCGTGATGGTCCTGTAATTTTTTTTGTGATGAGAGCTATATCTGTTTCTTCAGTGTTCCTTTACATTTAGCTGCCTGTCTGCCCTGCCACTGAACAGTTTTCCTATTGGCCTCTGCAACTTGAGTTGTTTGAAACTCCTGTCTGTCACGTAGTTCCATTCCACACGGTCTCAGTCTGGGACGTACACTGGTCTTATTTTGCATGTTCAACACCACTGTGGATCCCAACTGGGCTGCTTTCCATCTGAATTCTGATTACATTACCGTGGGACTATTTTTGGAAAGCTTAAAAACATCCATATAATACTGCTCACTTACAGAGTCTTTGTTTCTTTCTTTAAAATGTACCATAATCAATACATGCAAACAGAAATCCTTATGATTCTGCTTAGCTTCATTGGTATTTATGTAGAAAAATTCAGTTGAGCTAGGAAAAAATTCTGGCCAGGTGGCAACTGTTTGGGGGGTTTATGGGAGGTTTTTGCAATTCTCTTTCTCTCGGTTTTTTTTTGGTGTTAGAAATGCAAGTTCCTTGAAATATATTCAACTTGGAATTGACATTCTGCAAAATATCTCAGTTTTCTGTCACTGTGAGAGACAGGTCTATTTGTTATACTTGCACAGTGGGTCTAGGCACACCATGAGACTACAAGCCCCCCATCAGTGGTTAGAGGGAGGCCACTAACTGTACAATAGAGTGTGTGAGACAAAGGATGAAAAGACAGTAACGGAAGTATGGACATGAATGGTGAAAGGGTGACAGGGCCATAATCGTCCAGGTTCCTCCTGTGCATCACTTCCTTAGTACAATTCCAGTTTTGAAAAATAAAACTTTTTTTAATTGACAACTTGGGTAGGAAATTAAAAAAAAAGAGAAAGAAAATGGAACCTTGTCCTGCAAGCACTATATATCAAAACCAGATGAAATAATTTAAATAATATTTCTTCAAAAAAATCTCTCATAGTAGTCAACAACTTGCATCCCAGATTTTTGCTGGAGGCAATGTAAACAACTAGATATTAAGGCCCCCACTTTTTAAACAAACCTTTCTGTTCATGCATGTTTGTGGGCAAGCTTTATAACTTAGAAGCCTAATAAATATTTGTGCAAAGGTCTCAGAAAAATAAACAACATACAAGAGTATATCCAAAAAGAAATCAGAAAACATTGATTTTATACACAAACAGAATCCAGTTCAGCACTTCAACTAGAGTATAACTTCAAGCACACAAATAATCCCATTGTACTTACAGGGGATTACAGTTAAGGTAGTGCTTTTGACCAGTGCTGGATCAGGGCCTTAAACCAAATGTAATAAATAACCTATAGAACAAGCATAAGTAAACACAGTAGTAAGACCTATGCCTAACACCATTTTTTTCAGGATGTGATCCTAGTATTTTAAGTTCCATAATTTATCAGTGTTACCTATGTTATTATATGGTGTCCCTCACCAGTGGCACAACTTCACTGTGAATATTTTGTTCACTTTTGCATACCAAGCCTGGAAAAAAAAGATATAACAGTAACAGTACTGCAGGCATGCAATGTTTCCTATGGGAGGAGAGATCTCAAATATTTGGCCTATTTAATTTGGAAGGGAGATGAGCAGGAAATAGTGGATAAATGAATATGAAATATGTAATACCTATTAAAGTTTGCTTAGCAGTTCCTACTTACCCAGGAGAAATCAACATGCGTTCATCAAAGGCAGGTCCTGGCCTTTTATGACCAGATAACTAAATCTGGTAAATGATGGTGTCACTGTGGATGTAGTCTTTCTGGACTTTAAGAAGGCCTTTGACACTGTCTCTCACCCCATCCTCATTAATAAATTGAGCAACTGTAGCATTGACACCTACACAGTTGGATGGGTCAATAATTGGCTGATGGGGCACACCCAGAGAGTGGTAGTGGACGGGTCGTACTTGGCCTGGCAGGATGTAAATAGTGGGGTCCCCCAGGGCTCGGTCCTGGGGCCTAGACTGTTCAACATCTTCATCAGCGACTTGGACAAGGGGGTGGAAAACATGTTGTCCAAGTTTGCCGATGACACCAAGATGTAGGGAGAGGTAGGCACACTCAAAGGGAGAGAGAGGATGCAATTAGATTTAGGCAGACTACACAAGTGGGAGGATGGTAATAGGATGGGCTTCAATGTAGATAAATGCAGGGTGCTGCACCTAGGGAGAAGGAATCCACAGCATACATACAAGCTAACTACTATGAAACTATGAAACCCTTTCTCATACTGCAAGAACAGGAGGATACCCAGTGATATTAAATGTCACACATTTAGAAGGCTTTCTCTACAATAATTAATTAACCCATAGATAGCGCTTTTGAAAGTTGAGTTTCCTGCTTCATGGGAAATTTCAGTATCCCGAAATCTGGTTTCATTCCAATTCAAAGCTTAGCCAATTTTTAGGCTTTTTTAAAAAATGTATTGAAAAGCATAAAAAAAATTTTCTGTTAGCAGCTTTGGGATCAGGCCCAATGGTTTGGAAAAGCCCTTCTATGCAATTATCCCAGGCTGGTGACCTCAGGGTTTCTGAACTCCTGAGTCCTTGCACTGCCCAAATCCTAATCAAGCAGTCCTGGGAATGAACTGACCCTGGAGTCTAGAAACTCTGAAGTAATTTATCCAGGGTAGTTGATCTGATTGTAGCTGTACCAGAACGAAAGACCCTGATAGCTGATCCCAGAACTCTGTGGCTTGGAACTTGGAAGCCTTGAAAGCCCCCACTCAGGTTGGGGTCCTCAAGCCTTCCAGTATCCCTGATGCAGAGCTGGAAGTTAAAGATCTGCTGTACAACTGGCAATCTCAGGTTCCTTCATGCAGTTGGAAAACCCTATGGCCTGCAGGTTTCCCAAGGTTTCCCAATCTGCCAAGCTTCTGGCTCAGGGAGAGGAAACTTAGGCACCCTGAAAGGTAGGCTGAAGCTGCCGTCCTGAAGGCTTCTATGTTCTCTGTAGTGGATCACAGAGCCTGGATGCCCTACTATGGTTAGTTGCCCCAGAGCTACAGTCCTTGAAGGCTTGGGATCCTCAGCCCTGGACCTCTCTGTAGGATAGGACTGTCCAAGAATCATATGCTTGGCTCCCTGGCAGCCCACCATAAAATGAGGCACATTTTTTTGTTGAAAACCTGGCTATCAGGCATGCTTCTATCAGAAAACCACCTGTGATTCAACAAAAGTTCAATGAACCCAACACATTTCTGTGAAACATTTCAGGCACCACAAATTGAATTGGCAAAATTCCTGATCAGCTCTACTGATATTATTGAGGGCATGTAGTTAGTGGGATTAGACATTTATATGAATACTAAAAATATTCAGTGTTACATTAGCTAAGATAAAATCACTAAGGGCCTGAGGTTAAGAAGAAACTTAGAGGTATAATTATATACTTGTATGTTTTGGAACACTTACTCCTTCCTTGGGACTAGCTACAGTTGGAGAAATGATGCCAGACTAGATAGGCCATGTAATAATTCTTATATTGCTTTTTTGTAGGCACAATCATTTTGTTATATATCCAAGGGCCTTGTTACACATTAATTTTACGTAGCTTCTGGAGGTCTGACTGTCCACACATTAACACCTGAAACTAGTTTTAAGCATACTTTAGGAAGCTTAAAGTTATGCTATTCCAGGGCAGATTTATCTCTGATCTCTGTTACCCAGCTCATGTTCCTTTAATGTGTGACCACTCCTCACAGATGAGCCACCTAAGCTGCAGTCCTCCAGTATCCCAGGATACAGTTTTCCCTTTTCCACCCTCCTTTTCTGTGTGGACAAACTTTCTATCCCTTAACTCTACTGTCAGGGAGAGTGGGGGAGACTGGTTCTGGCACCAAGCCAACTTTCCCTCCCATCCCTAGGGGTATGACCTTCCCAACCCCAAGGGTGCAACGCTGTGTAAACAGTCTATAGAGAACATGCCAGCTGGCGAAGTCACAGGGCATGGATAGGTCTAGGAGTAGGGTCTAGATGGAGGAGGGGATGGAATGGACAAGGTAGGAGTCCAGATTGGTCCCCATGACCTGGGGCTTCTTCCATGGCAGAGGTAATAACTTCCCCAAAATGGCTTTCCTTCACCACTCCCACTTCTCAACCATCCTGGGAAGCATGACAAGCACCTACTGCACTCCACTCCCAATTCATTAAAATATGAGACTTTCTTTAATTTACTTCTTTCTTTCTTTAATTTTTTTTTACTTCTTTTTATTTTATCCTTCAGTGGCTGACTTGCCTCATTTCACCACCCATCCCCTTCTAGCTCCCATTTCATTGCCCATCTTTCATCCCATTAACTCTCCACCTCTCAGTTTCATGTTCCTGTCCTCCCAACCCGCATTTCTCACTCTGCCCCTGCCTCCCCCCACCACCTAGAGCAGGGATAGAAGCCTCTCCTGGTTCCCAGCTCTCTAGTGGCAACTTACAGCTATAGCTCCTAGTCTGACTCCAGCTCACCAGCCCTCTAGTAGCAAGTCACAGATGTGCAAGTCGGGGATAGTCAGAGAAAATGTTTTAGCTTTAAGGTGTGACTGCTCCAAACTCCAGCTAGCACTAACATCAATCAACATTTGAACAGCTCAAAGTGTAACATATAACAAGGTTCTTAATGACATTGATTGTAATCCACAGTTTTTTGAGCTCCAGTTTCTTTATGTCTACAACATTTTAAGAATTTCAGGGAGTCCACTTCTAAAAAATAAATAAGGCACTGGAATCAATCTGTGATTTGGGATACTGCCAGACCATTAACAATTACATAGACATTGTCACCAGTCTAATTATTGCAAAGCAATAGAAAGATTATAGTTAAGCTTGCTTGACAATTTCAAAATCTATAGAGTAAATATTCTGTCTTACTCAATATCAACCAATACATAACTTGTAGAAGCTGAATAAATGTGGTGGAGTTAGAGGAGGGAACTCAGTGAGTTGCACAAAACCACAAGTACCCAGGCTTTTCTATTATTTATATAACAACAGTTGTTGGTTGTCTGTGGAATATCAGGTAAGACCCCTCGGAGCCAGGAAGTACTTGAATTATATATGGGTTATAGGTAGGCATATACCATCCACACCATGATTTTGAATACTGAAATCCTGAGGGCAATACTTCCTCTGGTAACAAGCGGACTTTTTAGTGCTTTATTAGTGTCTTCCATTCTGCATATAAAGAACAATTGTTGTGTTACCAATCCTGTAGTGTGCAATGTCAGATCTACACTGGAAAATCCTGGATATTGGTGTGCTGTGAAGAGATGTAGGTCAGTAATTTTGTTTACACATTTAAAGGTCAGTAATTTCACTGGAGTATAACATGTAAAGGACTTGCACAGTTGGCCCCTTAAATTCCTATCATTTATATTATTATAAATGGCATTGCATACATGGCAAATACTTAAGTTTACTTCTGGTTTTCCTGAGGGTAATAACAACTTAGAGATGCAACACTGCATGTTATCTTCCAAAGACAATGCTAAGTTGATCTAGAGATGGCTAAAAAAATTGCATTGTTTTTCATATTTGTAAATATTTTACTTGTGCAATAAAATAAAAACTTAAGCTGAAAGGAGCGATGTAGGCTGTAGTATAGAGAAAACTCAGAACATGTTATTAAACTCTGGTAATTTCTGAGAACATAGGGGGTTTTTTTATGTCAGTAAGTCCTCTACATGTTATCTGTCTCACACAATTACCAAGTTAATTGCACAATTAATTTAGACCTGCTACATGTTGAAATTAACAATCACACCTTAAAATGTTCCAATCAGCTATAAAGTTAGAGCTGGAAAATGTGTGTCTTTATAGTTGAGTGCAATCCAGCTTTAATTTGTATGTGGAGCAGCGTCTCCCTCTGTGGCTGGGAGCCCCATCACCCGTGCAGCTGAGGGTGCGAGTCCTGCAGCTGATGGGACTCTCAGCACCAGCAGTACCACAGGGGTTTTAGACTGGAGAGTCCTGCAACTGCTGGGACTCTTCCTTCTGGCAGCTCCGCATGGCTCCAGAGGCTGCAGGTGATAAGACTATCCCTCCTGGCAGTCCTCCACAGCTGCAGAGCTTCTGGTCCCAGCAGCATGGAAGTGCTTCTGGGGCTAGAGTCCAAAGCTGTGGGACTCTCAGTTCCAGCTACCATGGAGCACTACTGGGACCCAGAGTCTGCAGCTGTGGGACTCTCAGTCATGACAGCCATGGGGCACTGCCATGGCTGTGAGTCCTATCACTCACAGCTTCAGGAGCTTTCCAACTGACAATGCAGGGGTGATCCTGGGCTCCCCCTGTACCAGCAATAAGACATACTAGAATCTTATGCTGAATCCTACAGTTATTCCTCCTGCCTCTAGAGGGGCCCTACTTTTTTTATGCCAATGTTCGCCGCTAACATTTACATCTCCTTGAAAAATACTGTTCTTGCAAGCTTTGCTGTAGAAAGAGGAGATCTAGCTTAGTCTTGATCTGTGTAACCAGTAAAGTTGCCTGGTCTCAATATAGAATGCATCTGCCGTCTGGCTGCTAGACTCTAGAGCAGAGCTAGGGAGCTGTCAGAGCCTGCTCTGATGTCTTTGGCTGTAACTTGTACATTACTATAGGTAAGACTCAAGGCTGTAACTTCTGTAACTTGTATATTGCTATAGGTAAGACTCAAGGCTAGATGACTGCAGCTGATACAAAGAAGCTATATTACCTGAGTTGTCTTCCTGTGGTTGAACTAATGAGGTACAGATTAAGCCTTTCTTTGATGTAGACCATGGTCTATATTTTCAGTACCGGATATAAATGGTTGTTTTGAGACAGTGGACAAACAGCTTTACCTATTCAAAATACAGAATAGAATGACCTAATGTTCTTTTGGACCAAGGAAACGGGACCCAATAGAATAATTATTATGTACTGCAAATGAGATGCTCTATTGTTCTATAACCTATGAAGAGAATAATCACAGAATCAAAGAACTTAGCAACAGAAAAAGATGCACAACATCCATCTCCCTGTCAGTGTACAATTGTTCATTACAGCATTTTTTTTAGTACTTTGTTCAGTCATGTTTAGAAATGTCAAGTGATAGCACTCATGTCTTTTGCCTTGAAAGACTATTTCATCGCTTAGAAAGTCTCCCTGTCAGTAATGTCTCCTGATAATCACAGCCTCAAATTATTTCTTGTTTCATCCCTTTTATCATTAAATAATTCCTACACATCCTTACCTTTCAAATATGTATACTATTCTTGTGTGCCTCTTTAGTTGTTGTTTACCTCAGCTACAGTGTACATACTCACCCTTTTAATGATTGCTAATAGGTCAGGCCATTAATAAAAGCTCAGGGAGGAAAGTGCTGTTGGGAACTAAAAGTATCTTGGGCATTTCTTAACCTATTGGTCAATGAAAGTGAATTTTTTATCAAGTGAGATGAAATTTGAGACATGAAGAGGCAACTGCATAATATTAAAGGAACATGGCAGAACTTGCGCGCATTAAAAACAGATGTGTACCTTACTTGTAGTCCATCAGACTTTTTAAGATATGGTGGAAAAAAAATTAGCGCATCTCTTTTTTAAGAAGTAACAATTATCTAATCTACATAGGGCTAACAAATACTGAGTTCACCTCACAAGAAATAAAAAAGATATGTGGAAGCAAATCTTGTAGATTCTCTGCATGTCCTATTTTCAGTACCAGAGATTTTACAACTATAAATCTTGAAAATAATCTGAATACTTTGGTTGATCTGTATTTCTTAATTACCACATCACTGCACTCCAGAAGTTTTCTCTTAACCTTGTTCTACCAAGGTCACAACTTTCTAAGGAATCTCAATGAAAAAAGGCTAATACAGCTACCCAGAACAGTAGACAAAATCCGTCTCGTGTACTGTACCTCAAGTGATACAATGGCTTTCATCCCTTGATTTCAATGGCCTAATCCATGTCATAACTCCAGCAAGAAAATCAGATTTTGTTTTCGAATACTGTAATACTGACCTGATGTTGTAGATACATTAGAGATAAAAAATGCTTGGTTAGTTTTTCTTCTGTGTTCACATCTTGTTACCTTTATAAAAGGAACAATACATGTAAGTAGAGGGAGACCTAGATAAATTTAACCAAAAAGAAGACATCTGGATAATTGTCTCTCCAAAATTTAACTACTAATTGTCAGGGGCTATTATCAGGAATGACAGAGATGAGTTTCCTTCAAAAAATGCAAGATCTTTACCAAAGGGAAGAAAAAAAAAGACAGACCATTTTATAACAATAATAAAATAATCTTCATCAGTTCACTCTGGTAGTTTTATAAAATTAGATGATTGTTAATGCTTATCTGTACGCTGCTGACTGCTGCTTCCATGAGCCAGGAAAGCAAATAAGCATCCCAGAAATTAGGATACTGGGAAGAAGGTAAAACTATATTCCACAGCATTTCTCCTTCCCAGGGGTAAAAATGTCAATTTGATCCTAGGGCAGGGGAGGGTCCCCTCATGAGCTGATCTGCCCTGACTCCGTAGTGGAGCCAGCTCAATGAGGTGGGGCCCGGGGCAGATCAGCTCATACAGGGACCCTCCCCTACCCCTTGATCAGGGCAATGGGTCCCTGCACGAGTTGATCTTCCCTGGCTCCACTGGCTTCAGGTGGTAGCACCCAGCTCCTGTCAGCCGGCAGGCAGATTGGGGGCTCACCAGCACCCCTGAGAAGGCTGCGGGGGCTGTGCCAGAGTCCTCCTGGGGGTGTGTGCCCCTGATCTGCCTGCTGGATGACAGGAGCCACGTGCTGCCACCTAGGGCCAGTGGCAGCACTGATCTTCCCATCGCTGGGTGCAGGCTGTGCTCAGCACCGATCTGTCATCTGGCAGGCAGATCTGGGGCCTGCACCCCTGTAAGGACTCTAACACAGGCCCCACAGCCTTCCCGGGGGTGTGGGTGAGCCCCTGATCTGCCTGCTGGATGACAGGAGCCACGTGCTGCCACCTAGGGCCAGTGGCAGCACTGATCTTCCCATCGCTGGGTGCAGGCTGTGCTCAGCACCGATCTGTCATCTGGCAGGCAGATCTGGGGCCTGCACCCCTGTAAGGACTCTAACACAGGCCCCACAGCCTTCCCGGGGGTGTGGGTGAGCCCCTGATCTGCCTGCTGGATGACAGGAGCTGGGTGCTGCCACCTGGAACCGGTGGCAGCAGTGATCTTCCCAGCACTGGTCCCAGGTAGCAGCACCCAGCTTCTCTCATCTGGCAGGAAGATTGGGGGCCTACAACCCTGGGAGGACTCCAGCACAGCCGCCACAGCCCTCCCAGGGGTGTGGGCAACCTCCCAATCTGCCTGCCAG
The DNA here is from genome assembly GCF_052110815.1 of Crocodylus siamensis. Taxonomy (NCBI): domain Eukaryota; kingdom Metazoa; phylum Chordata; order Crocodylia; family Crocodylidae; genus Crocodylus; species Crocodylus siamensis. The sequence goes on along the minus strand of NC_143396.1, from coordinate 93,242,341 downwards.
ATGCCAGGAAGTGGGTGCTGCCAGTTGGGACCAGCACTGAAGCCAGTAAGCCTGGCTTTGAAACTCAAAATGTTTAGAAACTTTCAAAACATTTTGAGTTCCCTTGTTTTGTTTCAAAAGCTTTTGCTTCATTTTGATTTCACTGTTTTGAGCTCAAAATGCATAGAAATAGCTCCGAAACACCAGGTGAAATTTTTCACAGCCCTACTGTGCATGTCTACATGAAATGCTGTAATGCACATTAGCCTATTTACTGAGCATTATTGGATCAAGGGAAAAACTGCTAATGCACAGTAGAATTAGCACATTGTCATAAAAAGTTTGGCTTTGCTACTGTGCATTAGCGGGTGGGTGGGCAGGTAGGTGGGTGTGAGGTAGATGTGGTTCAGTGTGTGGATGGGTGTGGGGGGACTGTGGGTGTGGGGGCTGCTTAGGAGGGGTGGGTCCCCTGCCCCCCACAGGGCAGAGCCCCCCCACAGCACATGGACTACCCTGCCTGCAGGGTCCCAGCCCCACCCCAGGGGCTACAGCTTTCCCAGCCCCCCCTCACACCCCATGATATCTAGCCCCCTTCTCATTCTTTTGCTCCTTTCCAGCCTCCAGAGGCTGGAGACAAGCAGGAGAATGAGCAGGAGACTAGAGACAGCAGGGGAAGTCTCCAGCTCATCTCCAGGGGTTTGTCTCCCTGCTCATTCCCTGGTTCAACTCCAGACCCTCAGCCTTAGGAGGTTGGAGATGAGCAGGAGAATGAGCAGGAGGCTGGAGACAGCAGGAGAAGTCCCCAGCTCATCTCCAGGGACTTCTCTCCATCCTCCTGCTCATCTCCAGCCCCCTGCTCATCCCCTGCCCTGTTTTTCCCCCCCAGGGTATTGTTTGACTCCTGGATATCCAGGGATCTAATTCTGCCCCTGCGCTGCAAATTTGTAGTGTGGGGAACATTTGTTTTCCCCACACATGTCTCTTGCAGCATCTCAAAGGGGTTTAAGACACTGCAAGAGGCACATGTGTGCTCATCTGGATGTGCCCCAAGAATTCAACTGAAAGTTCTAATAATGACACCAGAATCAGTGAGCTACAGAGCTCCTGCTGGTCTAAAATGTTGCTGCTTTGCACACTCTGGCAGCATCTACATGTGCTATTAAGGTGAAGCAATACATTCTGGCTTATTGCTTCAGAGTTTTTTGCTCCCAGGCACTGTGTTTCATGTGCACCTGGAACCACAGCATGTTAAACTAGGTCTGGTTGGTAGGGGGTCCAGGGAGTCAGCTTGCCAGCAGGGACTGCTCTGACCCAGCTCAACATGCTGTGGAGGGGCTGGCTGGGGCACAAGGGTACTCCAGTGCCCCATCCAGCTGCGTCAGCCTCTATGCACGTGCTCCTGTAAATTCCACAGCACGATAGTACTTGCATTTACTCAGGCTGTGGAGTTAATTAGTTTCCTGTGGCCTAATAGGTCCACACATGTAGACGTGAGATGTTTACTGCGGAGCTAATTAGTCTACTTGCAGTAAACAACTTGTGCAGATGCATCCTCTATGCACTAAAAGCCCTCTTTAACTGGATTGTTCTTCGAAGAAAGGAGTGGGACTGTCTTGCTAACCCCAACAATAAATGCCTGGTAGAAGTCAGATGGCTATTTTTTTGCAGAACAAGACGTAGTTGGGCAGCTGTCTCCAAAGACGTCAGTAAGGCATTGAATGGGTAGAAGGTCAGTGACTGCTTTGCAAAAGAAGACTGAACTGTCAAGGAATTTTTGAAGGTACTGACACCCCAAAGAAACACAGCACAGAGTGTAGCCCATTATGTAGGTGAAGAGGATGTTTATACTTAGAGGACAGATAGAAAACCTTTTGAACATTCTGTCAGATTAATACAAATGTTATGGTGTTAGCAACATCTCACTGCTTGTGTGAGGGCCTTAGATTTTTTTATTTCACAAATATCATTCATAGTGGTATCCTGGTTGTAGCTACAAACCTGGTTGCTAGATGACTCATTTTCTAGATGGAAGAAGCCTGTTTGTTGCAATAAGACTTATTTCCCTTTTTAGCAATAGAGGTCAGAAGGGCCAACATTTTCTTGGGGTGGGGATGGAGAGAAGACCATCAGTGACAGCAGAAACCTCTGAAAGAGGAGAAGCAGAGGCAGTGATATCCAGGAAAGAGTGGATACGAATAGAATATCTTTCAGGAGCTCAGATCTGTTCAATGGCATGTACTTGTAAATAATAATAACTGGTTGTTCACTCTCTGATTTTATTGTAAAGATTATTGTTTGCATATATACATAGTCACATCTGCCGTCTAACATTATTTGCCATTTCTGCTTAGTGGGTAAATATATTACATCCCATCAGCTTCTGTCCTTATAAAAAAATGGCAAAATATTGTTTTTGATACTGGCCTGGGAGTTGCTCCTATGTGATTATCAAAGATTTCTGATCAGTTAACAATAAGGAGAGGCATCCTTAGGTTATACAAGAGAGTATAGTTTTAAATCTATGCAAGCCTTTTAAACATGGAGCAAATCTTATAACTGTCTGACAAGTAAAATAAATCATGATTTAGTTCTAAATATTGATACAGTATGCAAGCACAAGGAATCCCAGAAAATAGTGTACTTAAAAGGAACAGATCTGCTTTATTAAATGCCATGCCAATTTTATATGGATAATATATAACAAATATTTGGGTAAGCCCATGCAGGCAACACTTTTCTGGCTGCCTGCATTGTTGTTTCCCTGGATATAGCAACATTTAATGGAAATATTTTAACTAGAGCTATGATAACTTGAAACCTTCAGCAGATAAATAAGATGTCTTCTGCATCCTCTTCAGTTTCAAAAAAGATGGAAAACCCCAAGCTTTTCAAACTCAGGAGCCTAAGGGCCAGTTTAATTTACAGATATGTGCTATAACTACACTCCCGCTTTAATGCTGGTCTGAACAATTATGGGCATATATAAATAAATAAACCTAAGAACCAATATGATCTTTCTCTGTAGAACTTATATTTTTTAGTGAACCAGTTATATTCATTAATCTTGTTGTTTGGGCTGATAAACTACACACCATTGGCTAGTACACACCGCTGGCTAGTACAAACCGCTTGGTTGGAGGGCAACAGGGCAGGCCCTAGGAGGAGAGGCTGAGGGACCTGAACCTGTTCAGCCTCAGCAAGCAGAGGCTGAGGGGGAACTTGGTGGCTGCCTACAAACTTGTTAGGGGAGATCAGCAGCAAATAGGAAGGGTCCTATTCCCCCCAGCAGCACCTGGGGTGATGAGGAACAATGGCCAGAAGCTGCTGAAGAATAGGTTCAGGTTAGAAATTAGGAGGCACTATTTCACTGTTAGGGTAGTTACGATCTGGACCAACTTCCTAGGGAAATGGTTCTCACTCCTACCTTGGATAAATTCAAAAAAAGTTTGGATGAACACCTGTCTGGGGTCATGTGATCCCAGCATGTGCTTCAATCAGTGGCGGGGGGTTAGACTAGGTGATCTATTCAGGTCCCTTCTGACCCTTAACTACTATGAAACTATGAAGTAGTAACATTATAAAAACATTGTAAAAAACAACAATATCTACTAATAGTGAATAAGAGGTGAGCCTATTTCTGCTTGGAAAAGGAGACAGCTATGATAATTGTGTTGGTAAAAGGTGACTGACAGAAGGGTAGGTGTTATATTGGATCCTAATTTACATGTGCGTATCCCAATCAATAGTGCCTATTCCCAGGTAAAATAAAATTAATTGAGGAGGAGTTAAAGTATTAAAAATAGTTCAATAAGTATTACTGGGAATATTCTCCATCATCTACATCACAAAAGAGCTTTCAGGAGTTACAGGAAATTATAACTTAGAGTCCAGAATCAGTATAAAAATATAATAGTAGTTGCCCATTTTATCATAATAACAGTGATGATTGATTGAAGAACTAATAATATTCTTTCCACCACTTTCATACCTGCCTCACTCCAGGTGAGTGGAAGGAAAAAGTGGAATGTTGCTTATAAGAATTCAGTTTAAAATGCTGCTACAAAACCATTGGTAAGAATTTATAGTTAGTAACAAATCACATTACTTATTTTGCTATTCATTTCCATAACATTATTAACTACAGTGAATTCCCTAGGTAGTTATGTAGATATAATGCACACTTCCACAGAAGCCCCACTGCAATTTATTATGAATTAATGTATCTTTACTATAGCATATTGAGATAAAAAACATATTTGTAGACTTAATCCAGTGATAGAAACTGACCAGATAAAGCATAAGACTGAACAGAATTTTGTATACTATGTAGATGCATTTGTGTGCAGAATACCCTTAACAAACCTAAAGGTGAAAAAATGCAATATTAGTACATTTTTAGTCTTTTAACTTAGGGTAAGATTATGTTAGAGTTAACAGATGCTAATTCTAAAGAATATTATTCTGTGTTAAGGTTAACAAGGTCAGGGTTAATACCCTCTCTAATGTGCACTGTTCAAAACTGCTACTAGAGGGCTGGTGAGCAGAGGCATGGCTAGCAGCTGCATGTTTGCCCTGCTTTGCTCTTTCCCTGGATGTAGTATAGTTATTTCTCTGCCACAGTATATGTTCAGGAGGAGGGAGGGAGGGGTCCCACACACTGCCTGGATTGCTCCCCCTCCTCCCCCAAATAAGCCCATTGCCCCCCATCAATCCCCAGATCCTCCCTCTACCCCTTATTACCTCACCCTCCAGTTGTCCATTCCATCCCCAGATTACTTCCCTGCCACCCAAATCAGCCCAAGAGCAGCAGCAGCAGGATGGCGATCCCCCTCCCTTCCTAATCCTGAACTCCTTTCAATCCATGCCTGCCCCACACCCTGCACACCTGGATCCAGCCTTTGCCAGGCCCTGAAGCTGCCCAGGAACTTGTTATCCCCCCCAGCCCAACCTCCCTCCAATTCAATTGCAGGACCTAACAGGGGCTGGATTTGGATATACAGGGGCAGCATGGTCTGCAGGAACCCCAGGAGTAGACAGGGAGGGGAATCTCCCCCACTGGCACCTCCACTGCTCTCATAAAATAATACAGAGGAAAGGTCTCACTAAGAGGATCTACATGTGCATTTCCTCTTCACCCGTTGCATTGAAAGAAGCATACTTCTCTCCCATCACTTAGAATTATCCACCAAAACTGACTGATTCATATTGATCTAGGAGATAAAGAATTGCCCTTAAAGCCCTGCTCCTCAGGCTGCTTCCCATTTGGCGGGGTTTCTTCCTGGTAGCTTGGCACCACTGCTGTCTGTTAGGTTGGTCTGCTGGTTTTTACTCAACAAGCAATGTTGCAGTAAGGAATAGTTTTTAGGTAAGATTTCTTTAGCAATGTATTAAATGTTTGACTAAAGTCCCAAAGTTGAATATTACATCTTGAGCATTTTCTTTATCTTCTAATATTTTCTAATAGCACAAGCAACCCCCGCAAAATTTTGAATGAATCTACTGTTTACAAGTCCATCTTCTCTACTTATCATGGCTCTATTCTCTTCTGTGTTGTTAATTATACTTTTGTCTTAGGAGCCATTTCACTATTTAAATTTAAGTTACACGTATATTGTCTAAGCCCTACTTTCTCTTATTTTTTTAAATAGTGGCTTCATTGGGACTGAGTAGTTCAGTGAAGAACCTAGGACTTCACTTAGACTGCTAATACTGGGAGGTTGGTTCTATATTTTCTTTAGCTTATTCCCCCATGCTCTTCAAAAATTGTATCTCACAAAAAATGAGGATATATGTGTTTCAGATTAGTAGGTTACTAACTGATCAGCAGGGATCCTGGTTTTCTCTCTTTAAAAATCACAAAGTCTCTGATTAAAAAATCCAAAATCCAAGTTTTTCCATGATTAAAATGAAATAGCACTATATGTATAGGTTTCAGTTGAACACAATGTTTCATTGACACATTTACAATTTTAAAGCAATGTGGAAGCTCATCAATGCCTCAGTACCTATATATGTTGGTGTTTGATTTTGTTTTTTTTCTATCATGGAAAATCAGAGCTCCCCCAGCTGTGATATGCCCGTGTCCTGCCCCTGCCCTTGCTGTTGCCCCTCACACCCAAGCCACAGCTCCCCCCACCCAGGCCCTGCCGGTGCCCCTCAGTCCCAACACACAGCCCTCTAACCCTGCTAGTGCTCCTCACTCCTGACCCTCAGCCCCCTGGGCCCTGATGGTGCTGCTGACTCCCAACCCACAGCCCCCTGGCGCTGACAGTGCCCCTGACTCCTGACCCACAGTCCTCCCAGCCCTGATGGTGCCCCTCACTTCCTACCCACCCTCCCCCCAACCCTACTATTGCTCCCCACTCCCAACCCACAGCCCCTCAGCCCTGCTAGTGCCCCTCACTCATGACCTGCAGCCACCTGCCCCCAGCCCTGCTGGAGGGAGCCCCCACCTGCCAGGGCTATGGGGCCATCTGACTTCTACCAGGCATTTATTGCTGGGTTTAGTAATTATCAAACTCATCCAGTCCTGCAGTCTGGACCAGGGGCCAGACTAAGTTCACAGAACAGACCTGTGCACCACAGGCAGTTCACACACTGAAGTGCAGCAGCACCAGCCTAGTGTACTGCATGCACTGACCCTGCCCCCAGATCCAACACACAGGGGGCCAGTCCTGTGTACTGTGTGCAATGTGTGCCAGACCAACATGTATCCACATTGCTGTATAGTGTGAAGGGCTAGAGCTAGTACATGCTGCACATGGCATGCAAGCTGTATCTTTGACAGGCCTGCAATAGTTAGTTTTTCAAAGTCTACATAACTTCTTAATTGTGCAGAGTTCTTTTCCTTTTCCTTGTGATAATTGTTTGTTTGTTTTTAAATATGTCAGCCACCCTATATCATTTCTTTCCCTTCCTATTTGTTAAAGGACTTTCTTTTTAGTTTATTCATTTTCACCAGACAGATTAGTAAAATCTGTTCCTTCTCACTATTTCAGATCTTGACTAGAATCTGGCAAGGAAGGGGTTAACTCTGTCACTCACTCATTCACTTGCCTAAGAGAAAGACAACCCCTGTTTGCCCTGAGTGAAAGGATTCACATGATAGTAGCTCTGCATACCTGTTGGGAACTAATTAATCAATCTATTCCCTCACCCATACACACCACAAGATAGATGTGTTTGGCCTTTAGTTTGATGCAGAGAAAGTTGAATGAGGGAAATGAATGGTGGGAGGAGCACAGGGGCTTTTTTCCCTTTCTTTTTGCAGCTTGGCTGAACAACATCATAATCTAGATGCAGCTGAAGGGAGTTATGTCTAAACCTTTCCTCTAGAGATGGAAAGGCCTATTGTAATTGTTACTCTGTTAAACGGGGTAAGACATTCTTCAATCTGCTAGTAAGTGTCTAGCACCCTTTCATGTTCAAAGCAAGTTGTCAAATTTTGCATTAGTCCTTTGAACATCTCACCTCAAGGTAGGAGTACATGCATTTGGATGGTAAGGGGAAAGGTGGGAAACTACTAAACAAGTCCTCATTGTGTCCCATCTGACTTGTTTAGCTGTTTCCCACCTTTCCCCTTACCACCCAAATGCACGTACTTCTACCTTTTTTCCTCCTTCATGCAAAAGGAATTAAGAGGGGTTACAACTAAGCACAGCTATGTAGTATCTAACACAGTGGTTCAAAGCTAGGTATGTTCATTCTGGTGCTCATTCCCAGTTATGAATGGGGATTTGGGAGTACCGTTTCCTAGGTTTTGTTCTCAAGTAAAGCATCCTAATCTCAATAAATTACAGTGCTCAGAAATCATTGGATTAAAGGAGCTTAACCAGTATAAATTACTGTTAATTATTATTATATTGCATTTGTAATCTAGGCATAAAAAAGAAACTCTTGAACCACAACTAAGTTGGTTCCAGACCCTTGAATCCGTGGACTCCTTCCTCTGAATTCTGTTCAATGCCAGCTAGAGGTATAGTTTCACACAGTATCCCAAGGTCTTACAGTCTTTTTCAGCCTGCCCTGGCCAGGAGCCCATCGACTGTTCCACAAACAAACATATATTTCTCTCTGTGTGTCTTTCTTCCTCCTCTTTTTGTCCCACTGTGCAGGCAATTAGCTATTGAATCTTTAACAAGCCAATTTAGGACAGCCCACACGGCTATTTTGCTCCTAATCAATTAATTCAGCTCACATAGAGGGGCTTGTCATATTTACAATATCACAGCTACTTGTGTGGGAAGCATAAAGGTAAAGAGTAATTTTAGGGAAAAAATCCAATTCCAATTTTTTGTTGTTTCTGTTGAGCTGCAGAGCTAAGGGATTCTTTGTTTCATTTGTTTCATTCTCAAGTGTCAATCAGCAGATTTCAGACCCACTAAGGAAGGAACAGAAATAAGTAATTAAGCAAGCTGTAAATCATTCCTTATATTTTCAGCTTCTCTAGCCCTAGGAGATGGACTTCATGCTCTTCCATTGATTGCTTTAAAGTGAATCTACCAAGAGCTGTTGCAAACCACAAAGGTTCAGAGGTTCAGTTTGGGATGGCACCTAGATGTCTGGATAGCTATGCATGAGTTAGCTAACCTCACTTGTAGTGGTGGCTGTAAGTCCCTAGCAGTCATAAGGGATACACATTTCCAGGACTATAGACTCACTACATGCCTTTGTCTGGTACTTTTGGACTTTGGTTATCCTCTAGGTTTATTTGGATTTTTAATAGATTGCAGATCAAGCTCTTAAATATTTAGGTTGGTTGTGGATAGGACTGTCTCAACTTCATTTTTGATCATTATTATTTACTTGTATTACAGTAACACTAAGAGGACCCAAACGGGTCTCCTGGGCTGAGAATACTTTTTCCTGGTATCCCCTATGAACATCATAACTAAAATTTGGACATAGATATCCCAACACACTGCTTTATACCATGATTCAAATCTCATTTTGCCACAAAAGTAAAAGATATAACGATACATAGCCATCAGATGTGAAACAGCTGTGCAGAAGAGATAGTTGCTCTATATGTGTGCAACTAGTGCATCTGAGGTTATTTTTGTGAGTGATTTGAAATATATAAAAGGGACACATTTATAATGGTTCATGGAAGAGTCCTCCTCCGCACAATATGGAAAAAAATCTATTACTTATATAACTTCCATATATCAGTTTCTGTAGGCATATATTTCATCTCTTTGGGGGGGCGGGAAATTTTCAGAAATTTTAAAGGAATATCATTGGCCCAATTTTCTTTAATTCAGAACTTCTTTCTGCAGCGCTTGGAAAGATTTTCTATATTAGATTTTCTGTTGATCACACTTGGACTTCTGTATTTGTTGTTGTTCTATTATCAATCAGAAGAGACTGCAATGCTTCCACATCTTTTGCTCTATTTACGTGCTCAGCATAGGTAACAGGTACTCAAGATATTTACAATACAGTGGATCTACTCCATAAAAAGAAAAATGGAAATATGCCACCTGGTGTGCAGTGTTTTCTCCAGGGTTAATCTAAGACAGATGTACATTTTATGCATTAGCCCTTCTTTTTTGAAAGAGCAAAATTGATCTGGATGTATTGCTCAGTGGAGAGGCCTGGAAAAATATAAGGAAGGTGATAAACAGAGACCTATTTAAATTGCTATGAAACAAAATGTTTTTCTCAGTCCTCTTGTGGCATGCAGAGCCAATTTTGTGGGCATTTTGCATCAGCCCCACACTCAGCACCTATTGGCCAAGGGACCCATGGGTGGGGGGGGGAGAGGAGGAGAGACAAGGAGGCATCCACCATTTTGATTGCTGGCTGCCCTTTGTGCCACCCCTCTCTGCTTGGCACTGATTGCCAGAGAGGTCCTAGTGGGAGGAAGAGGGACAAGGGGGATCTGCCATCTTGTCTGCTGCCCTTTGTGCCACCCTACTTGCTGGTGCCTTCCCATGCTCCCCCTGGGGAGCCAACATTTCATTTTTACTAAGTTTTGTTTTTGTTGATTTCATGGATTTCTCAGATTTCACCACCGATCCTGGATTTCGTGGTTTCTGCAAAATCTGTGAAACTGCAAATTAAGTATGTCCTGAGTCATAAAAAGTAATTCCCCCTGCTTCAGGAATTCTGGACTGTTTCCTGCCATTGTTACATCATACTATGCTAATTGTTAGCCTCTCCTTTTTAAAAAATAAAGCTGATCCAATGAAAATTGATGACTGTAAGCTAATGTGGGCAATGATACGCTTACAGTATGCCCAAACTTGATCATATCTTTCCATACATTGCTTTTAGTCAATAATGTCTCACTGAAACCTGATTTCTTACAGCTGTGAGTAGTGGCCAAATCTTCCCTTGGGAAGGAAACATTACTCTTATTCTGTTACTTAAGAAGATAGTGAGAAATTCCAGTAACTACTTTTGGAGGAGCAGTTATCCAGCCACTCTTAGATTTCTGAGCTATTTGAGGTTGCACTAATGAAGCATGTCAAAATCAGACAGTATTCCTATAATTCTGTGTATTGTAACATTTCTTTAGGGATTTACTAGCTGCCTCTTCTGACTCCGGAGATGCATCTGGAGAAGAGAGCCCAAGGGAAGAGTCTAAATTTAATCTAGAAACATTAAAGACATCTATTTCTGTGTGTGTATGTGTGGGTGGATGTGCATCTTTTCTTATGTAATGTATGTGGACATAATCTCCTGCATTGTATTTTTCCTCTGACTCCCACCTGGATTTGAGGTCACAGGTATGTTAATAAGGAGAAACATTTAAAAAGACAGAAGGAGGTCTATGTAGAGGAAAGGTCTGAAAGCCAGGATGAAGGGTTTGTGAAATACTGGAAAGAGAAATGGGACCGAGAAAGGAGGAGGAATATAGAATGGCCAATTTGAACAGAGGCCACTGGCAGATGTTAATTTAATTGCATAATTGGGATGTGATTAATTTTATTCTGGATCCTAAAAATCATGCAGCCTGCCATATCTGCCAGCTGAGGACTCCTTCCTCTGAATTCTGTTCAGTGCCAACTAGAGGTATAGTTTCAGACAGTTTCTCAAGCATGTGCATGGCAGGACATGGGCTTTTTTTGGATTTAGTATAAAATTCATCAGATCTCAATTACTCAACAGGTGGGTGGGAGCCCCAGACAGTCAAAGGGTGCAATGAGAAGCATGGTATCAGGGACTGGTTCTTGATACCGTCCTTTATGCAGCACCCTTTTGGCCTGCCAATTCCCAGAGATCCCATCAGCTAATGCCCTCCCCATACATAGGTAGGGGTGCTGTGTGATAGGGGTGCATTGTGTGTTTTTCAGAGTGCTGATGAGAGGAAGAGTCCACCAGCAGACTGACAGCCGTGTGGTACAGATGATGTGGAATATTGTTGTGGCTGGTTTCTCCTTTTCCCACTAGTTGTCTGGCAGTATTATTACTTATGGCACAATTAACAAGTTAACAACATAATAAGTGTAATATGTGCCAGGCTCCAGAGAGAAGTAAGGGTAGGAGCAGATGTAAGTTCTGACAAGTTATATTGGGACTGAAGTTGTGCTGTTCTTCACATTAAAGCAATGAGCATTACATTTAACAATGACATTTCCCTTATTTAATAGTTAGACGACTTTAACATAACCTCTGGGTGCTCTCTGCAGTTTCCAGCTTACTTTCTTTGCTGTCCTTGACATCCAAGACTACATAGTGAATGACCTCCTTGCCATGCACAGCCACACAACATATGCTTAGACAACAGCTGCTCCAATCAGAAAAAGTGGGTAGGCAGATTGATGAAGAAATAAATTTCAGTAAATTAAGTACTACAGGGGGCAAAGTGCTTACTACAGTGAGGCTGTCTCATCGATAGAAGATTCTGTAATCAATAGTTTTAGCCTGAAGAGCAGAGTATATAAAAGTGAAATTATGAGTTCTAATGAGCAGCTGCTTTGAGCATGGATTATACCTCGTTAGTAATATGCCAGTGTTTATAGCACATCATTAGGCCGTAAGAGCTGTAGTGATTGAACTTTTGTGTTGGTTTCAAAAATGCCATGGTACAACATTTTAGTCTTTCTGCTGCAGTAACCACTGGTTGTTACAAATCCCTCCATGAATGCATTATGGAAAACTGGGGCAGAGTTCTTCACTTGTTAGCCAAGTGCACGCCTGCTGGGGCTTTGTACTGGGAGGCAGTGAATAATGTTTTTAAAGCCAGAGTACAGTAGAAACTTATTCTACACAGAGGCATGTTGCACAAAACTAATTTTCATTAAACAGTCCCCTCCTGTTATGTGAAATATATATTGTTTTGCAATTTAGAGTTTATTTTTCAGGTGTTTCTTTAAATGGGTTCATTTTGTTACTGTATTTCACCTGTCAGGAGTCCTGTAAATGATTACTTTTAATATCTACTCCTGTATTCAGAATTCATGTAAAAAGCATTCATTATAGTTCTCTCCATGGTCTGATGCACAGGGTATTCTTTAAGTATGTACCATGTTCATTTACATCTGCTTGGCTTTGCTTTTCTGGCATTAGCACAAACTGAAAAAGCATTCTTATGTGACAGATGTGCATCCTGGAATGGCACAAGGCATCTCAAGTACTATCCTTCTCAGCTTACCTCATATCCATCTCTTTTAACTGATCAGAGATTTTAGAATTTCTAATCATCGAATATTATTTTTAAAAAGTATCAGATCAATGTGTTCTGCTACAAAACAAAAATATGCCTAGGATTTAGAAAGAGGCAATTTTCTCCATGTCACCCAATGTCTGCAACAACTCACCAAAACTCCTTATGTGGGATGTAACCACAGGCTGGCCAGAAACAGGACAGGGGAGCAAGGCCAGGATCACAGGGCAGTGACAGCGTGAGGCCAAAGCCAGGGTAAAGGTATGATGTACTCCCCACATATCCCTGCCCTCAGAACTAGGGCTGTGCCCCAGCCCTCGCCCCAGTTCCATGCTGTCACTTCCCCATGATACCAAGGTCTCCATGGAGGCTGGCCAGGAGTGATGTGGGCAGGGTGCTCTCTGCTGGGTCAATGCAATGGAGCCGTGGACGAGGGGTGGGGGGGTACTGCATCTGGGGCTGGGACTGGGATCTTGGGGTCACAACAGTGTGGGGCTGGGGCCAGGGCAGAGTTGTGATCTGCTCCCTGCATGTTCCTGCCCGTGGAACCGGTGCCCATTTCAGGGGCATGCGAGCAGTGGACTGCAGCTATGCCCTGGGCCCTACCCCCATGCTGTCACTGTTCCAAGATCCCAGGGTCTCCCCAGACCCACCCTCCCATTTCACTCCTGGACACTGCTTCCCGCTAGCTCACAACCCCATCCTAGTCACCTGACCAAGCTTTCTGCCCACGTGGGTCCCACACCCCCAGGGCGGGCATAGGGTGGACAGACAGGGTTGCCCAGTCAACGGGGTTGGGTCGAGGAACGGCAGTCAGAATGAGTTGCCACAACTGCTGGGCTGCTGGGAAATGGAGTGCGACCGCTCTGCTACCCCAGTGCTGCCATGTGCCTGGGAGTGGCAGAACCAGCCGAACACACCATGGTGTGGACTGTAGGGGTGTGTGAAACAGGCTGTATTCAATTCGGATTAGGCCCGAATCAGGGACAGTGATTTAATTCATTGATTCAGATCAGTGTCCCCAGTTTGATTTGGCCGAATCCAAATCTGAAGATTCAATGCTGATTTGGAGAATCAGTGATTCGGCCATAGACACAGCTTTAAATGTTTTTTCTACATACCTCAAGGTACCAGGCACAGCTCGTGAATGCTCTGAAGCTGGGGTGGATGGAGCGTCCCACAGGAGTGCAGGGGGTACTTCTGGTCCACTGGGGAGTATGCTGGGGGGGTCCTCCACACCTGCCTGGGTTGGCTATGGCTTGTGGGGGCCCCAGGTGCCCCCCCAGACTCAGGAGGCACCAGTCGCTGAGCCAGAGGTTTGCAGGGGGGTCCCCGGTGTGCTCCCCTGCAGATCGGGAAGTGGACCAGAAGTGCTTCTGGTTCTTTTCCAGGTCTGCTGCCAAGCATGCTGGGGAGCCCCCGCCTTGCTCCTGTGGGACACTCCATCTGCCCCAGCATTGCAGTGTTGATGAGCCACCTGCTACCTTGAGATGCATAGAAAAAACATTTAAAGCCATGCCTATGTCCAAATCACTGAATCTTTCTGAATCTCTCTGTATTGGTTCAGAGGGTTCCGATACAATTTGGAGAGATGTAAGTGTTTCCTGATTTGATTTGGATTTGGAGATTCAGCCACCAATCAAATCAGCCCTACCTGGGCTGCCTGGGCTGGATGGGTCTGAGGGACCTGCTGTGGGCCATACAAAATCCCTTGGTGGGCCAGATTTGGCTCAGGAGCCATATTTTGCCCACCCATGGGTTAAAGGAACCTAGGACTGAAAGAAGCATCCTAGGTCACTAGTCCCCTGCTAATCCAGACAGGCAAGTGAATGTAATCTCTTTCATACATTTACCATGATCCAGCTCAAAACAAGTTAGGTCTTTTGTTCAGACACAAAACTGTTCCAGACTAAAATACTGCTCAGCACTTCCCTTTCTCAATAGCTCCAACTCCTCTAAATTGGAAATCTCCTAATTTACAGCCTATATTAATTTATGAACAGTTAATACCCATTTGCTCCTATTCTACCATTGTCCTTCAGTGTAAATAGTTCTTCTCCCTCCCTGGTGCTTTCACTCCCCCAAATCCTCTTCTGATATATTTTTAGAGAGCAATATTATATCCACTCTGGCAGATGCTGTATAATTTTATTTATGCCCTAGAATTCATATTTGGCAGTGGGAGGGGTGCTCAAGTTTGATGCATCAAGTAGCTCTTAGCTTATTGTCCCTTTGTTATCAGCTCCAGCTGTCTTTCTTCTCCAGAATATTCCCTTTCATTTCTTCTTCTTCTTCTTCTTCTTCTTTTTGCTGGAGGACTAAGGAGTTACATTAGTACTTAATCAGGATTGAAATTCATCTTAGGAGTAAAGAGGTCATCATGTAAATGGATGGTGAGTTTAGAGGTTCATCCCATAAGGATGATTCAGAAATGGTGTTGGTGGTTGTGTACATAGTTACAGTGAGTCTCCTAGTTACAATGACTATTTGCTTTCAGCCTTCTGTTCCGCATCAGGGCTCCCCTTTTTCTTTGAAAAATATACATCTTCCCTTCTTTCATATGCTCCTAACTTATTTTCTATACTTTTCCATTTTTTTCTCTTCTTTTCTCACAGTCTCATACATCTCCCAACTCATTTTCCTCCAATTTATTTCCTCCATTCCTTTTTTCAGTTGTCCTGTCTCTTAGGTGGAGGGAAGAATAATGCAAAGGTGGAAGATGTGGAATAATGGAAGATGTGGAAAAATACTAAAATGGCTTTTTTACAAAGTCAACTTCAGCTTTGTCTGCATATAAAAAGGAGCAATGGTTACCAAATTTTTCATTCTTTACACTCTCGTAAAACTATTAACATTTCACCGTATTGCCCCATCCCCCCCACAAAAATAAATAAATATGCTGAACTTATTTTTCCGAAGATTTCTTTAAAGCTATAACTGTAATAGTGGGACACCTAGCTATCTATCATTACTGCTACTTGTTTTCTTACATTTACCTTCTCCTATTAAAACATAAGTAAAGTTAAAAAAAAAAATTATTCACATACTGCTCTCACCTTTCCCCCACAAAATTAGACATCGAAATTTGGGGTGAGTGTCTTAGATGAGGAAAGTGATTCTGCATGGCTTGAGTAAAAGGACAAATCTTTTTTCTTCATTCTGCCTTTACAAAACAAGGCAAATGTCTTATTTTAGAGCATGTTATATGGTATTTATCTACTTCGTGTAGTGCAGTTAATTAAATTAACAAAGGCTAAGTAATTATTGCTATTGATATCCAATGTCTCCTTAATGAGACAAAGGAAAGAGGCATAAATCTATCTACCTAAACACAATATTTTGGATACTAGAGTGGGACTACTCTGTTCCCAACAAGTTCTTCCCTCAAAAAATCCAGATTTTTAGGAGTCAAAACTATGAAAAAGAACACGTACAGGTTTCTCTCAATTTATGCTATACATGCATTCCTGGAGCATGGCGCATAAATCAAATTTGCATAAAGTGAACCCACTTTACAATATAACAAATAGGGATAGCTCCCATGGTGGAGAGGGAGGGAGGGAAGGAGTGAGGCTGGAACTAGGGGAGAGTCAGGGGGAGGAGTGCCGCTCCCAGGGCTGCACAAGGCAGCAAAGCAGAAGGAACAGAGCAGCACTCACCCCAGCCCTGGCTGCAGCAGCCCTGGAAGTGGCCAGCACCAACTGCCTGCAATCGCTGGGCTGCACAGTGCTCTACCTGTCCCCCATGCTTGGGCTCTGCTTGTCCCCACTCACCTCTGTTCCTGGGCTACGCTATGCCGTGGTGCAAGCAACTGGTGTTGGCTGCTCCAGCATGGGAGTGGGGGCAAGTGGAGCCCTGGGTGGCATGGGTGCAGCACTCACTCCAGTCCTTGCTGCAGCAGCCCCAGGAGCAGCCAACACCAGATGCCTGTAGCTGCTGGGCTGCACCATGTCCCAAATGCCCCAGGGCTTTGCCTGTCCCCACTCACCTCAGTTCTTGCTGCAGCAGCCGTGGGAGTGGCCAATGCCAGGTGCCTAAACCAGGGCACAGTGCAGCCTAGTGGCTGCAGGCAGCTGATGCTGGTTGCTCCTGGGGCTGCTGCAGCTGGGGCTAGGGTGAATGCTGCACCCCATTCTCCCCAGGGCTCCCAATCCATACTGGAGTGGCCCTGGGAGCAGCCGACAGGAGCTGTATGCACCACAGCACAGCACAGACCAGGAGCTGGGGTAAGCCTAGGCATGGGGGGACAAGCAGAACACAGTGAAGCCCAGCAGCTGCAGGCAGCTAGAGCCAGCTGCTCCCAAACCTACTGCAGCCAGGACTGGGGTGAGTGGGGCTGCAGGCCTTTCCCCTCCCCCCACAAACTTATCTGCTTGGACAGGGAGGTGGGGTCTATGTTGATCACATAAGAGCAAATTTACCTCGCATATAACAAATTATGGGTCTAAATGTGCTCATTGCATAAGAGCGAATTCGCATATAAAGAACCCACATTAAACAAGGGAAACCTGTACTAGCTTCATATGGCCCCATCCCACATAGGGAATTTTGGTTAGTTGTTGCAGACATTGGGTGAGGCACTGAACTGCATCATCTGAGTCAGATGACATAGACATATCCAACAGGGACATAAGGAGACTGAAAATATTGCATCATGCACCTCCTCACTAATTTTCCAAATGACCACCTAACAAAAAGTAACAAAGATGAATCTCACAATACCTCCTGCACACACAGGAAACCTTCAGATGAGAAGCAATTGCCTACAGTTACTATGGCATCAGCAATAATTTTAATATTTACTAAACTGGATCATATTCTGCTCCGCCTCTCTCACTCTTCAAACTCATTTATTTAAGTAAGGTATCATGGTAGGGTGAGTTTATTTTGGCCTATGGTATATTTCTAATGTCTATTGGATGAGTTGATGAGCTATTTGTTAAACAAGGCTTATTTTTATAAATAGTGGTTATTCCAAAAATCGATATTGTTTAATCTTCTTGTTCTGATTTTGTGCTTCATTAAATTTTATGGATTATACTATGTATTGCAATGACTGCTGTGTGGAAGTTATGCTGCTATTTCACAGGCTGCATGGGAAGATTTCATCCCCCTGTCAGAGAACTTCCAGAAACCCCGTCCAATTAGCAGAGCTCTGCACTGAGTTAGCACTTGTCCCTAAATGCCTAAGATCATAAACAAAAGCTGTGTGATTTACCTTTAAAATGTATACTTCAGTATTTATGTCCAATAAAATTATACACAATATTTGAGGATGATCTATGCAAAAAATGCTAGCACGTGTACTGCTGGACCCTTTATTTTAAACAGAAAGGTTATTTTTACAGATTAGATAGTCAAAATGTTGTTACAATATCCCATGCCAATCTGTTATATTTGGTATGGACACTTCTGAAAACAATTTGCATATTTTGTTCTAAGTTAAATTTGCATGGAAGATAAGAGTTCCTACACTTCCTCCAGAAAACTCTGTATTAGGTGCAATTCCCCTTCAAAACAAGCAACACATTGAGGCTCATTCCCATGACTCTTAAATGCAGATGCCCTGACTGTTTTCATACTGTATTTACTATTGAAGTTATTGATTGTTGTAAATAGAGTTATCACAGATGTCCCATAACTAAATATGCTTGCAGAAACAACAGGTGGGAATGTCAGGCTAGAATATAAATGGAGATGAATGAGGTCATTTAAATTAGGAGGGGTTTTTTTACAACAACCACCAAGGTTCACCTGGAAAACATCCTTATGATAGATGTAGTTGCTGCAAAAGCATGTGCATTGTTCCTGAAAAATATATCCAATGTGTGGTATATCAGATAAATATCATGAATCGGGCATGCTCAGGACCAAGCACCTGCTGGAAATGTGAAAATTCTGGATTTTTGAAGCCAGAGCAGCAGCTGGTCCTGGAGCAGGGGTGGGGGTTAGTGGCGGCCAGTCCTGGAGTGGAGGCTGCATGCAGAACAGCAGCATGGGATGGTGGACGGCAGCGGCAGCTACCACATGCAAGCTTCCCCCTCCACTGCTCTGGGACCGGCCACCGCTACTCCCTGATGGAGTGTACTTTTAAAATGTGCTGGATTTTCAGTAATTTTGGATTTTTGATATCTGTATTTATAAGGTATACTGTATATTAGATTGTATCGAGCTCTGCTTATAATACTTAAATAGGCAGAGGGCTGGGGGACTAGTGAAAATCTTGCAGAAGGCCAAAGCAACTACTTTTAAAATGTATGCCATTTTGGTGCTGTAAACTGCATTGCAGAGAATATGATGGTGGTGTGCAGTATCAAGAGGCTCTTGTAAGTTCTCAAGAGTACCCCATGCCACCCTGTTCCTCCTCTGTTCCCCTACAGCTTTGTCAATGACCGTAAGTACAACTTTCATCACATTTTTTCTCTGCTTATAGCAAATTTGAATCATGACCAGAAAGAAAACTGGTTGCTGATTAACCCATATGGCCCATCACCTAGGATAGTTGTAGTCTAAAATATTGCTTGAACTTTTTAAGCAAATAACTGTAATTTCCATTTAATTGATTTTTGACCTTGAACTTCAATTATTCAGTGGTAATTTACCTGAGGATAGAAGAAACCTAGCACAGCAGCCACATATAAACTGGTAAAGATGATGCTGTAAAGGGAGTACATATTGGAGAAAAGCTTCATTTATTACAGGTTAGCTTACATTTGCACTGTAGTCAGCTCAATATTGTTTCCTTTTTCCTGCAATGTAATTATCAAAGACAATATAATTTAAAAGAAAAACTCAAAGGAAGTATATGGAAGCCTATGCTATGCAAACAGTAAATAACCTAGTTTGAAAGTAGTTCTCTTGTACTGCTTTTAGGAATTTTTTTTTATTATTTAGTATGGCCCCTAAGAATGTGCCTGGCACTTTAGAGAATAATCATGGATACACGGTCACTGCCCTGAACAGCATACAATCTATACTTTCTAACTACTCACAGGAGAAAACAAAACAATACCCTGCACCAGGCCACATTTTTTAACTTTCATTGTTGGCCCATTCCCTACAGGGTGTCTACACGAAACACTAACTGTATAGCAACCTGATATCACTGTGCCAGTAGCATGCCAGGCAAAAGCCATGCTAACACACTATTGTGCAGTAGTATAAGACTACTATGCAGTTAATGTCTGAAAAAACCTGCGCACTGGCACTGGTTATCCAAGTACTAAACTTAATGCACAGTAACTATGGCACATTAATGACCATGTAGATGCACGCACAGATGCATCTACATGAGACACTACTGTATAGTAGCAATGAACTACTGCACAGTAATTCACTGCTACCATGCAGTAGCATTGCCAAGCCCTAACCATGTGACAATGATACTGTGCACTAGTAATGAGCTACTGCATACTAGTGAACTGCTACTGTGCAATAGCATCAGAAAAAAGCTGTGTGGTGACAGTACTGCATAGTAACACCAGTGTAGATGTAACTACTGACTCTTATATTGCTCTGTTGTATTGCATTCAGCGTATGATGGTCACACTGCTTTCATATTGTTAATAAGAACATTGCTGTATTGCTGGTGAAGGTAGAAACCCAAAGTGAGATCTGGATTTGGTTGTGCTAAATGCTGTACAGGCAGAATAATACCACTGAAGAGCTTGCAGTCAGTGTAGTAAGTTGGATGAAGGGTTGGTGATGAATATACAAGCAGGGTGCAAACAACACTGTTCTGTGACTTATTTGTTGTTTTTGTTGCTGTTTCTGTTGTTTCAGTACCTGTGTTGTTTTTTATTTTTTGGATGCAGTATATTTATAAGGAAGGCAAAGAAGGGTACAAAGAGAAAAAAAGATGAATAGTGAAGAGAAGTGGGAACGGTGAGGGTAGGATAGGAGAAGAGGTGAAAGAAGGGGACCTTTCAAAGGAATTGGAATGGAGCTGAAGTGAAGAAACTCTAAGGGCTCTGACAGATATGCAGGTCCTTGTATAAATTCATGGCACTTTACATAAAGCACCATGAGTCAGAGTGACCTTCCCCAACCCAACAGACATTCACCTGTTGGGTTGGTGGGGAGGTATTAAGCCTGCCTGTCTGTCCCAAGATTGATGCTGGGCTGATGCATCCCTGCACCTCGCTCCCAGCTCTGGTGTTATCTGCAGGAAGGGAGAGGGGGGAGGAGCAGGAGGGGCAGAAGTGTGCTGGGGTTTGCCTGGCCTGAACAGAAGAGGGGCAGGGGGAGGCACGAGGTGGGGGAGGGGTTCTATCCACCCACCCCCTTCAGCTCTGGCCAAGCAAATCCCAGCCTGAAACTCCCCTCCCCCCACTTCCTGCAGACAGCACCAGGGGTGGGGATGTGCTGCATCAGCTGACAGATTGACCCTAGGGAACACAAGGTTCCCTAAAGTGCTCCACTTTGGAGCGCCTTCATCTGATTCCTCATTAGGCTTTGGCTTTCATGGCCACAGTCCGCTCTTTGTCGAGACAGGCAGCAAGCTGCTTGGAAGGGATAGCCTCCACCTCTCTCCAGTGGGGAGGAGGCTCTTCTCAGCCAGACTGGCTGACCTGCTCCACTGGGCTTTAAACTAAGCCCACCAGGGAGTGGGGGACTACTGCCACTGATGGGCTGCTGAGCAACCCTTGCAAAGCCAGTGGGCCTAGGCACTTAAGGGAGCCCACTCCTGCCTCAGCCCTGGATTAATCTGTGGGCAAGGCAAGAGCCCCCAAGAGGACACTTGCCTGCCTATACACGAATACCAGGAGCTTGGGGAATAAGCAGGAGGAACTTGTCCTCTTGCTTAACACAAATAATTATGACATCATAGGGATAATGGAGACCCATGACTGGACCACAGGTATAGATGGCTATACCCTGTACAGGAGAGATCGAGTAGACAAAAGGGGTGGGTGTGTAGCTCTCTATGTCAAGGAGAGCTATGCATCCCTGCAAGCTGATATTGGCGATCAGGGTGGACAGCTGGAGACCATCTGGGTTAAAATCTGTGGGGAACATGGCACAGGGGACACAGTGGTGGCAGTCTACTACAGACCTCCCACCCAAAGTCAAGAGCTGGACCAGGAGTTTGCCAGGGAATTGGCTGAGGCCACATGCTTCTGGTCCATGGTTGTCATGGGAGACTTTGACTACCCAGACATCTCATGGGAAGAGCACTCAGCAAAATCCGAGTGGTTGCAAAGTTTTCTCTCGTGCGTGGATAACCTCTATCTGACTCAAGAAGTCTGCAGGCCAATGAAAGGTAAAGAGCTGCTCCACCTGGTAATAGCAACTGGGGACAACCTAATCAGCAATCTAATGATCGATGGGAAGCTGGGTAACAGAGACCATGAGCTGATCACCTTCACCATATGCCATAAAGCTGGCAAGTCAGTCAGCAATACAGAAGTCCTTGATTTTAGGAAAGCTGACTTTAACAAGTTCAGAAGGCTTGTCGGTGAGGCCCTAAGGGACCATGACCCTAAGGGGAGGGGAGTTCAGGAAGAGTTGTTGTTCCTTGATGGGGAGCGATCCTCGATGCACAAGCTCAGGCTATTCCGTCTCAGAGGAAAGGCAGCAAAAGGACACAGCAGCCCCCTTGGCTCTCCAGGGAACTAGTGGACCTCCTGCGGCTAAAAAGAAAGGTCTACAAAAGATGGAGGATGGGATCCACCTCCAAGGAGGAATATTCCGCACTCGTCCAGTCCTGCAGGGAGCAAACCAGGAAAGCCAAGGCTGCAACTGAACTCCAACTAGCTATAAGTATCAAGGACAATAAAAAGTCCTTTTTCAGATATGTGGGGAGCCAGAGGAAAAGCAAAAGCAAAACTGGACCCCTGCTAAACCAGATGGGACAACTGACAACCAACTCCCAAGAAAAAGCCAACCTATTAAATGGGTACTTTGCATTGGTCTTTTATCAGTCCCATGGGACACCCATGCCCATTATGGGACAGGGAGGCCGGAGTGAGGGAGATTTCCTGCCCTCCATCAATGCTGATCTTGTGAAGGAATACCTTGAGAGGCTGGACACCTTCAAGTCAGCCGGCCCTGACAATCTATAACCCAGGGTACTCAGGGAACTGGCCAGCATCATAGCCCAGCCCCTGACATGGATCTTCAAGAAGTTCTGGCACTCTGGTGAAGTGCCCAAAGATTGGAAGAAGGCCAATGTGGTGCCTCTCTTCAAGAAAGGGAGGAAAGTGGATCTGGCAAACTATAGGCCCATCAGCCTGACCTCTATCTTGGGCAAGATGTTGGAAAAAATTATCAAGGAGGCCATCTTTAACAGACTAGCTGATGGCAATATCCTGAGGGATACCCAGCATGGGTTTGTTGTGGGTAGATCTTGCTCAGCCAATCTCATTTCCTGCTACAACCAGGTGACCTATCACCTGGACAATGGAGAGGAGATTGATGTCATATATCTTGACTACAAAAAAGCCTTTGATCTGGTATCCCATGATCACCTCTTGGCAAAACTGGCCAACTGCGGCCTCGGGTCCACCACAATCCGCTGGCTGGGGAATTGGCTCCATGGTCGGACCCAGAGGGTGGCGGTTGATGGAAGTCAATCATCATGGTGCCCTGTGACCAGTGGGGTTCCCCAGGCTCTGTCCTTGGACCTGTATTATTCAACGTTTTCATTAATGATGTGCAGACTGGAGTCAGAAGTGGACTGGCCAAGTTCACCAATGATAACAAACTCTGGGGCAAAGCATCCACACCTGAGGACAGGAGGGCAGTCCAGACTGACCTTGACAGGCTCAGAAAATGGGCGAACAAGAACCTTATGTTTTTAATACCAAAAAATGCAAGGTTTTCCACCTTGGGAGGAAAAACCTGCAGCATCCTTATAGGCTCGGCAGTGCTACACTGACTAGCACTACGGATGAAAAGGACTTGGGGGTCATGATTGACCACAAGATGAACATGAGCCTTCAATGTGATGCTGCAGCTAGTAAAGTGAGCAAGACGTTGGCTTGCATCCATAGATGCTTCTCAAGTAAATCCCAGGACATCATTCTCCTGTTGTACTCTGCCTTGGTGAGGCCACAGCTGGAGTACTGCGTACAGTTTTGGGCTCCACAATTCAAAAAGGATGTGGAGAAGCTTGAGAGAGTCCAGAGAAGAGCCACGTGCATGAGCAGAGGTCAGGAAAACAGACCTTACGATGACAGGCTGAGAGCCATGGGGCTCTTCAGCCTGGAAAAGTGCAGGCTCAGGGGCAATCTGGTGGCCACCTGTAAGTTTGTTAGGGGTGTTCACCAGGATCTGGGGGAACAATTGTTCACCAGAGCTCCCCAAGGGATGACAAGGTCGAATGGTTATAAACTCCAGCAAGACCGTTTCAGGCTGGACATAAGGAAGAATTTCTTTACTGTCCGAACCCCCAAGGTCTGGAAGAGCCTGCCATCGGAGGTGGTTCAAGCACCTACATTGAACACCTTCAAGAGTAAATTGAATGATTATCTTGCAGGGATCCTGTGATCCCGGCTGACTTCCTGCCCCTTGGGTAGGGGGCTGGACTCTGATCTTCCGAGGTCCGTTCTAGCCCTAATGTTTATGAAATTAGATCAGGGTTAATTTGTCACATGTTTGGCCATTTTTAAAGTACTCGGCAGCCATTCACGTGTGTCATAGCATGGCTATAGAGCGATTTCAGGGGACTGATCACATGACAAATATGACTTCTGTGTGACGAAGTCGAAATAGGCACAAGCAGCTAATTAACAAAGAGGTGAGCATTCCCAGAGCAAAATGGACAAATGTCTTTGGGCAAGCATGACACAACCAGATGAAAGTTATATCTGAAAGTCTCTGCTGCAGCTGCTTGCCTCTGCTCCTGAGGGTCTGGTGGCCTATTCCTATAGTCACTGGCTCCCAGGCAAGGGGACGATTGCACAGGCTTCAGTGCTCCCAGAAGGAGGATTCCCCCTGCACAATTACTCTGAATCTGCTGACTCATCCATGTCTTGATATTTTGTTCTGACAACACACCAGTAGTTACAAACCCCAGAACTTCCTGGGATTATTTTTTAAACCCTGCCTTATTAAATGTTTTTATTTCTTTTTCCCCCCACAGTTTTGTATTAATAAAACAGCTTTTTAATTTTATGATGCCTAAATAACCTTGTTAATATAGCCAAGAAAGGAACCACTGCTATCTGGCATAATGGCAAAATCCCCATCAAACAGAACGAAGACCCCAGTTTTATAAAAACGATGATTTTACAGCCTCTTCCTGTGGATTCTTACAAATCTTAGCCTGCTTTGAGGTGCTTTTTTAGTGAAAGTTATTAGTGCTTCTGCCTGACATAATCCAGTTATCCCAAGAAACAACAAATATCTAGTGGTTGCAATGGAAAAAATAATGTATACCAAGTCATTCAGTTATTTTTGGATTAATTAGAGTCTTAATAAGCATCTAGGGACTGAAATAAATATTTCAATTTTTAAAAAGTCCCAGGAAAACAGTCCAATACATAACCAGCTTGGCTGGACAATTTTTATTGCAAGTCCCTGTAGCTGCTGACCAACTAAAGCTGGTTCATTCTGTGGCAAGAAGAAATTAAAAACCCGTGGATACGTTGCAATTCTTTTGGCCTTTTTTGATGTTATTACAAATACATTATTTTACTAATTTTCTCATAAGGTACCAGGTATACGTGTATCCAGGCATTTTTAGTCTATTAGTGAAATCACAGTAAAAAATGCCCTAATTCACTACTGACTTCATAAAAAAGAGGATTGTTTTGATGACAGCACAGACAAGGATTGACTTCTCTAGCATCAGCTGGCTAAGCAAAGATTAAAAGAGGAGCTCCTAAGGAGCTGAGAAATACTGTTGTCTTGAGCATCAACAGCTGCACAAGAACATCAGCAGGAATCCTATTTTTTTCTGATTTAAAAAAATCCCCGCTTTTTGGTTTAAAAAAGGTAACCCCAAATCCACATTTTTCTGTCACTAAAATGAAATGCCACTATACACACACACACACAGACATATTATATATATAAATAATGATGTTTCATTTAAATCATGGAAAAATGTGGATTTGGGGTTACTTTTTTAACTGAAAATTGGGGCTTTTTTTTAAATCAAAGAAAACCAGGTTCCCTGAGTCAGTGAAGATGTAGAAACTTAAGGAACTTGGTTAATATCTGCCTGCCAGGGAAATAGGTGTCATGGAACCACAGGAGGAATTCAGGGGAATGCATTTACAATTGTTCCTGGAGGCTAGGTAGCTTACATGTTTTGTTGGAAGTGCCACCACTTCAAATTTAAGTAATGTGAAGACACGCTAACCATTGTCTTGCACTCATTCTATCACTCCTTACCCCGTTCTACCACTCCTTGCCCCTTTTGAACCCCCGTGGTTGACATTTTAAAGGTAAACCACATAGCTTTTTGGAAGCTAGTGCTACAAAAATGTACTAGCCAGGAACATCCCCATAAAGACTGGCTTTGGCAGTGGTCCTTGCAACTTGTCTCTTATATAAAGCTTCATAATCCCACATGTACTAATAGCTACAAACAGTACACATGTTCATCCTTTGGGGGTGGGGTGCAAATTTTAAGTTGGGGTCTCCTATTTTTAAACCACTCTGCACCAAACTTCTGTTCTGTTATGGGTATAGACCAGTTTCTGAACTCATACCAGTAAAAGTGTAACTTCTGTACTTGGTCCTAGCATACTAGCCTAAATCACAGCTTTTCTTACCCAAGCAAATCTGTTGGTTGTGATTTTCTTATATGACCCTATAAAATATGCATTTGAAGCATCCTGGTTTGGTACTGGAAGTTTACTGGAGCTAACATCAGTGATTAATTGTCCTGATGATGCCCGACAATGAAAGCCAGAAAATAGACAAATAAATATACGGAAAAAAGTTAGGAAATGAGAAATACCATGCCACCTCAGTTGTTTACTGCCTGTCTGAACAAAGTTTTCCACAAATGGAATAAAAATGACAAAAGGTTTACACACTTGGGATATATAGATACCTTGGTGTTTATATCAGATGAGATAATCTTGGGGGATTAATGTTCACAATAAGAGAGCTGCAGCAAGGAAGTACAAAGGTTGAGCTACGAACATGAAGCAAGTAAATATAATGTAGATGCACTGATCAGAAATACTGCATTCTGCTGAAACAAACTCTAGCAAAAGCTGTAGATAACGGTAATGCATATGCCCAGAGTAGCTAGTGGGAAAATAGAGTACAGGTCTAGAGAAAAAGAAAAATCAAAGGACAAGACCAGGGTGGAATGCACCTATAAATTACACAACTTTCTGAAGGAATCAGTCTGCTCTCTCTTTGGGTATTTAATAAATGCATCCTGCTAACAGTGATGCACAGAGCAGAAATAAAGGTCTCTACAGAATGTTTCTAGCATGGAGAAATGTAAGAAGTATTAGATATTTCAAGGAGTGTCAAGAAGATCAATGGATGAGTTTATATCAAACACTAAGAGATTATTTATCAGTGATATTTAGAGAAGTAATTGCTGTTAAATAGCATAGCTAGCTCAAAAACAGGACATGCGGTGGACAAAATTAAGTCACAGAATAGCAGCCATGGATGGAGATGAGAAATGAAGGATGCCAAAAGACGCTGAATGGATGTGATCACAGCATTTACCAGGATGAGATAGATGAACAAAGTACAAGACAGAGAAAAACGACAGCAGCTTTCAGAGGCTTTAGTTGCCAAATATCACCAATCACTGATGCTTCTGCAGCTGCTAAATGTGGTACGAGTTATATTATACTTAATAGAAATTTTATGCTTTTAGCTGATTTGAAATCTAGCATGCAGTTGCCACCTATCACAGTAGCTACTTCAAAGAAATGTACACACAATAACTGGAATGAGTGAAAATATATTGGGATACGCCTTTACAAAGACAATTGGTGCCATACATCTGCAGTGATTTCTTCTTTTAGGAAGAAAAATCCTTTCTAAACAGCAGAACAGTGAACTAGCATTCTCATACAAAACAAATCTTGTTTTCACAAGGATGAAAGAAGGACAACAATCATATGGCCTGCATCTCTGCACATTGCAGTGCTAGACAGCAGCATGCAGTGAAGCCCACCATTTAGATGTTTTATTATTATTTTGCTGGTATAAAGGAAGGATGAGGGAGAGACTTGGAGCATTTCAGAACATTATCAACCAACAAAAAATGATTACATTTTTCAGGAATAAATAAAAAGTAGCTTTCCTGATAATTTTTTATTTATTTACTTTAGAGGGGCAGAAGCAGAGTAGTTTGAGGGTTTTTCTGTGGATCCAAAGTCACAGTTTGAAGTCTTCCTCTGGTTTGTGCTGCCCATAGACAGACAACCCAGGCATAAGTGGGTACCTGGTCATCCAGTCTGGAGAGTCAAAGCAGCTGGATGTGATGGTAGCCAAGTCACTCTTTTGTATACAGATGACTACAGATATTGGTATGCCTTAACCCTGCTAGTGTGATGTGCCACCTGGCTTAGATAAACCTTCACCCTTTTTTATTAGCACTGATGTATTACACTAGTGCTCACAGAGTTCAAGACCGAGTCAGGTTCCAGTTGTGCAAGGTTCTGTAGTATCACAAAGTCACCTGTGGACAAAACTAGTATTCTCACTGTCAAAGTTAATATGTGTGACACTAAGCAATACAAGTAGAAAAGGGAACTGAAAAATGCATTTCCTCCACTTTGTTTACCACTCCTCAAAAGATATAAAACTAAAATAGTCTGTACTTCATCAGAGCCTCAGAAAAATTGCTCCGTAAAAGATAGTCTTGGTAAAGTAATTCTGTGAATTTAAGTTCCCCAGAGCTCCTCAGTGCTGCTGCTTAAAGGCTAAGCAGTAACGAATGCGTGTAAGCGAACAGGTCAGGAAATATGAGGGGGAGTATGTCTGAAAGTAAATATGCCTGGCTGCTCAGCCTGAATCTGATGTGATATGACTGAGTGACTGATTCAATATGGCTGAGCTTGAGTAAAAGAACACACTGATTCAAGATGACTGGAGGGATAAAAGAGCATGTATATAAATGATTATCTCAGTGGATGTACAAGAATAAGAGGAGGTAAAGTGAAAGAAAATGGGGATCAAACTGAAAGAAAATGAGGATTATCTGAAATGCAGGGCAATAGCTTGGACAAAAGGATACCCTTCCCCGTTCAGTTGTGATTATCAGTGGAAACCCAGTGCTACAGGACTGGTTAACCCTGGACAGCAGCCAGTCTAGGAGTGGAGTCCCGATAGACGGACAAATGAATGATCTCCTTTGCTCTGGGTACTCCTGTGACCAAGCTGGTTCCAGATGCACTGATGCCTGCCTTTTCTTTGGATTAAACCAGCAGGCCTGAGAGGAGGACACTGATATGTGGGCTGCTCAGTGTCTCCATGTACACTGCCCACACTTTTGTGCCCTAGAGAGGTCACTCCAGCTTCGCAAGCAAGGCTCACATTCAGCAAGTGGATGTCTCACTCGGCATGATTTTGTTGTCTCGTGAGACAGTAATTGCAAGGAGCTGTTCTTCCCAAGTCACCCCTACAAGATCTTGTTAAAAGGTAGAATGTCCTGGCTCCTGAAAAAATAGATTACTCAAGTATGCATACAGGTGTGGAGAGTTGAGTATGCTGGGCTTATTTTTAGTCATATTTCTTTCTAGATTTTATTTGCAATAGTTTTGGAAGTTAGTAGGAAGGAACGGAAAGGAGATTTAGAAAATGGCTCTCCTTTGTCTTCCTGCCATCCTATGGGTTGTCTCTTAATAACTATATCACTAAAAATCATATGCCAAATTGCAATATTTGCATGTATATGAAACCTGCGTGTAAAGTAAGCCTGACAAATTGAACACAAGGTGAAAATGAACTAGAGTTAACTGCCTGATAGTTTGCACTTTCCATCTTTTAAGATTTTCAAAGGGAATCACAATGCACAACTGCCCCTGAAAGTCAAGGGCAGCTACATTATTTAACTCCCCTAGATCATTTAGAAAATCCTGGCTCTAACATAAATTTTCTGTTTATTTTAATGGCAAATTGAGTTAATTTTTTGGATATCCATTCTTTGGGACATCAAATTATTCAGGTTATTTCTATTATACTGTAGCTTGGTGATGTTTTTAATTGTAGTGGCCCATCCCAAAAAAAAGTGTTGCTGGGAGCACTTTAAAAAAATAGTTAAAGAATTTATTCAACCCATTTCCTTGGTCTCAGACTGACCCCTTTTTGTTGTTTATGCAGGTTTAAACTTTTTTAGTTTTGTCTGGGGGGGAAAAAACAGTCAATATTGATGGAGTTTGTGTTAAAATAAACTGTGCACTACTTGCATCCTGATTCTGAAGGCCTAGACTAAAAATCTGTTTTCAGATGACTGCACTCAGATACCATGGGAACGATCAAGTTAAAAATTGATAAATATGAAAGAAAGGGATATACAGCCAACTATGTAGACTACACGAACTCAAATCAGTTCATATAACTATACAGCTTTTTCCTATTTTCTAGTTCAAAAGGAAAATAAAGAAGAGTTTAGAGCACTTTCTGCTCTTGTACTACTCTCATCAACCTGGATAATGTATAAGAATGGTCACATTATTAATGAGCATAACTGAAAGAATACAGACTGATCCCAGGGAAATTTGAAGCTCTCAAAATAAAAATCAAATCAAGCACAATCAGTTATATAAATAGAGTGTGAACCAAAACTCATATTCTGGGACAAGGATCTCCTCATTTTTATGCTAGGGGCAGTAATTTCTGCACTAGGTACAGTTACAGTGTGATTATAAAATATAAAACTGATAAAGAAACTAACTTTTAAAATTAGCCTCCAGGTGTAATTATACAAACAGCAGCATCACCTTCTGAGCAGTGTCACTGGACATGTCTACATGAGATGTTTACTGCAGAGTTGCCTAATTAGCTCCGCAGTAAATGTCTCAGTGTCTATACGTGTGCCCCTATTAGGGCTCAGTAAACTAATAAACTCTGCCTCAGGGTAGTACTTGTAAATACAAGTACTATCAAGCAATGGAGCATTTTAGTACACAGCAATGCATGTGCAGATGTTGGCTGCGGCCAGAGGGTGCTTCAGTTGCTTCCCTGCACTGAAGCAATCTTGTGCCCCAGCCACCCTCTCTGCAGCACATTGAGCCAGGTCAGAGCAGCCCTGGGTTGGCATACTGAAACCCTGAGCCCCCTGCCAACTCAATGTGCTGCAGTTCCTGGCACATATGTAAACACAGCACCCAGGAGCAATAAACTCCACTTAGATATGCACTGAAATCTATTGATTTGAAATAATCGAACAAGTACATGTGTGCACTATCATGCATGTTCTGCTACACCCATTACAAAACTGAGCTACAGCCCCACAATCTTCAGTTAAAATTGATTTTGTTTTATTTTCCTTTCCCTCATGTTTTATTTAAAATGCTCATTGTATTTGAGCGCTCATGTGGACGCGACCATTGTGTCCATCTGCTGAACACTTTAAATGCCTCGATACCAATGCAAGAAGAATACAGTATTCTAAAAACCAAAAGGATAATGGGGATTGGTCATTTTTTATTCAGTTTGTTTGTCATTTGGTGACTAGTCCCTTCTATGTGAAAGTTGAAAACAAATTAACTGGCTTAGAGCAGTACTGGTCAACCCCCGGCCCACAGGCCAAATACAGCCTGTGGAGCCATGACATCCAGCCTATGGTTTTCTGATGGGTCTAGGAATTTGGCAGCAGGGAAGCTGTGGCAGCATAAATTGTGCCCCACTCCCGCTCCCCCTGCTGTCTAATTTCCTACCCTGTGGGAAGCCCTGAAGGTGGGATGATGTGGCCTTGCATGCTAGATCACCAGTCCATGGTGGCACTACCACTCTGTGGTTCGATTCAGTGTCCAGGGTCAGGCTAGCATGAAGCCCAGTCTGATACACAGAATCAGGCAGATGTGTAGCTGGACCTGACACATGGGATCAGACCAGCTCATGACCAGATCTGGAATATGGGATTGGGTCAGTGTATGCCTGGATCTGGTATGCAGGATCAGGTGACACATGTGGTCAGGCTGGCAAATGCAATTGTGGGTGGGATCCAGCCTGTGGACTGGCCCCTTGCCACTCATCTGACCTGCAGGGCCAGAAGGTAAAACACCAGAGGCTTAAAGAATGCTTTAAAATTCTGCAGATGTCCCTGAAAAGCTGACAAGAAGATAACAAAGGGAAGACCTAGAATCCATTTAGAATGAGCAAAATCCTCTAATTTAGGAAGTACTTGTGTGTGCAATTGACATAAAATAATAAGCAGATTCAGCTATTCCTATTCTTGTCTATACTAGTGAACACTTGTGAAACTTCCAGATAAATCAGTCTAGGATTTCTTGCCTTGCTTACATAGAATTTAGGTACTTTGAAATACAGGAGAGGTGGATGAGGTATGTGGATGATGAATTAAAATGCTGTAGCTCAGAATGCAGACATCAGGCTCTCTTAAAGCAAGATCCCCCCCACAAAAAGCACGGAAGTACCTACATTGCACTTTTGCTGGAATGTAGAAGCCATTTGTTGTCCATGCCATTTGTCTTCCTACTGACCACTTAGAGACTTCAGAGGCTGAAATTGCCTAATCATAGCCAATAAATTTGTTTAGGTGCATAGAGTTTTGCTATTGCTCAAACCAGAGGTTTCATCAACTTGTTTAGCTAGATGTTTCAGTGCTCCTAAAGAATGTGCAGCTCAGAGCACAACATTCACAGGGCCAGAGACAAAATAAATTATAGGAACCATGACATCTGTAGCAGAGAGCCTTTCCCTGTGTCTCACCTTTGCTCCAGTTAAATGAATGTTAATATATTTTAGCTGATGACATTTTTTAACAAAAAATTCATAAATAGTCTCTGGAGCAAAGACTAGAAGCTAGGACTTTCCCGCCCAGGGGCATTGCTTATTACAGAGCCTGGTCCCATCTTGCTACTTCTCTTTCTGTCCCCATGAACTTGATTCTATTATCCACAGTGGCACAGTCTCAACAGGATCAGTAAACAGTACTAGGGCTGCGCGAAACAGCACCATTTTGTTTCAACTTCCATTTCACCGTTTCAATGGGACAGTGGTTTTTTTTAAGTTTCATTTCATTTTGAAGCACTGTTCCATTTTGTTTCATCAAAACTGTCTTGATGCTGTTTCCATGTTTTGCCCATAGGCTATAATGGGGAAGCACAAAACTGCCTATAACTTTGTTAGTTTTTGTCAGATTTTAATGAAAACCACAGAGATGGTAGCCCCTTCTGAAGGCATGAAGACTACCAAGGTTCAAGGAGATTGGTACAGGGGTTTCTGGGAAACTACACCTCAAAATCTTGAAAGCAAAACTTGTGTCACTTGTAAGTGTGAAGACACAGGAGGGTGAAAACAGCAAGTATGGTAGCCCTGCTGAGGCCACAAAGCCTGACAAGTTTCAAGGGGATAGGTACAGGGGTTTCTGGGAAACAGTACTTCGAGCTGCTAACAAGCAAAACTCATGTCACATGCGTGTTAAGGCACAGCAGGGTAAAAACTGCAATCATGGTAGCCCCTGCTGAGGCCGTTAAGTCTGCCAGGATTCAAGGAGATAAGTACGGGGGTTTCTGGGAAACTGCACCTCAAGCTGATGACAAGCCAAACTTGTGACATGTGACTGTGTGTGTGTGTTAAGGTGTGCCCTCACTCACGCTGGGACCTCTACATGACGTGGTAGTGTACCCTAATGAGGTCTCCTCCTCCCCTACAGCCTCAGACCAGTCCACCACTTTAAATGACAACAGGTAATAACTTAGTAAGCAACACAGTAGCACCAGCAGTATCTCAGGCAGCCAAACAGTCACAGTCAATATCAGAGCAGTCCTTCCCCCATCTTCCCGCTCCCTCTCCTTACTTTCTGTTTCCCTGCAGGCAAGCCCAGCTTTAGCTTCAAAACTCAAAATACTTCCAAAGTTTTGAAATGTTTCGACTGCCCTCATTTCGTTTCGAGGCTGTTTCAAAGCCCTCTGTTTCATTTTGATTTTTCTGTTTCAAGCTCAAAATGAGTTGAAAGAGTGTCAAAACAAAACAGCTGGTGAAATTTCACACAGCTTTAAATAGCATTGCTATCCAGCCCTGCCTCTAGATTAATGGTTAAAGCACACATTTGGGAAGTGGTGAAACATGAGTTTGAGCCTCCCTCAAGTTATGGAGAACAGTGAACCTAGATCTCCCACTTCCTGCATCAGCATTCCAGCCAGAGCCAATTAAACAAAAGATGGACGATAGCACCAGCAGGAGCATCCAGTGCCATTTCTCCATGTATGTTTGATGATACCCTCAGAAGGGTCAACCAAATGTTTTCACCCGATCACTTATTTTGTTGCTTCCCTTTATTTTGAAATATTTAAATCTATGCCATATATTTGTTTTTCTCTTTTTCTTCTGTTGACAGTGAGTATTTTTATACAGAATTTTAAACAATACCAGTGACTAGGCATCTCTATTAAACCTCACGCTGCAGAGGAAGCAATTATGTCACCTTATCTGGGACTTTCTCTCTCTATCTCTTGCACTCTCTGATGATCTTACAGTGAAAATAATTTATGCGGCATTAAGACACAAAACAAGCCCTCAGAGATGCAAAGGAAGACAGGGACTAGCAATCCGACATTGCATTATGTGAGTGCAACTAATCATAAGGGTTGCCTTCACTTTCAGTAGAACATGACCAGAATTACTTAGACTGTGGATTTGCTGAACAGCGAAAGTCATGCATCAGCCAACTCAGCTTAAAGAACTACACCACTGGATTAATCAATACCAAGTGAGAAAGGAAATTTTGTTTTTTTTAACTCTTAAGCTAGTTATAATACATATTAAATAGGGCTGTGCAAAGCTTTGGGTGCTGAGTAAATTTGGAGGAGATTCAGCCCAATTTGGTGGCCAAATCTTCAAATATGAAGCGAATCAGGGGACCAATTAAAAGCTCCAAATTGATTCGAAGCTCTCTGAATCAATTTGGAAAAGATTCGGAGAACTTTGGTGATTCAGGCAGTCTCCACTGACTGCAGCAGGGAGCTGGACCCAGGCTGGTAAGTAGGAGGCAGGGAAAAGGAGGCTGAAGGATGGGGGAAGAGACCATGAGGGGGACCCTTGGCAGGTCCCATCCTCTGCCTGCTCCCCAGACCCCCTGAGCTCCCCACAAACCCTGTCCACTCGCTCCCCCCACCATGGCCGCCTGCCCACCCCAGCTCCTGGATCTTTCAAAAAAAGCCCCTGGCTCACTGGCTGTTACCAGGTGGGGGGGGGCAATCCCTGCTGTCCCCCACTGCCTCATGCTGAAGGGGGGGCTCTGCTACAAGCCCCCCGCCCACTGTCTCAGCCCCCACCATGGCTGCCCCGTCAGCCCCGGCCCTTTAAAAAATAAACAACAAAAGCCCTGGACTCACTGGCTGCTGCAGCAGCCTTGGGGCCTCTGTGACCTCATGGAAGAGCCCCCCATGCAGCCTGGCAGGAGTCAGTGGGTTGGGGCTTTTTTTTTTTAAAGGGCTGGGAGCAGGGGCAGGTAGGGAAGCTATGTGGGGGTCTGGGCAAGTATGTAGGGGTTGGTGGGATTATGACAGAGCCCCCCCACACAACGTGGGGCAGTGGGTGGTGGCAGGGATCACCCCCTGCCCACACCAGTCAGTGAGCATGGGCTTTTTTTTCCCAAAGAGCTGGAAGCTGGGTCCAGGCAGAGCAGCTATTGAGAGTGGTTGGGGGATGGGACCTGTGTGATTTGGAGATTCGGCTGACTCAGCAAGAGCTGAATCTCCAAATCAGATTTGGTCGAATTGATTCAGGACAGTGATTCAAATCACCAAATTGAATCATTGTCCCTCAAATCGGCCAGATCCGAATCCAAAGTTAATATTAGCCTCTTCACACGGGCCAATTATTAAAGCATAAGCAGTTTTCAGGTAAGAGGATGTGGGATCCTGAGCTTTCCTCATGTTGCAAACAGTTTAAACCCTGCCAAGGCAGTTGGAACATTTGGCATCTCATATATATTCAGTTGCCTATCTGACATGGACACCAGCTTACAAGGTCCAAACTGAGGACCCCCCCTCCCATCCTGTCATATGACACAACATTTACAATATCAGCTCTGAGATGATGTTCTCAGACATAGATGTAGTTCCTGCCATGTATACTTAAGTGAGGTGGTGAGGCAGGATAACAAAGCTTGTACTTTTGTTGGGAACTCTAGGACTATTCTGCACAAAAAACATTTCAGTATTACTAAATACATACACAAAAGTTCCAAGTTAAAGTGACTTTTTATATATAGAAGAACAGATTATAAGTTGTCCAAAAATACAGGTTTCTTTCTTAGCTGGCTTCAATACTTTTTTTTTTCTCTTTGGGGAAGGAATCACCAGGCATGGATATGCTTGGTATTTATTTGTAACAAAATACATGGACTGTTTTTTCCCCTTTTTCTCAAGCAGTGAAAGCAAAGGATATGCCAGTGTATGTGTCTTGTGAAAGGAAACATCAGAGATCACTATAGGATATTACTATTGTTGGGGATTTTACTTACACTTTATTTTGCACTTTTAGTTTGAATATGTAAATGGCTACATAAGTCACACAGCATTGGAGAATCAGATCTTGTAAACTGGACTGATAGATATCTCTACATCATTTGAACCTGAATGACAGAATAAAGGAAAGGCATCAGGTACTCTAAAAAACTAGTAATATTATTTTCCTACCATCTTAAACACTTTTGTCTCCCTTAGCTTACCAAAAAACTAAAAAATAAACTATTTCAGGCATATTAGACCTATTTAGATTATTTTTAATAAGGATGACATGACTGACAAGCAATCAAGGGGCCAAATGCTATTCAGTTTCCTCTCAGATGTGACCTATTTTGTACTGCCTGAGATAAGACAGCATGATGATGGCTTATTATTTATCAAAGTCCTGTGCAATAGATTACACTTACTACTACTTGTCTTAAAAAGCACTATATATGAAGAACACTGAATATTTTAAAACTGGTTTTATTTTTATTCTGGTTTGGAAATTGAGTAAGCAGCAAGAAACCCAGAGAGTAGACCCCATTTGTGTTAATTCTTAGGTTCACCTACATCCACTAACTAGGACTAATACTGTGGTCCAGAGGAATGATAGGTATAGAATACATCTGAAACGCTGAGTGTAGAAAAGCCACACAGCTCTTGTGGTGTTAAGTTGATCCAGCTAAAGAAGAGAGGAGAGCATAGGCTTTAACTTGACCAATTCCACATGCATGAAATTCTACAATGCCTTGTCCACGCTAGACTCTTCAAATGTAACTGTTCTTCTTTGTCATGTCTCCAGTCCAGCCTTTCTATATGGTTGGTTGTCAATGTTCTGCACAGGCCTCTGGTGTTGGTGTCGTCAGATTTTGTAGGGTGTATTGTGGTGCTAAAGAGCATCTCAGGAAATGATCCATAGTATGCTTCTGCTCACAAACGCATTGGTTGGTTGTGTAGAGGCCCTATGATTTCATGAGAAAATTGTATCTGTTGAGACCCACTCTCAGTCTGTTCAGGCTTCACCATGTGTACTGTTTGTAGTTGAAGCCGGATGCTAACTCCTGACATTGGGGAGGTAATTGGCTCCTCTCAACAGCGTTGTCACCTAGTTTCTCCCATTCTTTTTGCCAGAGGGTAGTTCTGGCTGATTCCAGTGATGTGGTCAATGCTATGGTATAGGACTAAAAACTATTTCTCCATGAGAGGCAACAGTGTGCTGTTGCCCCCATATAGTGGGTGATTGTCATCAGACTCTTGTACCTGCTGGTCAATGTTGCCTTCTACTTTACTCCTAGTGTAAGTGGAGGCTATGTCAGATAATTTGTATGGGCAGGGAACAGGGGTAAGTTTTAAGCAGCTGTTATAATTCTGCGTGTCTCATTTAGGGCAGTGTCAATATGTTTACTGTGACTGAGCATCCCCAGGTGGTGCAGGTATATTCAGCCACACACAAACAAAGTGCTAAGGCAGTAGCATGTAGGGTGGATGGATGTGCTCCTCACTTGGAATTTGCGAGCTTACGCAGGTGGTTGCTTCATATGTTGACCTTGGCTTTGGTATTTAATATGTCCTTTTTGTAACTAAGTGTATGGTCCAGTGTTACCACTAAGTAAACCAAACACCAATCAAATATGCCAGTTAGAAAAGGTTAGCTAACAATGCTCCTTTGAATGCTAGTCTATACAGAGCCTCTGCATCAGATTCAACTCTTTTGCTAACCTAGCCCACCCTATCATGGAGACAACTTAGAGAGGATAACAGAGCAGTGTTTTCACCCTCAACTTGCCTGAAGGTCTGCTGAAGGTCAGCTTTCACATCCAACCACATTGCTCTGCTGACAGAGTCTGCATGTCTTGCCAAAGATCCCAGATTCCTCTGTGCCTCCCACTTTTGAGGCTGGGTGCTTGCAAGTGTCCATGTGTGAGTTAAGCTACACCTTATACAAGCAAAGTAAACGTGGTTCTCCATTTGTTTCTCTGGTTCTCCATCTGTTTCCTTATTTACAAAATAAGAACGGTAATACTCACAGTCTCACTGATCTGTTTTATGGTTTCTAAGATACTTTGAAGCTCTTGAGCATAATTTAAGTTCCAAGAATTAACAGGTTTTTCTAATTCTTTTTGTACCATCTCCTAGCGTAGGTTGTTGAAGCTTTTCTTTAACTTACTCAGGTCTTGTAGAATAATAATGTGGAAACAGAGAAAAAAGATGCTATCTATGTCAACACTCCATTGAGAAAATAATTAGTAACATACACGCTTAACAACTTGAACTATCTACTTCCACACCTGCCAAGAACCAGGGGTTAGAAATCGAGTCTGGAAGAAAAGCCACTCAGGAAAATTTTACTTGTAAAAGGAAGCTTCCTCAAAGAGAAGGACCTCTCTGACAAACATCTGAACATTGCAGCCCAGCTAATTTGTTCGAGTGACCTTAAAATATTCTTATTAAATAGGGAACGACTACTGCTGATAAAAGATTAATTTAGTATTTTTTTTCTAGCTGCCATGCTACAAGTGGCTCCCTTATCCAAGGCTGGAATTGCTGCACCTGCTTCCTGAGCCTATATAGACAATAGTACCCAAGTCCCACTAAATCTCTGATTCATTTTATTTTCAATTTAAAGCAAATGTGGAAGTCCCTTGGCTTGTAAACTTATCATAATAGGTATTTTAAACAACGGAAAGTGCAACAGCAGAGCAACTGTCTTTGATGTTGTCCTCAGAGGGAACAATCACTCTTATAAGGTTGTGCTGCTTCATGCTAGAGGCTGCCTTCCAATATTACCTCTCCCTGGTTCACCTGATTCAGAACCTGTCACTTTACTGAAGGGGAAAAAAAATCCCAAATAGCTCTGGGGGATTCATAAGAGATAAACAGTTGCTTACATAACAGGTACTCAAGAGATGGGAGAAATGACTCTCACTGTATCATATCATCGCTGTGATAAAATATAATGCCAGCTGACAGTGTTCTACCAAGGTTAAAGCAATTCACTGGTCCTGCCTAGGCTGTTGCTTAAATACCCTTATGGAAAGCATCTTTTTAAACAAATCTCTAATATTTCATAAACTTTAGACATAGTTACTTCCCTGATAGGTACCTCTTTTATTTTACGTTATTGGACAAAAGAATAACCACTGTCAAACCAGGTTACCTTTTTGGAAGGGAGATTTTTTTTTCTCTTTTTACTTTCAGAAACGTTTCAGGCTTAGTGTGAATCAGATGTAGCAAAAAAAAAAACCCTGGGCCTGTTCTGGTTTCACGTCCATCTTCTCAAGAAAGTGGATTTGCACTGCTCTTAAAAGCAGATCCTGGTATGTAAAGAGCAAATATAACTGTGAAACTGAAAGTATTCATAAGTATTCTCTGTCCCTAGGGATGTGTGCTACATAGCACAACAGAATTGCTAACTGAGAAACAGTTCCCAGTATGTCCACTTAATGGAAGGGAAACAGAGCTTAATACATATGGTTCAGTAGCTTCCACCCACATTCGATTTGATCTAAACAGAGCTCTTTTGCCTGTTTTAAATTCAACATGGCACTTCCCTTGAACCAAGAGGTTAAGTACACCAAGTCATATGACTGCCCTAACATGGTGATGGTCCAGTTGAATAATGATGACTGGGAGTCAAAACATTGGGAATGCAAATTATCATCTGAGTCATACCTGTTAAACTGGATTAACTAATGCATTGCCTCCGCTTAGCAGGCATACAGATAGAAATGACACTGGCATGGAAGTTAGATTGGGCAGAGAGAAGAACGGCTGAAAATACAGAAAAAACATTTACTCACTTGGCCTCTCATTCATTGTCTTCAAATAACAGAATCACCTCAGGAAATTTGCTGCTGCAATCATAGGCCAATTGTCATAGGCCAATGTTCTCACAGATAAATGTAACAGAGATGAATACGGAAAATATTGAATGAAGTTTTCATGGAAGAGCTAATGAATTATATATTATTACTATCACGCTGTACAGGTCTATTTAAATACACTTTGTGACTCATGAGTGGTGAACTAGGGGATATAAACTGCAAGGGCCTTTGTAACTTGTTTGCTAATGTCACATAAATTATGAAAGCAGATAGAGAGTGTCAAAATAGTTCCACATATTAGGTTCTCTCCTCCCATCCAACAGGAAATGTCAGGAATTTTAGGAACTTATTTAGCCTTAAAAGTGAAACCAATTGGTTGTCTAAAAATTGACCTTCCAATATACCATCCAATATGTACAGCAAATCACCTATTTTCATATACTTTTAATAGGAGTTTACATAATAGCTCTATCACTACCAAATGGCAAATGTTGAGATTTTAATGTTACCCAATGAACCTTTGACTGTTATACCATAAATATAAAAACCTGACACATGACCTGTGATTAGAAACAAACCAAGCAAAATATTGCCACTTCCTTCTCTCATTTGTGGAATTTATGACTCCTGGGGGTCACATAGTTAAATACTGTAGCTAGATTTTAGAAAGAGCTGTATGGTGTTATGACACCCATCATCCCAGTATGGCATTGCATAATTCACTAGGTGAATTATAGCTTTTTCCTTATATGCCTGATCCTTTAGCAGTGACTTCAGTAGGTACAGAATTGTGCTCTGTTAAACTTCTTCTAAATCATTGGAAATATGATATACTACTGTCAAAGCATGGATACTGCATTTGATGCACCATTGATCTGATTTGTGGT
Source organism: Crocodylus siamensis (assembly GCF_052110815.1). Taxonomy (NCBI): domain Eukaryota; kingdom Metazoa; phylum Chordata; order Crocodylia; family Crocodylidae; genus Crocodylus; species Crocodylus siamensis. The sequence goes on along the minus strand of NC_143396.1, from coordinate 93,201,465 downwards.
GTTAAATCTTGAGTTCTTGCTGTACAAATATATTAGTTTCTACTGACTAATGGTATGTCACACTGCTACACAATGGGCATGTCTCCACTAGACATTTACTGTGGAGCTGCCTAATTAGCTCTGCAGTAAAGTCTCTGTGTCTATGTGTGCCACCCTATTAAGCCACGGTTAACTATTAAATGCCACTGTAAGTTAGTACTTGTAAATACAACTACTATCCTGCAGGGGCATTATTTAGTGCACAGCAATGCATGTGTAGACAATGATGGAGCTGCCTGAGGCACAAGGGTGCTTCAGTGCAGGGGCTGCCTGTCAGCTGCCCTCTGCAGCACACTGAGCCAGATTGGAGCAGCCCTGGCCTGGCATGCTAACCCCACCAGGCCCACTGCCAGCTGGGGCTGCTCAGACCTAGCTCAACAAACTGTGGTCCCAGGTACATGTGTAAACACGGCACTTGGGAGCAATGAACGCTGGCATGATATGCACCGGAGTTTATTGCTTTGCATTAATTGCACAGGTAGATATACCCAGTGGTCACTAATGGCATTGCTGCTAACCAACAGCATTTGTAACCCCTGAAACCAATAACGATATTCTCATGAATCTTGATGTCTGTAATTTGACTGTAAGCCCCTTGTAATGGATTGTGTTGATCTTTGTGTACCTAACAAACTTTGAACACTGTACAAATAAAGAAAAATAATACATTGAAATAAACGTAATAATCTCGAAATGCTTTCGTCTCTGAATTGACCTCACTGTAAGGAAATAAAGGCATGATGTGAATGATAAGCAATCAGAAAAATTTCATTAATATCCTGCACCTTTAAGTAATATGAAAGCATTGGTTTCATGAAAATAAATGTATGTGTATAAGTGTCCATGTGTATGTCTAGAAAGAGCAATTTACACAAGGATATGGAATCAAATGAACTGCATATAATGTTTCAATAGTATGATATATATGTATTTTAACATATCTACAAATTTCCATACTGTAAGCTCTGTGTTCTTAACAGAATAATGTTTTTATCCAGAATCTAGAAGCTAAGCTGATGGTGTGCAACAAAAGTAGATGGACTTTCAGGAACTTGAACAGGATAGAATAGAATTGTACTTAGGTGCCCATGCCTGCTTGGATATCCTATAAGCAAAATAGGATATAGCTCATAATGTTTCTTTCTTTCTGCAGCTATAAATATCACTATCAGATTAAGTATTTTCTAGGGAAGGATTGCTGAGCACTAAACTTTTTCAGATTATTCTTTGAAAAGTTGTTTTCCATGATGGGTCCCTTTGAAATACTTTATGCAACAGACTCACCCCTCCTTCCTCCCTTGCTTTGGCCTTCTCAGTGGGAAAAGATTTCCTCTGGAGATGGTGAATACCACTTTCTTGTGATAACATATGTGAAAAGAAGCTTCTAGACTGTAACCTGGTGCAAAATCAGCTATGTGTTTAAAACAAATGCTATTATAAAGTAGTATTCTGCTTTCTGATTTAATAAAACTCACAATGTAAATAGTTTGCTTTGAGTTTTCCTTCCTTTTAATATAAAAAATCTAATATAAAGTATATGCTAAGAGAAGTCTCAGGAGTGCTGTAGCATCACTGGAATAATAACATAGGACCTGAAATTTGCAGCTATCTACTTTTGGCTTTGTGTCAGTAGGTGAAATGCTGCTCTAAGTTATACAAAAAATCAAGTTAAAATAAAAATCAAGAGTAATGGCATTCACTTTTCCAGAATTTCTCTGGATTTATGCCTTGTACAGTGGAATGGAGCCCAGTATAATTTTATTCTTTTTATTCACTTTTCCTTAGTAAACTCAAGGAAAAATATCTTCTTCTAACAAAAGAATAATACTTTAATGCTGTGCTAAGATGCCTGGCATTATTTAGAATGTAATATAGCATTTCATAGATTCATAGATTCATAGATGCTAGGGTCGGAAGGGACCTCAATAGATCATCGAGTCCGACCCCCTGCATAAGCAGGAAAGAGTGCTGGGCCTACATTACCCCAGCTAGATACACATCCAACCTTCTCTTGAATACCCCCAGGGTAGGGGAGAGCACCACCTCCCTTGGGAGCCTGTTCCAGACCTTGGCCACTCGAACTGTGAAGAAGTTCCTCCTAATATCCAATCTAAATCTGCTCTCCTCTAGCTTGTGGCCATTATTTCTTGTAACCCCCGGGGGCGCCTTGGTGAATAAATACTCACCAATTCCCTTCTGTGCCCCCCTGACGAACTTATAGGCAGCCACCAGGTCGCCTCTCAACCTTCTCTTGCGGAGGCTGAAAAGGTCCAGTTTCTCTAATCTCTCCTCGTAGGGCTTGGCCTGCAGGCCCTTAACCATACGAGTGGCCCTTCTCTGGACCCTCTCCAGGTTATCCGCATCCTTCTTGAAGTGCGGCGCCCAGAATTGCACGCAGTACTCCAGCTGCGGTCTGACCAGCGCCCGATAGAGGGGAAGTATCACCTCCTTGGACCTATTTGTCATGCATCTGCTGATGCACGATAAAGTGCCATTGGCTTTTCTGATGGTTTCGTCACACTGCCGACTCATGTTCATCTTGGAGTCCACTAGGACTCCAAGATCCCTTTCCACTTCCGTGCCACCCAGCAGGTCATTTCCTAGGCTGTAGGTGTGCTGGACATTTTTCCTCCCTAGATGCAGCACTTTGCATTTCTCCTTGTTGAACTGCATTCTGTTGTTTTCTGCCCACTTGTCTAACCTGTCCAGGTCTGCTTGCAGCTGTTCCCTGCCCTCCGGCGTGTCCACTTCGCCCCATAGCTTAGTGTCATCTGCAAACTTGGACAGAGTACATTTCACCCCCTCGTCCAAGTCGCTGATGAAGACATTAAAGAGTATCGGACCAAGCACCGAGCCCTGCGGGACCCCACTGCCCACACTCTTCCAGGTTGAAACCGACCCATCCACCACAACTCTCTGGGTTCGACCCTCCAGCCAATTCTCCACCCACCGGACTGTGCAGTAATCCAAGTCACAGCCCCTTAACTTGTTCACCAGTATGGGGTGGGATACCGTATCAAAGGCCTTCCTGAAGTCCAAGTATACGACATCCACCCCTCCTCCTGCGTCGAGGCGTTTTGTGACCTGGTCATAAAAAGAGACTAGATTGGTCAGGCACGATCTACCTGCCACGAACCCGTGCTGGTTTCCCCTCAGCATAATTTGTCCTGCCGGGCTCTCACAAATGTGAGCCTTGATGATTTTCTCAAAGATTTTGCCAAGGATGGAGGTGAGACTGACTGGCCTATAGTTACCCGGGTCCTCCTTCCTCCCCTTCTTGAAAATGGGAACCACATTGGCCCTTTTCCAGTCCTCCGGGACTTGACCCGTGCGCCACGAGCATTCAAATATTCCCGCCAGTGGCTCTGCAATGATGTCGGCCAGTGCCTTCAGTACCCTCGGATGGAGCTCATCCGGGCCTGCCGACTTAAAGGCATCCAGTTCCTCCAAGTGACCCTGCACCACCTCAGGGTCCACGCATGGAAGTCTGGTGCCTTGCTGCTGCCTCCCTACACTCCCAGTGAGAGACTTGTCATGCCTCTCACTTAGGAACACTGAGGCGAAGAACTCGTTGAGGAGTTCAGCCTTGTCCCCTCTGTCCGTCACCAATTGTTTCTGCCCATTTAGCAGGGGTCCTATTCCTCCCTGTGCCTTCCTTTTACTCCCTATATATCTAAAAAACAATTTCTTATTGTCTTTTACTTGGGTTGCCATCCTCAGCTCCATGGTAGCTTTGGCCTGTCTAACTGCCTCCCTACAAGCACGAGCAGAAGAGGTATATTCCTCTTTGGTGATCTCTCCCTGTTTCCACTTTTTATGTGCTCCCCTTTTGGCCCTTAGTCTGCCCTGGATTTCTCTGGTCAGCCAGGGAAGCCTCCTGGCCCCTTTCCCTCTTTTACCTCGCACGGGGATCGTCTCGCTTTGTGCGAGAAGGATAGCTTCCTTAAATAAAATTGATTTATTATCATCATCAATCCTTCAGTAACTGGAATCTCAGAGGGAACATAATAGCTAATGTAGGCATCAGTGGACACGTCATTGTTACCTCGCACAGTCATTTAGTACTTGCTTTAGCTTTAGTAAATACTAAATGGCTGTGCACTGCACAGTCCTGATGGCATATGGGTTGTTTCCTACCCTACTGCACAGTAGCGCTGGCATCACAGTTCATGCCCGCTGAAGCAACGGTGCCCTAGTGATGAGTTACATCACCATGGCTTATTACAGAGATGTAGCAGCTCGTATAGATGTGCCCAGTGAGTTTAGACTGTTATCACCTCCCTGAGCCCTTTCTTTTGTGATAATACAGCCATTTTCCAAGTTAAGCTGTGCTGTTGTGGCATCCCTGTCAAGAAACACCAATGCACAACAAAACAACTGGCGTTATGCTTATACCGCTCGTTATTCTTGTTATAGTAGGTAGGGTCGGAAGGGACCTGAGCAGACCATCAAGTCTGACCCCCTGCCATAGGTAGGAAAGAATGCTGGGGTCAAATGACCCCAGCTAAGTGAAAGCCCAGCCTCCTTTTGAAGACCCCCAGGGTAGGAGCGAGCACCACTTCCCTTGGAAATAGGTTCCAGCTCCTGGCCACCCTGACTGTGAAATAGTGCCTCCTGATGTCTAGCCTGAATCTACTCTCGGTCAACTTATGGCTGTTATTCCTCATTCCAGTAGTGCTCAGGGGAACAGGGACTCTCCCATAGCCTGCAGGTGCCCCTTGGCCAGTTTGTAGATGGCCACCAGACCCCCTCTCAGCCTTCTCTTGTGGAGTCTGAACAGGTTCAGGTCCTGTAGCCTCTACTCGTAGGGTCTGCCTTGCTGCCCCCTAATCATGTGAGTGGCCCTCCTCTGGCTGCTATTGTTGCTATTATTATTTTGCAATGTTCTAACATAGTGCTTTCCATTAGTGAAAGGGCTGGCAACCTACAATCTGTGGACCAGATCTGGTGGGGAGGTTGCTCCAGCTCCAGCAGCAGGGGGCTTTGCCTGGGCTGTGGCTGGGCCACAGGAAGCTTTGCCTGTACCATGACTGGGCTACGGGGATAAGCAGCAGCAGGGAGAAGCAGAAGCCATGGTAGTGGTGGCAATGGCTGAGTCCTAGCACCTGTCCTCCTAGGACCCAAGCCAGGTCATTCCATTCCACTGCTAGAAAATATTACCAACTCCTGGATTAGCACACCTCAAAACTTTTTATAAAGGAAGTAGGTATTATTATCCCTATTGTATGTAGGCACAGAGAAATGAAGGCTGCCTGCCCTCCAACCTTTTTCATGCATACTTACAGACTATTCCAAAACAGAGGTCACAAGCACAAACTGCTCAGACTACATCAACCACATCCCAATAGGAGGATGACAGATACCTATAATACTCAGCTGACGTCTGCTGTAATTTCTAAAGCACCTGATCATATAATCTCGTATGTGATATGAGTATACAGTATTGCATTTACCACAAAAAAGAGAGAAATCTAAACTATTGTGAAATATCTTTCACAAGTCTTTTCTGAAGTAACGCCGAAGAGGGAGAGAGATCCTATCATGAAAAATAGATCTAAGGCAGACTGCATATGTTGAATGCTGTGAAAGTGCAATAGAATGCCACTCATCTAAAGAGGCTGAAATGACACTTTTGTAATAGCAAGTAGTTTGTTTAGACAATTATAAATATATAATTGAAAATTCATCTAAGGAACCATCATCTTTCTTGATTTTGAATTGCACTCCTCCCATTAAGTGCTTAAACATTTATAGGAATCCTGCGCTGTTCAATCTCTGACATTCAGGTAATGTGACTTTGACAATGCTGACTGCAGGAATAATTCTGAAAAAACCAATACATGATAAGATTAAGAACGTCTCTTTCCCTTTCCTTCTCCTTTCTCCTCCCTTCCAGCTCTAAAAATTATGAGCACTGAAACGATCTTTCCTGAACCAAAATAAAATAGGAATATTGGAATATTATCTGCCACAATTTCCCATTATAAAACATATCACTGTGAAATTGTCCTAGAGGTAATATCTTAGTACTGGAAATTATTTGAGTTGGGTTATAATTAGCTAGATTTTTCCCTTAGTGTTTTTGTGAAACAATGTTAATGATTATGAACCCAAAGAGCTCTTTGCAGATCCCAAGTATACGGTGCAGCAAGCTTCCTGAAGCAAATCTACCAGTGCACCTTAGCTTTGATTTGAAAGTTCCTTATTATTCCAGTCCTAAGCTTTCCTTGATGAGAGACTACAAGTCGTGCCAAATTGCATAGTGGTTTTCACATCAGTAAGAGTACTATAAAAATTAAGGCCCTGTCATTTTGCAACTGTGACAGATAATATAATTCCAAAAATCCAGGCTGAGTTTCATTCCGAGAACATAGTTCAGCATGTTCACAAAGCAGCACTACTTTCTGGAACAGCACAATTGCCAGGTGGAGTGAGCCTCAGAACCTAAATGCATTCAACACAAGGATAAAAAAAATGGCAGCTCTGCACTTGAGGAGGACTGAAAAACTACCATATGAGAAAGAGTTGTTTTTATTTTGCTGCAAGACTGGAAGAGAAATATTGCATCACTGAACCCAGTTTCCTGCTGTCATAGGCAACCATATCATGTAAACCCCTTTTGTGAATGTATCAAACGCAACCTTCAATGTAGTTAGGTTTCTTGATCTGCTGCCCTTGTGGTGAGGCATTTGTTTGTGATCAGTTGATACTCCTTTGCTCTTCCACCAACATTGCTCTTCAGCTTCTCCCTTTCTAGTGTTTACCTTCATCATCATCTCTCCACACTGGATGAGCATAATTCCTTGGCTTCACATTAGAGAACTTCTTTATGAGCTGCAAACCTTAAGAATAATACATTTTCTATTGTTCTGAAAGCTTTTTGTCCTGCTTGTCTGGTATGGGTATATCTATCACTGGCTGTCAGAATCAGCGAAGTTAGGTTGTAATGCAATTAAGAATGTCCCAGAGAAAATGGAAGCAAGATTCAGGATTTCCCAACCCTAGAAAAGTAAAAGAATACATTTTCCCCTTTATCCAGCAGTACTGCTGAAGGTTACATCTGCAAAGATTGTTACCCTGTTATGACTCAAGCCTATTAGTTCACAGATACCAGACTAAGGAAATTACTTTCAGGAACCAAGAAAAGAGCATCATGAAAAAAAGGTAAAGAGCCCATGAGTATCTGTAGGTAGGGAAGAAACAGCTGTAAAAGTGAGCATGGAGCTGAATGTTTCATTTCTTTTGGGAAAGCCTGCTAAACATATTATTGAGAATTTAGTTATGCTCCAATGGACTACAAGAATGTTTGAGAACTCCATTTTATACACCATATGATAAAATGGCATGCTATTCCCTAACACATGGTACAGTAATTAATAATGTTTCTGGCTACACTGTGCTTCTGGGTAAGCCCACCTTTCCCTTGCCTTCCCTTATGAATGAATAAAATACCAGATTATTGTAATAGAAATATCAGTCTATCAGCTCAGCAAGATTCATTTGGCAGTAGAACCTTAGGAAAGATGTAGATTTTTCTGATTTTTTTTCTCCCTTCTCCATGTTATGTTATGTTATGATACGTTATGTTATGTCACATTGTATTGCATTGCATTTACTGGGAAGTTTTCTTTTTGGAGAGCTCCGAATACTGGAAGACCATGGAGTCCAGCTCCCTGCTCCTTTGAAGTCAGCTGGTGTCAAAGGATCCCAGCAAGATAAACGTCCAAATGTCTCTTAAAGGAGTCCAGAGTAGGTGCTCGCACCACCTCTGGTGGCAGTCTGTTCTAGGACCTGGGGGCTCAGACAGTAAAGAAGTTCTTCCTTATGTCTGTCGCGAAATGCCGGATTAGAGACTCCGACACCGCTTGGTGAGCCGCGGACTTTACGGAGCGGGTGAGTACACGGCTTGTGGGGCGTGATAAGAGGTGGCTCATCGACCGCCCTCGAGGTTCACCTTACTGGCGCAAGTAGGCGAAATGCTATACGCTTTCAAAGTTTATAGTAAAAGGGTTTATTCAACTCACCTGGCCTCACCCTCTTACGAATAAGAGGGGAGACCGGCTGGAGCGAAGTTGCAGCTAAAGTATAAGCGCGGAGGTATGGTAAAAGCGGGTATGCGGTTTAAGCTATGCTGAGAGGCTGATGTTCGTTGTCGTGTTTTCGAGGCCTTTGACGGGTTTTCGCTGGGATACGCCCAGACGGGAGGCTGAGGACCGGCAACAGGGTGATCAAGCCTGAGATTTATCCAGTCGTCTTCTCTGCCGTTTCCTGCTTCTTCGCCTCTTTATTGATGTTGGTTGGACCGCCTCTATGACACTAACTATGACATAAGCTAAGCGTGCAGGGATAGGATAGTTTCTTTTACATGGGTGTTGCTAGGCAGATTTTATATATAGGTTGTGTTTCTGCAAAGGTGAAACTTACAGGATAGAAAAGAAACTGACAAAGTATGCATGCGCAGCTTGATACAAAATTCGCGTGCACGGCAAATACAAAATTCGCGCGCACAGGAAAATACAAAATTTGCGTGCGTGGGAAAATACAAAATTCGCGTGCGCGGCAAATACAAAACTCGCGCGCTCTTTGCGCGTGCGATAGTATTTCGGTTATAGCTATTACTAAATAAACATTTTGGTTTGGGTTGACTTAAAAGATAAGACTATAAAGTTACATAAATGTGAAAAATGCCACGCGGCAGTTATACAAAATGAAATAAAACATTTACAATGTCCAGCCTGAAATGGTCTTGGAGGAGTTTGTGACCATTTGAACTTGCCATCTCTTGGGGTGCTCTGGTGAACAGGTGTTCCCCCAGATCCTGATCTATACCCCTTATATACTTGTAGACAGCCACCAGGTCCACCCTGAGCCTGTGCTTTTCCAGGCCGAAGAGTCCCATAGCTCTCAGCCTCTCTTCATAAGTCCTGTTCTCCTGCCTTCTGATCATGCACATGGCTCTCCACTGGACTCTCTCAAGCCTCTCCACATCCTTTTTAAATTGTGGAGCCCAGAATTGGATGAAGTACTCCAGCTGCGGCTTCAGCAAGGCCGAGTACAGCTGGAGAATGACATCCTGGGATTTGCTTGAGAAGCATCTATGAATGCAAGCCAGCGTTTTGCTCACTTTACCTACTGCAACATCACATTGGTGGCTCATGTTCATCTTGTCGTCAATTATGAGCCCCAAGTCCCTTACAGCCATGGTGCTAGCAAACATAGCACTGCCAAGCCTATAAGCGTGCTGTGGGTTTTTCTTCCCAAGGTGGAGTACCTTGCATTTTTCGGTGTTGCACGCCATCAGATTTTCATTCACCCATTTTCTGAGCCTGTCAAGGTCAGCCTGGTTCACCATCTTGTCCTGAGGTATGGATGCTTTGCCTCAGAGTTTGGTGTCATTGGTGAACTTGACCAGGCTACTTCTGATACCAATGTCCACATCATTAATGAAGATGTTGAAAAGGATAGGACCCAAGGATAGAACTTTGGGGGACCCCACTGGTCACATCACACCACGATGATTGACTTCTGTCGACTACCACTCTCTGGGTCCAACCTCAGAGCTAATTCCCCAGCCACTGGACTGTGATATAGCTGAGGCTGAAGTTGGCCAGTTTTTCTATGAGATGATCATGGGATATCAGATCAAAGGATTTTTTTAAATCAAGATATACAATGTCAATCTCTTTGCCCTTGTCCAGGTGATATGTCACCTGGTCATAGAAGGAGATGAGATTGGTCAGGTAAGACCTACCCACAACAAGCCCATGCTGGCTATCCCTCAGGAAGTTGCCATCAGCCAGTTTGTCAAGAATGGTCTCTTTGATCATTTTTTCCAAGATCTTCCCCAGGATAGAGGTCAGGCTGATTGGCCTTTCCTCTCTTTCTTGAAGATAGGCACAACATTGCTCTTCTTCCAACCTTGGGTACTTCACCTGAGTGCCACGAGTTCTCGAAGATCCGTGCCAGTGGCTGAGCTACGATGCTTGCCAGCTCCTTAAGTACCCTGGGGTGTAAACTGTCTGGGCCAGCTGACTTGAAGGTGTCCAGCTTCTCAAGGTGTTCCTTCAGAGGGTCTACATTGATGAAGGGTAACACCCTGGCTGTCCCATACTGTATTGAGCAGGGCTGTCCCTTGGGGCTGCTGAAAAACCAATGCAAAAAAACCATTTAGGAGGTTGGCTTTCTCCTGGGCGTCGGTTGTCAGTTGTCCCATATGGTTTACCAGGGGTCCAACGTTACCCTTGCTTTTCCTCTGTATCTCCACATATCTAAAAAAGGACTTTTTATTGTCATTAATATGTGTAGCCAGTTGGAGTTTTGTCACAGCCTTGACTTTCCTGGTTCATTCCCTACAAGTCCAGACCAGTGCAGAATACTCCTCCCTTGAGGTGGATCCAGTCTTCCATCCTTTATAGGTCTTTCTTTTTAGATGCAGGAGGTCCACTAGTTCCCTGCAGGGCCAAGGGGGCTACTGTGCCCTTTTGCTCCCTTTCCTCCGAGATGGGATAGACATTACTTGTGCTTCCAGATCACTCCCTTGAGGAGCAATACATTCATCCTGAGTTCCGCTCCCCTTCGAGTCATGGTCCCTTAGGGCCTTCACCAACAAGCCTCCTGAGCTTTTCAAAGTCAGCTTTCCTGAGGTTGAGGATTTCTGCATTACTGAGTGACTTACCTGCTTTACAGCAGATGATGGTGATCAGCTCATATTTGCTGTCTCCCAACTTCCCTTCAATCATTAGGTCAGTGATTAAGTCATCCCCCATTGCCAGTACCAGGTTGAGCAGTGCTTTGCCTCTCATCATTCCATAGACTTCCTGAGTCAGATAGAGGTCATCCAAGCATGAGGGAGCTTTGCAACCATTCGGATTTGGCTGAGTACTCTTCCCACAAGATGTCTGAGTAGTTGAAGTCTCCCATGGCAACCATGCACCGGGAGCATGCAGCCCCAGCCAGTTCCCTGCCAAATTCCTGGTTGAGTTCTTGATCCTGACCTAGGAGGTCTGTAGTAGACTCTCACCATTGTGTCCCCTGTGCCATGTTCACCATGGATTTTAACCCAGAGAGTCTCCAATTGTCCACCCTGGGTGCCAATGTCAGCTTGCAGGGATGTGTAGCTTTCTTTGACATAGAGAGCTACACCCCCACCCCTTATATCCACACAGTCTCTCCTGTACAAGATATAGCTGTCTATACCTGTGGCACAGTCATAGATAGAGTCCCACCAGGTCTCTGTTATCCCTATGAGATCGTAGTCATTCTTGTTTAGCAGGAGGACCAGTTACTCCTGTTTATTCCCCAGGCAGGTAGAGCTGTTTTTTGATATCACAAAAATATCAGTCTTTTAGCAAGACCACATTGTTCAGAAATGCTCCCTCCCATACAGCAGACTCAGAAAGGTCAGAATTTTCATCCACATTTTATTTGGGAAAAAAACAAGAATTTTTCTTCAGCTAGGCACAGATTCATAGATTCATAGATTCATAGATGCTAGGGTCAGAAAGGACCTCAATAGATCATCGAGTCCGACCCCCTGCATAAGCAGGAAAGAGTGCTGGGCCTACATTACCCCAGCTAGATACACATCCAACCTTCTCTTGAATACCCCCAGGGTAGGGGAGAGCACCACCTCCCTTGGGAGCCCGTTCCAGACCTTGGCAACTCGAACTGTGAAGAAGTTCCTCCTAATATCCAATCTAAATCTGCTCTCTTCTAGCTTGTGGCCATTATTTCTTGTAACCCCTGGGGGCGCCTTGGTGAATAAATACTCACCAATTCCCTTCTGTGCCCCCCTGACGAACTTATAGGCAGCCACCAGGTCGCCTCTCAACCTTCTCTTGCGGAGGCTGAAAAGGTCCAGTTTCTCTAATCTCTCCTCGTAGGGCTTGGCCTGCAGGCCCTTAACCATACGAGTGGCCCTTCTCTGGACCCTCTCCAGGTTATCCGCATCCTTCTTGAAGTGCGGCGCCCAGAATTGCACGCAGTACTCCAGCTGCGGTCTGACCAGCACCCGATAGAGGGGAAGTATCACCTCCTTGGACCTATTTGTCATGCATCTGCTGATGCACGATAAAGTGCCATTGGCTTTTCTGATGGTTTCGTCACACTGCCGACTCATGTTCATCTTGGAGTCCACTAGGACTCCAAGATCCCTTTCCACTTCCGTGCCACCCAGCAGGTCATTTCCTAGGCTGTAGGTGTGCTGGACATTTTTCCTCCCTAGATGCAGCACTTTGCATTTCTCCTTGTTGAACTGCATTCTGTTGTTTTCTGCCCACTTGTCTAACCTGTCCAGGTCTGCTTGCAGCTGTTCCCTGCCCTCCGGCGTGTCCACTTCGCCCCATAGCTTAGTGTCATCTGCAAACTTGGACAGAGTACATTTCACCCCCTCGTCCAAGTCGCTGATGAAGACATTAAAGAGTATTGGTCCAAGCACCGAGCCCTGCGGGACCCCACTGCCCACACTCTTCCAGGTTGAAACCGACCCATCCACCACGACTCTCTGGGTGCGACCCTCCAGCCAATTCTCCACCCACTGGACTGTGCAGTCATCCAAGTCACAGCCCCTTAACTTGTTCACCAGTATGGGGTGGGATACCGTATCAAAGGCCTTCCTGAAGTCCAAGTATATGACATCCACCCCTCCTCCTGCGTCGAGGTGTTTTGTGACCTGGTCATAAAAAGAGTCTAGATTGGTCAGGCACGATCTACCTGCCACGAACCCGTGCTGGTTTCCCCTCAGCATAATTTGTCCTGCCGGGCTCTCACAAATGTGAGCCTTGATGATTTTCTCAAAGATTTTGCCAAGGATGGAGGTGAGACTGACTGGCCTATAGTTACCCGGGTCCTCCTTCCTCCCCTTCTTGAAAATGGGAACCACATTGGCCCTTTTCCAGTCCTCCGGGACTTGACCCGTGCGCCACGAGCGTTCAAATATTCCCACCAGTGGCTCTGCAATGATGTCGGCCAGTGCCTTCAGTACCCTCGGATGGAGCTCATCCGGGCCTGCCGACTTAAAGGCATCCAGTTCTTCCAAGTGACCCTGCACCACCTCAGGGTCCATGCATGGAAGTCTGGTGCCTTGCTGCTGCCTCCCTACACTCCCAGTGAGAGACTTGTCATGCCTCTCGCTTAGGAACACTGAGGCGAAGAACTCATTGAGGAGTTCAGCCTTGTCCCCTCTGTCCGTCACCAATTGTTTCTGCCCATTTAGCAGGGGTCCTATTCCTCCCTGGGCCTTCCTTTTACTCCCTATATATCTAAAAAACAATTTCTTATTGTCTTTTACTTGGGTTGCCATCCTCAGCTCCATGGTAGCTTTGGCCTGTCTAACTGCCTCCCTACAAGCACGAGCAGAAGAGGTATATTCCTCTTTGGTGATCTCTCCCTGTTTCCACTTTTTATGTGCTCCCCTTTTGGCCCTTAGTCTGCCCTGGATTTCTCTGGTCAGCCAGGGAAGCCTCCTGGCCCCTTTCCCTCTTTTACCTCGCACGGGGATCGTCTCGCTTTGTGCTCGAAGGATAGCTTCCTTAAGGCACAGCCACCCTTCTTGGGCTCCCATCATTTCAAAACTACTACTCTGCAGTGCATCCTTCACTAATCGCCTGAGTTCGCTGAAATCAGCTTTCCTAAAGTCCAGCACGTTCACCCTACTGGTTACCTTACCCACTCGACGCCTTATGTTGAATTGTACTTTTAGGTGATCACTGTCCCCCAGATGGCTACCGATCTGTAGGTCCCCTACTATGTCATCCCCCGTTGCCAATACCAGATCCAGTAAGGCATTCCCCCTAGTGGGACCATGTACCTCCTGCATCAGGTGGAGGTCCTGTACACAGGTTAGAAACCTGCGTGAGCGGTGGGACTTTGCTGTCTGTGTCTCCCAGCAGATGTCCGGGTAGTTTAGGTCCCCCATGACCACCGCCTCTTTAGCTTTTATGGTCTCCGAGAGTTGCCTCAGGAGCCCCAAATCTATTTCTTCCCCTTGATGTGGGGGTCTGTAGCAGACCCCTACCACCAAATCCTTTTCTCCTTGCCCCCCATGTAGCCTAACCCACAGTCCTTCTACTTCCTCATCCTTTGATTCTGTCTTGATGAGGGTTGATGTATATTGCTCCTTAACATAGAGCGCAACCTCTCCCCCACTTTTCCCCACTCTGTCCTTTCTGTACAATCTATAGCCCTCAATATGTACCGCCCAGTCGTGGGATGAATCCCACCAGGTTTCCGTCAGCCCCACTAAGTCGTAGTCGTTTAGTGCAACCAGGAGCGCTAGTTCATCCTGCTTGTTCCCCATGCTCCTAGCATTAGTATATAGGCACTTGAGCCCTGTGACTGGTGCTTTTGCTACCCCCTCGCTCCAAGTCCTAAAGGGCTTTTTGTCTCTAACCTTTCCGTTCCTTACCTGTGCCGTATTGCTGTCCACCCCCTGTCTTTCACATTCCCAAAGCTCTCTTTCTTCAGGCTGGGCTGTCCTTGTGGGTGCCACCTGGTTTGGTGGTCCACAGCTTCCCCCACCCTCATCTTCCCCTCCCCCCGACGAGCCTAGTTTAAAGCCCGCCGGAGGAGATCCGCCAACCTGTAAGAAAACACACGCTTACCTTTGGGGGACAGGTGAAGCCCATCCCAGCTGAGCATGTCCCTCGTTGTAATGTGTGGGTCATTGTCCAGGAAGCCGAAGCCTGCCTCGAGACACCACTGCCGAAGCCGCCAGTTGGTCTCTTGGATGCAGTTCTCATGCCGTCTTCCGCATCCGTTCACTGGTAGGATGGAAGAGAATACCACCTGTGCACCGAATTCCCTCAGCACGCCGCCCAGAGCCTGGTAGTCTGCCATCAGGTGATCGGGGGTTCTCCTGGCCGCATCATTAGTACCCACATGGACAAGGACCATGGGGTAGTAATCGGTGGGCTTGATCCTGGCCTGGATTACCTCCGTCACATCCTGAATCTTAGCTCCAGGCAGGCAGTAGACCTCTCGTGCTGAAGGGTCCTGGCGACAAATGGGCCCTTCCGTACCTCTCAGGATGGAATCGCCTATGACGAGCACACGTCTCCTCCTCTTCTGGGTCCTCTCGGATCTCTTGATCTGTTTGGAGTGTGAAGAATGTGGCATTTCTTCCTGCCCAAGGGTTTCCTCCTCCCTTTCCATCTCCTGCAGAGTCGCCAAGGCCTCGTACCTGTTCTCCAGTCGGACTGGAGAAGCTTGTACCTGCTCGCTGTGAGCCGCTCCGGTCCTGGCTGTGACTGTCTGCCACTCTGCTGTGGAGGTCCTTCCCTGGGCTGCTTCTTCCTTGGGTTCCTGGTCCTGCAGGGAAAGGAAATAACTGTCAATTTCCTCCTCCGCCTCCCTGATCCCCCTCAGCCTGCTAACCTCCTCCCAGAGCTCCCTCACCTGTGCCTCCAGAGCCCTAAGCCGGGCACCTGCCGGACAGGTGTGGGGGCTCCCAATCTCTGCCCCCCCCAGCCCTGCTGGGGATCAGTACAGACAGAAGCATTCAAATTCAAAAATCTCTGAAGACTCAAGACCAAAACCCAAAAATATATAATGGTCAAATACAATCCTGGAGCAGGTGGCATAAATTTGCTGAAACAAAGTGAGCTGCCACTACTTATACCAGAGCTGTCCTTGGCCAAACACTTCAAAACGTACATATATGTATTGTTGGGAAAACAACCAGAGTTCAATGGGAAAAGGTTTTCCCAACAATATATTTGACCAATATACATTGCCAAGAAAGCCCTCTTCTTTAACATCAAAAAAAAAAAAGTGACTCTCTTGTAGATACTGAAATCTCCCAGCCATCCAAGCCTTTGGTAAAACAACTGGAGTTCAATGGGAAAAGGTTCATGAAGTTCTGTGCCTCTTTCTAAGGACAACATTTGGTTTGTGCTTTTTTGCATGTCATTTCCCAGAAATCTCCAGTCTATTAAAAAGGAAAAATGGCATATGTCAGGGGTGGCTAACTGTGGCTCAGGCAGCTGCTCTGTGTGGCACATGGCAGACTGGGAAAGGGGACAGGCAGCACTGTGGCAGAAAAGTAGGGTGACCATATGTACCAAACTCACTGAGATAGTCCCAGATTTTGGAGATTGTCTCAGCATCCTGTTGGACTAATTGAAGCAAAAGTCCCAAATTGGTTGGAACCTGCCACGCATGTGGCTCCTGAGTCAGGAGCTGGGCACACATGGGTAGGTTCAAGCCAGTCCAGGACTTCTATTTCAATTTTATCCAGGGAGTCCAGTAAATGGGCTGCTCCCTGGTCCAGATCCTTTGGGCTGTGAGCTGAGTCACTTGCACAGTAGAGTCAGGGGAGGGGGAAGGATGCATATATGGAATTGTGGGGTCAGGGGGTGTGTGTGTGTGTGTGTGTGAATGTTCTCTGGCACCCCCAGCACTACTCCCCCATCCCAGATTTCCTTACTCCATCCTAGATTTCACTCAAAATATTATGGTCACCCTACAGATAAGGAAGGAAACAAAAAGTGGAGTGCCAGATCGGGCACTAAGCTCAGGGCAGAGAGCAGAAACCAGAATAGCAGATTGAGCAGAGGAAGAGAATCACACTGGCACTTGTAGGGGGTGCAGGGCTAATTTGTGGCACACCTGACAAAAAAGTTGGCCTTGGCATGTAACAGAACAGCATCAATCTTGAACTCTGGGAAGGGAACACAGTAATGCAGTAATAGCCAGAATGCAGGCTAGCAATATGTACTAATGTGGACCTGTGTTTTCTCAGTACTATCACTGTTCCTATGGGAAGCAGCTTTCTACGGTTACCAGGAGTATGAGAACAGCTCACCTATAGTCACAGTATGGGCAATAACTCAGGGTATGTCTCTGTGGCACCAGGCTGTGCTCTGATATTCAGGTACCGGAAACAAGATTAGATGGATTAGCATGGTGCTCAGCTTGGGTTTATTAGTCTTTCTGAAAAACAGACATAATGCTGTACTATAGGGGTAGGCAAAACATGGCCCATGGGCTGGATTTGACCTAATGAGGGATTTTGCCTGGCCTGCAGTGGGTCCCTGCAGCCCAGGCTGTGGTGCATGCATTGGTGTAGTAGCCGGACTTCATTTTCTGGCAGCTCCAGTGGTGGCAACTTCTTCCCGCCCCAGCCTCCACACCTGGCCCCACTGCCCAGGCACCCCAGCCCATCCACCTTTTGCCCAGCACCAGGGACAGTACCTGTGTGGCCAGGGTGTTTGGCCAGGTGACTGAGATGGGGCCATGGGCCAGCAGGGAGTGATGTCCAGGAGTGAGATGGGCAGGCAAGACTCGGAGACCCCAGAATCCTGGGGTAGTGACAGTGCAGGACTGAAGCCCCAGGCAGAGCTGTGATCTGCTCCCAGCATGCCTTGGCAATAGGCACAGGTTCTGCTGGCAGGGATATGTGGGGAACAGATTGTAGCTCTGCCTCAGCCCTGGCCTCAGCCCCAGCCCTGTGCTGTCACTGCCCCAAGATCCTGGCTCTGGCCCTGAATGCAGCTCCCCGCCTACCCAACCAAGTGGAGGATCTTGGGGTGGTGACAGTGCCAAGCCAGGGCACAGGGTCTGTGCTCTGTGCATGTGGGAAGCTGTGATCTGCTTCCCACATGCCCGTGCCCACGGAACTGGCATCCAACACGGATGTGTGGGCAGCAAATCACAGTTCTGCCCTGGGCCCTTGCCTCGTACTGTCACTGCCCCACTACCCCAAACCAGAATCCAAAGCTCACCTGCCCATCCCATTCCTGAAAAATGCTCCCTGCCTGCCCATGACCCCATCTCACATAGGGAGTTTTGGTGATTTGTGCTGGGGGGAGGTGTGGACCCAGCTAGCAACAGCTCAGCAAAACTCCCTATGTGGCCCATGGGTCCAAATAATTGCCCACCCCTGCTGTACTAACATGATTATACTACTTCCAGTATCTCGGGTATGCATAGCACCATGTTGTGTTATAGAATCATGGAAAATTAGGGTTGGAAGAGACCTCAGAAGGGGTCTTTGCCAAACCTCAGGAGTTTGTCAAGTAGAAAAACCCTGAGGTCTGGCAATGTTTCTGCAGTTCACAGTTCTGCTCTGTTCTACCTGTAATATGAAGATAAACTCTTCTAGATAGTACCTCTTCTGCAAGTTGACAAACATGCTGATCTCAGCTTGGTATAGGTGCTATGATTGAAATTCTAGAACCCCCCCTTAGCATAAGGGAATAAAGAAAATGTTCCTTATGAGGGGTTGTGCATTCTTTGCTCCATTAGAAAAGGATCTGCTGTTGCCTTTAACATATGGTCAGGCTCCATTTCTATATATAGTGATAGCCTTAGAAGTGATAGCTAGTGGTCAGATTGGCTAGTCAGATTAAGCAAGCAGGGTGCACAACTGTTCCTGTGAATCAACCTAGTATGATTTGACTTCCTTTCACAGTAGCTTGGAGAGAAGCCAGTGATTTGTCATGGTGACTTGAGCCAGGAAGAATATTAAGACAGATATGAGGGGATTTATGAACTCTGCTGGAGATTAGCCCCCTCAGTGATCAAAAGTGATTTGCTTAGACTCTAGACATTCTTTGCTGGTTCAGTGAATTAGGTGCTGGTAGTTTAGGGAATGGCAATACTATCATTCACTACAAAAGCCTTGCAGAAATAATGACTTTTAAGCATCCTAGAGAGCCAAATTCAAGGGGGATCATTGTTACAATATGTATTTAAGGCCATCATAGGAGTGTATGGGCATCATTGTGTAAACTAAAAGACTAATATCAATTATCCTTTAGAATAACAACCAATGGTTCCTTCCTCCTCTTTACCTTTTAAAATGTTAAGTTATACATCTTTGGCTCAATGGTAGCTTGCCATGATGACAAGACTACTAATAAATGCAAACCAAAGATATGGACTTCATTTTGAAAGTTGTAAGGTTTGGGTTCACTATGACCTCTGTCGTGTGTGAGTTCTATAATCCAGACCTCTCCACCAAGAACAATATGCTGACAGGTCATTCAAATTCATCTCTCTGTTTTACCAGCTGGCCTTCCACTTGAATGTAGAAAAGTGCACAGGATCTGGAGTATCCAGGTTGTAGCCGCGTCAGTCTAGAGGCAAAAGGAATCAGAACTCGTGATACAGGTGAGCACAATTTTACACTGCTATCATCAGTTACTAAGGTAAAGAACTAGTCAAGACTACAGCCATGGATGTCTGAATTCACAGAGGTTACCAAGATGTTTAATGAGATTGAGCTTGGAAATATCTTTCATTATTGAAGTCCCTAAGATGATGGTTTTGTGAAACTGGTACCAAGTTTGCTATTAATTCAGTAGATGCTTTAAAGAAACTAGCAGGACTGAGAGGTGGCTGTACCATCCTATGTTTTATTTCAGGACAGATCCACTGGGTGATAGGAGTCATGTGCAGGATTTGAATCTAGGTATTTTCCTATATCTTTTTCCAGGTCTGTCAATGGCATGCTGTCTGACTTTGTATAAAATGGCAAGTATCAGAAGCTAAGGGATCTCTGCACTTTTGAAAACCAGGAACTCGGTATGGATTTAAGGGACTAAACTTAAACACCCAAGTTTGAAAATGTACCTTGACTCAGAGAAGGGTTGTGAGGCTCAATAAATTAGTATTTATATTGTGCAGTGAAATCACTGCACAAAAAGAGCTAACATGCAGACTATTATTTTTTATTATTGTCATTAGGATGTCCATATTAAAATATATCAACAGTGAACATATTGTCAAAGCTGTTGGAGGATGTGAGAGGTCCACACAGGGAAG
The DNA here is from genome assembly GCF_052110815.1 of Crocodylus siamensis. Taxonomy (NCBI): domain Eukaryota; kingdom Metazoa; phylum Chordata; order Crocodylia; family Crocodylidae; genus Crocodylus; species Crocodylus siamensis. The sequence continues at coordinate 93,181,662 of NC_143396.1, read as the reverse complement.
TCTTCTTAATAAAATACCATGTGTTTGGTATAAAAGTTAACTGGGCCAGACATTCTGTTTCAATAGATGTAGCGCAACCAAGAATACATGAATAAGGTGACCCTCGCCCACACTAAAAACCCTTGAAGGAATAATATTATGGAAAGCAGCCCAGTTTCAAAATGTTGGCCCAATTTTATATTCCTTGCACACACTCAATTCCCACTGAAGTCAGTGGGTGTTTTGAAGCATATAAGGAATGCTGGATTGGGGGGGCTGTTTTTATTTGCTAATACTTATATAGATACCTTTCTCCCCTTTCTTTTATATATCTGATCCCCCAATAATTTTATCAGCAACTATTGTACTGGATGCACCATTATTTTAAGTCAGAGGATAAGCCCTGAGTACAACCCATATTAGAGTCAGAATCACCATGCAGCATAAACTGGAGGTACTCTTGCTGCTACTAATGTAATGGATCCTGTTCTCAGTCCTTGCACCACCACACACTGTACTAGCTAAATCCATCTGAATGAGAAAAGACAAAGAAACTGCTGAATCAACACTGATGAAAAAGTTAACAAAATCCAGAATGAAAAATGGAAAGATTGAACATGCATTTTCTATTTAAAATCTGCCATCAGCTCTATTTCTAGAGTCCATTTTTCTCTCCTGGCTGTGGAATACCCTCCCTTTAAGAGTTAAATTTTCACAAATTCTAGGCCTTTTTTCAGAAACAATCACTTTGTCACCTAGACAAATGTAAGAAATGTATGCCTGTCTATGCTTGGCATCACTGCCACCTCATGGATTAATGAATTCTGTGTCCTCTAATTCCCCCTCATTATGCACCTCTGTTTTATATGAGTAGCCAAATGTATCAAGATTCATTTTAATGGATGTGAGTCATTCCCCATATTCAGAAGGCAGGGCTGTTATGTTGTAAGTAAGCACACCATTAGCAGTGCTAAAAATAAATAGGCACTACCTGCAGGAAAACCTATATAGTAAAAGTACACACTGCTAAGCACAGGGGAAAAAAGGCAAAAAGACTATAATTGTCCTCTCTACTCCCTTTTGTAAGTTAAAGAAATAGCACCAGATTTTGATCACTGTTAAAGTGGATCTACTCTGAGTTCCACCAGTGTAACTAAGAGCTGAATATGGCCCTCCAAATTTTTTGCCATAAAATTTAATTTGAAAATGCTGAGCTGTAGCATAATTTTTGTCCCATGTTCAGCTCATTTTCTAGAAAAAGAAAGCTAAATGTTAGCATTGTAACTTATGACAACCAAACATATAGGATTTATTTTCCAGCCACAGCCTCCTTCTGTGTTTAGCTTATATATGCATTAACTGTTCCCTTTGTATTCCCTGAAGACTTCAAGGTCAACCTGACATTGCATAATATGAAGTATGTAAGGTCGGGCTCTGATATTTTTCAGTCCCATGTTTCCCGAGTCTTATTATGGTGTAATGGGGCAGATTGTTGGAGTGTCTCAAACACCAAGCTCATAAATCATTAAGTCAATCAACAAGTCTGGGGAACAATATGTTCCTTGATTTTAATTTCTTTGTGGGAAATGTGTAAATAGATGCTGGCAAAGAACTTGGAATCTGATGGATACTTAAAAATTAAGCGATTCAATTGTTTATCTACTCCATGGATGATGTAGAAAAGGTCTCATTTTCTGAGCACTAAATTAACAGAATCAAATATTTTAAAAAAGCAAAATTTCTTTATTCTTCAGAGTGATGTCACTCTCTGCTAATCAGTGTCCTCACATATGGAAAATTATGATGTCAAGAACATAGAAAAAGACTTTCATCAAAATATTTTTATATGAATGTAATTGCAAGTAGCCAGAGACATACCAGCTGCACAGTATTTATTGCATTATAACATGGTGTCATGACCTTGTGGATTTGTCAGGGCATTGCATTATACGTTTTCATCTTGTCTCATACCTCTCTCAACCTGTAGCTTTCCCGTATGTTTATCTCATGTTTCTCTCTGTAAAACTGGCAAACACCTATTGCACTTATCTCACAGGTGGCTGGGAAGATTCATTAGTTAATGTTTGTATGATGCAGATAGAGCTGGTCATACAACATAAAAACCTGTTTGAAATGTCTTTGCCAAATGAGGAAAAAAGGTTACTATTAACCTAGCCGTATCCATTTATAAATAACCCACAGAAATATAACTGTGGGTCTTTTCATACAATTAATCATAAAAGGCTAATTTCAGGCATCCAACTGAAATTCACCCAAAATAATCTACTTAATATCTCTTTACAAATAGCTCACAAATAGTAATTCAAAGGGTACTTGCTGAGTTGGTCACTCAGATGTTGTTGAAAAGTCATGGAGCCCCTTTTCACATCTTTAGGCATCTTAACATCTTCAGGTTACTTTGCTAAGATATTTCAAATGAAAGAAGCTACACTATGAAACAACACATCTGCATCAAGTGATCAAGTGACTGGATTAAAAGATGATGAACTCGACTAATACAAATGTAACTGCTAGCTCCATCCTCATGGCATTACTAGCTGGAGCATAATGTAAATAGCACTGAAGTTGTATCCCATAGTCTTTAATGAGTAAATAATTTGTGTTTAGAGCATGACTTAACTCAAGCTAGACATTTTTTGTATGTGTGGATGCAGAGACAGTAGATGAGTTATATGCAGAGCTAACAATGCAGTGAAGATACGCCCTAATTGATAATTACAGCAACAATTATTATTGTTGTCTGCAAGGTTAGCATCATATTTGTCTCAATTTTTTTTTAATGTTTCTTCTATAATGTTTTGTGATACTTCCAAAAACTAATACTTTTGGGCATCTGATATAGCTGTCTTCACACCATGTCATGGGTAGAAGCACAGAGGTACAGAATATTTGCATTACCTTTTGTAAAGGGGATAAGTTTTTCCATATTCAAAGACACCTGCATAACTGAAATGTGTAGCTATCGGTGGTCATTTGGGGTGCAGACAGAAGTGACAATTTTTGCCTGATCTGGCCACAGAAAGCAGTTTATATCTGTGGCCAAACACAACTGCATAGCTGCAAACAACTTCAAAAATGGCTAATTGGGTGGAAATCTGACCCCTCATTGCATGAGGTATCAGATAAAGATGTTTCAAAATGTAGCATATTTTGTAACTTGTGTCTGCTAAGCTCCCAGCCTGTCTTTCAGAATGGGAGAGGGGAAAGGGAACAGAGGAAGTTCAGTCTGGGAGTTTTTCAGTCCCCCCTGGAGGGTGGGATAGGTGAATTGGAACCCCCATTACCTCAGTTCCCTCCACTGCCTTTCCCCCATCCCGTTCTGAAAACAGCAAGCACCAGCAGAGAGCTGTAGTCATTGCTATGGGAACCTGGCTGCAGGCTCCCAGCCAGCAGCTAGATTGCCTTCCCCCCCTGGAACCAACAGTGAACTTCTGTTTGGTCTGGGGTAAGGTAACTCAGAACGCTTTGCAAAAATCATTCTGAACTGTAGCTGGGAACTGCACTTCTGTCTGCACCCTTGAAACCTAACTGAAAGGTGCATAATTCAATCTCAAACCAAGATGAAGCTTATGATTTTTTAAATTAAAAACAAAGTTAAAAAATAATAAATATAACAGCAACTTAGAAGTTGGGTCTCTCCCGTCTGTCTACCCATATGTAACTGTAAAACAAACAAGAACCAAACTAATTAGGAGCTGGCACTATGAATGCTGTTAGGGGACAGTAGCAAAGCCCCTAGAACACAAAATGGTTTCTTCTTTTCCCAGAGTTTATTTTTATTTTTAAGTAACATCTAATTGAAAAAAAAAACAGTATAAAGGAGTATTAAAATCCCTAAATTAAAAAAGAAAAGTGGGGGGGCGGTTGGCATATGTCCTCATCTAATCCTGCTAAAGATAAGGGAAAGGCTCAATTCCATAATTTATAATAAATAATTTATCTGAAACATTCTACTTCTTTTTAACTTGTGAATGATCAATATGTGGATTATATCCTTCTTGGATATATTATTTGTATGCAGTTCCACAGATTTTATGTTTCTCTTTGCATTTTTATAGTGCCCAGAAGATCCTAGGTATTGCAACAATATAAACAGTATGTTTTTACTGCATACAAATGTCATAAGTTGCATGATTTCCACTGCAGTCAGCTACAAGCATCTATATGTGCCATGAACTTTCATAAATATTTTGTAATATTAAAAACTTTGCAACTATTCCTGCCACTGAGTTTATTTGCTAGAATATCCCCATCAAGTAAACACAGAAGCATGCAAACCAAGCTGTAGTAGATTATGTTAAACATGTGATTGTTTAGCTCACCAAGATATTTTCCAGAGCAGCAAAGACTGGGTTTAGACCTGTGAAGCACATGCAGCTGCACAAGGTGCCTTCTTTCACTTAAATTACTTTCTGGCTGCTTTGTCAACAAACTGGCTCCCCCTAGGCAATTCTTGCATGTCCTTGAAAAAGTTGTAAGACTGGCTCAGCAACATAAATATAGTCAATGGATAGTGCGACAGATTTACTGCTTCTCAGTCCCATTCTAATCTCTGCCTACAGTATCATCAATACCCTCTGTTACCTACCTCTCTTACCAGAACTTTCTCAAGCAGCAGCCTTAGTCTAATAACTCCACTTGAAAATTGTCCTTTGCTTTCCAGCTGCATAACAGATAAGGCCCAGATGTGCTGTTTGAGATTAAAAGGGAAATATACACATAAAGTGCTGACAAGTAGTATGGGTATTTTCTACGATTCTATTTTGCAGAAACAGATGTATACAACTGGGTGGAAGATGCCATAGTGCCTCTCAGCTACAACCCAATTGGTGCCGAACCCTTACTATGTCCCAGGAACAGGATTAAACCTCTAGAATTGTGCTGAATTTAATAGTACTTCCTTGCCTCAGATTTAGTAACACTTTCTAAAACTTGTTGCTTGGCTCAGCACAATATCTTTGGTTATATCACCTTCTTCGATAGGCTTAGTTCCATTTATGTGATTGAAAGACAGGCCCACTGTTATTTCAAACTAAATATTCATGCTAAATAGAACCTTGTGACATACAAGTCAAAGATGCTGTAATAAGAATCCCAAATGAGGGAGACTTGGAGAGGTAACAAGACCATGGACTCTTCTGTAGCCTTTCCCTCTTTTGAGTTTCCTGAACTAAACTAGCAATTTCAGTTTCCTAGTTCAGCTCAGTTTCTCTCTCCATGAGTTTTGCACTTCTCAACTGCATCAGGAGGCAGGGGACAGTTGTCACACTAACTGGAACTGGAATGATATAAAAACTCTTGTTCAAAAGTCAGCTGGAGCATAGCAGCAGCAAGGCATTACCAGCTGCAATAGCAATAGGGCATGTTCTTTAACCACCAAGCAAAGTACCTTTATAAGAGGACGGCCATTGGAAGGATGCTGGACTGAGGCAGGGTTAGATTCCAAATCCTGAATTAGTCAGCTGAGTCCCAGCTACCTAAATTGAACTTTTCAAAGGGCTTCTACTTTAGATGTGATATTTGAATCCAGGTTGAGTGTTTCTAAACTCGACATGAACCAAACCAACCAAGTTATTTTTACTATGTCAGATATAATTTAAAGTATTTTGATAAACATTTTTCCTCAGATCCACATAACCTGTTTCCTCCTCCACATACCTACTGTGGGTTTTACAGCTACTGATCACCTAGTTAAAAATCAAACCAATACCATATGATGCTAGGTGAGAAGGCAACCCTTTTGGCCTTCAGCTATATCTTGACTATAATATATGTTTGAGTACAAGCAAACATTGCCTAATGACAAAAAATATGTAGTAAGTGCTTTCCTGTCTTTGTGGGTAAACATGTATGTAAACTCTGCAAACTAAACCATGACAGAGTGATCTGAAAATATGTAAAGAAACTGGCATCCTCTGCTCATGAAATAATGGTAGATTTAAAACTAATCTGTTAACATTTCAACAGTGAATCAAAGGAGATATATATGTAGGTAGATATATTCTCAAAATATGGTAAGCAATGAGTAGGAACTGTTGCTCTTGTGTTTGTGTTTACCCAGTCACTAGTAAAACCACAACTCATTTTAATAAGGAATACTCAGAAATCTGGACCTGTGAAACCCTGAGAGAGCTACAGTTCTTCAGCCATTTTACTTATTTACCACCTCATACCAAGCTTTGATGAGCTCTAGGTGGAGCACAAGTCAGTGGATACAGACAGACAAGCAGGTCCCTGTTCTAACTCACAACGCTTCACATAAAGCGCCATGAGTTAGAGCAACCCCCCACCCTGACCCAACCAACATTTTTCAGGGGAGGGCTGGTACTGAACTCCACTTGGAGCCGATTCAGTGCAGGAGCTTCCTGCCTACAGACTCTCTCCCTTAGCCCCACCTTCCCCCCAGCTCCAGTACCTCAGGGAGCTACAGGCTGAAGTTTGCCTGACCTGAGCTGGAGGGGGAGGGGGCAGCATGGGCAGGCTGTGAGGTAGGAAAGCTCCAATACACCCTTCCCCCATCCAACAACGGTCAGACAAACCCCAGCCGGCAGCTCTCTCCTCTTCCCTTCTCCCCCCACCCCTCCTGCCTTCTTGCAGACAACACTGGGGGCAGGGAATCAGTACATTCTACTATTGACTGGAATAATGGTAGTTTGAGATAGCTGTTTGAGATAGACCCATACAGCCTGTAGTTTGGCCTTGGTTAGCTATTTACATGGTGTATCTACAGGTGCAATTAATGTCAAGCAATACACTCCGACCCATATTTTACTGGATGCTATTGCTCCCAGGCACTTCATCTTTGCATGTGCCCAGGACCAGCATATTGAGCTGGGTCAGACCAGCCCCAGCCTGCAAGGGACCCTGCGGGGTCAGCCTGCCAGCCCAGGGCTGTTCTGACCCAGCTCTACGTGCTGCAGAGGGGCTAGCTGGAGCACAAATGTACTTCAGTGCATGGCTAGCCAACAGGCAGCCCCCATACCCCAGCCAGCCCCATCAGCATCTACACATGCAACGCTGCACAGTAAATAATGCTGCCAGAGGATAGTACTTGTATTTACAATTACTAATATATGTCAGTATTTATTAATTTACTGCGACTTAATAGGGCCACATATGTAGACACAAAGACTTTACTGCAGAGCTAATTAGGCAGCTCTGCAGTAAATTTTTCATGTAGATGTACCCACTATGTCTGGGATGGCTAGACAGGGACTGTTCTGCCTTGATTTGAGGATTGGGGTAAATGACTTCTTGAGGTTTCATCTAGCTCTGTTTCTGTATATGTAGCCTTTGTATTATAAAATGATATACAACATAAGTCTCTCCATATTGTCCATATGCAATGCAAATCATAATAAATTATCAACAAGACTAAGATTTTTCAAAGTAATTTTGAGTGCACAGCCTGTTCTTCAAAGGGTGAATTTTCAGTACATTACTTGGTAAAAACTAAGTCCCTTCAAGATGTTTCAAACTGGGTACCAAAAACAAAGGCCATTTTTCAAAAAACAGGGTTATATAACTGTTTAGGGCAAACACCTGCTTCTTGACCAGATGAGTGTTTTTCTTTTCCCACATCTCAAGGTGCTGTACATACATACAAAAAAAAAGAAATATTTATTGTCAAATTCTATTATAGGAGCAGAAGTTTCCCATATGTTTGGGGTTTTTTTAACATACTGATATAAAAATCATTGCTATGGAAAGATGTGTACTGCAAGCCCCCAAATTGGTACATTGTTAATGAATATCACATTGTTTACCTTAGTTTGCTTTTTCCTGATGTTCAGTAGGAGGACAAACAGTATTTTTGCACAAGATAGTTGTAATAATCATCATTGCTATGATAATACAATGAAGTAATAATGAATAATTTGTGCATTAAAACTCTAGTTATTTAACAAGTAATGGCCTTAACATTACAACTCAACATTATTACTTCATTATTAACTGCTGATCTAACTAGTCAGAATGATTTTATGGACAGTATCTGAATCACAAAATCAATTTGCTTCTCAAAGGTAGAGAATTCATTTAATTATTATCAGCATTTAATACGGGAAATATTAATACATTCTGTAGCAGTTATTTTTTGTATAATTATCTGTAACTATGCCCCATCCTTCATAAAAAGTAACATAAAAAGGTTGATATCTGGCTGCATTTTATCATTAGCATAATAGTATATAGTACAGGAACACAAATAGTATGGAAATACTACTGTACGTGTAATTTATGAAAGAGGGCAAGAGAGAAGGCATCTCTTTCGCTGGCCAAATTCGCCAATGACACCAAACTTTGGGGCAAAGCATCCACACCAGAAGACAGGCGGGCAATCCAGGCTAACCTGGACAGCCTCAGCAAATGGGCAGATGAGAACCTCATGGTGTTTAACACTGAAAAATGCAAGGTTCTCCACCTTGGGAGGAAAAACCTGTAGCATCCTTATAGGCTCTGCAGTGCTACGCTGGCTAGCACTACGGAAGAAAGAGACTTGGGGGCCATCATTGACCACAAGATGAACATGAACCTGCAATGAGATGCTGTGGCTAGTAAAGCGACCAAAATGCTGGCTTGCATCCATAGATGCTTCTCGAGCAAATGCCGGGACGTCATTCTTCCCTTGTACTTGGCCGTGGTGAGGCCGCAGCTGGAGTACTGCATCCAGTTTTGGGATCCACAATTCAAAAAGGATGTGGAGAAGTTTGAGAGAGTCCATAGAAGAGCCATGCGCATGATCAGAGGTCAGGAAAGCAGACCTTACGATGACAGGCTGAGAGCCATGGGACTCTTTAGCCTGGAAAAGCGCAGGCTCAGGGGTGACCTGATGGCCACCTATAAGTTTATCAGGGGTGACCACCAGTTTCTGGAGGAACATTTGTTCACCAAAGCGCCCCAAGGGATGACCAGGTCGAATGGTCATAAACTAGCACGAGACCATTTCAGGCTGGACATAAGGAAGAATTTCTTTACTGTCTGAGCCCCCAAAGTCTGGAACAGCCTGCCATCAGAGGTGGTTCAAGCACCTACATTGAACACCTTGAAGAGTAAATTGGATACTTATCTTGCTGGGATCTTATGACCCCAGCTGACTTCCTGCCCTTCGAGCAGGGGGCTGGACTCGATGATCTTCTGAGGTACCTTCCAGCCCTAATATCTATGAAAATCTATGAAGTGAGGAGAACCTAGCAATTCCATAAGCATTCACAATCATACTCATTAGGACTGAGCGAAACAGCACCATTTTGTTTTGATTTCTGTTTTGCCATTTTGAAAGGGAAGTCTTTCACCTCATCATTTCATTTCATTTCAAAGCACAGTTCCATTTCGTTTCATCAAAACTGTTTCACTCTTTCAACGTGGTTCAATGTTTTGCACATAGGCTATTATGGGGAATTGTGAAAATGCCTAAACCTTTGTCATTTCCTGCCTGATTAGGATGAAAATTTCAGGGATGGTAGCCCCTTCTGAGGGCATGAAGCCTACTATGTTTCAAGGAGATAGGTGCAGAGATTTTTGGGAAACTGCACCTCAAACTGCTCAAAGCAAAATTCATGACACTTGCCGGCAGTGGCAGCCTCCTGTCATCCGGCGCACAGACCTAGGGGTCTGCACCCCTGGGAGGAGTCTGGCACAGCCCCACAGTCCTTCCAGGGGTGCAGGCCTCCGGATCTGCATGCTGGATGAGAGGAGGCTGCCGCTGCTGGCTGGGACTGGCACTGAGCACAGCCTGTGCCATGTGCTGGGAAGACTGCTGCTGCCACTGGTCCCAGCCAGCAGCAACAACATGCTGTCATCCCTCACACAGATCCAGGGGCCTGCACCTCTAGGAGGGCTGTGGAGCTGTGCCAGACTCCTCCTGTGGAGGCTGAGGCCCCTGGATCTGTGTGTGGGATGACAGCAGGCTGCCACTGCTGCATGGGACTGACACTGAAGACAACTAAGCCCGTCTTTGAAACTCAAAACATTTAAAAACTTTTGAAACACTTCAAGTGCCCTTGTTTCATTTCAAAGGTATTTTGAAGCCTTTTGTTTTGTTTCAATTTCACTGTTTTGAGCTCAAAAAATGTTGAAACAGCTTCAAAACTAAACACCCAGTGAAATTTCACACAGCCCGAATACTCATCTCAAAATTAGTCTTTGCACTAAAGTAATTGCATTAAATACAGCTATGGAGGCTAAAGGGGAACTAAGATGATATTCTGGAAAAAAGCTGCACAGTTAAACAGGAGAATTAATGTTTGTTTACAAGCTATGAGTGTTTGATACAAGTTTCTAAAAGAAAGAATAACCCAAGCAATCTGAGGTTTAAAGAGTGGACAAAATTACATACAATATTATCTACCAGATTTTCGTAGACAAAACACTGTCATGGATTATTAAAATAAAGTTTAAAGACAGAACAGATGCTGTTCCATATAAAGTTCCCAATAACTGCACAAATTCTCATGTTAACTGCTGTTTTCCCATCTAATTACAACTGGTTCCCTGTAGTAGTGCTTTCTAGATAGGCAGCACTGTGTTGGCTATCATGTCACCAGCAACATCACTTTTCATCCAGATGCTGAACCCTCTCAGTAACTGGTTTGTCTGAAGCATGATGTAAATCTATCACCACAACTAACCTTTATTACACAAAGAGAGGAGAAAATACATTAAATCAAGACCAAAAAATGGACCAAATTCTAATCATGCCAATCATTTCCCAGGACCCATAGAAACAACCAAACATCTAGTCAGGGGGCTGAGATTTTCCTTTAAAGTGTGGAGCTATGCCACATCAAGAGAATTTCCAAGAGGAAGGTCCAATGCTTCCTAGGGTTTCCTGTCATCTCCCTAGGGGCAAAGTGCTTATTGGCAAAGAATTTGCAAAATGTAGAAATATAGGAAATGGGACTGAAAGGAAACTTGTGAGGTCATCTAATCCATCCTGTCCCCCAAGGTAGGTTCAACTATGGTGAAAACAGTCCCAACAGATGTATATCTAACCTATCCTTAAAAACCTCCAGTGAATGGATATTACATAACTTCCCTAGGTAATGTAGTCATGTGCTTAACTAGCCTTTTACCATTAGGAAGATTTTCCTTATCACCCGGATTGTAATTTAAGCCCATTCCTTCTTGCCCTGTTCTCAGTGGACATGGAAAATAGCTTGTAATCTTTTACATATTCAAAGACTGTTATTAGGTCTCCCCTCATTCTTTAAGTAATTGGGAAGACTGAAAACACATATGGACATGTAATCTACTGACATCTGAAGCACTTTATTGCTATTTCTTGAGCGCTATTGCTGGGGTCATGCAGTCCATGAAGAACTATACTAAATTAGGTAGGGTTTGTAAAGACCTATGCAAACAATTTTTGGATCTCTTTGTTGAGCCTTAGGGCATAAATACAGGTACTACCACACATTGCATCCGATAGCCCTCAGAAATACTCACACAACTCCCTAGGCCCATAAAATGATCTTAGGAAAGGTTGCTGCTGGGAGTGTTTCCCTCTCCCCTTCCATATGGTGAACTACAGCAAGGCTGTCCAGTATCCAAGAAGCTGGAGGACACACGCCCCATGGGCCACACTTGGACAAACCACAGCTCTCCCTGGGTCACACACCCCACAGATTTTCTCCACCACATGACCACGCTGTACCCCGATTGGTGTACCACATTCCTGCAACCCCACAATTACACCACATACAACCTTCTCCACACCACTGCATTTGGGAAGTGCAATTTAACACCTCATGGGCTGTATAGTGTATATATCCTGTGGGCCACCACTTAGTCCTGAACTACAGAGTTATGGGGCAGATGGATTTCAGAAGCTTTGAATTGACTCAAAATGATAAAGTGTAACCTAAAAATAGCAATCAGACTGGCTAATAAATTTTCTGCTTTTTCTAACTGTAAAAATTGCAAAGGACACCAATTTCTTCAGAATCGTCTTCTTCTTTTGAGGTGTGGTGCCAAACTAGTTGAAGTTTCTTTGTCCTGCTCTGAAGGCATTAGCTCAAACTCTGCTCTGGACTCATGCCAAAAGGATACTTCTAGTCAGCCCACTTGAAAAATGGGTATCTGGTCATTTAGGATTGGAAGTCGAAGGTCAGACTATATCATTCCCTTGCATACCATTAGCATTGAGACTGCTGTGCCTTCATCACACTAACCCATCAAGTCTGGGCAAACCTTTGACTTAAGTTTAATTTATTTAACTAATTTTAAGACCAAATGTTGAATCTCAGACAACTAGTATCTGCAAAAATCCATTCTTTAGAACTTGGTTTTCCTTTGAAGCCATCAACTGGCTTCCTGAGACTTCTTTTTATGAGCTAAGGAGCTACATGTTTGCAGCTGAGAGCAGTATTTGGACTTCAGTTTTGAAAGGTATCCACTGCAAAGTGTCAACGTCCCTGGGCAAAGTCTCCCTGCCATCATATCAAGTGGTATGTGATATAATTTTAGGCAAAGGACAATGAAAGAATGACTCAGTTTACAGTCACACTGAATGAAGTCTACTGTACCAGTGTAGCTATATTAGTGTAAAACCAATGTCAATAGTCATTTAATCATTTACGAAAAGAACACCTGGGGTGGGGAGGGAGCACAAGTCTTAAACCGGGTTCTGCCATTTATAAGCCAGTCTGTGTATGCCAAACTTAGGTTCTGTTATGGGTATAGACCGGTTTTGTGTGCTGAACTTCTGTACTGTTATGGGTGTAGAAAAGTTTCCAATCACTTATAACAGTAAAAATGTAATTCTGTACATGGCCTTAGCAAGAAGTTCCCTAGTCAGTATAAGAGGTTAGCAAACAAGAGAAGCCTGGATGCAATTCAAATGTTGTCTAAGCAACTATCTATCTTTGTGATCTCGATCAAGAATCTTGGCCTTTCTATACTTCAGTTAATCCAGCTGCAATACTAAGTAAAAGCAGAACTTTCCTGAACACCTGATGCTTTCTCAGAATTGACCTTTCCAGTTCTGAGAAAATAAATTAGGAACTAAAAAGGAAGACATGATTCAAAGGACTAGTATATTATAGTAGAAATAATACACAAGTATAATTATGAACAGTAATATTACCTACAAGTTACTTCTGAGGAAGAATATTATGGTCATACTTAAAAAGAGCTTTGTTCTATGAGGAATTTTGGCAGTACAGTTTGTTATTTACATATTATGCCATGAATAGGATATTTGTATAATTGATTTCAATGGCACTTGGCTAAGTAATAACAGCACACAGGAAATTTGGTGTATAATATTGAGTAGAAAGCCACTATATCATATAAGACTATTTCAGGTCCTATCATGTCTTGAGCAGTGAGCGCTTTTCTGTGAGTAATCTGAAAAGCAGTTTCACCACATAGTGCTTTTTACTATGCATTTCCTCTGGTTTCCTAAATCCCTACACATCCAACCTATATTTTAGTTGTTGGAGTATCCATAACAAAAAGTATCCTTATTTAGACAATATTGTCTTGGGTGCTTAGGCCTGAGTAGATACCAACAATGAACTCTTTGTAAAGTTTTCAGCAGGTCTTGGCACCACCATAATTTAGAAAACTGTAAAAAAGAGAAAGATGAAGAAAAAACAAGGAAAGAAGTTGGCTTTTCTGGAGGTTTTGAATCTTATATGAATAGAGTAGGTCAGAGGTATTCTTGAATGCTCCTCTAGAAACTTCTAAAACTTTAACCTTAAGTTCTTCCATGCCTAAATACGGTAGTGATTCCCCCTGTACACAAAGAACTACACACAACTCATGCCAGATAATTTAATGCTTGCTTTATCCAGGAACTAAAGAGAAACACAATATACTTTGTTCCAACCCAACTCCATTTAGAGTCTATGGTAAGGCTACCACTGGATTCAGTGATGTTCGGACTAGTCCCCAAATGAGCAGTCTACAGGAACTCTTATCCCTTCCTGCTGCTTTTGGTCACTACTGAACTTGAAGTGATTGTGATGCAGTGATCAGTCCTAGTCCCAGTACCAGTCTGAATCCCAGGCCCCTTAGTCTGATTTTTTTTTTTTTGCTAGTAAGAAAAAGAAAGGCAATGACCAAATTCAAGAAGGTATTTTTTTTCAGAACACTGCAAAGAAAATACATTACACATTTTTCATCATCAAATCAAAACTAGTCTGTATCTTTGACTATTTCAAGTTTAAGTGTTTATTATACCATGGGGTACGGTGTTAGTTTAACATGTGTGCATTCCAGAAGCACAGTATGAGATGCTTAAATCTTTCACTGTATAGTGAAACCATCATCATTTTTAGAAGTAGGAAGCAATCTGCATTCAGTATCTGCTATTTTAACCTTATTAATCTTTTTAATATCACCAGTAAGTAAGCAAAGCAAATATTCTTCTATTGTCATAACTTGCCACTTTTTGTCACAAAAAGTACACAAGCTAGAAGTCTTGGTCTAGTGGCATTGGAAGGCTGCAATAGATCCACTTGCAATAGATGCTCTATACATGGAAGAAGTGAGTCTTTTTCTTTATTTCATACACAATTGTATAACACTTTTCCTTAGAGTCTGGTTTTCCAAAGCAATAAACACATTAGACACATGACATGAATTTTTTATTGTTGCAGCAAAGACATAAGAAGAACTGATAAATTAATCAGTGCATAACCTGCATACATCTTCATAGGTATACATTATAACAAGCACTTATATTGCATTTTTGTGTTCAAAGCATTTTGCAAACTTCAACTAACAATACTACTTAGAAAACACTGTCATGTTGGTCTCGTAAGAAGGTCCATTATGCCCAGTTGACAAAAGAATAGAACAAAAATTAAGATCACCCTGAGAGGGAAAAAAAAAGAAAAAGAAAACTATAAAAATGTTTTTTTGGATACATAACAGAGAATAATTCCAGAGAGAATTTGTGGACCATATGGCTCTGTTATCAGGTTAGCCAGCAAATGGGCTGCATATTTATGGTTATCTATGGTAAAGATTTAGCTTTACAAGTATCTAGAAGACCTGTTCAACTATGCAGATGTTTCTTTTATATTACAAATGGCAGCGTTGGTCATTTCAGACCAAGTCTTTGATCATTTTGTTTTATTCATTATCGTGTAGTTACTATTTTACTTATTTTTCAGCTACCTTATTATAGTGCCAATGGAAGCAATCTGTATAAGGCAGAAATCAGATGGTCAAAATGATCTTTTACAATCATGTTTTCAAATTGTATCCTAATACCCAATATATTGGAGGTGAGGGGTTTAATGCATTTTACTCATTCCATTTTTCTTCTCTACCACTTTGCTGGTTTTATCAAAAACCCCTATGGGATAACATGCAGTTTATTTTAGGTTTAGTGTAACTACATTGAATAATTTGTTATCATACCAGAGGTCTTGATTCTTTCCTTTAGAAAAATGCACTCTAAGCAGAAAGAAGAATCATGAGTTGGTAATTAATATGTAAATTCAGTCATAGTTTGTATTTTGAAAATAGATGTATGTGAAGCCCAAGTAGAAGTTTTCTTTTGTAGTTGCCTGGACTTTAAGGGGTTATAGGAAACATATATGTGGCCTGGGAATATTGGGAATTAGATAAGCACACCAGGTTTAGCAGATTTGTGGTGTATGTGCCAGCACAGTAAACACACCTGGTTTCAATTTCCTCACATCATGCATCACTCTGTCCTGTTCTTGTGTGTTCCTCAGCACAACTGCAGATTTTCAAAGACATAATAAAAGAGCGACAAGAAAAAAACCTCAACAACAATTTAGCAGCAGATGAGTCAATGAAGGCTGTTTCAGTTAAGGCTGTAACGGGTGCCACTACAAGCAGCAATAGTATCCATATGGGAGTCTGGGACTTGGAAAGATGGCTTGCAAGTACAAACTCGCCTCCTCATCTCCAGGCTCATGGAGGGAAAAGAGGATAAGTGTGAATGTACAAGGCTGTCTTAGTTGTACAGCTTTTTTTTTTTGAAAACTTTGTGCAAAATTGTACCATCTTCACAAAGTCATCATCCTCAAGCGCTGATCTAGAGTCTTCACTCTGGCTGAGGATCACCCAGTGCAGCTAGATGGTGGCTTTTGTAATGGCTTTGAAACGAGCTGCCGTTGTAACTCCTTGATCCTGATGGAAAACATAATGGTTGCTGACTGCCAATGGACCCAGTCAGGACTGAATAGAGAATAAGGACACATTAGCTGTGCTTCTGCACTGGCAGCACAGAGAAAGTTGTAATGTAAGGACTGCTATTCCAGCTCTATGCCTTCAGAAGATATCCATAAGGTGATATGATGCTCTTGTAGTTAGCTAAACTACATCTAGAGCTGCTTTATACTGGCAATAAAGAAGGCCTTTGTACATTAGTAAGGGAAAATCTGGACCTACAATTACCGTCAGTTTATATATTGAGTCTGGCTCTGCAAATTGTCTTTATCATTAATTTTTTTATTCTTGCACATAATCTTCTCCACACTGAGTTCTAATGGAACTGCTCATGGGGAAAAGATATCTGACACCCCTCCCTCCACAAGAAGAAGAAAGCTTACCACCAAGGAAAAGAAGAGGATAAGCAATGTTTTGGGTTCTGTTTTCAAGCACACCAAACACAGAACATATTTGATAGACTTATTGCCTCCTCAGTGATGTTAAACCTACCTACACCAGGCTACGATCCTTTCCAACAATATTTACCAAATAGCGAAAAGTGACTCTTTAACATCAGGATTTGGGGGATAAATTTTTGTCATACTCCACTGAGTGCCAAGCTTGCTCAGTTAAAATGGGGGGTAGGGGAGGGGAGGGGAGGGGAGGGGAGGAGGGAAGGGAGTGATATTTTTTCTAATTCTCAACTCAGAAAATTCAAACTAAACTATGAGAGTAAAACTGATTTTTTCCTTCTTGTACATTGTACTAATATGAAAGGCTCTGCAGCAGAGGGGTCACTGGGCAATTCTGTGCCCTGAGTGGTAGCAGTATCAGCAGAGGCAGAGGTGGTGCCTGCCATTTTGGCATTGCCATTAAGTTTGCACCCAGGGCTGGTACCCTACTCATCCCCACTTAGTTACACTACTGTTCTGTAAAATAAATTGTGCTCTCAGTTACCAGTTTAACCCCATTGTTTTCAGATTATGACCTGTGACACCTGTGCAATCCCATCACTACCTGTGAATTTGCATGGCTATAATTGATTGGATCTTCAACTTGAACATAGTGAAGAAGCTTTTGGTTATGAACTAAAAGGAATAGAATTCAGTTCAGACCCTCTTAGCTGTACTAGTTCTTCAGGGCTAGTAGGATTAAAGATCAGTAAAAACTATTTTTGTCACTAAAGCCAGCAGATGTAACTCTGAATACACACAGGAAGCAGCTTTGAGGAAGAAAGTGCCATTATTGGACAGTCACTTTTCAGAACAGAACCACAACTTTGAAAATCTCTACCTCCCATGCATATGAATGGCCTCTGCCTTCCCTCTGTGCATAATAAACCTGGAGTTCCTACTGGGAAGTATGAGTAAAATGGCAGTTTCCACTGAGAAACAGCTATAGGGAAAGTTCAGCAAGATGACAACTATTTCTAAAAACTGTTTGAAAATTTACTTTCTATATAGTGTGGTAGAGTATGCATAATTTTTCTTAAATATTTACTGAACTTTGTATTAATATATCTACTCTTTATGATTGTTGCTGCATACCAGTGTAAAGTAAAGGATACTGCCAACATTGACTTCAATTACAAAATGAGTAAAATGGTGACATATTCTCAAGTGTTTTAGGCACAATGGAATTGAATAATTAACCATAAGATCAGAACTTACCATCAAATAAGGCAATTAAGGGTCCAATTATTTAGTCACAAATGCACATGAATAACTTAACTAAGAAGTTTCAAGAAATTTAGTGAAGATGTTTTATTCATGCAAAAAATACTAGACCCTTGTATGAATAATATGACTTAACAGCCAAAAATGTTAGTTTTTATTTACTTATAATTTTCCTGTTTTAGAGTTTTACTTGTCCAGTCAGGGACCAGAAAACATGTGACTTCAGCCATCAATCACACAACCAAAATTATGAATAATCAAAGTAACCAACTCATGAGTAACATGTAAGATGAAACATACTTGTTGAAACTGTTACATATTAAAGAAGAAATTAATATAGTTACAGGAATAAGGATTGGTTCTATAATGAATCACTAGCCAAAAAAGAGATTAAACTTGTAATGAAAAAAATTTTAAATGAGTATTTTCACCAGGTGCAGTTTCAAGAAAGCATATGTGAAAAAAAGAAAGGAGAGAAATAGAGCTAAAAATTGAATGTTGTCAGATAAGATATACAATAACTGCAATTCAGAGTGAGTTAATAATCACAAATATGAATTTATTATCTATATCCAAAAGAAAATATCTAACATCTTAGACAGCAATATAAACACATTTTATAACTCAAGCAGACAGCAGGGTTGTAATTCACAAAATGTAGATTTAATATAATATATTGATAATATATAAAAGGCATTCACAAAAGACAATAGACCAGTACTGTAGAGTCAACCAAAAGCAGTATCATGCTGCAGGCAGATCTTTTTGTCTTGAGTGGAAGTCCTTAGAAGTTATAGAACAATTTGCTTCTATCCTTATCCTTTTCACCAAAAGGTGAAGGACTCTTACTAGTAAATCAAAAAATGAAGATATAGCTAACATATCTTCAGCTGGAACATGAACATCAGCCAGGCACCTAACCTGTGAAAAATATACAAAGGAAGTGATTCCTTTTGACTAAGTCCTGAAGAGTACCCCTCCGTGATGTGGAAATCATTTCACTGAGATCTCCAGGTCACTCATAAGCAAGGAAGCCCCTAACAATGAAATAGGACTGTAGATTTTCTTTTGGAGAACTAAAAACCAGGAAGATACTATTTTGTCCCTGGCATCCCAAGGGTTTGATCTGTAATCTAGATTATAAAACTACTGACTCCAATAGTACTGCTCACATGCATTAAGTTAAACAAGTGCTCCTGAGGATGGTAGATTCTACTATTGCAACCTAGTTCACCATTAAATGAGAACTTAATATTATGCATGCTGGGTACATTATTTCAAATATATACACCTGCATTTAAATAAAGGTGGCTCAATCCCAAAATATATTCTGTTTAGGAAGTTCAAGGCAAAGGTCAAACTCACTTTCTGTTTGCAAGAGCATCCCCAGAAAGAAACAACATGAGAAAATTAACAATATGTTAATATGAAAAACCAAACACTGTCAGTTTATCAGCTGCACCCTCTAGTGATTTCTTCCATAGCAAGGGATTCATGGCTTCCAGCCAGAGTGCTCTGGATAACACAGAACTGAAAGGACAATGTTTTGGCAAAGGTATAACTCTTTGCTCTGAACTTTTCTGAATTGTTCTAAAGAGTTTTTCCAGAAACAAGTGTTTATGGAAACTGGGTTCCAGGTTTTTCCCTGCGTAAAATAAGGTTGATTGTGCAGTGTTCATTCATATTTTATTTGAGAATCTGAGTTTTTCTCCCAGAGGCCAAATTTTTAATATCCATGTGTTTTAGCAACTAGACAGACGTGCATTATTCTTTGATCTCATTGCACGCACTTCCTACTCAGCAGGCTTCATTTCAAAATCAAGGCATATCATGGCAAGAAAAAAATAAGCTTCTCTTCTCTGTCCCACTTTTCATCGCAAAACCTTTTGCCCCTGTCACTTTCGTAAGATCTTGCCTCCCTTGTCTGATACATGAACTGTGTGAAATCTTTTCGATGTGTGTGATTAAGCCCTGCCCCTCAATCCATTCCAAAGGCCTCTTTGGTTTCCATGATCCACAATTCAAGTATTCATCCCTCTCCCATGGTGTTTAACTGAAAAGTTGGCTAGAAATATTAATACCACCTGAATGGCCTGATCTTATAAGGCCGTTTTCAAAGGAATTCTAAGTCACTTCTTGATGAAATTCTTAAGCCTGAGAATGGGAGAAAAATGAAATTGCAACCAGTACAATATTTGAATTCCTTACTTTTCTGTTCATCTCTTTATTGAACCAGAAGTATCAGAAGAGAATCTTTAATTCTTCTAAAATATATTTCTGATCTTACGAAGAGACCAGTGACAGTTACATGAACTTTCCAGTGCCATCTTTCCTAATATCTTCTTAAACTGAAAAAAAATGCAAAAATACAAAATAAAGGAAAGCAGTAACATTTGTAATGTTTCATGTGAGGAATGATATACATTCTTCAGCAGTTTCAAACTCTGCCAACATCGTGGTACAATTTTGCTCTGCAGCAAAATTATATTCCCAATGCTTAAACATTGGGCTCCTTGGAACTCATAGAAAAGGTGTGAGGTTAAGGAGACATTAGACAAAAATTGTCTTGAAAGGGGGAAGTTGAGAGGGAAAGAATTATGGGATTTTTTTTCTTTTGGCAAGATGGAGGGTTGGTTCTCACCTTTTGGTTTCATCTCTCTTATTTCTTTCACTCCCTTCTATATTTTCCTTGGCTTTTTCAATCCCATTTACTCCTTATGGCTCTTTCCTCCTTTCTTTCTCCTCCTCCTATTTCTCCCCCTCTTTTTAACCCATTCATTTTCTATTCTTCACTCTATTTTTTGTCTCTTTGAATATGTAGCATTTTTTTACCACCCACTGAGTAGCCTGTAGGAAATGGGACATGGAAAGGCAAAAGAGTGGGTAGAGGTACAGCTTCCCAAATTGTTAGATCCTGGAAATCTGTGGTGTGGGGGCCCAGGAGCAAGATGTACACATGATCTATCACTCAGGGGTATTCTTTGGAGGCCTCACTTTGTCTTTTTTTTCCTAGTGGAACTTCATAATTCACACCAGTTTAAATTGGATCGCTAAGCTACAAACTACTAGGCTTTTGCTTCCACTGTCCTTCTGCAGCAACAGAGCCTTAAGTGCATATTCCCCTGCAAATCTATCAGGATCTACTGGAACTAATACCTCCTCTCCAGATGCTTGTCACCCCTAATTTAATTAGCTACCTTGTAGGTACCCCTTCCCAACAGGTGTTCTATCAAATGCAAGCAAGAAAAGCTTTCAATTGGTCTACAGCTCATGACCCCTCTGGAAACTTAGGAGAACCAAACTATCTCAGCTATACCTCTACCATTGATTCAGTTCCTGTTTGTATACCTCCAGGCTCAGTGCTGATAGGCAGCATAAACCAAGATGGTAAACTGAAGCTCAGAAGACATTCATAAAAAGCTAATACATTTTTCACAGTCTTGAAGGAAAGTCTTGTGCCCTTGAATCAGAGTTAATGGTTTGGAGGATCAGTATATCCACTGCCTAGCCTGTTCCTTACTAGCATGCATCAAGGCTCCTTCAGGAACTTTGCTGCCTTTGGCTGAACCCTTCCTTCCTGTGCAGTAGCAGAGAAATGTGCAGAGCAGTAAATGTTTAAGGCAGAATTGACTCCTGAATGGATTTATGCATAGAAATCTGTGGGGTCAGCGCTGTATGATGCTGTATTGAGCAATTAGTCCTTTTTGCTGTCCAGTTATATCCTTGGCCGCATTCCCAAAATGATTCTGAGTCACCATCATGAACTTGTAGTGGAGAAGTATTATGGTTGGGTAAGACCATAAAAATAGCACTACCCTGTTTAGAACCCCAGAGGAAATCTCCTAATAGTAAGTCCTCTAACATTTCCAGATTTGTCAAAGAGAGTCTATATTAGTTTTCATTGCAAGTGCCACAGCAAGGGACTCTGCATTCACATGCTCCAGAGAATGAATACATCACCACTGGAATCTGCAAGGCTCCCAGTGACAACTGCTGAAATAATTCCAAATCTGGTCTTAAAGTATGTAACAGAATGACAGGAAGCCATCACCAGGCAAGGTAGCTACTAGACAAATCAAGTAAGAAAAAACTTCATCGTATTCTGGCCTAGCAGTTAAAAAAAATGGGTTCCTGGATCTCTGGCAGGTCGCTTCATCTTGGGTCTATATACGATCTATATTTTCATGAGCTTCAAACTGCCAAAAATGTTGTATTATTTTTAAAAGAGGAAACAAATTAACGAAGGACGTGAGAGGTAAATGAAAACTTGTCACTGAATGAAAACAGTTCAAAAACTCTTAATAAATTAAAGCTTACAAAAGCAGTTTACAGAGTGTTTTATGCGTGTCACTATGATGAGGTTTTATTGGTGTGATATCATAATTTGGCTGTCTTTGGCCCCTTTCTTTTGGCAGCTCTAGCTCTAAAGACATTATGCACACATAATGCCAGCTCAGGAAACTGAAAGCCAGAGGCCTGCTTTATTTGGGCAGTAATCAAGGGGACTTGTAGGTTTACATAGGGACCTGTACATTTACTCCGTAGGGGGCCTTACTGCTTGACTCCATTGAGAATTTTGAGAGTAGAGACTGAGTAAAGACATCAGGATTTGACCTGAGAAATGGGCAGTTCTCAGTTGTTTTCCAAATTTCCCAGGACATGATCTATGCTTTTAAATGCATCGAAATTTTACTTTGAACTTTCTCCCCTCCTCCTGCCATTAAAGATAAATGAATTCCTAAACATGTTTAGACTTGCAAATTCATAAATTTATACACTGCATGCCACTTTAATCCCTATTAAACTAATCTGAAGTCATGTCAGGCCAACTATCCACAGTAAAATGGATTAGACAAGCTAGTTGATCAGATACAGAAATGACTCTAGGCACTTTTCCTGTCTAGCCTCCATGCATCTAGAGTATTATTTTCACACAAATAAGTTTATTCTCTTTAATTTCTTTGTGATTAAGCTAATTCACAAATAAAATAACTTCTTAGAGAATCGTAAGTGTGAAGTATAGCAATATGCACTCCTAATTAGGGCTTTTCATACTTATGATATCCATTCTGCCTATATAAAATTCTCTGTGTATTAATTGATCACTTCACTTCAATTTATAAAGCAACATCTAATAACAGCCATAAATCCTCTTGTGTAATAACTTCTAAAGAGCAGCTGACATCTCAGGGAATCATGAAAATGATTCTGTTTAAAACCAGTCTGATGCGTATATGTATCTTGCCTCCTTGCTTATTGGAATACAATATAATTCTTCAAGGAATTTTGATAAAACTATTGTGATTCTGTGCACTGCACTGAATTTTCACTATGGTCCCTTTTCTTTTATGCATGTATGGTAGGAGCTATAAGGTGTTTGTATACCCCCTTTAGCATACTAGCACAGTGTAAAGAGACTGAATTGGTTGAAATTTGATTCAGTGAGAATAAAGCCCATATTTCTGAATTATTGGAACTGTTTTGTACTTTTAATTCTTCTTGACACTTCTATGCTTGACATAAAGATAGACATTAAAATATATTTATTTATTAAAATTGAACTGCTGTCAGAATATGTTTGCTCAGAAATCAATTTCCTACACATTGCTAACATGGGATGGATCAAAAATTTGGATACTGGATTAAGATTTTTATATCACAGAAACTGTCAATATTGGATTAAAATTTTATGCCATAGAAAATGTAGGTATAATATACCTAAAAATTGGTTATCATACTAATCATGTCAATAAATGCTTTTTTAAAATGTCACTGATTGCTGAAGCAAATGGTCATTTCATTTTGAACAAAATAGACCTTATCTCTTTTATTCTAAGATACTAATATGTCAAACAGGAATGTAAAGAGGTCTTAAAGTGAATATAAATTCACATACCTGGAGGCCCCTTCATACTGTCTGCAGGATGTAATGTGGTCTTTCTGCAAATTTTAATCATGGTAGGAATCAAAGGGCCCAGTTATATAAAACCTTAATCCTGTAAGGGTTTGCAAGATTGGGTTTTAATTAAAATTTCCTGTAGTTATTGAAATTTGGTCAGAAACAGTTTATAGTGAATGAAGACTGAGTCAACGGTGTAAATTTAAAGGCTCCCTACACAGCTGCCTACATGCCAGGAAAAATAATAGATTGTTGAAAGCAAGCATCCTGCTAGAATCAAACTGATAATTATAGGGCTAGGTACAGACATTACACTTAGTGTGCATTAAGCACTCTACCTTACAGCCCTTTAAGTAAAGTGCAATACTTAAAGCACTTTCTGCTAGGGCTTTTTGAATGTCTTTTCTTAGCCTAGGTCAGCAAAGGCAGCTTAAAAGGCCTGCCTTAGGACTACCTTGACCCTGATGTTGAAGGGATCATTTCTATCATGAGAAGATAGCCCATTACGAGTATTTAAATGTTGTCTTTTCTGCTGAGTTTACTGACAAGGTGTGGTGATGGTTCTTCAAGTAAGCAAACACTAATTTAGCATGAAGGTTTTCCTCTACAGTTATGCTTTCTTTGCTTAAACGGAACAGTAGCTTCTTAAATTTTGAAATTTAGATTAAGAAGTACATGTGATTGTGAAATACGTTTGAAGATTTTAGAAACAGAGCTGGAAGGGGCCTCAGGGGTCATTAAGTCCAGTCCCTTGTTCTTGCACAAAACCACATCATAAGACTCTTCATAAAAATGTCCAGAGGTCTGTCCAGAGTCTGGTATTGCTTAACTTCTCCATTAAAGATTTGGACAATGGGATTAAATGCACATTTAGCAAATTTGTGGATGATATGATGTCAAATTGGGTGGAGTTGCAAATACTCTGGAATGTAGAGCTAAGATCCACAATGACCTGGATAGACTGGAGGAATGGTCCACAATCAACCAGATGAGATTCAACAACAAGTGCAAAGTCCTGCTCTTGGGATGGAATAACTGCATGCAAAAATACAGACTGGGAAGTGCAAGGCTAGGTTGCAGTACTGCAGAGAAGTACCTGAGGGTTGCAGGAGACCATAAGCTGAATATGAGCCAAGTGTGCTGTCATTGTAAAAAAAGTTAACCATGTACTGGGTAGTATTAAGAGAAGCATCACTTGCAAATCAAATAAAGTAATTCTTCTGCTCTATTCAGCACTGGTGAGGCCTCACTTGGTACTATGTCCCATTTTGGTCCCCATTCTTTAAGAAGGATGTGGACAGTTCGCAAAGAGTCAAGGGCAGAGAGACAAAAATAAGTAAGGGCTTGGGAAGCGGGATTTATGAGGAAAGTCTGAAAGAACTAGGGCTATTTAGTCTAGTGAAGAGAAGACTGAGGTGGAGAATTGATAACAGCCTTCAAATATCTAAAGGGCAATTAGAAAACATACAGGTGGACTTTTCTCTATGGCTGTAGGAGACAGGACTAGGAGCAGTGGCCTCAAGCTTCATCAGGGGAAATTTAGGTTGGAGTTTGGGAGGAACTTTCTGACTATTGAGGTGCTCAAGCATTGAAACAGGCTACCTAGCGAAACTCCAGAATTTCCATCTTTGGAGCTTTTAAGACCAGGTTAGACAGACGTTTAGCTGGGATGGTTTAGTCAAGGATGATCCTGTCTTGAGCAGGGGGATAAATTAGATGAGCTTGTGAGGTCCCTTGCAGCCTCACAAGATCATCTTCCCTATGACTATTTTATCAAGTTCAAATTTAGAGGTAGTTAAGTTTTTTACCCCATCTTCCCCCATTACACTTCTAGGAAAGCTGTCCCACAACCTCATGCTTCTGATGGTTGGGAGCTTTCTTTTAATGTTCAGCTGAAATGTATTAGTGGCCAATTTACATCCCTTAGTTCTTCTGCCAATGCCATTCTTTAGATGGTTCTATGCCTTCCCTGCTGCTTACCTTCCCACTGTATTTATAGAGATCAATCTTATCCTCTTTTAAGCCTTCATCTTGCTAGGCTATATAATCTAAACATTTTTAGTTTCCTTTCATAAGATAGGCTCTCTATTTCTCTAATCATCCTAATATCCCATCTCTGCCCTATTCTAGTTTGAATTTATCTAGTTTGAACATTGATGATCAGAATGGTATGTGTATTCCTGATTAGCTTTTACCAGTGTTTTGTACAACGGCATGAATATGTCCCGATTTCTACAGGAAACATATCAATTGATATATCCTTTATTTTATCCACAGCTATATCAAGTGGGTGGCTTCCAGTCATTAGTATTAACTCATACATTTAGGTCTCTCTCCTACTGTGTTGTTTCATGTTGTTAAGCCCTGGGTTATAGCAGAAATCCTTGTTATTAATGCATGACCTTGAACTTAGGCAGAAAAGGTTATTTGGGTAAATCTGATATCTTTTATTAAACCAACTCAAATAGTTGGAAAAATTCTTCTTTACAAGCTTTTGGGTACAAATACCTTTGTCAGGCTGAAGAAGCATCTGCAGTTGCTCTGTGCTCTTCCTGACTGGAATATGCTTCACCCAATGACTACCTCAATTTACATTTTCATTGACTGGCTTTCTTGCATGCATACTAGCCTCTGGCTTCTTTACTATTCCATCCAGGAAGAGCACAGAGCAACTGCAGATGCTTCCTCAACCTGACAAAGGGTATTTGTACCTGAAAGCTTGCAAAGAAGAATTTTTCCAACTATTTCAGTTGGTCTAATAAAAGATATCGAATTTACCCAAAGAAGCTTCTCTGCCCATGTCCTTAGACCAACATGGCTACAATCTACACCCCTGACCTTGAACTTTGCACTATTCAGTTTTTAAATCTTTCTACAACTATAACCGAAAAGATCATTCAATTATTTCTGTATGATAATTCTGGTCCTCTTCTGTATGCGTGAGCATTCCCAACTTTGTGTCATCAGTAAATTCCTGAGCATATCCTCCCATTTATGCTAGTGCAATGAATGAAAATATTAAATAGTCTTAGTTGAAATCTTTTTAGGAAATTCCATTAGTAGCTTCCCTTTAGCCTCATAACTTTCCTTTCAGCATAACTCATGCATAACCTATGCAATCTTATCAAAAGCTCTGCTATAGTCCAGGCAGATTAGATCTATCATCTTAAAAAAATCAGTTATCAAAGAAATCATATTGAACTAGTATAATCTAATTTTAGTAAGCCCATGTTACGGTTTATTCAATTTTCTTTTTACCTCCATGTGTGCAATTATTTTTTCCTTCAAAATTTCATATATTATTATTGAGATCTGACTCACTGAAAGCTGTAGTCATCCAGACCACTTTTTGCCATTCTTAAATATGGGTAGTATGTTTGCTATTTCCAAGTAATAAATTACCACCTTGATTTGATGGATTCTTTTAAATCCACCCTACTGGCCTTGCTCTTCCAATGCCCACTTTGTACAGCTTGAAGGCATTAAGCTCTTTCCATCTCATATACAATAACAATCATATCTCCACATTCATCCCCATTAGTTCTGCTGTTTTTTTCTCCCATGATCTATAGCAGGGGTTGACAACCTAAGGCTTTCAGATCTGGATTGCAGAGCCCACAGATCCAGCCCATGCAGCTGGAGGGCTTCAGAAGCATTCAGCAGCAGGAGGTCTTGATCGTATTTGGCTGAGGGCATTACTGGTGCTGTGGTCCAGTGATGGGGAAGTGGCAGGAGTGTTAGCCAGATACTAGTGCCAGCCCAAATTGGACCCACTTTGGGTCATTCTGGTAGGCGGCCCCAAAAGGTTGTTGACTGCTGTTCTGTATTATTATCCTGACTGAAAGCTGAGATTAAATATCCATTGAGTTTTGAGATATACCTCAATTATTCTGAATCTCTGCCCCATCCTCACTGCATAGAAATCTCATTTCTTTTCTTCTTCTCTTTTTATCTATATGTGTAAAGAACCATTCGCTATTACTTTTTTAAAATTTTCCTTGCAAGATGTTACTCAGCTTGACTTTTGGCAATCATGCTGAAACCAAAAAGAATCTAAGAGATTTTTGCAATATTTCTGACATCTTTCTTTCTATGTTTTCACACTTGTGTTTTAGGTGATGGGTAAGAAGAGGAAGGGGAGAATTCAGTGGAAAGGAAGATTAAATGGGTAATAAAAAAAAGCTTGATATAGGTTTTGACCATTCAAAACAGACAAACACATCCCCACAATTTAATTTATAAGGTTGGATAGCAATGTAAATTGTATTGGAACCAGGAAAAGACAAATATGCAGTTATTCTATTATTGCTCACCAAGTTGTCTAAAAATGCACCTCAATGCTAGGTCGAGGGAGACCAGGAAATACCCAATGTTCCCATAGCAAATGGCTTTGGTAGTACCCAAACAGAAAAAAGCCTAAACCGGAATAATTTATATCAATATCAGTGCTATCATTTAGATCAATGTCAGAAAATCAGTGCTATCTCTGATTCTCTAAGGGACAATTTTTTTCCCCAGACTGGGTAAAGTTACCTGGCACAGTGTTTGTTTAATTTGTCCACTACTTTTTCACACTAGCATAATGCCAGTTACACCAGTATAAATATTGCTGTGAGTTTTGTTTCAAATTTGGGACCTGAACTATAGTAGCCAACCAGGGTGTATATGCTAGACAAGTGCTTACATCTGCCCATATTGCTCACTCTTATTGTACTGCTTCTGCTATAACCCATAGGAAAGAAACTGAGAAAAAATAAGAACAAAATGAAGTAATCACTACCGAGAATTTCTAACCTGTGTGAAAGAATAGGCAGAAATGGTGATGGTTATGGTTTCAAGGAATGAGCTAGAAGATGTGTGTACTGTTGATGGGTCGTGTGTCTATGCAGTTGATGTACCTTGTTTTTTTTTCAAAGTAACATGATAAGAGAGAGAGATTAGCTAGTGGTTAGACTGATGTATGGGGAGCAACTTGGACTGTGGGGGTAGTGGCTCTTTGAGACTGAGGCCCCTAATACACATTACACTTAAGACATGATTAACTGGTTAATCACATCCTAAGCAGTAACCTGACCACATGTTCATTCAATTAATGGTGTACTAAACAGGAATAAGCAAGAAAGTTGTTACACAAAATATATGTAATATCTTCAGGGCTGGTTCATATCCAACTTGTAATCGAATGTGTGGCCAGTGCTTCTAGCACCCCAGTGTACTCCAGAGTTTGGGACTGCTGGTCAGCTGATCAAACCTCCCAGCCAGGAGAACACAATGAGCTCCCCTGGCTGGGAGCCCTCATCAGCTGATAGAGCTCTCAACTGTGGGAGCACAGGGTACCTCCTCCTTCTCCCCTCCCCCTGCAACCCAGTGGCTTAGAGCTCTGATTACTGACCAATCCCAGATATGGGAGCAAAGATTCCCCGTGCAGGGGGAGCCCAGGATCATGATCCTAAGCCTTCCACTATAACTGCAATATGGTGTGATGGGATCTGATGTTCAGTCTGACAATGGCGCCTCCTGCCATGCATATGTGGCATGGCAGGAATCACAGTGTTGAGATCACACAACAGATCCCATCACACCTTATTTTTAACATCTGTCAGTGGCCTGAGTAAAGAGGACTTGCCCTGGGAAGTGATATCAGTGTATTTGGAGGGACATGTCCTACTTCTTAGGGATCACATTTTGTGAAGGGATGCACATAAAGCAAGATGCATCATATCTTACAGGCATGACTGGTAGCCCAGGTAACTAACCCTTTCCATTTAAAGACTATATTTTTAGTTGCTTGCACCTCTGTGAAATACCAGACATTTGAACTAAAATTTTCCATGGTCAATGTCTGTTTCCACATTAATTTATTTGGTTCAGCCGTTCTTGAGAAAAAGAATAAGAGAAAAAAACACCTCCCAGTTTTTTCTCATATTAAATATATACACACATCCCGCCCCTATATATATATATATATATATATATATATATATATATATATATATATATATAAAGAGAGAGAGAGAGAGAGAAAGAGAGGGAGAGAACTGAATAAGGTAAATGTCCTATGGAAAAGTAATGCCAGTATATAAGCATGCCATTAAATACTTCATCATAATATATACAGTTGAGGGAATGATTGATGGTGTACATACAACATTAATACTGGCAGTCCATAATTTTGGAGAATTTGATTTTGAAAGCTAAATAATCATTTAAGATTATTGTGTGTAAAAATTATAACTCTTCCTCCTGTTGTTTCTGCCTTCTGTTGTAGTACTTCATTGTTGCTTGATGCCTACCCTGAAACTGTAAGCAGGAAATAATATACTTGATGACACTTGATATTTAGACACTATAGAGGGGCATATAATAAAAAGTAATAATAATGTATTGAGGTGTCTCACATCACAGAGGAATATAAATAAACAGATCCACTCTTATAAAAAAAATAATTTCATGCACATGCAAATAATTTCATGTACTAATGAACAAGGAAGAAAAACAAAGAAATATACCTTAAAAGCTGGCTAGTTGCCAATCTTTTTGTTTTCTGTAGAAAAAGTGTAATAAGTAAATCTAAATTCTACCATATTACTGGAGTACTGCTGGTGTAACTTTGTTCATAGACATTCATGAAGTGAGTGATGCAAGTTCTTAAATATGTGAGAAAAACTGCAACTGAAAATAGGTTTTTTGAACATTGATGGAGTGTATAAAGATGTCTGACACTGGGACTGTTGCAACTGGGAGACCCATGTTAGGCTTTCAGGCATAGAATCATCCATTTTGTTAGAAGAGGTAATCTAATGTCAAGGCAGGTCGTGCCCTGTGCCTTTAGGAAAGTTTTAACCCAAACAATGATAATCAACAGAGACAGTGACAAATGGAAAGGAAGTAAAGAAGAATAGTGACATTTGGTGCTGAACCATATGTGCGTGGTTTGAAAGACATGACTGAATTGTTTTTGGTGCTCTATTATTCTGACATTTAGAATGAGGCAATTTTCCATTTCCATTAATGTACTGCCAAATAGAAGGGGAACTGTCGCGAATTTGAGACTAAAGAAAGCTGTTCCTCAAACTTCTATTAAGCATAATCAATGTACTCACTAAGCAACAAGTAATATTACAGGGTAATATGGAAAAGGTTAGTAGGCTTGGTGCCTGTTGAATAAGAGTGTATGTATGTTATCTTATGAAGATTAGAATAAGATTGTGGATTCAGCAACCATATCTTAGTACCTGTTTCAATAGAACCAAGCACAGTGAGGTCCCATACAGGATTAGACCTTTGTACATGCTTGTATATAAATATGTATTTTAATTTTAATTAATAACATGTTTCAGTGTTGTAGAAATGTCAAAGAGGTTCAGCAGCAAGAATGAAACTGTATTTGGTTTCTTTCATAGAGGCAGAACCCCGTAGCTTCTCATTTCTACATTTGTCCTAACTACTTCTATCTGATTCAAGTAGGCATGCAGTAGTGACAGAAAGTCATTATCCTCTGATGCTTGTTCAGTGACCTATATAAAATAGTTCATTGGAGTTGGTCCCATAAGAAAGATATTTATGTCACAAAAACCAATACCATTATTGGCCCCCTTATAACTCTTAGAAGAAAAATCAAAGCTCTTTAGAAAAGTCTGAAGAACATGGATGGGATAGCATGAGGTTTACATTATGTACTTCTTGCTTTACCTATCCTGCATAAATAGGAGGCTTCAGTTTTCGGTCATTAACCATTAACATTAGCTGTTAACACTTTCCGATGCATAGAAATACATTTTATTTTTGAGGATGTCTCTTTTGTAAGAAAATAAAATAGGCAGTTCTACCTTTCTAAAGCCAGCTTTCCTGTTTATATTTGTTGAGTTTCAGGGTTTGCTGATCATTAATCCAAAAAGTGCAGCCCACAGTGTAGCCCACAGAGAAAATTATCTGAGAATGGGTGGAGGATGTTCAGGAGAGGGAAGCTGAAAGGACCACTGATTCTTCAAAGCATGACTAAGTGAAAGAATGCCACAGATAAAGTATCATTTTTCATTTCAGTTATTCCATTTTAAAATGGAAGAGCAAGACTTTGCATGTATATTCTTACTTGATTGGGTGAGTCCTCACTCACTAATTCCCTTTGCCACCTTTCTCATTTCATTTCTCTACAATGACTCTCCAGGCCCCAGAGCCCTGGAATCCAGATGCTCTCCTTTCCAGCTGAGTAAAAACACACTCAGTCTAAAGGACTCACCT
Source organism: Crocodylus siamensis (assembly GCF_052110815.1). Taxonomy (NCBI): domain Eukaryota; kingdom Metazoa; phylum Chordata; order Crocodylia; family Crocodylidae; genus Crocodylus; species Crocodylus siamensis. The sequence continues at coordinate 93,149,712 of NC_143396.1, read as the reverse complement.
GATCTAGATAGCAGCCTTTGACTACCTGAAGGGTGGTTCCAAAGAGGATGGAGCTAGATTGTTCTCAGTGGTGGCAGATGACAGAACAAGGAGCAATGGTCTCAAGTTGCAGCATCTTAGTACCAAGTCCTCAAATCTATTATGCTTCTCAAAAGACATGAATCATATTCCTCAACTGACACCACATTCTAGCTCTTATGTTAATTCCTGGAACATTTTCCCAGAATTTAAAAAATATATTTCTTTGTTTTATTCACAAACTCCCAATCCTGTAGAGTGCATTTTTTTTCTTCTATTTTTGAAATTTTGCAAACTTTGCTATAACATTTTTCTATCCCTCTAGCATGGTAAAAGTTAAGAAAAGATATGAGAGCTTAGATATTACTAATTTACCTTTAAAGATGCCAGATTGGCAGCTCTGGAATCTGAAACTCTTCGTTTATCCGAAGAGTAGGTAGTACATGTGACGGGCTAGCTGGCAGTGACTTAGCCCAGGGGTTTTGAAGGGGTAAAAGATGATTGGAGGACTTGGGATTCCCTTCCACACCAATCAGGCCCCAGAGACTCACACACACCCCCACCCCATCCCCTGATTGGCCCCTTGGGTCACCTGGAAGGGGATAAAAGGGGCAGCATGGACGGACTTAGGAGAGACCAGTGAGGGACAACAAGGAAGGAGCTTCACAGAGCTGGCAAGAGCTGAGCCAGCAGGGCAGGAGCAGTGCCCTGGAAAAGCCTGAAAGAGCAGGACCTGCAGGCAGCAGTGGGGCCCTCAGCAGCATGGTGTGCGGCCAGCAGGAGAGGCTCCCCACGGGGCTCTAGGATCCCTGAGGAGAGGCTGCAGCCAGCAGGAGAGGCTCCCCGGCTCCAGCTAGGATCTGAGCAGTGACCTGAGAGGTTCCCAGCTCTGCTTCCAGCTCCTCCAATCAGAGGACAGACAGCTTGACATGAGGCCAGGGCTCCAGGAAGGTCAAGACCCCTAGTAGATTAGAATACTGCCCCCAGTGGTGGCTGTGTAGCTACATTCCTGCCTACCATGTGGGAGATCATGGTTCAAGTCCCAGCTGAGGTGACTTGGGGTGAGTGAGCTAACAAGAAGCAAATCTTTTTGCAGTGGAAAGGGGCCATTTTTCCATCCCCCCCTTTCTCCCCCTCCAGGTACCAAGGCCCTATATTTCCTTGTCATTTGACATTTTGCATTTTGTGCCTTTTTATATTTCACCAACCTGTATTGTTTGTTCTGCTGTTTGTGTTTTATAGTTTGTTAACCCTGTTTTTTGTCAGCGATTGTAAGTGTCTAACCTTTGTTGAATCCTGCTCCCTTGGGGCATTGTAGTGTCCACTATACCCATCATCTGTCTGCATTGGAAGGAGCATTTCAAACTCCTCCTTAACTGGAAGTCCACCGTATCAGAGGAGACACTCCAAGCCATCCCACAATGCTCTGTGGTGGAGTCTCTTGCTGATCCTCCAACCATCAAAGAACTGAAGTGGACCATCCAACAGATGAAAACCAACACAGCCTGAGGGCCAGATGGTATACCCCCAGAGGTCTACAATGCTAGCGGCTTCCCGCTTACATCACAACTCCACCAGCTTATCCTCTGCCTTGGGCATAAAGAGGACATCCCCAGCAATCTCAAGAATGCAACAGTTGTGACCATCTACAAGAAGGGGGACAAATCTGACTGTGGGAACTACAGGGGAATTTTCCTTCTGTCCATTGCAGGTAAGATCCTGGCCTGCTTCCTACTGAAAGAAAATGTCAGAAGCAAAATCAAGAACTGTTCCTTGCCTTCATTGACCTGACCAAGGCATTCGATTCCTTAAATCATGAAGCTCTGTGGACCATCCTCTAATGCCTTGGCTACCCACTGAAGTTTGTCACCATACTGAGGCTCCTGCATGATGATATGACCTCCACTGTCCTGAGTGGAATATCTGAAACTGATAACTTCCACATCTGGACTGTCTTTGAATGTCACAAAGACAAAAGTTCTCCATCAACCCTCCCCAGCCCAGCTGAACATCCCTCGTACTATTTACATAGACAGGGAGTCTCTGGAGTACATGGAGCACTTTCCATATCTCGGCAGCCACCTCTCTCAATGGGCTACCATCGATGAAGAAGTCCAGCACTGGGTCAACTGTGCCAGTGCCACCTTCTTCAAGCTGTAACAAATTATGGAGAAATTAGGAAAAGTTAGGAGAGTTTCTATTTGTTCCTTTTATTAATTTTTAAAATAAAAATGTTAGGGTTCTGGATTTTTTTCTATGTCTAAATCATAAAGAAAATCACAGAATTTATTTTGAAGAAGAAATATGGAGAAGTTAAAAGAGGATAATCTATAGACTGCAACACTTGAGCTGTAACATTTTTTTAAAAGGTAAACATGATACAATGGGAATAAAACATAACCTAAATTAAGACCAGACAAATAAACAATAAAAGGAGGATAGGAAGAAAGGAAAAGGAATTAGAGGGAGATATTGTCAGTCATTTCCTGAACTCATTCATAAGGCTGCTGATAAAGTTGTAGCCAGCATTCCTTTTGATAGTAGTTAGATAGTATTAATGAGCTCATGTCAGGAAATAGTCTCATTAGATGTGAGATGTAAAGAAGCTATTAGCAAGTACGGCTTCAGAGAATTACTGTACTAGTCTGGATTTCACATTTTCCACCATGGTCCATAGTCCACATGGACACTGAGGCTGTGTCCAGATGAGTGAGCACACGCTTGTTGTGGTGTCTTAAAGCAGTTTGAGATGCTGCAAGAGGCACGTTGAGAACAAAAAAAATGTTCCTACACTGCATATTTGCAGTGCAAACTCTAAATCTGATTCTGGGAAATCCCAGTATAAAAAAAATAACATACCAGAAAAAAGCAGCACAGGGCATGCCCTGAAGCAACTGCCAGAGGCTGAGTCCTCCAGAGAGACACTCTAGCATGCAGCCAGAGTGTCTCTATGCCTGCTGCATGTCCCTGTTTCTCCAGCATGCTGCCTCAGCATGCTGGGGCAAATAGGAGCGGGGCAAAGCTGCAGCAGTGGATCAGGCCCAGGCGCTCTCCCAGGTGAATAGGGACATGGGGATGGAGGGACTGGGTATCGGGGGGAACTGTGTGGGGTGGGAAGTATGTGGGGGTGCAGAGAACTGCTCCCCACATGATGCACAGTCCCCCCACAGCAGCAACAGCAGTGGTTATCTGGGCACTCATGCCCACTTCTGGCAGAGATGCCCACTGGTGCAGCACCACCTCAGATTGGTAGCTGCACATGGCACTGACATCACTCAGCCCATGTGCCCTGAGACAGAACCAGGCTGGTTCCTACTGTCTCCTGGGGCTTCTGGTACCACAGTCAGAAGCCACATGCCCTCAGGCCAGGCCAGGTCCTTCCTCCATGGGTCACATGGAGGCAGGACCCAGCCCAGCCAGAGGGCATGCGGCTTCATCCTGCAGTGCCGGAAGCCCCAGGTGACAGCAGGATCTGGCCTGAGGTGACAAGGCTTGGTTCTGTCTGATGGCATGTGGGCCGGCCCAGGCTGACTCCATGTGTAACAGCCAGTTTGAGGCCAGGCCAGGCCAAGGGGTATCTGCCAGGAGTGGGCATGAGCACCTCAATGGCTGCTGCTGCTGCTGCTGCTGTTGAGGGGAGGCAGGGCTATGTGCTGTGTGGGAGGTCGGTGTCCTGCAGGGGTGGATAGGGGACATACGCCTCCTAAGCAGTCCTCCCCACCCCCAGTCAAGGACCAAGGAATGGCATGGGGATCACTGGGGCCTGGGCACAGGTGCAAAGAGGAAGGCAGTAAGGGCTGGCACTGCTCAGAGCCACAAAATGGCAGGTGGTACAGCTGCAGCTGGACTCATGTCCTGGTGCTGGGATGGAACCGCTGCTGGGAGACAGCTAGTGGGGGCAGGCAGGGATTGTGGGCTGGGAGTGAAGGACAAGGCAAGTTCAGGGCACCAGCATATCAGTGCTGCTCAGAACCCCACATTCTGGTAAGCAAAGGGGGCAGGGACAGCTCTGATTTTTCTATGGGCTAAAAAAACCCAAAAGCAAACACCAAAGCGTATAGATATTTAAAATTCATTTTATTATGGTGATAGTGGCACTGGTAGACTTCCCAATTGCTTTAAACTTAAAAATGTATCAATAAAACATTGCTGAACTGATCTTTCTATATATAGTGGCATTTCATTTTAATCATGGAAGAATACAGATTTTGGATATTTTAATGAGAAAATTGTGGCGGGGGTATCAGAGAATTTGCAATTTTTGAACAGGAAATAGCCGGATCCTTGCCAATGAGGCAAGTGGTGGGACCTGGGCAGAGAAGCCTCCCCAGGGCAAGCACCGGGGACTGAGCTGCAGGATACCTGATCTCCCGGTTATTTGGGGCCAGGAGGACACACTTCAGCAGGTTGAAGCAGGCCACTGCACTGATCACACCAGGGCAATAGCTGCCCAGATGGCAGAGCATTGATACCAGAAGACATGACAGCAGTGTTGCCCAAAGTCCAACAGTGCAGTAGGGCTGTGCAAAACAGTTATGTTTCATTTCTGTTTTGGATTCGCCCATTTTGGAGGGACAGTGATACATTTCAGAGTTTTGGATCACTGTTCCATGTCCATTCGGCTAAATCTGTTTCAGAGTTTTGATGCTATTTCGGCACTGATTCAGAGATTTGGATTGGCCAGGGAAAGGCAAGTACAACCAGGTAGCTGCAGGTTCTCCCACGGCTCCTCCAGCTATGCCTGCCTCTCCCTGGGTGGAGGGAGCTGTGGTAGAAGCCCCCATGGCTGCCCTACCTGGTCCCACCTCCCCCCACCCCTGCCACAGCCTCTCCGCACTTTAAAAAAAAAAGAAGCCTCGCACTCACCAGCTGTAGCAGTAGTGATCAGGGCCTCTGGGGGCTCATGGCAGAACATGGGCTTCTCAAGGGCTGGATATTCAGGGGTCAAAAAAACCTGCCAAAAAAAAAATGGAGCAGTGGCACACTCGGGCAGCATGCCCTTGCAACATGGAGAACACTGTACTGTGTGATATGTGAGAGGGAGGGAAAGACTGCAACAAGACCTGGATAGGTTACAGGGGTGGGCTAACATAAATAGAATGCGTTTCACTACTGACAAGTGCAGGGTGCTGCACTTAGGCAGTAGAAACCAGCAGCATACTTATAGAATGGGAAACTCCCTTCTTGAGAGCACGGAGGCAGAAAGGGATCTTGGCATCATTACTGACTCCAAGATGAACATGGGCCGACAATGCGAGGTCATGGTTGGCAGGGCTAACCGGACCTTGTTGTGCATCCACAGTGGCATCTCAAGTAGAGCCAGGGAGGTGATCCTCCCCCTCTATGCAACGCTGGTCAGGCCACAGCTGGAGTACTGCATCCAGTTCTGTGTGCCCCATTTCATGAGGGATGTGGACAACATTGAAAGGGTCCAGAGGAGGGCCACCCGCATGATCCGGGGACAACAGGGCAGACTCTACAATGAAAGACTGCGGGACCTAAACCTGTTCAGCCTTCACAAGAGAAGGCTGAGGGGGGACCTGGTGACCGTCTATAAACTCACTAGGAGGAACCAGAAGGGTTTGGGGGAGACACTGTTTTCCCGAGCCCCTCCTGGCATGACAAGGAATAATGGACACAAGTTATTGGAGAGTAGGTTTAGATTAGACATCTGCAAGAACTACTTCACAGTTAGAGCGGCTAGGAGCTGGAACCAACTTCCAAGGGAAGTGGTGCTGGGTCCTACCCTGGGGTCTTTAAGAAGAGGTTTGATGCCTACCTGGCTGGAGTCATTTGAGCCTAGTTTTTCTCCTGCCCAGGCAGGGGGTCGGACTTGAAGATCTACAAGGTCCCTTCCGACCCTACTTCTATGATTCTATGATATGTGGCACTGCAAACATGTTTGTGGTGCCACATACCGCATGACCACACTCATCTGGACGCGCCCTCAGGGTGTGTCTACACATGTGGGCACGTGCGCTTGCAGCCGCTCAAATAGCAACAGCACAAATCTGTGCCAGAGATTTGTGCCTCAGCACATGTGCTTTGGTGTGGGACAAATTCTGCCACTTGGGGCATACTGACCCTGCCCAGTTCCTCCTGGATCTATATCCAGGGGGAGTTAGAGCCTGCAGCCAGCACCTGTGCTGGCCCCAGCAGCACAAAAACCTGCCCTGGTGAGCAGTTCAGGACTACTTGCCCTCAGGAGTTTCTAAGTCCTAGCCAGTCGGTATCTGGGGACACTAGCCTCTTGTCCCAGCTGGACTGCTGAAGCAGCCATAACCTAGAGTGGCCCCTGCACCCTCTATCCACTGCGGCAGTTTAGCAGTGGGGGCTGCTGCTTGGCTGTGGCCTGCTGCCACGTGCCAGGGGTGGGGAGCTGCTCCACATGCTGCAGTGTGCCTTGATGGGGCATAAGGGTGCTTCAGTGTGGGGGCTGCCTGCCAGCTAGCCCTGCACTGAAGCACCCTGTGCCCTGACCAGCTGGGGCAGTGTCTACACATGAAAACTCTGCAGCAGGTTAGTACTTGTATTTCACAAGTACTAACCTGCTGCAGAGTTTATTATTTTCATGCACCACAATAGGGGCACATGCGTAGATGCCAAGATGTTTACTGCACATTTAGTCAACTGTGCAGTAAACATCTTGTGTAGATGTGCCTGCTGTGTGACATCTGTTCTGTATGTAGTATGCATGGAGTAGAAGGGGTGGGCCAAGAGGTATCCTGAGTGAATAGAAGTAGTCTAACATAGTTAAAAGGTTTGTCTACATACAAATTGATAGCGAAATATCTAAATTGAATTAATAAACATCTTTGTTATTTTGATGCAGTTTTCTGATATGTAAACTCGCTTATTTCACACAAGAACTATGTTACTTCCATCTTCCGTACAATTGGTAAAAATAAAAATAACTGAAATGGAAAAAGGACGGTCATGTCTCTTAGGATCCCATGGACTTTCTATGGGCCCGTCATCCTTTAGGCACTTTTGTAAAACCTCACCCTCCTCAAAACATCAAAGTCCCAAACTTCTAGCATTTGGCAACTCCAAATATGAGTCCTCATATTCTGGAAAGCATTTCACTCAGCTAACACAGGTCATTGTTTTCTAAAAGAGTTGTTCCTTCTTTTTGAAATGTTCCTTTTATGGTTCCTCTGCATACCAATTAAACACTCTTCCTGTATCTGCTTGGCAGATATCATTACATTATTTGAAAAAACTATTCATAAATACCACATATTATTTGGGGTATCCTGTACAACTACATTATGCCAAAAGCAAACATATCTTTTATAAACATGTCACATTTTGGAGGAATTACTTGTGGTTGAATTACACAAGTAGGGGGGCATAGCTTTTAAACATTCTTTCAATGGATTGAAGAAAACTATGATCCAATTTCCCTAGTTCACTTTTGAGTTACTTTCAGACTGTGGTAACTTCATTGTAGTTTGGAAGAATTCAAAGAACTGAATATTCATATGGCATATATGTTACAGACACTGAACCCAATTTAGTAAATGAATACTTGTAATTTCACCAAAGCCCCTCTGAGAGATTATTATGCAGATTTATGAAGGAATATTGCTGAAGCAATTCTTGGCTGTGTTTTCAGTCACTGAGGACTTAAGTTTGAAATTATTTTAGGTTTACATACTTTATTTACTACTGCTGCTTTCATCTTCTGAACTTTCCTGACATCATTTCTCTTACCATTTTGTATCCAACACTCCCTTGTTCTTGCCCTTGAGCAAAGAGCCAGCATCACAACACCTAAAGGGTTGCCAAGTTACTCCCAACAATATCTTTGCTGCCATAATGCTAGCAATCTGTTCTAATCCTATTGCTGAAAAATTGCATTAGAGACAAAAGGATGTATGGACACAAGCATGCTTGTACTACTCTTTCACTCATACAGAAACAGAGACCAGGAGGCTTATCAGCCAGATTGTCCCTCTTCTTCATTGAGACTATTACTTCGTGACTATCTGGAATCAATAAGGCAGTGTGTAAAGCAAAGGGTATATCAGCATGAATAAGGGTGGATAGACCTGATTCTGAATCACTTTTTACTTTACTTTGGAGTTCAACTAACCACCATAAATTAATTTCTACACTAGTGACTCTGCAAACCCTGTCATTTTAAAAGAGTAAGGATGCACAGAATATTGCAGCAACTTCCAGAACCCACCATATTGTCAGCTCAGTTTCACTCTATCAAAACTCACTACTGCTTTTCAATACATAAAGAGGTTTTTAAAAATATCTAAAAGCCTACTGATCTCTTTGCGACTTCTCTAACATTGATACCAAAAATAATAAAAAATCCAGCTAATGAATACCTCAGTTATATCTAGTTGTACCTCTATAGCCCTGCACAAATAACTCATTAAGGAAGTGAGTCACCATCAACCTATCTTAATTTGTTGAAGGCACAGGGCCAGATCTTAAATTCTTTACTCACATTTTACGCATTGCTTCCTCAGCAACAGGAGTTTTGCCTCAAAGAAAGACAGTAAAACATGAGTAAGGACTTCAGAACTTGGCCCCCAGGCTTTACAAGGCTACAGTGAATGCTAAAATTCAACATACTGTAAATACCGTTCTTTCTCTTGGTTAAGTTTCTTGGTATACACTACAGTACCATATGTTACAAGGAAGCAAATCTTAAAGGCCAACTTCTGCTCTTGGATTCAGCTCTCATTGACTTTAATGGTATTACAGTGTAGTGGAGGCTGGTGACATCTGTGGATGGGTAAGGAAATATGACAATGCCTCCATGGAGGATCTGAAAGAAAGATCAGGCAGATGATTCCTGAAGTTTTTGATGTACATTGCTGCAACATGGCTCAATTCACTCACGTTTTAGATCTTGAACAAGTACATGAATATCTTGAATATCTCATACAACTTTGCATGTATGGGAAAGGGCAGGCTAGGCTAGTGGGCTGGAAAACTAAACAGGCCACATTGCAGCTCCACCACAAAAAGAGTAAGAAGAATATAGGGGCAGAAAAAAGAAAAACAGACAAAGGTTAGAAGCAGCAGCAGCAGAAGGAAAACAGTATTTGAAGACAAAGAATAGTACAGTAAGTTTTGTTCACATCCTTTTTTTTCCTAGAAACAAAATTCCATACTTTCTTCTGAGTTTTCCCTTTCTCGCTCCTCATTCTCAACTTTTTCTTTTCATTTCTATTGTTATTTTTTCCTGTATTCTTTTTCTCTAGCTTGTCCCATGTTCCCCACTCTTCTTTTTCATTACAGTACTCCTGGTTCCTTGAAGGTATTAGATGGAAACTGGCTTTGGATAAGTAAACAAGAGGAGAGAGTGCTCACTATACAAGAACCATCTTCCACTGTGCCACAGAGAAAGACATAGGTCTTGTCTATATTCACCTCATTCTTTTCTGATAGCAAACAACAGTTTCAAAGGATATGTGGGAAGGCAACACCTGCCAATGGAGCTACTAAAATTTGCAGAAGGCATGGAAATGTCTACATATACCTTCTGGCAGCTGATGGACAGAAGCAGCAACCTTGCATTCAGGAAAGGTTGTGTTGATACTCTGGCAGGGCACTAGGTGTGCCTGCCACTTTAAGGCCCTGGAGCTGGCAGCCTCCAGGTGCCTAATGAGGGCAGCCATTTTAGGCTAAGGACTGCCTAAATAAACAAGGTAATTTGGCTGCTGGGGGTCAGGCAACAATATTGCCTGGTTTGAGGGTTGCTAAGTTTCATCTGGAGGTAAGGGAGGAGCTGTACTGGATAGTAGGAGGCTCCTGGTCCTGGGTACAACCTGAAACTACACCCTGCCAGGAGTGGGTGGCCTGGTGGGGCTCCCAGTGGCATGGGAGCCCCTAGGAAATGCCAGGCCAGTGATCACCCCAGTGAAAGGTGGGTTGGGGTGCCTTAACCCCTAGCCCTCACCTTAGGGTGGGTCATGTTCCACTGGAGGTAGCTGTGGGGGTGCAAGCTGCAAGGAGGAGAGTTGGAGGCCAGGTGTGGCCAAGGCCACCTGAGCCCTGTGGGGGTTTGAGACCCCAAAGAGGAGAGTTGGGACCAGGGATGGCTATGGCCACCTGAGCCCACCTGTGGAGGGAAGCCCTGAGACCCTGAGTAAAGGGGGCATTATGAGCAGTGTGGAGCCCCCTGTGTGAGGGGGAGGCAGTGTGTGGAGCCCTGTGAAGAGAAAGGGGGCTCAGCCAGAGAGAGAGAGAGAGCTGAGTCCTGACCCCAGTAAGTCCTCCAATGTGGGGAGGCAGAGTTTGGGTCAAATATAACATTGGTAGTAGCACCATGACCTGCTGCCCAGGGGGAGTGAGAGTCCCCTGTGAGACCCTGAGGGCCCAGTTGTGGTGTGAGGTAACCCCAGTTCCCCACATCTGTGGATGAGGACCCAGAGGGGGGGACCCTGGGATAAGAGTATGGGTCATGCATCAGGGCCTGCCAGAGCTTCCCCTGACTGGTCCAGGTGGGGGCCAGGACCAGGAGGGTCAGAAGGGCAAGGAGGCCCGCTGAGAGGGATGCCCAGGAGCCAGGGGTCCCAACTGGCCTGGAGGTGGGCTGGGACTAGTGTGAGCCAAAGGTCCCAGTGAGGGGACCACACCCAAAGGGGAACTGATGGTAGGGTGATATGTGGCCTGGTATGACGGCAGCAGTGTCCGCCTGAAGGGAGGAACCCAGGTGGGATCCTACAGCAGGATTCTGGGCCACATTGTGGGGGACTGGTGCATATGAGAACATCATGATGTCATCTGCAAGGCTTGGGCTGTGGTGTAGGGGAGGAATGGAGCCACAGATGGTGCCCCCTAGCAGCAGGGCAGGAAATGGGCAGCCTCCTGCTTAATTACATCTATTAATTAATCAATTAATGCCAAGGTGTGGAGGGAGAGAAGGCGGGCGGTTAGCCCAAGAACAGGGGGGCAGGCCACAGGGAGATCAGCCCCGGTAGGCTCCCCTGTTATAGATACCACTGAAGAGGAGCACTGAGTGCAGGTGTAGTTCAAGAACTTGAGTGATGGTGAAAGAGGATTACAGTATAGGCAAGGCAGTGCCAGATTTAGGCACAAGCTAAGTAAGCTACAGCTTAGGACCTCACATTATGAGAAGCTCCTAAATATGAAAAAATACAGTAAAACCTCATAAATCCAGCATAGCTTTTTTTTTTTTTTTTTTTAAACTGGCACTGAAGCTGGTCCCAGAGCTGGGGAGGGATGGGGGAGGAGTAACAGTTGCTGGTCCCAGGGCACCAGCCACACCCAGAGCAGTGGCACAGAATACCTAATGGAGGCAGCAGCAGCTGTGTATAACCTTCCCCTGCCACTTCCAGGCCAGCAGAGGGGAGTAGCGGCTGGTCCTGAAGCAGCAGGGGAAGTGCTGGATTTTGCAATCAGACATGATGCAGGTTGTATTGCTGCTTCCATTTAGTAAGTGCTGATCTGTGGAATTGCTCTTGTGTTGCTATAGATTTAAAGTTTTTATGTATGCTAATTAAGAAGTCATGAAGTATTTTAACTTGAAAGTATTTCATAATACAAATAGGCTTATTGCAAGATATATGTTTTAGTTTACTTAGTTTTTTTTGCACCTTTGCCTATGTATATAGGCAAATATAAAGCTTTAATATTTATGTTTTCACTGTCCTTTCTGTTAGAATAATACAAGGTTTTGGTAATCCTATGGGGCCTCTTAACCTTGACATAGCTTAGGGCCCCAGCATGTCATAATCTGACCCTGAGGTAAGGCTCTTGATACTGTAGGGGCATTGGCAATGTGTAGAGGTGCATGTGGGTGCACATACTGAGACTGTCCCCATACCCCCTGGAAGTGCCAGCCATGAAACTGGAAGTGCACTTCCAATTTCATTGCTGGGTCTGGGGACCACCTTCAGTCAGCAATTGGTAGCTGAGGGACCCCCCCACATTGGTGATCTAGTGCCCTCCCCCGACTTGGGAGGCACCAGTTGCCCATGCTGGAGGGAAATGTGTTCAATCACTGGCCTATCACTGGTACAGCTAAAGCATCAGAAGTTGATTGAAACGTGATAGTGCTGTACGTCTTCAGACAATGAAATCCACAGTACATGAATCACTGTAATTGACTATAGCAATGCTTTGCAGAAGTTTTCCTCACTGTCAGGAACCTCCCCATTTCTTGGTGTATTCTACCTTCCCAGGACTGATAAGTATAGCAAGGTTTGGAAGTAGCTTTTCTCAGAGGTTGCTAGGAATGTAATATGTTTCAGAAAGAATCATATCAAGATGTTATTAAATGATAAGAACAGGAGGTGTATTAAACATATTCAACATTAGGAAATGACAACTGGATGCCAAAAAGATCTCTGAAGACTCATTTATCATTTTACAACTGCCTAGCCCCATCTGTTTGATCTTGTCTTGCTTATACTGTGCTTGGCTGAGAACATATTTCACCCAATTTGGATACCTGGACACACTGAGCAATGGATTGTCTTGAATCTTGTAGCTACATGTAATTTTAGTCCTGGAATTTAAGTTGGTATATAAAGCTCAGACTTGTTCTGGTGTACTTAAAATTTCACTTTAGACTCTACTCTTAAACTCAACTCCTGGACTCCATCTTGTGGTTCCAATGACCAAACAATATTTTGTAGGTAACAGGTAATGGAGAAAGGCAAGGCATTATGACAGAAGATCAAGTAGATACTGAAAGTTATTCATATGCTCATGTCTCACCCTGTCATACAATTATTGCATAAAAAAGCATAATGGGCAGATTTTTTTTCAAAAGGACTGAAGGAAATTAGGTAGAGACCATGTCCTATTTACTTGTATTCATGTTTCAGTTCCACAAAATAACACAAAAATTATTCAATACTTGGCTACAAGTAACATTGGCAAGGAAAACACTGCTCAATTATCCCCTTCATAATTTATGCTTTGATCTATATCACCCCCATGAAATTCTGCAATTGAGATGCACTTCCATTTTGGCTTTAATATTTTTCCATATTACATTTTTCCCTCTAGACCCATTAAAATAAACTGAATGATTCAAGAGTTTATCCCCTGGTTAGATATCTGGAGAGAAATGAATTCTTGGGAAAAGATTTGGCTTCTGAGACAAATCCTCAAATCAAGTAAATGACCAGAGTCAACTGAGCTGTAACAATTTACAGTAGTAAAAGATCTGGTCCTTTCAATTTTCGTAACTGAATGCCAGTACTAAAAATATTCCTGCTCTCCTCACTATTCCCATCATGTTTAAAATGGCTATGCTGCACTCAAGTCCAATATAAAAGAGAACTTTGACATTGGCAGCTAGCAATTGTTCTCAGTTAGCTCTCTCAGGCTGTCAAGCACATGCATGGGTTTAAGAAATCTGGGAAACATAAAGCAAAATATAAAACTGGACCACCTAGATTGTGGGAGCACTAGCTAATGAGTAACATACTAGAAAGTTGAAAATAATATTAATAGCAATTAATAACAATCAGATTTATCAGCAGCTTTATTTTACCATTTTATATTCTAGTTTGGAGTTAGATTACTCTGTTCCAGCTCTACTACTGCTCCTTACTTTAGCAAAGAATAACTCATTATAGCTGGTAAATTCGGAAAGAGCATTTTCAAGTAATAATTTAGCAGTTGCATTCTCAAAGTTGCCTGTGAACAGGAGAAAAAAATCCATGCACAATAAACTTAAAATAAGCACACACAAAAAATCCTCTAACCCTATAATCTACCCAAGTCATTATAGTAACACCAGTTTGAATTATCATACTAAGAAATAAAAATTAGGAATGGAAAAAAATGATTTGATCATTCAAATTGTATCTCCCCTCAAGAAGCATCTATCAGGTGAAGCTCCCCTATTTTTCTATGGCAATCTATTTAAGAGCCCTCTGACTGGAATTTACTCACCCTTATCAGGCCCAAAATAGACTAAATCCTTTGACCTTTAGGGTATGCCACAAAAAGCTAATCTTTTACATGCTGAGCTCTCCATACTGAGAAAATGTTCTATATTCAAAATGTGTCCTCTGTTGGTTAGTTATGACTGAGAACAAACCATATGTTGTTGCTTCTGTTTATTAATTTGAGGAAAGTACTTTTATAATAAAAAGAAGGTCTTCAGGAAGCCATTACTCCTTTGACTTTATCATGGCATATCAACAAACGCATTGCATTTTTTTAAAACCATAAATCATTTCCATTCTCCAAGGTTTCCAGGCCTGGGGCATCATTTGTAGAAAAATTATGCTAATATGTATTTATCAGCTGGGTGCATAATATAAATGTAATTTCCCTTCATGATTCAGTATGGTTTTGGCTATAAAAGGTACAGTCAAATCCTCCTTCAGTTTATATAGTACCACTGAGACAGTTCTAAGAGTTTTATAAATACTATCTGAGACAGTGGTGTTAAAGTAAAAGCTTTGAATTTTTTGACAATGGCTGGAAGTTCTGGGGAAGAGGACTGATATCAAGACACAGGATCCATCTGACCAGAACAGGAAAGGGCATTTTTGGGTGTCATCTGGCCAAGCTAGTAAGGGGGACATTAAGCTAGGTTCCACTGGGGATGGTGAACAAAACCCTCCAGCAACAGCAAACAAGCCAGAGGGGGAAGGCCCAGAAGCTCAACTGTGGTAAAGGGCCAGAAAGCCACAGGACAGCAACAAGTGATGCAAAAGTAAAATGAGTAAATCAGAATGCAAAGCCTGCCCTATATATACACAAATGTGAGAAGTATGGGGAATAAATAAGATAAGTTGGAAGTCAAAACCTGTGAAAAGAATTATGATCTGACTGGCATCACAGAGATTTGGTGGTACAGCTCTTATGACTGGAATGTCAGTATTGATGGCTACACTGTTTCAGAAAGATAGGGTTGACAGAAAAGGTGGCATTGCCTTATGTAAAAAATGCATAGACCCGACCCCTAGTTCAGGAGGAAGAAGATAGCTGATCAGTACATATTTAGGTACAGATAAAAGGTGAAAGATACAGGACCAAAATAATGGTGGGGATTTAATACAGACCACCAAGTCAGGAAAAGGCGAATGAGGCACTACTCAAGGAAGTGACCAAATTATCCAAAAGTTATGAGAGAGTACTGATGGGAGACTTCAGTCTTCCAGACATCTGCTGGAAGAATCATACAGCCAAATATAAAATATCAAGCAAGTTCCTAACTTGTATGGAGGGTAAAATGCTGTTCCAGAAAGTTGAAAATACAACTAAGGGATCATCTAGCTTTGATCTTGTATTGACCAAGGGGGAAGAATTAGTAGAAGATGTGAAGGTGATGGGAAGCTTGGGAAGACGTGATCATGATATGATAGGATTTATGATCCTGACACTAGGCATGCATGCAGTCATCTGAATTAAGGCACTGGATTTCAAAAAGGCAGATTACAACCAACTTAAGGACACAGTAGGCCTCGTGCCATGGGAAGATAAATTGAATGATAGAGATGCCCAGAAGGGCTGGAAGATTCTAAAAGGCACAGTATTGGAAGCCCAACAAGTAGCTAGTCTGACATGATAGAAGCACATGGAAGCACAAGCCTATTTAAAAAAAATAGAGAGAGAGAGTGGCAGAGGTGAATCACAAAAATGATAAGGGGCTTGAAAGGCAAGTCATTTGAAGAGAGGTTGAAGAGAATACCTTAGAAAAGGTACTTCAGATAATGATAGCAGTCTTCAGATATCTGAAGGGCTGGCATAAAGAATAGGGAAAACCCCTTTTCTCTCTGATGTAGAAAGCAGGATGCAGATCAGTGGCTTGAAGTTGCAGGGAAGTAAATTTAGAATGGATATTAGAACAATGAGGCAGTAGAACAGACTGCCTAAGGAAGTTGTGTTCAAGAAGAGTTTGGACCAGCATTAGTCAGGGGTGGTCCTGGAGCATCTATAACTATATTGTGAATAGTCCCTATGCTTCTGGACTTTTCTGGTTGCCAGGATTTTTTCCCCCTTCTGTTGCTACGCATGGCAGAGGTTGTGGGGGGTGGGAGGGGAGCTGTTTTTTGTTTTCCTCAGAAGCATTGGGGTTGGTTGTAGCCAGGGCTCAGGATTTTGACTGGGGTGTGCTACCGCTCTTTCTGGGAATAAAACCTGGAGGATCCTGGCTAATGAGTCTTGCCCCTCTGCTCAGGGTCAAACTAATTGCCACATTTGGGGGCAGGAAGGAATTTTACCCTATGTTCAGATTGACTGACAGTCAAAAATGGACTGCAGAAGGTTTTACATGGCCCTTTTCCTTGGATCTCTCAAGTGTCTTTTAACTACTGTTGAAGCAGCAGGACATTGGCCATCAATGTCCCCCTGCTTGACCTGTGGCAGATTAAGGTGCTACACTTTGTGGCGTGTGCCAGGATCCATTATATAATTCTAGTCATGGGTTAGACAAGGATTTTTATGGGATGGTTTTGACAGGGATGATCTTGCCTCAGGCAGGGTATTGGAATAGATGACCTCTAGAGGTCCCTTCCAGACCTATGTGCTATGATTCTGTGATTCTTCTGTTTGTACAAAGTTGTTTCCAATATAAATTATGAAAAAGTTGTTTCCTATGAAAACACACAAGGCTCTTGAGCTTACAAGCTTAAAATTTGCTCTCTGCGAAAGTTTGAGAGAGCAAAAATCAGTCAATCAAGTATTCATTAAACATGAAAAAGTGATGTGAATACAGCTGCAGTAAATTCATTTTAAAATTTGAATAACTGCTCAAAGAGATTTTTAGGATAGTCATCCAATTCTAATGTGAAAGTTTTCATATTGCTCAGCTCTTGTTTTTTGAATAACCATCTGATACTTGCTTTGTTGGAAGTACTTGCCAGATCATTTAAGCAAAAACACTCATTTCCTTCCTTTTCTACCTAAACAAAATCTACCAAAGTTACTATCCTTCTACTACTGGATCCTCTCAGGAGGCTCTTGGAAGATACTCAGCAAATCCCAAATTCTCATCCCTACACCACTGATTCATCCATCATTTAGTTTCCAATATAAGTCTTCATTCTTTGCTCTTGGTACTGGAAGGTGCTTTGAGAAGGTGACCTGCATGACTCCCATCCTAATTTACCTGCTTAGGTCCCAGAAGTGATTTCTGATCATATCAAATCTATTTCCCTTGTATTGTTTTGTCCTTAAGGTTTAGGCAATTGCTGAGACTCCAATCAGCCATCTGCTGTCTGCCAACTGTAGTGTCTAGTCAGGTTATACTGAACACAAAGAAAAAATCATTTCAGGGCTTCATGCAAGGTTCCTCTCCACAGCCCAAGCACAATATTAAGTAGTTGCAATTCTAAAAGACTGTGAAATAGGACTGGAGAAAAACTCCACTTCTAGAAGGAAGACAAATTTAAAACTTAACTCAACAAAAATATTGGCAAATACAACAGTTGCAACAAACTAGGCAACAATTCTTTCCTGGTACAGGGATTAGCTAGATAAAATTTGCTCTGTCTAAATTTTTGTTTGTTCTTTAATTGATTTTTTTCCACTTATAAATTATCAGAATGATAATTCTGGCTTGGGCCAGCGGGATCCTATTTTTTTTTTCTTTAAACTCTTCTTTTCCTCTAGAAAAAAAGAAACATACAAAAAATTAAAATCATTACACTTACTATCCCAAATGTCTTCTAAAATTAGACTGGGTCAGTCTCAATCCTGCATAAATTATCTGTATTTTAGACCATGTATCACTTTGAGATGGTTCTTCCTTCCCCCAAAGACTGCATGAACGGAAACATAAATCTGGAAGGTCCCCCACAGCACTTTAGTTAGTACCATAACAGGGAGGGGAGCGGGGACAAGCAAGGCAAGTGCCCCGGGCACCATAGCAAATAGGTGCCAACAGGTGCTGCCCAGCATGGAGGAGGTGCAGGACAGAGACATGAGCGGCTTGTTTGGGAGATGGGGGGAGGGTGGCTCCCACCACTGCATGCACTCACAGGCAAGCATGGGGGGTGCCCCCTGGATCAGTACATGGGGTAATGGCAGACTGTCACTGCGGGCTTGCCTCGGGTGCTAAACGTCATTCCCATGGTACCGACTTTAGCCCTATAGCATTGATTTCTGGGTTGCAATAGGCAGGACAGTCTTGACTACGAAATTTGACATTCACCACATGCTGTGGAGGAGCATCTAGCTTTCATTGGCTGACATGATAGCCAGTGTTAGTTGTGGGAATGTGTTGTGCTGATTCACTGACCCTAACAACTTGTGAAAATAGCAAACAGGGACTGTATTCAACATGTCATTTCATAAGTTAGAATAGGCCTGGAATCAGAAGACTTTTACCTTCATCCTTCCCTGCAATGAACCCACATAAAGCTTAAAAATTTGGGCTAATGTAAAATATGTAAATTTCATACAAAAATTTACCGTATTTACTCAAATATAAGACAAGATTCCTCCCACCCCCACCCCAAAAGCATAGGGGGAAAAAGGCCCTCATCATTTATGCACAGACAAGAAAACCTTATTAAATATATCATCCATCATTAAACTGCTGCCAAAAGCATCATGTACTCAGTAATGGAAAGCAACTATGAAGTTTATTTAATGTAGCCAACACTGAGCATAACTATAAAATACATAGCCTATACCAGGCAAACATATTGATCAGAACCTATCATACAAAGATAGGTTAATGCACTGGTCTCCAACCTTTTTAAGTAGGAGATTATCTTTGGCACTTAACAGCAACCCAAGGTCTACCATTAGCTGCTGCTATCCCCCATCCCTGCCCAGCAGGTAAGTCTGTGGGGGGGAGGGGTGCAGACTGAGGCGGAGGGAGAAAAAATTATTTGGAGGTGTGCCTCCCCACCAGGTAAGTCCCACCCAGCCAGGGCTGCACTCAACTTACCCCTGCTCCTGCCTCTGTGACACAGTCCCTCATCACAGGGGCCTTGATCTAGCCCTCACCCCATCCCATCACATCCCTCCTCCACAAACTGACCTGCTGAGCTGGGGCACATACATTCCTGCATGCAGGCACTCATCCCCGCCCAGCCCCAGCCCCAACCCCACTTCAAGAGTCTGTGAGATCTACCAGTGGTGGCAGACCGCTGGGTTAAACCTATCCATCTAAAGAAGATATATGGTAGTGCCCATTGTATTCAGCCCCCCTCAGTGATGACTCTTTTACTTGTTATGGTAAGCCTCTACATTAAATACATTTCAACTTCCTCTTCACTTCCACAGCTGAGGTACACCTTTCTTTCCCATTTCCAATGATTCCTGTTTCTTCACTAGCCTTAAATGTCTGGCAAACATCACCAAATGGGATCCAAATGGTTTGCTCACACTCCTTCTGTTACCCCCTCTCTCAGCCCGTCACATATGATTAGTGTGGCCCTACCCTTCATGAGGTAGAGCTGGACCAGGTTGCCCTGGACCTCATCTGCATATAAATTTTTGGAGGATACCAGAACTCATGACAAGAAAACCTGGTTCCAGTCATGAGTTGGGGGCTAATTAGCACATGGCTCCTTTGTGGAGGGTACCTGGAGTAAACACATGTACTGAACAATGGTGAGCTGTAGGGTCCCTATGGTCACTTACATATGTACATTTGTTTGCTCTGATGTGCCACACACAACCTGAGGAGCCCGGTGCTGCAGTGGATGTATTTGTATAAATGGTGAAATGTGTGTCAGCACTGAGAAAATGTTGACGCGTGCTCTTGAACTAAAACACCTTCAATGAGTTTTAGTTTGAAAGTGTGCTGCTGCCATTTTCTCAGTGCTGATGCACATTTCTCCATGTATACAAATGCATTCACTGCAGCGCCGGGAACTTTTAAAAGCACCCGGCACTGCAGCGCAAGCATGTGTACAAATGCCAAAAGGCTTTAATCTCTGTTGACTCTGATGGACCCAATGACCTATACACTAAAGCATGACACTTTTGTCTTTGGAATTGTATCTTGAATAGCTTATACTATATATAAATAGATTGCTTCTTGGCCTTTTCTTTTAGGCTAGGATAAAGTGTAATTCCTGTTCTTATCAGTTCAGTGAACGAACCTTGACCTGCTACAGCATTTGCACAGGGTGGGAGTGAAGATTCTTATTCCAAGTAGTCTCAGGTCCTCTGGTCAGGAGCCAGAGCACAACATGGCAATAAAAAGATGCTACCTGATGAGGTTCTGGGTGAAGGATTGATACCTGCACCCAGGACAGATGCTAGATGGAATGGAAAGAGAAGACTTTACTCCCAAGATCATGAGGGACCAAGGACTAATTAAGGTAGAGATGAAAAATTTACTGTGAATTTAAATTTTACATTCTTACATTCCAGGGCATGGCCCCATTGACTTCCCTAGTCTTGATTCAGTCATTAGCTCGCTCTTGCTCAAGCGCTCTGTCGCGCTCTCTCTCTGTCTGAATTAATTAGAATTCTGTCTTGCACCTGATAAACCTTCTCAACAAAAGTTTTGTGGAAACTGTGAAACTGGTATGGTTTCACTAAAAAATTAGAGCTTTACAAATTGGTACATTATAATTAAAAACTGTCTTCATGGTAATCCCCAACCAGTTCTACTCAAGAATAAGTATAAAATTATAACTCAGATTACCAACTATATCTATTCTTTATAATCCATGAAACTACTTTTCTTCTCACACCTGAATAAAGCAAGAATAGCTCTATTAAAATCTAGTGGTGAAACATGTAAAAGTGCCTCTTCAGCATGAGGATGTAAATCATACATTTCTCATAATTTCTTTCTTACAAATTTCAGAGAACAAATAAAGTGAAAAAGTGAAAAAAAATGGTCACTACCTGAAAAATGAGGGGAACTGAATTCTTACTTTATCCAGCCAATTCATGGGTTTTTTTTAAGGACTCACTCACCCCACAGGTCCGCTTTTTGAAATCTAAATCTGATTTTAAACCCTGAGCATAGCAATTCATAAGTGATGTCCCTAATTTCTGGATAGAAATCCTCAACAATACCATATTGAGACCTAGTAAGACCTTTTCATTCACTGATTCATTTTAATCAGCCAGAGGCTTTCCAGGGCTAGGGACAGACATTGCACATACACCTGTTTAAGTGATCAGGAACTGGTTTAAACCAGTAACAGAACATAAGTTCAGTGCACATAAACCAGTCTTAAAATGGCTGAAACAGGTTTGAGATAAACCTGATACTACATTCAACCAGACTTAACTGATTTGGGCTAAACTAGTTTATGCAATGTCTGTCCCAGAACCCTTGCTGGTTTAAGATAAACCAGACTCTCCCAGCATCCTGGCATGCTCTCTGGGCTGGGTGGGGCTCTCTACTCTATAGCAGGGCTGGCCCCTCCCCTCTTTTCCCTGGCCAGAACTCTGGCAGAAACTTGCAAGTACAGAGGGCACATCCACACATATAAGCACATGCACTTGCAGCAGTTCAAATAGAAGCAGAGCAAATTTGAGCCAGGGATTTTTGCCTCAGTGCACATGCCTAGACATGCACTTCGGTGTAAGGCAAATTGTGCCACTTGGGGCAAAATAACCCTGCCTGGCTCTTCCTCAATCTGCTTCCAGGGGGTGCTAGAGCTCAGGGCCAGCACCTGTGCCCCACTGGCACTTTTAAAAAAACAAAAAAGAGAAAAAAAGGCTTCTACTCATGACAGGAGCAGGGGCTGTGGGTGCTCTGGGGCCTCCTGGGTGAGCCCCGCCACAGGCAGCATAGGGCAGCAGGACCTGGGCTGGGGCCAATGGGGCTGGGATGCTGGGGTGGGGGGTAGCAATCAAGGGGCTGGGGCCAGGTGGTGCAGTGATGGGGGAGCTTGGGGGAGCTCAGGGAACAAGTGGGGGATCGGGCCGAGTGGGGCAGGAATCAAGTGGGTTTTGGGGGTAGGCAGGGGATGGGTCTGGGTAGGGCAGGAATTGGGAGGACTGGGGAAGGCTGGAGGGGATGAGTCCAGGTGGGACAGGGATCAGGGGAGCTCAGGGGGCAGGCGGCGGATGGGGCCAGGCGAGGCATGGATCTGGAGACCTGGGGGAGTGGGCAGGGCCAGTGCAGGTACCCCCCATGGTCCCCTCCCCACTCCTCCAGCCCCCCAACCCCTTATTTAGCAGGACTAGAGCCCAGGTCCAGCTCCCTGCGGCTGACACACTGCCTGCCCTGCACATGCAGACAGTGTGCTTCAGCACCAGAGTGAGGGCCAACCATAGAGATGCTCTGGCAGCCAGAGCAACTCTGTGGGAGACCCATCCTCTGGTTGCCTCAGGGGATGTTCTGGTTTTTTTTTCTGGGGGGGAGGGGTTGGACTTCTGGATATCCAGGGGTCTAATTTTGCCCCCGCACTGTAAATTTGCAGTGCAGGGAACATTTTCTCATTCCTGCACATGCATCTTGCAGCATCTCAAAGAGTTTGAGATGCTGCAAAAGGCACGTGCAAGCTCATCTAGATCCACCCAGAGTGTCTGCCTAGCTTCTCCCTGCTAAGCAGAGATTATTCGTCCTGCCCCTTTGCCTTATGCAGACACTTCAGCATTAGCTAGCAGACCACATGCTGGCAACCATCTGTGCTGTGGGAGACGACAATGGCAAACAGCTTTTTGGAGCTAATCATCAGGTAGCTTAATGTCCTTCCTTGGAAAAGCTGTTTAAAAAAAGCTTGGAGAGAGGCTTGATTTCTTAAGAAGTCGATAAACACTGAGTTAGGGGTGATAAACATTCCCTGCTGGGCTTCTCAGGACTAGGGAGGGAATAATCAGCATCCTGCTGGGGCCTGGCCATGCCCCACTCAGCTCAGCATTATGGAAGGGAAGAGGGGGCTGTTCTAGTGACCCCCCAGCTTCTAGCCTGAGCCACTGCAGGCATGTGCCAGCATTTCTGGAATGAAAAGGAAATGTCTATCCATCTCCAAATCAGTTCAGGCTTTGCAGATTAGTTTAAGACTGGATCAATTCAGGCTCAGATTTTTTGAATGTCTGTCCCTAGCCCAGGTGGCCCACATTTCAAAAGCACCAGTTTTTCCACAAGTAAAAAGGAAAAACAAAACAGACATACAAACAACAAAACAAATACACAAAACTAACCCCTGTCCCAACCCCCCCCAAACCAAACAAATACACAAACAACAATAAACTGTAGAGAGACAGTTCAGTCTACATTTACTATATACCATCTGCACCAAGCCCTGAGAGACAGTATGTTCTACATTCTCTGTCTGTGCTAGAGAGAGCTTTTCTGATGTGTAAACCATCATTTATCTTGTCTTTGATTCCCTTCATGTGACCTTTTTCAGAGTATAGTAGTATAACATTCTTGCTGTGGCAGGCTCCAAGACCATTTGAGGACAGGCCTCATAAAGCTTGCCTTTAACATTAATCGATCACCTTATTATAGGAGTAAATCAAAGCAGTTAAACTCAGGTCTCCTGGGAGTTGAAGGTCAAATGGGAAAAAAAACAAACTTTATTCAGGCAAGAACATGGAAAATTCTTTCAGCCTTTTTTCTTTGTCCTTTGCTTTAAAGACATGACAAAAATATATCCGGCATATAACATTTAGAGAAGAAAGCAAACTTATCATGATATACAGAGTATGCTTATCTGGGTCTCGACACCTCTTAATCTTCTTATTGTAAGTAGTTTGGTAAAAGCCATTCATTTATGTCCTGAAAAGCAGAGGCTGGGGAGAAAAGAGTGACCATTTGTACAAGGAGAAAAAAAAAATAGAACTACCTCCACCATTTGACAGCACAGCCTGTGAAACAGAAAATGAGAATACCAAGCAGTTTAGAAAGAGTCCTCTAATAGACTTGTGTTTTGACGTCGATTCATTTCAGAACAATATTAATACTTTTTTTTTAAGTACAGGAGTGCCTCCATAGTCATATACACAGAATCTGCAGTAGTAAGGACACTCCAAACATTGAGGGGAAAAAAAAGAGGAAAGAGAAATCATTGTCTAAAGATTTTTTGAAAAATAAGACAATCTGTGATTTCATTGCTCATCTGGCTTCCACTGTATTTCTATAGCTACAGGTATTTAAAATGTCCTTTCAATTCTCAGGCTGGTCAGGAGACCACATCCCATCATGTCTTATTTGGACTTGTCTGTGATCCTTCATGCATAAGTGCTTTCTAAGTTTAACTACTCTGATACACCATGCATAGGGATGAAACTGCCAACTTTAACAAAGTGCTGCAGCAAAATAGTATTGTATAAGCGTATTACCTCAACGATGTACTCTTTTCATTGGACCTCTACTAAAAACCAGTTTAAATCAAAGTTTCAGTCCTGCCTTTCAAATCCTTCATAAAGCCTGTGCTGCAACTTAGAGCTATCTTCATAAGGACTGGAGATACTTCCACTGAATGCATTTGGAAGTGGTATATGGAAAAAACATGGCAAGCAGCCTGGTGTAATATTTGTATTTTGGCAAAGAGAAGGAATTACCCTCTGGTTAAAACACAGGACAAGGATCCAGAAGCTCTGGCTTCAGCTCCCTGAACTACTGCAGATTCTCATATGAGGCCAAGTCACATTTTCTTTTTTCTTCACCTAATTTTTCTTTATTAGAGTTCTGCATTCTGAAATAAGGAATGGTAGCATTTTCTTTCTCCTGCCCCTAACCTCTCTTGCCTATTTAGACTTTTCAGAGAAGGGACTTCAGGGAATTGTAACTAACTTGAATCTTGCTCTGGTTCAAGTTTATAATTTTAAACTAAAGCCTTTTCTTGAATTGTACTGTGTTTCAGTCTAGCATGGATTTGCTAGGCTTTTACAAACATTGAGGCACACTCAATGACACAAGAGGGCACGAGCCACAAATGAGATTCCTGATCAGACATACCTATCAATTTAACTTGTTGCACTGTAAGCTGTGGCTACTTTTTTAAACAAATAATTTTGCTGATACAGTGGGTAAAATAAGCACAACCAGTGATCAATTATTATTTCTTGTATTTACAGTTAGCTCAGTGTTTTACAGAACAAATATAAAGACATTGTCCCTCCCTGACGAGCTTGCAGTCTAATTTTAGATATGCTGGGGCAAATGAGTTTAAGAAACTGTAAGAAGTAGGTGGAGTGAGGCACAACAGAGGTTCTCACAGTAAGGTGATCTCACTGCTCAATTTACAGAAGTGCATATTGTGTAATTTGATATATCAAGATTCAAGATGTCAGGATTAAACTTACACTTGGGATGCCAAGTGTAATAGTGTTGTCCTTGTTTTTCTTTCACTGTAATTATTATTGACTAATGATTGTGGACATTACAGAAATAATCTCTCCTTTTAAGGAAAGATTTTCGTGTAGAATGGGTAGTGGGTGGCAGGACAGATCGGAATTCCAAGGCCATTCTGTGAACAGGAAACAACATGGCATAGATGGGTTTATAGGAGAAGTGAATAAGCAGGACAAAGAAGCAGTAATCTTGATTCTTGACATTATTAGTGATGTGGAAGGGAGGAGGATAACATGCAAAGAAAGATGCATGCATATCCCTCCTTGCTACCACAACAAGGGAAAATAATTAGCTTATTACCTATGAAGCAAAGTGCTATCAAGCTCCTGGGGTAAACTAACTAGAAAAAAAAAGAAACAAGAAAATATTCATCTTTTAATGAATTGTCTTCATGTCAGCAGCAACAATGGTAAGTGAGAAAAATTTGAACAGTATTCTGTTGGAAAAGAGGAAACCGTTTTCAAATGGCTAATGTGGTCAATAAAACGATTGTGAGATTATTTATGTGGGCAGAAATACGTTCAGTGATTTTTAAAATGTATCTAGCTTGACCAGATGATGCAAGTGTTATCATCAATGTGTGAGAGGATTAGTAAAGGATGGAGCTAGCTGTTACTGAGAGCTAAACATTCATAGAACCACAGACATAAACAGAGGTGGGGCCACTTTTGGAAATTACAGATTCTTAGTTGTGGTTGTTTTTATTAAGAGTCAACCGATACAAAATGGAAATGGACTAAATTCTAAAACTAAATACTTCCATTTTGGGGGTGGTTTCAAATTCAAATTTCACAGTTGAACCCATTCTAAAGTAGGCCAAAAAAGCCCTATTGATTCCAAACCTGCCCATATTCATGGCAGAAGGTCTAGAGGTGAATGCAAATGCTCTAGTCTGACTGATGATTTGTTTGAATAGGTGTCTAAAAGGGAAAATGTGTGTCTGAACATTACTGGACAGTCTGAATTTCTGGTATTGGCCCAACTGAGCTGGAAAATTTTATAGCAGGATTTCCCAATAAGTTTTCCTACTTCCTTAATCTGAGCAAATAAGAAATACCAAAAACAAAAAACCCAAACCAAAAGGAACAAAAAAGCTCCCCAGAATCTCTGATGGTATTTCAGCTCTTCAACTTCTAAATCCAATTAGAACATGGAAGTGAAGAGGTGAAGCAAAGAAGAAAAATCATGGAAAAATTTATTTTAAATGTTTCAACCCTCAACAAAGGAATGAAACTTTGGGTTGTTTTGCAGTTTATTTCTACCTGTTCATGTGCTATGCTATTAAACAGTTACCTTTGGAACATTTTGCTACATTATTGTGCACCTATGCTACATAAAAAAGAAAACTTTAAAAATAACAGTAACATTTCTAGCAATTTCTGTTTAATGAAAATTATAAATAACTAATGTTTGGTTTCTAAGTGCAATGTTCAGCTTCTTGCATGCACCCCAAATAAGATTATTTCAGCAATATGAAAAATATTTTACATCCTTTGATTGCCAGAACTGAAGATGTAATCTCAATTACAACAAGCAAACAAACACATATTTTCCAAACGATCTTCTTCAGAAGCAATGCTATATCCAAAGACAAAATCTAGATACAGAATTGGATAGGCATTTTTCTAAGAACATCAAAACAAGTTGAATGTCATTACAGTTCACAATATATGGTGAGTTCATTAGCTCCATATCTTATATGTAAAATATAGGAAAAACTGTATAGTTTGAGCATATTTTATATATGTAAAATATTCTTGAAATATTCTACAGATAGAGCACTTTGAATATGGAACTGTCAGATTTGAACTTTTTCCAGATTATGGGAAACTGAAGTTTGAGCCATATGGTAAATCTTTCAAGAGATCATTTCCTTTAGGTATCCAATTAGATTTTCAGTTTGTCCCATGATTTCTAAATCTCAGAATATTTGTGATCTCTCTCTATATAAGGGAATTTACAGAAAAACATAGTTTTGCATAATTTTGTAGGTTTGCTAGATTTATTTTTAGATTTAACATCAATTAGAAAAATGTATTAATTTCCAAAATGGAACATATTTATATCTATAGTCAGATTTAAATAATTTGGTGCCCTTCTTAGATAGAGCATCCTTCAGGTTGTGCACTCATGTTGGCACTGGTAAATGCCCATGCTTAACGCTAGACCTTCTCATAGGCCCATTGAGATAAAATATGGTCAGAATGACTTTTCATAATGTACTATATTCATAATCAATTTTAATATAACCTATTCTACGCAAAAAATAAAATCTTTCAGAAAATGTAAAATGCCATTGTTTCATGAAAAAATATAATAACCACCTTGGCAAATGTTGTATGTGAAATTACACAAGGAACCATAAATTATATTAAATGGCCAATAAAATGTTCAATCAAAAACTCATTTTAAGATACATTGTTAATGAACTGTATGTAATGATGCTTAATCAAAACACGACACCTTGTATGGGAGAAAAATTCCACAGGACCTCAGGAGCACTATTGTTCTGAACAAAAGATAACAATAGAACATCATAATTAATAGTCTCCACTCATGTGGCATTCTCCAGGGAATCCCAATTTCTAAATGAGCTCCATTGTTTTTCAAAAAGCAGAAATTATGCTGCATGATATTCTTAATGCCTTGGACTTGATCAAACATTAAGAGATCATTTGTCAGGCAGATTTTGTGTTCTCTGGACTTTTGATCATTTCCCCATCCAAACTTGTTGTAAAAAAGGCAATACTTTTCCAATACAGGCTTAGTTTGTAATGGAAACACAATGTCCTTACTCAGAGCTTTTTGTAAGTTTGTGATTCTGAAATTACATAATACAGTTTAGGAGGGGAAAAATCCAATAGGAAGCCTTTACCATTGTAGAAAGTATTATTAAGAATTTTAATATTATTATACCTACATGCACAATAGATTTATTTTATACCATCCCCATTTGAATTGTATTATTAGATGTATGAAAAGGTCTATTATAATCATGTCATGTTCATCATTGCCAGATTTCAGAATTTCACTAGTAAGGTTATAGAAAATGCTGCTGTCTTGAAAAAATAAGAAAGAAAGATACTATCTGGGCAACAAAGTGAAATTATTAAGTAAATTCCTAATTACTGTCAGAAATTGTCTTTTTAAATTTATGAATAATTGGTTTATATATTCTATGTGTGTTTCTGTCTTTTTTAACTCTTCCTATTCCCGTACAACCCCCAAGCATTCATACCCTTGGGCTATGAAACATGCATTATTTGCTATTGCATTAGTAACCTTCAAACAGCTATTACATGTGTTAGAGAATGAAGAGGAAGATAGAGAACAGAATATCAGTAAGTGTGAAAAATATTAGCCCACTGACACTTGCTGAAACAATTTAATTCCTCAGTGGTTAAATTATTTTTTTACAGTGAGGCTCATGTTCCTAAGTCACTTAGACACACTTGAAAATTTTACCCAGTATCTCTCAAACAGAACCACCAAAAGTGATGGGATGAGTGTGGGAAAGGCTTTTGTGAAAGGTAAATGTTTCTGATAACTTCCTATTCTGCAAGCCTTAGGTAAGTCCCATACAAAAAACGGATTTATATCAAAGTCAAAGGGACATGCAAGTTTCTAAGATGAGCATCCTTTTAAACGGTGTTTTCCACTATGCTACAGACAGCTATGCTGAAATGGGCAAAACAGGCTGACTGAGAAATCTGTTGGAATATGATTCAACAGTGCCACATAACTTTCTTTGAGCCTAAGGATCTCTAGTATACAGGTAGCTTCAATTCTTATTAGTATTAAGTGAGATGATTCAAAATTATGTTGGCTTTGTCAGTCAATTAATACCTAATCTATGTGTAACACATAGCACTTTCTAATTTTATTAATAAAGTCACCGTTCTGTTATTGCACCTTTTGCCAGGGATATTTTGGCCAACTTTTTGAGAGTCATTGAAGGATCTTTCTTGCATCTGACCCAGAAGGAAAACAAAGAAACCATTTTTCCACTTCCTACCCTTCCACACCACAAAAAGTCCTTGGGCTTTTCTGCAGTTGGGGAGAACCAGGAAAAATGGCTGAGCTGCTCTAAACTCAATTAGATGCCAAGAGCCTCTCATAGGTAGGGATGGATATATCTAAGTTCACGTCCCCTTCCCCTCGGATATATTCCCAACGTGGGTACTAGGTAGAAAGTATCATATAAGCTACTAAACCAGTGGTTTTCAAGCTTTTTTCACGTGCGGACCCATAAAAAATATTTAATGGAGGTGCAGACCCCTTTGAATTCTACATGTGGGTATTCACATACTTCAAACTGATCAGGGCCATCTTTTGCAGACACCTTAGACATAGTCTATGGACCCTGAGGGTTTTGCGGACCACAGGCTTAAAACCATTGCACTAAACCAACTCTGTGCTACCATGCTTCCCCACATTCATACAAATCCTTTACTTGATAACTATTCTGTACTTAACATATTTTTGTGTTTGAAAATTCATGAATAGCAGATGACTAGACCAAAACCAGCTGTAACGGGGAATGTCTGCCCCTGTTACTAGGAAGGAAGGGGAGTGCAGGAAACTCAGGGATAGAAATGGCAGCAAGTAGTAACTGCACAGGTGGGCTGAGCCAAAGACCAAAATGATGGCTGTTAATGATGTAATAATGATGGCCCCTAGGTGCAGGAGGTGTAGTCATGTGACCAAAAGAAGTCTGACCTTGGGTATATAAAACCAGTCCCTGACCATGTAAGTGGCAGTGTAGCCCTAGTTGCAGGAAGATAGGGAGGTCCCAGAAGAGAGCTGGCTGCAGCAAGGAGAGGTACTCTGGAGCTAGAGGAACAGAAGCAAACCAGCCATCTTGAGAACAAGCCCCAGAGTCCTAGAGGGGTTTATGTCTAGGTTAGGATGGGTTAGGTCATTGTTTTGTGTTGGAGTTTTCTACCAGAGGACTGGATTATGGCTAGAGGGGAGAAAGAGGCCACAGGTAGCAGTGACAGAAGCTATCCCCAAGCTAGAAGAGCTTAGGATGGTGAGGTAAAACTGGAGCCCCAGGAGTGGCTGCTGCCAACACAGGGCTGATGTTTGGGAGCTGAGGTCTTAGCCAGTGGAACAAGGCTGAGGGTATGGCCAGAGAAAAAGGGGGCCAAGCCCAGGATGGCAGACACCCCTACAGGTGCCTGGAAGGCTGAAGGGACACTTCCTTAAAAGGGAAGCACTCGACGGGGGGGACGCAGACCACAAGCGGGGTGGACGTGGCTAAGACTGAGCTGAACATCAAGGGAATCAGCAAAGATGAACATGAGCCTGCAATGCGATGCTGCGGCTAGTAAAGCGACCAAAATGCTGGCTTGCATCCATAGATGCTTCTCAAGCAAATCCTGGGATGTCATTCTCCCCTTGTACTCAGCCTTGGTGAGGCCGCAGCTGGAGTACTGTGTCCAGTTTTGGTCTCCACAATTCAAAAAGGATGTGGAGAAGCTTGAGAGAGTCCAGAGGAGAGCCACGCGCATGATCAGAGGTCAGGAACAGATCTTACGATGACAGGCTGAGAGCCATGGGACTCTTTAGTCTGGAAAAGCGTAGGCTCGGGGGTGATCTGATGGCCACCTATAAGTTTATCAAGGGTGACCACCAGGATCTTGGGGAACGTTTGTTCACCAGAGCACCCCAAGGGATGACGAGGTCGAACGGTCACAAACTCCTGCAAGACCATTTCAGGCTGGACATAAGGAAGAATTTCTTTACTGTCCAAGCCCCCAAGGTCTGGAACAGTCTGCCAGCGGAGGTGGTTCAAGCACCTACATTGAACACCTTCAAGAGTAAACTGGATGCTTATCTTGCTGGGATCCTATGACCCCAGCTGACTTCCTGCCCTTTGGGCAGGGGGCTGGACTCGATGATCTCCCGAGGTCCCTTCCAGCCCTAATGTCTATGAAATCTATGAAATATACTTCCAGCCCCAGGGACCATCTCCCAACAACCCAAAAGATAACATCAAAGTTATGGCAAGTAAGAGACTGGAGGTGAGGTGGTGCTGGGAAAGAGCTGGCAGGTAGGTCAGATCACAGGGGGCATCAGGTGCCAGATGGTACACCCCTGAGGCCTGCTGCTCCAGCCCATTTACCACCCTTTTTGATTCTTTTATGAAATTTTAATTGTTTCATATACAGGCCTTTTTTGGCAACCTACCAACACTTCCTTACTAAATTTCTCTTTACAACACATTGAGGTCATCAGATATGTGCCCAGTATAACACAGAAAGTACAAGGGGGAGAATGTGCACACTCATATCTCAGTGCTGTTCACAGAGCAAGAGACCATCTTTCCTCTCTAATCCTCTGTCCATTCCCCAGCTTCACTCCTCGGTTTTACAGAATAGATTTGGCCCCACTATTATCAACTGTATTTTTAAAGATGTGATATAATTAGTCATTTCATTTTCCAGTGAAACTATTTTTCCAAACAGATTATTTTTAACTGATTTTTCTATTATTTTGTTCCTCCATAGTAATGTCTCCTATTTTTATTTTTTTATTTATTTTCCATTTCAGGCACGATCACTTGCTCTTCCATTTTGTTTTGTTTTTTTTTTCTTTTCTTCCTCCTCATACCCTGCAGCATCTTATAAAATATAAAATAAAAAATGTAGTGAAACATTCAGAGGTTTCTCCTTATGGATTTTAGGGAATGCAGGCGTGTGCTGATTTTTCATTGTGCATTTTATTACTTCCAAGATGGTGCAGAGAATAACAATAAACACCTGCCTGCACTTGTAGGCTTACAAAAGCAACATGTTCAATGATCTTCTCACTTAGGTCTGAGTCACAAGTAGATACCTGGGGGCAAAGGCATAGAGGGTAGTCTTTTACTTTTCTTCTATGTATATAAATACATTTT
Source organism: Crocodylus siamensis (assembly GCF_052110815.1). Lineage (NCBI taxonomy): Eukaryota > Metazoa > Chordata > Crocodylia > Crocodylidae > Crocodylus > Crocodylus siamensis. Next base: position 93,117,601 of record NC_143396.1, on the reverse strand, counting down.
AAAAGCTTACTTAAATATAGTGCTCACATAATTTTCAGAGGATTTGGAAATGAAGGAGATATTATAGTGTTCTCAAAAGTCATTAAATGCCATACCTATGCTACCAATTTGTCATGCTCACAATTTCCTATTTCCCCTGAAAAATTTGACACTGTGGTTGTCTGGGTCTCTCTGGGTGCATCTACATGCACAATTAGTGTGGAACAATAAATACTGGCTCAGTTCATGCTGGAGTTTATTTCTCACAGGCATAGTGTTTACACATGCTCCCAGGACCACAACATGTTGAGGCAGGGTGAGCAGCCCCAGGCTGACAGAAGGCCTCTGGATCAGCCCCAGACTCTAGCTGTAAGCACTGAGCAATTGAGGGACTGGCTGGGGAACAACGGTGCTACAGGATGGGGCTGGCTGGCAAGCAACCCCTGCACTGTAGCACCCTTATGCCCCAGCCAGCCCCATTCACAGTCCACATGTATGTTTCATAACAATTAATGGTTCCTCTGTAGGATAGTACTTGTCCTGGACAGTACTATGCTACAGAAAAGTTAGTTAATTTACTGCACCGTAATAGAAGCACATGTGTAGATGGTGGAGCTTTACTGCAGAATTAATTAGTCACCTCTACAGTAAAGTACACATGCAGATGCACCCTAGGATAACTTCATGATGTGTCTCCCAGTCAATTGTTCTGTCACTGTAAACTTCCTTCTTCCTGCTAATCAAGCTCTTTATCACAACATTCTTTCTCCCGGCTATCTGAGTTCTTTATGGGTCCCATACATTACACAGTCCTTCTCAAAAACTTAAAGACTAAATGAAATACTGCCATAAAAATCTGACCTAACTACTCTTGTCTCTCTCTCACTGACTTAAAATAGTTTTTGGTTGTAACTGCTGAGTTCAGGTCACCCTGTGCAAGCAAAAAACCAAAACCCTATGATGTAAAGTCAACAAAAATTATGTAGTTTAAGAAGTGCCATCCAAACAAAGTAGGCTAAGAAAAGGCCACCAGCCAGGATATTAGTTATAATTCACTTGCCTGGTATCAATTTGGAAAACATAAATTTTCATAAGGAGTATGAGAAGTTTAAAAGCTTTAATCATTAATTTTCAAGAGTCCCTTAGAATCCACAGAGGAATAAAGACAATCTTACTGGTTTATCTTAGCTGAATAGAAAAATAAAACCTGGATATTGCTTGCATTCCAATTTTACTTGTAGGAAAAACCACAGTTGATGACATAGTAGGCAAGTGTCGATCTTCTAGATCATAGTGTTTGCATAAGAGGTCTAGTCACCGAGACATTTGACACATACACCTACACAAGAGTATGGAGGATTGAAGGCTGCCCAAGCCTTGCCTTCTCCTCTTTGAACCACTTTTCAAAGGGAAGAACCACTTTTCAAAGGGAAGAACTTTTGCTGACTGCCTGATGCCTCAGCGAGAGCATGTTTCTGTCAGGGTGATGTTCCTTAGCCTTTCACCAACCGAAGAGTACCCATAAGGCAGTGGTGGCTTGGGTTTTTCAGATGCCCTATACTCATCTTACTCTGAAGGTTGCAGCATGTGGTATTTTATAGGAGCTACCCTACCATGAGTAGCCCCACCACATTGCCACCAAGCCCCTCAGTTGGATGCAGTTTACCTAATGTGTGGATGCTAAGAATTCTGTAACAGAGTCCAAGTAAACACCTGAAACAGTTTGCAACAGTGTTAAAGTTGCTAAACAATGACTGAGTTTTTTTCTGATGTATACAAAATGCTTGGAAACCAGGCAAAATTGGTTCATGAATGGCTGATAAATCATGGTTTAAATTTAACTGATTTCATAGCAGCATAGTAGTTTCATAGTAGCTAGGGTCAGGAGGGACCTGAACAGATCATCTAGCCTGACCCCCTGCCACAGGCAGGAATGAATGCTGGGTTCACAGGACCCCAGACAAGTGATCATCCAACCTCCTCTTGAATTTGCCCGAGGTAGGAGCAAGGACCACTTCCTTGGAAAGCTAGTTCCAGATTTTGGCCACCCTAACTGTAAAAAATTGCCTTCTAAACCTATTCTCCTTCAGCTTATTACCATTGCTCCTCATCACCCCAGGTGGTGCTGGAGAGAAAAGGGCTCTACCTATTTGCTATTAATCTCCCCTGATGAGTTTGTAGGCAGCTACCAGGTCCCCCCTCAGCCTACTCTTGCTGAAGCTGAACAGGTTCAGGTCCATCAGTCTCTCCCCATAGGGCCTGTCCTGCTGCCCTCTCACCAAGCAGGTGGCCCTCCTCTAAAACCCTCTCCAGGCTGGCCACATCCCTCTTGAAATGTGGCACACAGTACTGGACACAGTACTCCAATTGTGGCCTGATCAAAGTTGCATAGAGGGGAAGTATCACCTCTCTAGACCGGCTTGAGATGCATCTTTGGATGCATGACAAGGTATGGCTGGCCTTTAAATACACTAGTATTCATTGCTAGAATATGTGAAATGGTATAAGCCTAATCAAAATCTATATCTAAAAAGGAAGGAGGAGCAGCAGTATATGTAGTAGCAATATCTAACCATGCTTTTCTGGAGACCAAAACCAGACAAACAATGGAATACGACCAAGTAAACAAACAACAAACATATAAGTAGCTGCAAGAACTGTGAGAAATCTGGGACACCACAAAAGCAAAATGACCATCCAAAAAAACAAACATGTTGCATACATAAAATGGGAAATCTCAAATATGCAAATATAAAAGAAAATCTGGTAGGTGAGCAGTAACAATACAGACCAGACAAACAGACACAGCTTGCAACCCAACCAGTCAGGTGTCTACAGAAGTCACAAATAGAGACAGTTGTCAGTAACACGCATGTAAATCAATTACTGATGAACCAGTTAATCTGATACCCACAAGTTATTTGAATTCATAATGCTCTCAAAGTCCCAGCCAGGACCATTACCTAAAATTTGTTTGGTTCTGTAGCCAAGTCACTGGATGTACCCATATGTTCTCAAATTATAACATGTAAGCACAAAGGGAATGAAATATTTATAATTCTATATTGTAAATACAGAGGTATTGATATACTACTCAGTTACAATGACTGTCTGAGTCATAAACTGATCACATTTGATAACAACTTAGAGAAATATCATAGTTCCAGGGCCACTAACACTTACTGAACAAGAAGGCCTAATTAAAACATACAAAGATGCACTTCATGAAACAAGGAAGTTTCCCTGGGAATATAAGATTGAATAGAATCCTAGATTATCTATTCTGTGAAATGTTCCCATTGTAGTAGGAGACAGATTGGCTAAGAATTTTTTGAGACTATCCAAAAACTCCATAATGGGAATGAAAAAAAACATGCATAAGATACCTTGAACTGTATCTATGAAATATGAAAATGGCAATCAAGCAAGAGCATTACTATGTTCCTGTATTTGAAGATGCCCCAAATGATTAGCTAATGCCCAGTTGTTCAGTACCCTGGCTGATAGAGCTGGGTATTGATCTAGTCAGATCAATTTTACATTACAGGCCATTAAATTTCACCATTTTCCCCTGTATTGAGCCCAGCAAGTTTTGTTTAACTCAAACATAATTTGTCTTTGGATAAAACATGGCTTCTGGAAAGTATCCAGTCTAGAAGACATTGAAATATGGACAATCATCCTGTGACAATTTGTGTCTCCTGTGAGACTAATGGTTACTTATACACAGTGTTAAAAAAATGAACCTTACTTCCTTTTTGAAATTGTCTGGCTTCCAATTCCACATATTTGTTCTTGGTGTGGTTTTATCCACTACAGCAGGAGTTAGCAGTCTTTTGCCAGTGTGGGACAGAGCTTGCAAACCAGCCCTGGCTGTAGTCAAGAAGTCATCGCCCTGCAGAGTGGCCAGCTGCCTGCACCCTCTCTCACTGCAGATTCCCAACCCCTCTACAGCGAGGGAAGCATAAATGCAGTAGAGCAACAGGCTAGGGAAGCATAAATGCAGCATAGGGTATGGGCAGCATGCCACAGCTCTGTGTCACCAGTGCCCCATGCCAAATATGCCCTTTGAGGGCTGCATTCAACTTCTTTGTGGGGCAGATCTGACTGAACTGTAGGTTGCTGAGTCCTGCATTAGAGCAAAAAGCCATTTAGAACTTACAATTTTCTTCCCAAGAAGATACTGATAAGCTAAACAAGCTAAAGTCTCTCCCTGATGATTTATTCTGCCAGCTGAAACTATATCTAGCAGAACTTTTGGCACAACGAAATGAAACTCAGAGGTTAAATGCAGGAGGCCCAACAAGTTCCTGCCTTCACTGACGTAAAGTTGCAAGTTGCCAGTGCAAATACTTTATATGAAATAAATAAAGTGATGGCAAAAAATGTGTTACGTGAAGGCATGGGGTTGTGTAATTCTTAGAAGAGAATCCCTTAATTTATACAACCAGGTCCCTCGTTCCCCTGAAAATATACTATGCAGAAATCAAGGAAGACAATATACTCAGAATGGTTTAGCTGTAAGTGCTTCCATCAATATATGTATGAGAGAAAATTGCAATGGAGTTCAGCATATAAGCCCATTAATCATGGTTTGGCAGCACCACCAAGTCTACATATAATGACATCCTGTCTGAGGATATACAATTTGCAGATAAACCTAGATCAAGTTAGGATATGCCAGTTGCTGGCACCTTATTCTGCCTATTTTTAGTAGAGTATGAAGACACGGAGAAGTGATTTGAAACAAGTGTTGAATATGACATAACTCTAGGTTGTAGTTCAGCCAGATCATCACATCTATGTTGCTGGACATTGTCTATGGAGGTTGATCAAAATCATTTTATTTCTGCCCACAAATGACAGATGCAGGACCTCAAGAAACCATCAACTCAAACTGAAGCCATCCCTACTTTGAAAAACACATGTATACCTATGTTTAAATGCCATTGGGGTCAACATAAATTAAGCACATGCTTACATGTCCTTCCTGAATAGGGACACCATCCTGAATATCTACTAGAGTTCTTGACATCCAACAATAGTGATGGATGATTTAAATTTCAAAGAAGAAAGTTATGTTAATGCATTGTCACTGAAATTAGAAATGACCAAAATCTGTTCATAGTGGGTGCATCTACACGTGCACTTTACTGTGGACTAGACTAATTAGTTCCACAGTACAGTGTCGCTGTCTACATTTGTGCTGGTATTAGTGTGCAGAAAATTAACTCTGCCATAAGATAGTACTGTCAGGGCCCATACTATCTTACAACCAAGTAATTAAGTCTTACTGAAACACACATGCAGATGGTGACCAGGCAGGGGCCAGATTCCTGCCTGCTGCCTATGGCTCTGCAGATTCAGCACCCTCATGCCCTAGCCAGCCCCTCTACTGCCGAACACCACCACCTGGAGCCCAGGGCTGATCCATGGTGCCCCTTGCCAGCCCAGGCCTGCTTTGCCCCAGTTCAAATTGCTTCTGTTCTAGGAGCACATGTAAATGCTGTGGCCAGGAACATTCTACTCCAGCTCAAATAGCTCCAGGGTTTATTGCTTCCTCTTACTTTCACATGTAGATACACCCAATGAGTAACATACTATTTACATTCTGCTTATGCTCAAATTGAAGGACAAGTTTGCTCATCTATATATTACATCAGGAAAATTACAGTCTTGCCCAAAGTATTGGAAGAGGTGAGAGATGGGTTCAAATTACACTCGGTCACTTCAGGGGGGTCTGCGGTGGTGGCAGCTGAAAGCCAGAATAAGCTGCTGCTGCCTGAGCTGCTTAAAAAGTTGTGGGGCAGGCTGGGGGCTCTTGTCTTTATGGGGTGGATTTGGGGGACTCTTGTCTCTTATGGGGGGCTCAGCCTCCCCAAACCCTCCCCAATATTTTGAACCTTGGGTTAGACTGGGCATGGTAAAATCTACCACTCTTATAGCTCAAATGCACTTACTAAGGCTGTTTTGGACTGGCAACAGAGAAATGCTTATCTGTACATATTTACTCAAATAGTAAAAGGCTAATTGGTAGCATTGATGTGGTGTTGTAGCTATAATAGCCCAGGAAATATACAAGAGGCAAGCGTTTTTGTGGATGATCTTTCTCATTAGACCAACTAGATGGTTTTGAGTTTTTGTGGGCGATATCTTTGATTGGACTCATCTCTGCCACTGTAGCACCCCCCACAATCCTTCCTTTCTCATGTTCTTGTGACAAGGTATTTAGCAAAATTCACAGATCCATCAGAATCTGATACAGCTGTGTTGTGAGTGCATCTGCCATGGTCTCAAACTCAGCCTATGGGCTTCTAGCCACTCACCCCAGTACCCTTGCCACTAGATTAGGGTACTCACCCCAATAAAACCGTCTGAATCCATGGATCATACATATGTCTATCCCAGAACCTGGCGTACCTCATCCCAAATACCCTCATAGTAACTATGAGGGTAAAACAAACAAAAAAATCTACACATCAAAATTAGCAATCACCAAAAAAAGGCAAAGGACAGAGGCATTAAAATACTCATAGAAGAACAGTTTTTCACAGAATAATTTATCTCACTGTTCTTGTACTTAAGGGAAATGCACAAAATAACTTCAAAAATGACCCAAGGAACAAAAAATCACTAGCCTATTGGACACTAAGTACCAGGGATTTAGCACAGACAATAATTTCATGGTCCATAATGATTTACCTGATACTCACTAATCTTTGCACTTCACAGATGATAACAATCCTCCTAAACAATCTAGCTCTCCACTCATCAGGTTTTCTACTACATCCCTTTTGTTTGTTGGCTACCTGATAATTTTTCTTATATCCTGTTTTTATACATATGGAATTCACATTAACCTTTATTCTGCATGCTATTTAGCTCTGCTGAATCTGCTTCTTTCTGACACCCAAGAAAGGATATTGCTGTACCTGAAACCCTGTCTAAATACATTCCAACCATGTAATTGGTCCCAAATATCTTGCTTTTCACAAGAAGTTGTTTATAATTAATTTGTTTCATATTATGATTTATTAAAAAACATTATTTTTAGACCAGATCAAGGTTTCATTCATTGGAAGAACTTTACAAGCCTCCTACTTTTTCTGAAGTGGGCAGAGACCATAAAGTGACCAAAAGACACAGATAGCATTTATTTTACCTTCTATGTTGACTGCATTGTAAAATCACCTGGAGGAATGAATCTATAAATATTTACTCTGAAGTTAATATTTAAATGGTTCTGTTGAAAGTTAATAAGGATTTTTCTGGAATATTAACAAAGCCGCATTTCAAATCTTTTTGAAGTGTAAACTTAAGGGGGCAGGGAATCTGTTCTCTGAAGCAGACCTTCATTCTGGAAGGTACAAAAATTTGTACCAGCTGAAGAACTGCTTTAAGAAGTATTAAATTGTTTTTTGTTTTCCCCTTTGTGGAATTGGAGGTTATTGATAGCAATAAAGTTCTGTCAGTTTTGTAAATCCGCATTTAATGAGACTATTCTTATTGTGAGCTGTGGGATAGATCCTTTTAAAAGTTGCACAAACTACAACTAGCACTAATAATAATCATTCCTACCTAAGGCTCTCTGACTATAAATTATTTCTTTAGTGTATCTGCTGCCTACAGGCTACTTTTGCATAAGCATCTGCTTATTTTAGCTTTATAAAAATATTGGCAGGTCTTTTTTCAAGGCAGTCCCCTACACTGGCAGACAGTAACCTTTACTGCTCCCCCATTAAAAGTATTTTCCTCACAACTCCCATGGAATTCAGTTCTCCTAACAATTCAAGCAAAAGGAGCCCTGTCAAAGACAGTGATTCTCAAACAGGGTGCCGTGGCACCCCAAAATGTCTTGAGATCCTTTCAGGGTGTCATGCAATGTTAGCACTGTTGGGTGTGCAAATATGGTTCACAAAATAAATCCAGAGTTTTCACATGGGAATCCATAGTATTAAAAATATTCTGACATGTTGTGGTCTTTCTGAGGTCCTTGCAACACAAAAATTGCTCTATTATTTTTATGTAGTCAAGAAAAAAAAGACTAAAAACAGTGAGCTAGGATTTTCTGAGGGGTGCTTTGAGTCTGTTGAGGGGTGCTGTAACAAGGAACCCTTGCCCTGTAACTTGAAAGTGGTGTGGCCCCTTTAAGGGCAGGGTCTTCACAGGATGGACACAGGCAGCCAGAAAGTAGGAATTAAGGAATAGCCCTGTACTCAAGTCAGCTGATAGGGGAGGCACATGACAAGAAGGGGGCAGGGCTTGAGTGAAATATAAGCCAGGGCCAGAGCTAGGGCCATCAGTCTGGCCCTGCAATCCACAGGGGAAGGAGCTCTGGGGCAGGGAGGCTAAAGGAGGGGAGAACCCCTAAGGCCTGCAAACTAGATGCCTGCAAGGAAGTAAGACCCAGTATAAAAGAAAGCCTAGTGGTTCAGACTGGGATTGAATGAACCAGCATGGGGGATAGTTTTCCATCATAGCCAAAGGGCTCTTTGTGATATGATATACACCACTGGTTTGGGAGGAATGTGAAGGGTGGTTGTTGGGAAGCCCTATTATAGCCTATGGGGCATGTGATTGCCTGTGAGGCATAGGGTATGGTGTAGGCTGGACAGAACCATACAATAAGCCCTTAAGGCTGTTGTAATTATTTTGCACTTGCTAAGTGCTATAGGTGGCCATGTTCGCATGTGTTTAGTGCTTATGTAACAAGTGCTGGGTGGATGGGAGACTCTGGGGCTGCAGCGTGGAAGCACCATGCAGCTGGAATTTTCTGCATGGGGTCTCTCAAGGGGAAGTCCAGGGCCTGTCAATAATGTGACAGTCGCCGCTTCGGGCCAGTGAGAAAGCGCCACATGTAATTAGACCGCCCTGCATCACAGAGAGTATAAAAAACATCGCGCTGTGAACTTTGGGGTCTTTGCGCGCCCGACGGAACGTACGGACTGAATCGACTCGGAGCGACCTTCGGCCTGGCCAGCCGGAGGGGAGGACGCCAGACCCGCCTGATCCCGGCGACCCTTCCCGGAGATACAACACCAGTGTGAGTGGGTGCTCACTGGTGCACCCAGCATAGTTGATTTTGTTTTGTTTAACCCTTATTAATAAAATTAAGCCTGACCTTTAAAGCGAGCATGATCTGCGTAAGCCCGACTATCAAAAGATCCTGTCCACAAAGGCAAGCAAGGTCAAAAGAGTTGACCATTGGATAAAAGAGAGCACCTTAGATTTGCCAGTCTTTGAGGGCAGCTTCTGTTTCATGAAGTTTCCATCAGGATGTGGCAGGAGAGAAGGCAAGTCAAGAGCTTGAGAGACAGTGCAGAGAGAAAGCCTAACAGGAGTAAGAAGGCCTGTGGGGGACATTACAACGGCCCTCGAGCACCTAACCTGTTACAGGTGCCTTTAGTCTAAAAAAGCTAAGAACAACTTGTCTAAGAAACACAACAGTTTGCTGCTCCTCCTGCCTCCCAGCTCCATAACGCCCCCCTGCCCCACACACACACACACACACACACACACACTCTCTTCTATCTACTCCCTCCTAGCAAATCCTGCAGGAATTTGTGTTGGTATGTGCCTAACTAGGCTTAACTGTTGCATTTGTGATTGATACCTCCTTATTGTTGGATTTCTCATGCTGCTGAAAAGGCACAACTGTAGCATGTGTAGAGATAATGTGTTAAATCTCTGAAGTCTTTTCTATTCTTATTTCTTCAGACTGTCCCATCCATCCAGTCACTTGTTTGATCATCTGGAAGTGTGTAATGCATGGGGCCTTAACACTGCAACACATGCTTTCTGAGCATTGCACCTTTAAACTTTTAAGAAATTTACCTGCAGAACAATTAGAGAGGAAAGTATAAATCCCCATGAGAATTTATACTGTTATTCCCTTACTAGTATTTTCCTTACTTTTAGGCTGAGAATGTATCGCCACTTTTTGGAAAACAATGCCAAAACTCAAATTAGGCTTGGAGAATAAGACCCACATGTGATGTGGATGATATTATCAAAGACTTAGTTGTTATATCTCCACCTGCTGAATGGAAGGACTATACCCAAGTATATGGATTGGTACAAAGGAGGGAACTGTAATAGGCATATAACATACACATATCAGATATTTTACATTAATAAAGCATAATGCATAGAACATAGCACATGCCACTTTTCATGTATTTTTTAAAGATACAAATCCACTCCTTGCAATATAACCAAAAAATAGCCTTTCTATTTCTTTACAAATCATATTTGCTGCAACAGTTCGAAAGTAATTCTGGATTATTTTTGTTACTTAGTCAACAATTCCTTCCTTTCAATATAAAGCAGTGCTGGAAACCTACTATAAAAAGACAATGTTTTGGCCAGTATGTTTACAGATAAATAAAATTCATTTTAAAAGCCAATTTCTTAATTTTTTTTGTAACTGCCTCCAACTGTATCTCCCTGGTTCTTGTAACACAAGTATACATTCTTCCTTAAATGAATATCTGATTATAAATTTTGTACAAAAACCTTTAAGAGTTTCTTTCACATGGAGCCTAAATAAATCTTTTATTCAAAAGAGACTAATCGCACAAAGCCATTTTCATGTAGACTGTCTAGGCTACAATGCCTGTGTTTTCCAGGTGCATTCTTGCTGACCTTGAATATAACAAATAGGTGTAAATGACATTCAGGGCCCTCCACTGCTGTCATTATGGGTTCTTTGTTATGCTGCGGGAGACTTATTAGCATTACACTGTGAGTACAGTACTGCAGGTGAAAGAAAAACCTGAACCACATGGATATTACAGTATAACTGCTTTGGCTCAGACTCCTAAGGCACTGGGCCAAGGATAACAAAATGTATGTTAAATCCAAAAAAAATAATCCCACGTTAGCATTAAGGATTTTACTTCAACTCATAAAAGAAAAAAATGTTTTGAATTCAATCTACTTCTATTTCTGAAAAGAGACAGTCAGTTTGAATGAAAAAGAAAAATCCTAGTCCATGTTATAAATTCCAACAGAATAACCTTTAAGTGGTATATCATGGATGTATTTAACTGTTTGTTTGATAACTACAGTTTGATACTCTTTTCAAGCAGTTAAAAATTAAAGAGACCAAGCTTCCATTAATTCAAATGGCTTTGGTCCTGATTATGCACATGAAACACATATCTAAACTGACTTAAGATATGGAAAGCAATGAAATGTACATAGAATAGACAAATTGAAATACAGGAAGCAGTTTTTCTTTTCACCACTTTATTTCAGTTATGACCATCATAGGTATTAATTTTAACTATCATAAGTTCAAATATATTTTTCCAAAAAATTGGCATTGGCAGTATCTCTTGAAGATTTGATAAGTAATCACACTGTTGAATGAGTAATGTTACCTACAATGGGCCAAACTTGTAACCTGTTACTAGAAGTAGTAGGTCTTCTGAAGAAATTGAATCTCTCACAGAACTCTGCAGAATTAAGCCTCATATGTGCTGCCACACTTGATGAGAATACACTCAATTATTTACATGATTTCTTTAAATTGTAGCTACCCTTCACAAATACAAAGAATCTGGGTGACAAGATTTTAAGGTTTCAAAACAAGATGGCTGTTATGACCCACTCAATAGATGTAGGTTTCCAACACCAAGAGTACAATGGTGAGCTATACTTCAAATGACACTAAGTAGGCTCTGCTTAACTTGTTTTTTCCACCAACATTATGGAAGCAAAATTGGTTTTGTGCAAATTATAATTCTAAACATATTTTTTTTAGTCCTAGCTTTTTTCTTTTGATTAATTCCTAGGTCTGGTGAAGCATTACATGCATCATACAAATGAGTCAGACAACATGTTTCAGTTCACTAAAAATGCATGAAAAAAACAAAATAGTTGTTCCAAATGTAAAAATGGGAAAAAAACATTTCAGTGGTAATAGGGGAAGAAATCAAAAGGGTCACTGCAGAAGAAACAGTGTTTTTACATACTGCATGACAGTTCCTGTAATGAAAACTCTACCTACAAAGCTACCAAGATATAAGCACATTTGGTTTACAAAACTTTGGAAAATTAATGTCCAAACTTGGCAACATATTGCTATGCTAATCAGGAGAAAAAGATGCTTAAGGATTGCTTGTTTTTAATTTATTTTTGTTTTGGTTAATTGTGTTTTATATTGTGAATAGAAAATTAAAAGCAAAACATTCCACAGAATACTGTGTGATGCAGTGATTTATCAATACTTCTTATTTGGGGAAACTGATCATAATAATATATCGTATAATTTTGCATATTTTCAATCAACCAAATACAAAGGAAAAGGGAATATTCTTTTGGCACTTTATTGGAATTTTTGTATTTGTTTTTACTGCCTGTTATAAACTCTTAAAGTTTAAATAATACAAGTTCTTTCCAACCAATGTTGCCTTTCTCCAATTGATTCATCGCTCGGTGTTTTTAATTTGGTCCAACTGGCAGACAATAAACTAAAAGTTAATAAAGTCAATAAACAGGGTAACATTTCATCCATCCATGGATGGTTTCAAACATTTGTAATTATGTCTATATAACTCTCATCTTCCTTTTTGGTACTTCATGAACATGGACTCATTGCTGTTCTTACCAATGACAGAGTCTATGAGTCAATCAGCCTATCAAAGTTCCTTATTAATAAAAAGTTCAGCTCTGTACCAAGCATTGCAGTAAACATGCGGCCCGTTTACATATTTGAAAAGCAGATAGCTTAGACAACTGACAGTGATGGCCAGCAATTTCTGCTTCTCCTGTCAATAAAATTCTGCCTATATTCAGGCCAACATATTACAATTATTTTGAAGATAATCTGCCATCATCTAGCTGTCATTCATCTCTACTATTTCGAGGCGTAGTCATCTAATGCATCAGAGGATGTTTCAGGTGCACTGAAGTTATTCTCCTCATCCTGCTGTTACTGTTGTCCTCATTCAGAATGATTAGTATGTGGGACAGGCCCATCCTCTGTACACTGAGTCACCATATTACTCAGAAGCTTTCTCTCATGTCTCCTCCAGGCAAGAAGTTGGAAACATAGATGGTATCATGGTACAGAGATCCAAGAATGTGAACAGGACATCATGCTGCACACATTCTGTTACCCCAATGAATGAGTTTCTTTATAGCATCTGTTGCATGTTCAGATACTTTGTCATCCACTTGCTTCTAATGAGAGCAAAAAGAATGATTTTTTCTCCAGCAGCCAGATGAGATGCATCATTTGGATGATGAAAGCATCTTGGTAGCACTTGATATCCAAATGAAATTTAAAATGTTGATTCTAACTTACGGGCCCCTAAATAGCCCTGCCTGCCTTAGACTTGTTGACCCCCAGAGGTATCCTGGGGCCCAAGGAAGATTTGAGGGGCCAGTTCCACCAAAATTAAATACAAGCGTAAGTGTAGGTACATTTTAATAATAAATGTAATGAAGAAATACAGATGAATGACCACAGTACAGAAAAGTTATATCAACAAAATTATTAAAAATGATAAAATGTGCATTCGTCAAAAGAAATAATAATCTTATTAACATTCGGGAGAATTTTAAATGAATTCTTTAAGTCCTAAAGTCTTGAAAACCCTCTAATAGATGGCCAGCCTCTTAGGGAAAAGGACTCACCTACACTTTAAATTAAATATTAAAAGAGTGCTTATCTTGGTTCATCTGCAGATGGGATGTCTAGCAAGAACCGTAGTTCAAGGCTGAAGAACAAAGACAGTGAGGTGAATCTTTATATATACTCTATTACCTGGTTAAATTATCAAAAGGCTTACAAAATAAGGCCAAATTGTTTTAAAATGTTCCTAATAGGTTTTCCTTTAATTAATATTCATATACTTATTTTTATCCTCTATTTAAGCTATATCAGGCACATCTACACAAAATGCTTTACTGAGCACTAGACTAATCTAATGCACAGTGAAGCATCACCATCTACACATTCACGGGACTTACTGGACATGTCTACAAGTGTTCTTGACTGTGCAGTTGTTACTGCACAGTCATTTAGTGCTTACTTTAGCATGTTCTAAATGACTGCACAGTAACCCCCGTTACTGCGTCCTGGCAGTGCCTGGGTCATTTCTGACCCTACTGTGCAGTAGCATCACCATCACAGTTTGTGCACACTGACGCTATGTCACTGTAGCAATGAGCTACATTCCCATAGCTTACCACTATGGCAGTGTAGCATCTCGTGTTGATACTCCCAGTGCACAGTAACTTAGGCTAATGTGGAGTTTGCTAGTACCAAGAAATACAGGTACTAAATTAATGGCACATCAGCTACTGTGCAGCAGTGCATGTATAGATGCTAACTAGAAGCAATTTGCTCCTAGTAAATCTAGAAAACAGGGGGAGAGGGGAAAGGAAGAGCTGCTCCCAGCTGCGGTGCAGAGCTCAGGATTGCAGCCTAGCTCAACAGTGCGGGCTTGGGGTGATGACCTGTGGCCAAGCACCAGCCACACCCTGAGTTCTCCCCTTGCTTTACTTGCTCTGTTCCTGGTCCTGGCACTTCTCAGCTCCCAGCTCCCCCCAGGCATGGGCAGGGAGTGGGAGCCAACTGGGGCATGCTCTGCATGGGCAGTGGCAGGGTTGAGAGGCTCTCTGTCTCTTGCCCAGTGCTGCGGGGGCACAGAGCTTCCTCATCCCAGTGCTGTTCAGCTCCCAGGGGACAGAGAGCTCCCCTGTCTTGTCAGCAAGCAAAACAAGGGGAGAGATCAGGGCACTGCTGCTGCTTGGCATCACTTCAAGCCAGTCTCACTGAGCTAGGATGTGATGCAGCTAGAGCTGTCGCCTGCTCCAGGACGGCTTCTCCCCACTTCCCAAAGACCAGACCTGATCGTTGTGCCCCCTACCAGCCTGGGACTGGCACCAAGGCAGGGGGCAGAACAGGTCAAGGGGACAGAGCAGCCCTGGACACAACTGCTCCCATTGGGAGCAAATTTGTTTCCAACAGGGGCACCACGCACACATAGATACATTCCCAGGTGCAGTTTTACTGCACCTTATTGTAATGGACAGTAGCCTAAAGGTGCATTAATTGCATGTATAGATATGCCCATCTTGTCTTTAACCAAATCTAACTGGCATAAAACCACTAAATACACTCTAAGCAAATTTTTACCTATTTCTTTTGACCTGTCCTCCTCACATGTTCTAAAGTTGTTTTAATCTTTGACACTCTCTTGCAGTCTTATTTCCTTTGCTTTGTCTTCTCTTACACATGCTGTGGTCAAGCAAATGCAGCAAACACCATACCATAATTGCCATTAAGCATCTTAGGGTTAGCCAGATTCCACTTCTCTTTCAGTGCAATTACATGGAAGTTTTGATTAGCTATAATACTGATGCAAGTATTTCCCCACTCAGTGTATTAGAGAGGAGTAAGGCTAATGCTGGGAGAGCATTTGCATTGAGATAGCCTTGCCTCTGGAATTCCCTTCAAATATTAGAGCCCAGATTTGATTACTTCAGAGCAAGAGTATTCTTTGCAAAGGCCTTAGTGTTTGAAACAGCTTAGGTGGATGATTAGGATGAAACCTGTCTCCCAACTGAGTTGATTTTTTCAAGTTTTTCACATAATTACTATCTTAAGACTTGTTCCTACATAAAGGGATTGTGGGTTAGCCCATTTTAGAATTTGAAATACAACACAGTCTCCATTAGGGGCCAGGAAGATAAAATACACAAGCTTAGCCAACACAAATAATTCCTAGGTAGCTGTAACACATATGTGACACACAAAGGGCACATCTACACAATGATGCAGGGACCAGTGCATGGTGGAAGGGGCTGGGGCAGATAGCTGCCAAGAGCAGCAAATCTACTCCCAAATACCCATACACGTAGATGCCTGCCCAGGGGTATGTTTACTCTAGAGTAATTTACTCTAAAGTAAACCCACCCCACAGCTTTTGAAGGTGTAGATGTACCCACTGGGATTCTTTTACTCTCAGGTTGCCCATCAGCCTGTTATGGCATCCACATTTGTTCTTTTATAAAATTACAGACATTAGGCAGGGTTACTCATAAGCTTTGGACTGAATAGATGAATGGACTGAGTGGCATGGCTAGGGAGAGAATGGGGCAATTGCCCTGGTTGCTGGCTTGACTTGAGGGGAAGGGGGGGGGGGGCAGGAGGCTTAAAAAAATGGTTCCTGCTGCAACCACATGATCTTGCCAGTGGTGGAGAGACAGCCAGAAGCCACCACTGCACCCATGTCTGGCAGCTGTCCTGGCCACCTGGCTGCATTGTTACACCTCTGGGAGCAACCCCATTTGAGTAGCTGCACTGAATACATCTAGATGTGCTTTTACTGACTGATTAATAGCAAGAATATCACTTTTGTATCAGGATGTGATGAGGATAAAACAGCCACAAAGCCTTTGGGTTATAATCACCATTTTTTTTTGGCATTCTTCTTTACCAATGTGAAGGGGCTAATTGTCAGCTCCAATTAACCCATAGTCTCCCAGTGGTCACTGGAAATTGGAGAGGTCAATGACCTGCATACATTGGTAATGCACTGGAGGGATATGGGAGGCACATGCCCCTCCCCAACCCCAAGATTTCTCTGCCAAGTGGGCACAGGGCACAGGGAATGGGGCTGCAGCCCAACCAGAGACAGAGCTCAGCAGCAGCAGGGATAGCAGCAGTGGTCTGATTTCTGCACCAACCGTGGGGCACAGGGTGCCTCCCATTCAGAACCAACACCCAGCAGCAGTGAGAGTGATGGTGGTGCAGGGTTGCCCCCCTCCCCTCCCTCCACTGTCAACACTTACACATCATCAATGCTACTACATAAGGCAGACCAAGGGCATTTCAGAGGAAGAAGAAGAGGTAGTAACATTGAAGGAGGTGTGCATGTTGATGCACCACATCTCCAGGGATAGGAGGAGGAGGAGAGGGAAATGCCATTTGGCAAGAGTTCAGAATAGGCAAGGGCCTTCTTCCCTAGGAGACTCTGGACTTGCCAGACATGTGAACAAATGTATTGAGATGGGCTTTAAAGACTTTGGACCAGATATTATTACCCCTATTATGCATCCAGTGAACTCAGGTGGCCTTTAGACATTTAAGTCTCTAAGCACAGTCCTATTCCACCTTGCTTGAGTCCCTGACAAACTGTTAACATGTCTACTTTTTTAAGTGCTTCTTCTTAGTCTTAAATATGTAAGTATGGGGATGTGAGGGAAGAGCATCCACTACCTTTTCTCAGTAGCCTAGTGGTTAGAAAACTTGAGCAGAAAATAGGAAAGCTGGTTTATATGCCTCACCCAGCCTAGATGTGGAGGGTTAAATCCACATCCCAGGAAAGTGTTGTAATCTCCAAGCAATGGAATGGGCATGAATGGGCATACCCTATGAGTCCTGCTGATGTTGGGCCACTGGCTGGTAAAGACTTCAAGTGTCATGGGGGCAGGAGGACAGCTAGCAAGAAGGAACAGGACCCTTTAGCCAAGGGAAGTGGGCATTACCCTGTAAGAAAGGGGACCATGGATTCTCTCCCCATGCTGTTTTATGAATATTACAAAATAAGTAATGCAAAATGCATAAACAGCACTAGGAGAAGAACCCAAGACTCTTTTCTTCTGCCTTTTTGCTATAGATAAAGATAATACTGACAGGACCCTAAATACTACATTCTTTCTTCCTTCCTTTCTCCTTTCTCTCTCTGATGATCAAATCACCCCTGCACACCAGCCAACAACTTGCTAACAAAAACAGAACTTGCATAGAAGTCATGCAGAGTGCAAAGCAGGACGCCGGAAAAAATTCACCTCCGTAAACTTTATGGATTAAATTGGACCTATTATCAAAGATAAAATGGAAATTAATAATTTGTTTACTTCTGATAAGGAGGACTTGATCTTGGATACTTTCTGAACTCTCATAAGGGCAACTAGTTTGTGGGTGGTTCAGTGCCTTATTAACAACAGTGGCTTGGCTGAACTGCAGACAAACTAGCTAATACATTATGGTGGAGAGTTCATCATGGTCTTCACTGATAAGTTCACTGAATTCATTATCTGAGTACTGCATCCCTGAAATCATGGACAGCCCATCTCTGAGATTTGAGAGCAGTATAGGAATTGCTTCACGTAGAGGTAAACTATAAAATGAGTGAATGACCAGATTCTCTGATGCAGCTTCACAAAAGTCCATTGGGCTAAGGGGTTTGGGCTTAAGAATAAGTTACTAAGAGGTAAACTGGTGTGTGAACAACCAGCACCATACCTACAGGTTAGGGAACTCCCCTCTTGTCAGCATGGAGGCAGAAAAGGATCTTGGGGTCATCATTGACTCCAAGATGAACATGGGCCAGCAGTGTGGGGATGCAGTCAGGAAGGCCAACCACACTTTGTCATGCATCCACAGATGCATCTCGAGCAGGTGCAAAGAGGTGATCCTCCCCCTCTATGCAGCACTGGTCAGGCCACAGTTGGAGTATTGCGTCCAGTTCTGGGCGCCACACTTCAAGAGGGATGTGGACAACATGGAGAGGGTCCAGAGGAGGGCCACTCGTATGATCAGGGGACAGCAGGGCAGGCCCTACAAGGAGAGGCTACGGGACCTGAACGTGTTCAGCCTCCAAAAGAGAAGGCTGAGGGGGGATCTTGTGGCCTGTTATAAACTAGTCAGAGGGGACCAGCAGGCATTGGGGGAGTCACTGTTCCCCCGAGCACCGCCAGGAGTGACCAGGAATAACGGTCACAAGCTGGCAGAGGGTAGATTTAGGCTAGATATCAGGAGGCACTACTTCACAGTCAGGGCAGCTAGGATCTGGAACCAGCTTCCAAGAGAAATGGTGCAGGCTCCTACCCTGGGGGTGTTTAAGAGGAGGTTAGATGAACATCCTGCTGGGGTCATTTGACCCCAGTATTATTTCCTGCCATGGCAGGGGGTTGGACTAGATGATCTGCTCAGGTCCCTTCCAACCCTAGAAACTATGAAACTATTAAACTTACAGGTTACCAGCTACTCCATGGCAACTGTCCCTGCTTATGCTTTTGCTCTTTCACTGAGGGATAAGAAACCCTTAGCATTTCTACGGGGTAAGAGTAAGCATATAGGTGTCCTCACTTGCCTCACAGTAATCTGTTCATGATTTATATGATTTACAGGTTTTGAGGATATAGACCATGATGTTGCTTGCTGTGCTGTGCTTGCTTGACAGTGAGTTAACTAAAGCTCACTGATAAAACTGCTTCAATTTAATGGATTGGTCAGGAAGGAACTGTGCAATTTTTCATAACAGGGTGATGTTCTTCATTTTATTAAAACTACCCTTTTAGCTGTGGGAAGGTGGGAGGTTGAAGCATGGTAGGAATAAATTAATACAATAACCTTCAAGTATACCCTAAAAATAGAAACATTATTGGACCTGTTTGCTGGTGTGGTTTTGACATTGGCTGTAGCAATCCTAGCAGCATGACTTGAAAATTGGCAAAACACTATAATACTTGTAGATTTATAGCTAGAAGATGGGATCTAGTCAGTGACACACTCCAGAAATGGATACAGAGGGGTGGCACACACTAATAGCATGGACTGAGGCTGACCAATTGTAAATAACAGTTGTGTTGTTCTGTGCAGGAGGTTATAGATGAATCAACAGATTTTGCCATAAACAATGAATTTAATTATGACACATCCTGTGATGATGGCATTGTCTCAGTCAGGGTTTGAGAGCTGCAAAACAGTAAAACTGCAACAGCTACGTTCCAATGTGAAAGAAATTATGGAGGAATTTGTGACTTGGTCAAATTCTGACCAAGTGAAAAACTTACACAAGTGCGTTATATGTTGGTTGCTATTCAGACTGAATTGAAAAAAAATACACTTTTAAATATCTATGCAGCAAAAGAAGCAGTGATTGCAGCAAAGGTAGGCAGACTGCCATATCTTCACAAGTATTGTTACCTGTTACCTAGAATAATCCTAGTGCGAGTATGACTACCCTGGTGTAATCACAATACTTGCTGTATTGTCATAACTTGCACAGTCAACAAAGTAATAAGACTTATAAATTTAGTCTTTTCACCTCCATGGCAGTTGAAGGTGGCTCCTTTCAAATATCACAATTGTGCACAGTAGGATTAGTCAGTCATGGAACTGCAACACAGAACAAGTGACCTACATGGTGTGACCCCACAAAGCCAGACAAAATATCTGGCTTGTAATAAATGTCCACTACTTTATAGGTCAAAATAAAAGTCTACTTTGAGCAAAAATGTGCATGGGTAGGACATTTTGAACAAAGCCCTGATGATTCATTGTGTTTGTGTGCAGCCAAGCCCAGGTTAGTATCTGCAATAGTCTTATACGAGTCAGATTATTTCATCTTTTGATGTTGTGAAATTAAAATGACAAAACAGTAAAGGTTAAATTCATCCCTGTGCACAGAGACCTGCACAATCCCTAATACCTTAAATATTAACTATAGCTTATAGGGGACTGAAGAAGCCTTCCAAAGCACTCTGCCCAGCGGGGGAATTTCACCCTAAAAAAAAAAAAAATTGCTATCCAGTAAGATAAAGCTTCCATAAATAAACACATGCATGACTGATATGGTACATGATGGACAGTCTGACTATATTTCCCCCTCAGGTAACTCAACCAGACAAAGACAACTGTTGTCTTTGAGTTCTTCTACCTTCTTTTGTATGTTGTATCACACATTCTTCAGCAATGTCCTCCATACCCGAGGTGCACTATGAAGCCTCTGTAAATTGTGCAATATCATCAAAGAAATTTATGATGCGGTGTTTTGGTTTTAGAACACTGTTCCTCCCATTTCTACTTTGCAAAGAATTTATATTAGCCAAGGTCATGGGAATTTGATTAGGGATACTTAATCAACAGCCCACCTGCATGGTTTGGAGATATGTATCACTATAATAATATTATTCATGCCATTCCTGCTTAAGGATATCTTTACCTGGGTTTAACTAAGGTATTCCACTGCTCCTTGACAATTGTGTAGCAGTTGTTCCACAAACCAAACTGATAATTTAAAACACTGATATCCAACTGGCAGCCTGCAGCCCACATATGACCCACAAGAGGTTATACTGAAGACCTCAGACTCCCAATCAACTGTCACTCCCCGTATCACTCCAGTTACAACAGCAGCAGCTGGGGTACTCTGGGCTCCCCCATCCTTCCTTCAGCTCCCACTTCCAGCTGCCGCCTGAGGACAGTGTGGTGCATGGCCCAGAAAGCAGAGTGCAAGTCCAGGACTGCATGCGTGTGTGGTGAAGTGGTGAGACATCCACATAGCATGCAATGTGGGGGGCCCATGGCTTGCTCTGGTGTAGCCAGCATAGCATGCAGCCTTCACTGGTGCAGCCCTCAGGACATGTGGCCCCTGCCACTTGCAAGTTGGACAGCCCTCGTTTTAAAAAAATCCAGAAAGACATATACACACATCCATCTGTACACAGGTACATACATATGCCAATGACATTTATAATGCCAAACCTTAAAACTGGTTGCCTATTTCAAATGCAAAACCTCTGCATAAGCCCTAAAAGTCATTCCTATATAAGTCGGCCCCTGGATTTCTCTCCTTTAACAAAGACTTCACTACATTATTATAAAGGCTGTAATGCCTCTGTTTAGTTTCTAAATATGGTTCATTCTTCCTGGACCTGGTGGCCAAATGGATAATAAAGAGTTGAAGGTGCTGTGGCATTGTCAAATAAGACTAGTCCAAAACAATGTAAATACTACTATTG
Organism: Crocodylus siamensis; assembly: GCF_052110815.1. NCBI lineage: Eukaryota > Metazoa > Chordata > Crocodylia > Crocodylidae > Crocodylus > Crocodylus siamensis. The sequence continues at coordinate 93,095,854 of NC_143396.1, read as the reverse complement.
TGAGTAGTAATAAGAGAGCTAGTATTGTCTAATGCTGCAGTATAGTTTTAAAGACTATTCATCTTTAAAGATACTAGTCCATCATTTTCTGTGTATTCCAGATCTTCCAGCAGTTATAAATCTTTGGCCTAATTTTTCTCGGTAAGCTGAGACTTAGACTTACAAAAAACCACCAAAGAAACATTCAAAATAGCACACCAGCCCCATCTCAGGATATCCACATCATGCAGCTCTCTGTGCATCAAAAACATAAGACTACCTGGTATGGATTTAATCAATATAACTTTAAAAAGAAGGCTCAATGTCCTCAAAAGTGTGACCTGTGCCATGTGGCTCTCTTACTGTGCCTACCTTAAAGAAACTAACTCATGAGCCCATTTTATAACTGACAGCTGAACTGTGAACTTTCATTATGCACAGTACGTTAGGTTGTGCTCGCAAAGCCCCAGACAATGCAGTGGAAAAAAACTGGAAAAAGCAGTTAGTTATACCTCAGTCACATCACATGACTCATTTGTTCCTGACCCCAAGTTCATGTTCAACTTAAACTACAAAATGAAACAGATATATAACATCTGTAATGGACACGCACTGCAATACAAAAAGAACTGGAGCAAAGTATTAACACATGAAAATCCAAGGCAATAAATCAAATGGGCTGAAAGGACTGCAGTGTATCCAGGATGTTTTCTCTGAGTTTTAGAAAAAGGAGGCCATCCAAGGATTTGGGGGAGGGACAGGTGTCATAGCCCTAAAGAACAGTTTGTGCGTAATATCACCTCTGATACAATTTTCTCTCTCTGCTGTGTATTTTTTGACCTGCTGTAATTCTGCAGTGTGCCCTGTAACTTTGTGCTTGCTCTCTTGCTTGAAACAAACTGACTCATCAAGTGATGCATTTTTACTGCTCTGTTTACACTACTTTAACAGCCTTATTTACAGTACAATAGTTCACTGCAATGTCTAAATATAAAGAACACGCAGAACTACTAAAGATAATAGCATGTTCTCACCTTAGTGATTCCCAACAGGACTTATGTCTTCCAGTATGTCCTTAATAAGTCTTTATATTCTATCCTAAATACTAACTTATAGTACTGAGTGCCAATAGAACACAGAGAAAAATGCATGCAAGAGTGCTCCTGTAACAAAAAAGCTTCAGAGTGAAACACAAGATTAAAGCTAAAAAGAGGAAGACTGACAAGGAAAAAAGAGTCAGAATGTGATCATGTAAACTACATTTGCATATACCGTAACCTAAGGAAGTGGTGAAGTGCTAGCAGAAATATATAGAAATATGTAAAATAACAGACTTGATTTTAAAAAAAATGTATTCAAATGTTATGTTGGGGAAAGCGATCAGTTTCTTTTGGATTTATCTTATTGCTTCATTTTCAAACTATTCTTGGTCCAACATAAATGGTTTTTAAAGTACTTTCATTTAATAACTGATCGCAAGTGTAAGTGAGAGGTTAACAGCACAAGCAATCAGCAAAGTGTAGCTGCAGGCAGTCACTGTGCAATCTTTAAGTACACATCTTTGCTACTGTATCTCTGTCTTCCTTTCTAATATCCTTTCTGTTTAAGTTGTAGGTTTGTTCTAAACTGACAATGAAAATTGGGTAGAATTAAGATAAATTGTGAGCAATTTTTAGATGCAAATGAACACCCACTGGAAACTTTACTAAAAATGTAGTCTACTGGTTCTCAATCTTTTTAGACACAAGGCACCCATCATTAGACTCAAGGTACTGTGCAACAGACTCAAGGTATATAGGTTCATAACTTTTGTGAACTGAGAGGTACCCCATTTCAAAAATTAACTTATTACAGTACTTACCTCCTTGCAGAGGGGCCAGGCAGTGGGAGTAGGGGAAACGCTCAGGCAGGAATAAGTATGACCCTGCACTTACCTGTATATCTCCTCATAGCCAGCTTACCTTCTTATAACTTGCAGCACCTTTCAAAGGCTCCTGCAGCACCTCAAGGTGCCCTGGCACCCTACTTGAAAATTGCTGGTATAGTAGTATGTTCACTTGCAATTGCTAGAACATGCTGGCAAGTTAAATACTTATTGAAGTTTGTATGTTATAAAGTCACACATTCACTTGCAATAGTTGTGAATCATTGGAATGCTGTTATCTAGGGGTTGTCAACTGGGAGTACGTGTACCCCTCGGGGTACATGAGATGACCTTAGGGGGTAGAAGTGGGTAGGGACAGAGCATCACCATGCAACATCCTGAGCTGCCACACAGGTGCTACCCACCCAGCCGTACTCAGAGGGCAGGGGGGAGCTTGCACATGGCAACTGCTGCAGCTCCATGACCAGCCATGTGCCACCCCGCTGCTCAGTGTCCAGTTGTGCGCCACCTTCCCTCCCTCCCCTTTCCTACTCAGTAGCTGTATCCAGCCACCAGGGGTATAATGATCTAAAAATGTTGAAAAACCCTGCTGTAATCTATTAAAATGTATATGCATTGAAGTTAGTACATTAGAGAGTTCTTGCCTGAATGAGACCAACTTTGCAATGTCACAATGGCACTTAATACATACTAAACTGCTTGCACATGTGTTTGCTTGCATTTAGTGTCAAGCTGAATATATGACACCACCCTAAGACTGCAAAGCTAACTTCTTAGGGTGTGTAGATGAAACAGGGGCCTTAAATTGAAGCAGTGGGTTTTTAAAAGCACCGTTTCAATTTAGGGACAAGTAAACCCCCATGTTGTGCACACACCCATGTACTTACCTGCCTCTGGGAGCAGGGGAGGGGAGAGTGAGCTGCCGTGGGAAGAGCACTCCCTGGGCTGTGCGGGAGTTGGTGCTTCCCTCTGCAGCAGCGGCACCCCCCACCCCTCCAGGTGGCACCCAGCTGAGGTGGTCCCAGGGGGCCCTGCAGCCCCAGAGGGAAGCACTGGGCCCTGTACAGCTCAGGCAGGCAGGCTCCAGAGGAAACAGAAAAAAAAAGATCAGGCTAGCCTTCTGTTTTATTTTCTTGGGTGGAACATGCCTTCCTGGGCTGCTGCCAAGCTGCCTGCATGGGCTTCCTGCAAAGCCCCTGACCTGCACAGGGCCCAGCGCTTTGCTTCATGACTGTAGGGCAGCAAAGTAAAACTCCTTGGATGAGTTTTACTTTGCTGTGCCCCAAGTCATTTAAAGCGCACTACACTGCTGAATTTGCTACAGCAGCTGGAATTACTGTGCAGTACACCACCAACGCATGCAAACACCAACAGCATTAAAGCAGTACAAAAGCATTTAACCCACTTTAAAGTGCCATGCACACATGCCCCTCTTTTTGTCTGCCCATGGCCATAAAAGGCATAAGATAAATTTGAACATGGGCCTTAACATGGATTCATGGTCATACATGAGACCATGACATTTGAAAAGTATGGATTATCAGACTTTATGTTACCTAGCCTAGAGTCCGGCACTTGTCTGGTGTTCAGCCCTGGTTAGCAAGGGGAGTAGTTGCAACAGTAATAAGTGCTACCAAGAGCTTTATCAAATAAATGGGCAGGTACAATTGAAGGCGCCTAATATATGTAACCAGTGTAGTACTAATAACCATGGACTGTCCAGGGCCAGTGACAACCTTTAACCCAGAGCCCACTGTTATAATGAAGACTCACTCAACAGGAAAAAAAATCCAAACCATTAAATAATTTGAGGAACTTCCTGTTATGTTCAATGGCTTCATCTTTGAATGTGTACTCAAGTGTAGGTCTGAAATGGGTCAAGTATTGACCTTCTGCAATAACTGTTCTAGCCTCCAAGAATGTATGTAACTGGTTCATACTGGAACATTTTACGGCACACTTTCAAATGGTAGAAGTCCTGGTTAGTTCACAAATACAGATAAACAACTGGACATGTAATTACAATTAGCAGAACTACATGAAGATACCAGGTAAACAAATGTACCAGTTCTGCTTGCATTCCTAGTAATTACATTCCTAAACTAGACAAAATTTCCTGTAGTCCTGGACTTTGGCATCTTGAAAATCCTTGAAGCAGGATCATCCCTATCCAAACCATACCCTACAGGTCCTTGTCTCACCTCTTCCTAAAACTACATGATCAACCTTGTTGCACAAGTCCACGACCTATTGCCTGAAAAGACCACTAACAGTCTGCTCTGACTAAAGCAACCTAACCTATGTTCCTTCCAAGCACATAGCATATTGCTAGTGCCTAGCAACTTACAGGATTCCAATATTACTTTGGAGCAAGGACAGGCAAGGTCCAGTCCATGGGCCGGATCCAGTTGGCAGTGGACTCCATTTCCCAGCAGCCCCTGCCTACATGGCTGGGGCCAGTTTGCAGCATACGCCGGCGTGCTCCATCACCTCCACGTTCTCCTTCCGGTTCCGGGTTGCCTCCGCTTGTCGGCCCTGGCCTCTCTTTTATGCCGGCGAAGGAAGTACCGACCTTTCCTTTCCCCAGACACCTGGGTAAGGGGGATTTTTGCCTGTCTCCTTGGGGCTGCGGGCCTGGGGCCACTGGCCCTTCGCTCAGGCTGGGAGCCAAGGAGCCTGCTGGCTCTTTCTCTCCTTCACAGTTTCCATAGAAACCCTGGCCTCACTATCACAGCACAGCTGCTGCTGGGGTCTCCATGGAAACTGGCCCCAGCTACATGGGCAGGGGCACTATTCAGCCACAGTTATACTAGACACCCTTGCTTGTTACTATTATTGACTGTTAATGGTCAGTAAGTGCACCCTGCATAAGAGATCAAACTACAAGCTGGCCCCATTTGTCAGAGTTTCAGGAATTTCACTATTGCTCCCATGGAACTAGGAGTGGAAGGGAACAGAGGGACACCAGAAGACTCTAAAAGAAATCAACATTCACTGAACTCTACCCAAGGGAAGACTGCTCCAGGACATCAGGGTAAAGACTCTTCCCAGATTAGTTAATTCTGTGCTTAGGTTTAAACAATTTGTGCAAGAATTAGTATATGCTTCTGTAAGTTTCCATGTTTCCAACAGTTGCCCAGAGTGACACCACGATTACCTTGATCCCCTTAAGCAAAGCATGACCACAGTTCTTTTGTCCTTCTTCCCGTTCCTCATAAAGTTTACACTTGATCTGAGCCAGAAAGGCTGAAAAGGGATATTGATCTAGTATCAACTTCTGGAATACCTGATTCTTTGAGATGTTGTGGGAGCTAACAAGTGCTTTGTAAATGCTATTCAGAGTGTATGTGCCTGCTCTCCCCCATCTGTTTCCATATAAACAGGATCAACATTTTTGCTCAGCTCTACTAACTTTCACTTCCTCTCCCAACTTCCTGGTTGTTTCCAAACATCTATAGCTTCTAGTAGATAGCAGCTAACCAAAAATGTCTTCAAGTGGCTGTAAGTAAAACTAATAACAAAGATGGCTACACCTTATATGCATTAAAAAACTTAGGGTTGAATTACATGCATCCAAGTCACAGGCAAGAAATTATGAAAATTATGTTATAAAAATAACTGTGAAAATATGAAAACATTACAAGCTTGTATCTTCACATCTACTTCCACAATTCAGCCCCTAGATGAGCCTGCACTCCTATTCTGAATATTATGCGCATGCCTGCTTTCAATTTGGGGCACACACTTACGCATCTGGATTTAGTTTGCTTGAATGCAAGCCTGAAAATGTTGTCCTACATATAACAAATAGGCCATTAAACAGTACATTAAACAACACTGGTAGTGTTCTGATTGACTTGAACATTGCATAATTTTGTCTCATCTCTAAAAATTACATCATAAACTCACATTTTCCTGGCACCTCAGGCAGTATCTCCTTCTCCATTTACACACTTAGTCACTTAAAAAAAACCCTACTATGTAAAAGCCTAACAAAAGTGGTAAACGTTGTTCTGATTCTCTTGTTTATGTGCTATGCTCTGTTATAGAGTTTTCCCACGATTACTCCTACATAAAAAAGAAATCTGTTCAATTACCAGGGCCAGCCTTACAGGTGGGCAACATAAGCAATCACCCAGGGCGCTGTGGTTAGGAGGCATCACACACACACAAAACCTCCACCTTCCTGCCAGACTGTGCCCTGCACCCCTATCTGTCTGTGTCTGCCTGCAGCAGCACCACTGACTTAGGTTGGGGGTGATGGAAGTTGGTTGGCTGTGGGGTTTGGCAATGATGAGAAGGCACCACTACTTGCTGCACAGGGTGGAACAGGCGGGCTGTGATCAGTGCCCACTGCCCTGCACCCATGACTGGCTCTACAGGTCCTACAACTACATGAGCCAGCAGCACCCATTTCTCATTTTCCTGATGCTCATTGTCATGGGTGCTTGCCTGGCACTGCTTGTGATCTTCACCTGAGAGCTGCTAAGGGATCGGCCACCACTGGGGGATGGTTCAGGGAAGCAAGTCTCCTGATATCTCCCCCCAGGGCTTTATTTCTGAAACGTTCACTAATACTACTACATACTTAAACTCAAAGAAATGCTGCCAAATATAAATTCGCCTAGGGTGCCATTTTCTCTAAGGTTGGCCCTGCCCATAACTAGATTTTTTATCATGTATTAAGCCTCATCAGCCAAAAACCCCGTCAAAGAAAAAATAATATTCAGTTCTACAATGTATGAAAAATAAATGGAAACAAAGAAGAAGGAGGTAGAGACATTTAAAAATATTCAGCAATGTACTTGAGGAACTGATATAAATTGCCCATCTCAAAATACTTGGAGAACTGTATGCTTAGGTTTCAGGATAATATTGTATGATCTTAATGAATATATATTCTGAAATCCAAGCTGGAATCATGGTTTAATTAGTCATAGCAAAGTAAAGAACCAAAGTCTTAGATTAACTAAATAAGTACTTTGACTCTTTAAAATTCTGAACAGCGTAATATAATCATATTAATACCTTTTACTGACACATATTACAAATATTTAACTTCTTTTCCAAACCAACAAACAAGGCATATGTAAGTTATTATTCTGGCATGTGTTCTTTAGTGTGAAAGTAACTTAACTTTACTTTCTTTTGCCTTTTTTGCTCAGGATGTCCAGATTTATAAACCTCAAAATAGGCCTGAAATCCTTTTCATAGAAACTTGAGTTTCTTTTGATTTTAACACTTTATTAATATCACTCCATGTAACAATATGGCCCTGTTTCTTAAACAACAAAATCTTTGTTATTCACTATGACATCTTGCAAAACCACATCTTTCCTTTTAAAATAAATCTCATATTGTCTGATGTCAGGGCCTTTTACCATACCTAGGCCACAACCTTTCTGCCTAATCCAAACCTCAGGACCCAATAATCAAAAGTATGTTTATATCTCTGAGAAATAAAATAGTTTTTAGACAATCTATAGGCCATAAATTAAGAAAGAAGTGTCTTCACACCACCGGACCCTCAGATGTGTTTTAGTTTTGAGAAGTGGTGTTCTACTTTGTTCTTCACTATGAATCTCTCTCTACTGTTAATACTTGCTAGAATTTATTATATAGTTCCTGTTTGGTCATGCCTTTCAAACATATAAAATGGTTATGATTTGCGTGCCCCTCCTCCCTCTCCTATACAGGCATACAGATACATTCAGTTCCAGTTCTGGAATATGTGTATAAATGAAAACTACTGACTATGAGCAGCTTATAGATTGATGCAAACATGAGATGCACCATAACACAAGGATCTAAAATAAGGCAATGAAACAAAAATTAATACAGGAAATTAAAAAACCTGCAGATTATTTTCTTCTAGCATAAAATATATCTATAACCTCAGTTTCGTATTTATTTTTAACAAACAATATCAGAAATATTTATTAAAAATAAAGAAAATACATATTTACAAACCTTTTGAAATTTTGGTCCCCAAATAATAAGGTCCTTTAGACTGAGAGGTACTTCAGAGGTACACTAAGGAAGAATGGTTGCTACAAATCGTTACAATTTAATTAAGCAAACCACTTAAACAAAGTGCATGCTGCTACTAACAAGACACATTCCACGTGCAAGATTTTAAATGGAAAGGAACGGTCAAGACATTTTTATGAATTAAGTATGATTTCATATGACCTCACAGTAAAGAGGGCATTTGTTTGCCCAATGTTTCAAAACAGTAAACTGAGACACTATATGGATAGTTTGTGAATATGAATGTCAGACTGTCAGAACACTGCTGGAATGACAAGCATGGCAAAGATCAAGCAATTAATTACAGTAATCTTTAAGCAGTACAGTCTGAGGATAGTGCTAGTACAGCATATTGATCAGCATCAAACCTCGTCAACATAAGGAGGTGACACAAATGGGAAGCCAAATAAGTTCCTGAATGCCCATAAAAGAAAAGCTAGAAAATGCAACAAAAACATTATAAACAAGAAAGCCCAAATTCTGATCTCAGAATGAACATGAATAAAGCCAGCATCGCAAACAACTAGCATGTCAAATAGAAAGGTTTCATTATTGTACTATCCCACTGGAGAAAACAGATGACATTGCAATACCTATGGGAGCAGATAAGCATTAACTACAGCATGAGGAAGATGAAAGAGATTAACTAGCTATTCAGCCAATGTGTCCTTCCTGACCTGACCTACAATGCAACGCAATACAATTTATTTTTTATATAGAATACTCAACACTACTCATAAAATACTTTATAGGGAGAGTCAGACAAGGCATTCACAGGGAGGGAGAGAGAGCGTGAGAGCACAGAGAAAAGGAATCCATGGGAGCAAAAAGATCCACATGTAATTGGGATAAAAATCTGTAGAGGTTTCCAGCTCTCCTCTCCATCTTCACACCTTCCAAAAAAGGATCTGCATTTTTTTCCCTGCATTTTACTCTGTCCACATCTGCTTTTGTATTTAAACACCAGTAACACTAGAAAGACACAAGACTTGATATCAATAGTGCCATTCCAATATTTATTTTTAATATCACGGCTTATTTGTTAGTCTCAACTAACTGCCCTTGCTGCATCAAGCTTACAAAAAGCACACAAAATCATACAAACCACATCTGGCAATTTTGCACTTCTTATGTAATGACCCTATTAAATTTAAATCTGAAGAGTGCTAGCAAATAACAAGCAAAATATTCAGTACATTGCAAATTCAAGTCTGGTAGCCTATTGATAGCTTTTTCATTTGAAAGGAGGCATCAAGATCAAGAGGCAACAAATATATCCAGGCACCTCAGACAAGTGTGTTCCCCTGGTGTTTCTTGTACATGAATCAGCAGTGAAATATATACAAAATAGTTAAGCAGAAAGTGGACTAAAAATGCTTCTGCCTCCCAGATTTAAAGGGGCAATTTCTTGTAGTGCTTTTACTTCAGATTCCCTGTGGACTCAAAATGAACAGCATATTATAATGGGTTTTTTTTTTTTCATAATAGCTACTAACTGGAAGGAAATAAAAAGTTCCAGTTAGATAGGACCAGACTCCCTAGTCTAGAGAACTAAAAGAAGAGGCTTAGGCAGTGGGACTTGAGGCCAAAGGAGGAGGCCAAGGAGGAGTATAAAAATAGGAGGAAAGTATAGTAGGAGGAAGTTGGCAGCCCAGAAGCTGCCAAAGTAGCATGGAACAAATTCATAAGAAGTTTTCAAAACCAAGATATCAATTCCTGGATTTAGAGACAGCTACTGTGAGAAATCAGACAAGGTTATAATGAAGGCACCTGTAATGGGGCCCCTACCCTGTTACTAAAATGGGAAGGGGATTCAGGGGTACCTGGCCCTTTTCTCCTCCCTCACCCCCACCCTTCCTTTCCCTCTCCTACCTTTGCATGTCTGCTGGTTCATTCCTTCACTGTATTTGGGTCCTTTCCCCTGGTTTCCTTGTTACCTCCCCCCACTTCCTTCCATTTTGCTTCCTAGTGCCTTCTACCTATGTCTCTTTGGGTGACACCAGAGACAAATTCTCAGGCAGAAGACAGGTGCCACCAGAGCCTGATGACCCAGGAGGTAGAAGTGAAGGGGCCATGTACCCAGAGCACCCTGCATAAGGTCAAGCCTCAAGCCAGGAAAGGGCAGTCTTACTGTGGAAGCCACCAGGGACAGGGTCTTCCCTGAGAAGTGCAAGGACCAGAGCCCAGACTGTGGCGAGAGGACTCAGGAGGGAGCCCTGAGTGAAGGGAAGCTAAGGATCTTGACAGGATGAAAGCTAAATAGCCCAGCTACTTTCTGTTTTGTTTTCTTTTTGCTTGGAGCCTACCACCAGGAAGGCATAGTGAACCCCATTCAGGACATTTCTGACACTAGTATTTTGTCTTTGTCATTTTTCCCCAGAGGACTGGATAGTGGATAAAGGAGACATGGAGACCACTGAAAAGTTCAGGGTGACTGGAGATACCCTGAATTTGAAATTCAGCTGAGTGGACCGGGGATAAGGACTAAAGTATGTTCTGTGGCTGAATGAGGCCAAGCCTTCCCAGACTGGAAAGACAGGAGGGTGGCAGAGAAAAACAGGACCCGTAGCTACCTACGTAGTGGATATTGCAGACCCTAGAACCTGAGGTCACAGGGTGTGACCAAAGCTGAGCCAGGAGCTTGTGGCCCTGAGGAGTGGGGCTCAGCTAAACTAAAAAGGATAAGGCCAGGGGGTGCTATGGACCAACAAGGGCCCGCTTCTTCAAAGCATGTTTTGCCCTCTAGGAAGCCTCCCCTAATAGTTTTTACATCAAGATGTAGAAGTCAAGAATACTGAACAGGAAATTGTAAAGGGATACTGTCCCTGGCACAAAGGACTCTTGGGGTGGGCAAACACTGCTCTGGCAATTGAGTGAAGGAAAATGGAGGAGTGCTACACTTGTTGGCCCAACAATGGGTTGTGTCCAACAAGCAAACCAAGAAACAGGGCACTAGGATTTGATATGCCACCAACTGTACACATCCTGTAGAGGCACCAATACGTGGCCTAGAGCATTCCTTGAAATTATGGCTGCACTTAAGTTAATGGGAGATTTGCTTTGACTTCACCAGGGCCAGGATTTCATCCACAGTGCTGACTTCATCACTGTCATTAGTGGTTCTGGCTATGACATCAGTCAAGCTGTGCTTGCATTTGCCAGGACTGAACTTGGTCCATTTATGCTGCTGATCAGATAAACCCAGCTACAATAGCAGGTAGAGTGAAAAAAGTATGGAGTAAGCGATGACAGGAATCACAATTAGATACCATAAAACAAATGGCTGAGCAAGTAGTAGGAATCACAAATCACATCAAGTATCAACATGGACAAGAGGGTAATGGGCCAGGGCAGGGCTTATACATATCTCAGTTCTGATGGCAGCTCAACCAGTTCACTGACTAAATGCATTTTTTAAAAAGAAACAAAATGTTAGAAATCTACTAGATTAGAAAAAGAGATGCTGGCAATGCCTTAAAGAACCAGATTGAATACTGTATGCCTACTGTTATGGATGGTGTTATTCCAAAATATTTCTATAGAGCCTGATGACTGGGGATGGCTAACACCACTTGTTTATGGTCACTGAAAATATGAGCTGGAAACTCTACTTTCCAGTGTGCACTGACAGTCATTGTGTAGGCTAGTATTTCCTACGAACCAAATCCTACAGCTTTTGAGAGTGAAGTATAGATAGCAGAAATTGATCCAAGTAAGGGAGTTAAGTGTGCATTTAATAAATTAAGCTAGCTGGTCCTACAGTTCAAATAGTGGAGGTTCACTTGTTTTAAATTTAGAAGTTCCAAGTGCAATCTGGGGGCACCTATGGAAGTTTAAACCACTATTAATCTTGACCTTAAAAGCTCAAAACAAACTGCCCTAACTGGGGGGAGCATATATTCCATATTACCCCTGTGGGGCTTTTGTTTCCAATCTAGTGGCTAGACCTTTTATATTGATACTCCTGATCATCTCTGAGGTTGAACCAAATACCTTTACATTTAAAAACCAGCTTTGCTACTGCTTGAGGTAAAGAGTCAGGTCTGTTTGTTGAAAGCCAGGGTTCCCAATCTTTTAAGGGCCTATGCTTGACCATGCTTTGTAAGTCACACACTACAGGCAACATCATGCTCTGCTCTCCATCAGCTTTGGGTTTTAACGTTGTTTAACTTCCTGTTACTGTGAGAGGAGTTGAATGCCTTGCAGGCAGTATGCTGCATGTGAGTCATAGGTTTCAAAGGAAATATAAAATTTATAAATTGACATATGTGGTATACATCCCTGACTGGTGACAAAAAACGGAGCAGTTAGCATGTGTTACACACTTCCAGCACAGGAAAAGGCTCAGAACACTTAAGAATAAACAGGATGTCCTATACTAGTGGGGAGCTTAATGGTACCTTGCCTCACTAAATAGATTCCAGTGTATCACATGCTGACAATGTATTAGTTACATGTTCAACACTTGCTATCATTCACAGATGACTATTGACTTGTAGGGTGTTCAGTCTCCCTTGTTAGGTCTCCCCTTGGTGGTTTTCCCCCGGGTAACACTTCCATGTGACCTGATTCCATCACCTTTCAACAAGACCCTACTTCCTTCAGCTGGTAGCCAAGCCTCACTTGGCCCATAAGATGTGTCAGCAAGCTAAAAGAAGGATGCTAGCAGAAATATCATATTTGTGTTGTGTACATGCACATCAATTAGGACTTTCCCCCAAGAAAAATGCTATCTTTAATCCGCACAGAATGAGAGGCCAAAAAAATACCTATTAATATGTCAGTTATGTGGCATGCATTTTGAATGTTAGTATCACATCCGTACAGATTTGCATATGCAGAAGAATACTCACAAAAACAGGAGGTTCAAAGACAAATGGGACACAAGAGGTAGACCCACTAGCAGAGGGGGTCTAGCCTTCTGCTACATCCCCTACAGGTTGTAGTTTCCTTCCAGAAGTGTGAAGCTACAATGTAATTCAGAAAGCAATGATGAGCAGTCCTTCATGGAAGTTCTTTCCAGCCAGGTGATGAACAATAAATATGAGAAACATAAATATGACAGGTAATTCTTTTTAAACTTAATTTCAGTACTTTTCTGCAGCACTAAAACCCTAGAGGTACAAACTTTTCCAAGGTACATTGCAATCTTTCATGCTTGCATATCCAGTTTCTAATAGAGCAGTTTCTCTTCCTCATTTCCAGGTAGGTATGACCCTACCATCCCTAATTTCCCTTCCTTGATCCTAGGGAGTTATGTCAAGCCTATATAAACCATAGGAAACTATTTGGTGGCTGCTACAGTTACATCAAGTCACGTGTCCCCCACCCAAAACATTGAAAGCATGAAGATAAGTTATGAAAAAAGCCTCTAGCAGTTCTTGGTATCTTCATATTATTTATCATGCTCTTGGTAACACACTCCAAAAGACTCCAGAATGTCTTTACTTCCATTTCCACCAGATACAAATTAGTAATTTGTATCTCAGCTTCCACTACTCTGGGGGGACACAAACCAGAAAGTGGCAAGAAGTTTATTTTAATGCTTTTTAGGCTTTGAGTGAAATGACTGTCTCCTGTTGTAAACTTAACTGTTACTAAACAAGAGTGTTTAAATTATAAAATGTAGGAAAGGACTTTGAACTTCCTAACTTCTAAACTGAGTTCCCATTTATTTTGTATATAGCCTATGAAGAATTGAGTCATTAATTTTCATTTAAAGATCAGCCCAATTATATAGTACAATACAACTAACCTTTGAAACCTCTTTTTAAAGCTTTCACAATAGTTCTGTAATAAGTGGTCTTCAATTATTGATAAATTACACTAGAATTCTTATGAAATTACTTATTACATTAACATAAGTGCTAGTACAATTAATCATGATTAATTTTATTTCAGTGAATACTAAAGAAACTATTTATGATTTCCCATTTGGTATGGAATAATGTCACATGGAATTGATGCACAATACTGAAAGAGAAAGAAAAATTGCTATACACAGTTGATATTAAGGATGGTGGTAGCCACACAAGGAAAATATAAATGAGAAATGTGTGTGTAGCTCCATTCACAATTTTATTGTGTCATGTATGCTCTGTTGTATGAATTTCCTTTAACATGAATTCAATAAAGAAAAATAAATTATATTACAATATCGGATACAATAACATTTTAGTAGATCGTCTCTACTCTTTCACCCTTGTTTTTGTGAGATCCTCAGAATTTTACAGCAAAGTATGATTTACTGGTTAAAATAAATAACTGAAAAAGTATAGCATTCGAAGAGAACAAGACAAGAAACTGTTTTCTTATTTTATGAAAATTCTTATTATTTCAAAAATTTACCCATTCCACAACAAGAGAAACACCCCTCCCTCCCCCTGGAATCAGAAGGTAAGGTAAGACTGCTGTGTCTGATTTAGACCACAGACCTTAGTCTCCCATATTCTTTGGCTAGAGAGAGAGACTATAATGTAGCAGTTAGGGTATTTACCTGGGTAGTAGGAGGTGCCTATACACATGCTCACTGGTGTTCTAATTAAAATGCTGCAGCTTCACAACTGTGTCATGTGTATTAAGCCCACAAGTGTTTTAAAATGGCCACAAGGTACTTTAGCTAAACTTCGTCAAATGGGGTTTCGATAAAGCCTTCCACAGCCATTTTTAAACACACGGAGGCTTAATACATGTGACACTGAGGTGTTCTGATTAGAGCGGCTTCTGGGGAACTGGTCTTATTCACACACCTCTCCTCAACCTCCAAGCATGTGTATAGGCAGCCTGAGGTTTAACTTTTTGCTCTTGTAAATCTGTATGAAGAGAGAACAGTTGAGACTGAGATAGCCTGATTATTATTAGGACATTCACTGAAAAGACCTCAGGGTTCAAATCACTGAATCTGGCAAAGCAGACACTTGAGCCAAAGGCCCCTAGCAGATGTTACACTTAAGACATGATTAGGAAGTTAACTGGTTAATCACATCTTAAGTAGCAACTGGCCACACATTCATGCAATGAATAGTGCAGTAAAATATGGATTAAGCCACAAAGGGTACCTATACACATGCCCGACACCTGCTCTGACTCATGATCTGATTTGATTAATTGAGTCTGCTGGAGCATGCTAATGGCCGTGCTCCAGTAGTCTCAGCATCTCATGTATTCAGTGTCCCTGTGCTTCAAAATGATGGTGGGGGTGCTTTAACTAAAGCTCATCAAACAAACTTTAGATAAAGTGCCATTTTGAAGCACAGGGCACTAAATACTCAAGACACTGTGGGTGTTTTAATTAGAGTGGCTCCCTCTCCCCCCTTCCCCCCCCCACACACACTGGAGCACATGTAAAGATGCCCAAATGTATTATACAAAATATATGTATAATATTGGCTGGTAACATGTTGGGTGGTTCCCATAGCCTCAGGGGTACATAGAAGTCAAGAGCTTCAATGTGCCCCCAAGACTGGGAGCACCACTTAGCTAACTGGCTTGCTACTTGCTGGTGTAGGGTAAGCCTGGGCTCATGATACTGGCTCCCCTTGCACCAGCAGCATGGTTAGAGTGGCAGGAGGTGCAATTGTTGGGATAGCACATCAGATACCACTGAGCCTTTAACTGGGTGTCTGCCAGGATCCTAATAAGTTTCACACACTTCAAGGAACTGCTTTAACCTCTGGGCTATTTGACACCCTTCTCTCTATGTGCCCAGAAGTTCTATCTTAGAAAGAGCTGAAGTATCTTTCCTAATGAAAGTTTCTGCAAAATGTTTCACTTTGCATGAATTAGCCTATACTAAAAGTATTTAGTTGGGAAATTTCCAAACAGCTCTACATGTAAGTTCAAATAAGTACTCTGCCACTGACTTGCTTTAATGATTCATATGTGCCCTGTATGTGTAATACATCCTACACAATATAGTGTCTGAAGACAGTATTTCAAAGCATCATGTGAAGCTTAGAACAGGGTATTTTATTTTTCCTGCCTCAGTTTGGTTGTATGCAATAAGTTCTTTGGAGGAGAGTCTCTTGGTGAGAGGCAGATAGTATTGTGTGGCCGACGGGCCTTCTTGTACCCCTCTGGGGAGCTCTATTTCCGGGTTGGTAACTATTCCCCTTCCGGACCGGTTTATCTCCGTGGGTGTTCTTCTCCGGCGTCTCCACACCCCGCTCTCGCCTGCCATGACTTGGTGTTTCCTTAGTGGGGCGGGGCTAGTTCACGGGTCCCTTGGCCCGGGCTTGGCCCGCCGGTTGCACACAGGGCTCTGCCACCCCTACACCCCGGCCTCATGCCACCTCTGGGCTCCACTTCCCCGAGCCTGCTCCGCTGCTTCCACCAGCTTCTACCACAGCTTTCTTACTCAATCCCACAGACTATAGGATACCACTATACCGCTACCTTAAGGTCAACCTCCTCGCAGTAGCCTACACCGGAGCCTAATCTGCACCCCCTATCGACCCCGTCCCACAAGCCCTTCACCCGGTGCTGCTCTCCCCCTATGTAGTCACTTACTATACTGCTATCCCTCCACCAGATCCTTATTAGCCTGGAACGGGAGGGGAAGGGATTCCTGCTTAGTGGCCCTCTGGTTGCCCCACTCCTGTTCCTTTACCCAACGTCCGCAGGTTTTGGCAGCTATCCCACCCCGATCTCCCTTCAGCCTGGGGATTTTCGGTCTTCTGCCCCTCTTCGGTGAGTCCCGCACCCACCATCTCAGGACTTACTTCTGGGTCTCCAAACTCCTCCCGGATCATCCCGATCCTTGTTCACTCACCTGATCCATCACTTCTTGCCCGATCTGATGTCGTCCCTGTCATCCGGCTTCCTTCCAGGGTTGCTTCTTCCTCCTGCACTCCAGCTCGGCGTATCCTGTCCCCGGGATCCTTTGCCGTCACTTTCGCAGCCTGCCGCTTGATCTCCATGCCATCCACCGCCTCCAAAGCAGCGGCCGCCATTTTTAAATCTCTCGGCTGGCGTCTGACGTCATCGTCAGCTGCCGGCCGCAGCTGTACATAGACGCGGCTGACAAGCCGAGTGGGTTCACCCTCCACCATGGCGTTCCTCTCGTCCTGCCTTTCCGGTGAGTCTTCCTGGCTTCTTCGGGTCCCAGGACATAGTCCTTGTGTCTTCCATGGCACCCTAAAAAAAATAGAAGTCTTCATGGTTGGGAGCCCTTTACTGGAAATCCTCTGGTCCCACATCTGAGCATGTCATGCTGAACACTGGTGACCTTAATATCCTATGTATTTGACATCTAAGTATAGTATGTAAATAAATGGTCCATCAAGTGGTCATATTCTTCAGGGATTTATTTATTAAGACTAGGACCTTAACCAAAATATTCTGCATGGGACAATGGGCCTGTGAACTCTAAAATAATACTTCTATGAGCTAATCTAGACAAAGATGTGTAGAGTATGCATCCTTTTAAAGTCTTGTGAAAGCCAGCTTCAGTTTCTTAAGATTTCAGAAGATTAGATTATGATATGATTATAATATCACAGCTGAGATGGCAGAGGGCCAACGTGAAGCCTATATATAGTAGGGCTGTGCAAAGCTTTGGTCCCTGATTCGATTCAGTGGAGATTCAGCCCAATTCAATGGCTGAATCTCTGAATCTGAATTGAATCAGAGGACCCTTTAATCTTTCTGAATCGAATTGGAACCCTTCGAATCTATTCAGAAAGATTCGGAGATTCAGCCATAGACACAATTTTAAATATTTCTTCTAACATACCTCTTGGTAGCAGGGGCTTGTGAGTGCTGCCATGCTGAGGTGCATGGAGTGCCTCACAGGAGCATGGGGGGCTCCCCAGCTCGCTTGGCAGCAGACCCGGAAGTGGACCAGAAGCACTTCCAGTCCACTTCCAGGTCAACCTGGGATCATGCAGGACCCCCCTACATCCCCCTAACTTGGCAACTGGTGCCTCCTGGGTCTGGGGGGGGCACCCAGGGCCCCCCTGTGGCCAATCGCTGACCCAAGGGAGCATGGTGGGGGGGCCTGGGTGCTCCCTAGCAGGCCTGGAAGTGGACCTGGAAGTGGACTTCTGGTCAGCTTCTGGGTTCACCACTAGGCATGTGGGACACTCCATCCATCCCAGCATCACAGTGATCATGAGCCGCACTGGTACGTCAAAGTATGTAGAAAAAACTTTTAAAGCTGTGTCTATGTCTGAATCGCTGGTTCTCCGAATCAGCATCAAGTCTTCAGATTCTGATTCAGTCAAATTGAATCAGGGACAGAGATCTGAATCGACAAATCAAATCACTGTCCCTGATTTGGGCCTAATCCAAACCCGAATCAAATAGGGTCCAATTCGTACACTCCTTATATATAGTCCTACTTATGGTTTAAAATTGGTTCAATTTAGACTTTTGGTCCTGATAGTGATTTTGTATGTCCAACTCAATACCTTATAGAAACTCAATTTTCAGGAAGTTCTGAAAATCATTTCCCTTTATTATGAATCTAACTGGGCACTGAAAACTTGAAACAGCCTAAAACATTAATTACTCTTAAAAATCTTGACCTCAAACCTCTTTAGGTCTTTAAACTTAAGAAGTATATAACACTTGTTCTGGCTGACTCTGCAGTGTATTACAGCCTGTCTGAACAAATTACAAACAAAAAATTACAGAAGAGACATTAGCATACTATATAGCTTAGAAATGTAATTTATTACTTTTCTGGAAGGAAGTGGCCTGCTGTATTTCTTGAGGGAAACATGCAGACATATGACACATTCAAAGAGCAGTAGTTAAGGGATAATTACTCCATGCATACTGATTTCTACTTAAGTTAATATTCTCATGACATCACTGAATAATTTTTTGTTTTGAATGTTTTAAGTATTCCAACCAAGATTTCAAGACACCTGAAATATAATAATTAAAACCAATTTTTGTATCGTTTTCCATCTTCCATTATATTACTATATTCTTTACATAATCCTTTAACCATTAAGATTTTCTGGCATTTTAAAAGCAATTGTTTTTTTCTATTTGTTTTGCATTATTTTTGCTTCATCGATCTAGCTGGCCTGTGATGGTAATGAAAGAAATGATCAATGCGATTAGATCTGTAATAAATTTGCCCTACACGTGTAATACCTGCTCATACATATGCTTGAATTCAAATCACCTACACGTCTATTATTATGAATTTTCAGTTATTTTTAAACTATAATGATTTTGTCCACTAAAACCACTAAAATAAAATGTATTAATTGCAATATGGAGGAAGGGGGAGGTTCAGAGAAGGATTGAAGCCATTTAAAGCAGCTCTTAGGCAGATTCTAGGCCCCTAAATCAAAACAAGCAATTTAGGGTGTGGACACAATAAATTTGGAACACTTTCAAAAGACAAAGTCTTCAAAAGGACAGCAGCTGATAGGTTCTAATTGTTATGATGTGTGAATGAACTCAGCGGGATTCAAATACAGCAAAACATTTGCTACAACTTAAAACCTGGAAGAAGCAGTGTTAAAGTTGGAATGGTCTTGCAATATTTGAATCACTCTCAACTGATTAATACGTTACAATTGGAACATAGCAGCTGCTACTCTTTTCAAACCTTCCACTTTTGAAGGGGTTGCAAAACATACCTGTGTCCATGTCCTTAGGCTTCTTTTCATGCACACTTAATTCCTAACTAAGCCCCGTTCAAATCTTTGGTCAAACAATGCCCAAGTCCCCGAGGGAGCCTGATATGTTAGAAAGACTTACACCACACCTGATACAAAATGTCAGCATTGATTTCAGTTCAAAGCACAGCAGCCACTATCACTTTTACTCAAAATACAATCAAAAGTTGAGGTGATGTTTACCTTTTGAATAATAGTTTAGCGGTAAGAGCACTCCCCTCAGGATGGCCCTTCTCAGCTTGACACCTTCCAGGAGACTGCCCGTACCACCAGGCTCTATGGAAGAGCCTAAAGTTTACCCCTAACTCAGGTCTCTTACCACAAGAAAGGAGTAGGAATTTTAGCTAGATTCAAAAAGGGATTGGACAAAATCTTAGAGAAAAGGAGCATTGATAGCTATGGAGCAAGGGAGTTATGGGTACAGCCTCTGAAATTCTGATTCTAGGACATCAGAATTTCCTAGACCTTAAAAGCTGGAGACTATGAGTGGGACAGGAACCGTGGAAAAAAATCCTGGTCATACCTCATTCATTCTCCCCTTTGGCATTTACTCTATGCCACTGTGTGGCACCAGATATTGGTCAAGATGAACTATTGTCTTTCCTTTCCTTTTTCGTGCCTTTGTGTTATGCGGCGACTTAATTAAGTGCCTAATTAAATACGGTTGCTCAATGGGCTGTACCTTATACTGTCCACTCACATAAAGGGAGGTGTTTCTTAGCCCTGACACAATTAGCTGGTACACCAGGCTATCACTACCCAGTTTACCAGGTTATTAGATGAAGTTGGGTTACCTACCACATACATTCAATCAGCACTGAAATGAATAACAAAGTTTATTAATAACAAGAGCAACTAACAACATTTAACAAGCAGTATTAACCACAACTAATTAAGAAACATGAATCAATTAACTATAACAGGGAGGAAGGAGTGGAATATATTACAGGGGGGCAAGAGTAATTTTATTTATCTCTGCCACCATCTGATTGGTCACCAGCCAGCCATCCTCCAGTACAGGTGGCTTACCTCCCACCTTGCTGCCTTTCTAACAAGGGTGCTTAACTAATAAAAGGACAGAAGAAGGAGGGGAGGGATTGAGGTGATACTTACTAATAAAGTAAAAGGGCTGCTCTGTGTCAAAGACACATACACCCAAGGAGGAAAAGTCTGGGGAGCCGACTGTTTACTTTGGTGTAGCAGTCTGGAGGGGAGCAACCGCAAGGAGATCTTCATGCCTCTGGAGTATACACAGCACAGCCTCCATGGAGTGCCTATCCTCTCCTTCAGTCATTCTCTCCCTATGCTCTCACACCCCAGTCAACCTCTAAGACAGGCCTCAATCAATCTCACTCCCTTGACCACACTACACACATGTGCCCTCAGCCACACAGACTCCAAACCTCACAGCTACACATCCACCCACAGACATGCTCCAAACCACACAGCCCCAGACACCCAGCCAAAAACATGTGCTGAGCTCCATCCACACATTCTTTATAGGCTATGTGCACACATTACCTAGGTAGCTTTGCACTCAGTCCCCAAATCTTCACACAACACCTCTTTCAGGGGTCTTGTGTCATTCATGAGGCAAGGACACTCACAGTTCACTTGGTGACCTACTTTCCACTTGTGCTGTGGTACCATATGTACACCCAGACCCTAATTTTGGCCACAACACTTGTGTGACAAGATATTTAACAGAATTCACAGATTCATTGGAATCTCACACAGCCGTGCCATGAGTGCTTCTGCTATGGCCTCCAACCTGTGACTTCTTGGCTGTAAACCATGTGCTTTAGCACCCACACCACCCTAGCCCTTGACTTATGGTCTGACTCAGTAAATGCTAATACTTACATTCTTATGTTCAGACACTTGAGCTTGGTGTCTCCTACTGGCTAGTTCTAGGCAACTCACTGTTCAGTATGTGGGTTTTTAGATGTGCTTAATTTGTTCAGAGAACCTAAGCATTTAACTTTGCTTCTTTGAATCACTCTCCTAGTACTGGACATCATGAATGGTGTGTGCCCCCAGAGGCTGGGGGGGCATGGTGACTGCCCACAGGTGGCAGCAGTGGTGGGGAGGGGGGCATGGTGGCGGTGAGCAGGGAGCTCCCACAGGTGGCTGCGGCAGTGTCGGCAGTGATGGTGAGGGCTGGCAAGTGCCAGCTGGTAACTGGTGAGCACCCACAGATGCCACTGGCAGCAGCAACAGCAACCAGCAGTGATTGACGACTGCCCGCAGACACCGCTGGCAGTGTTGGCAGCGGGGGGGGACCGTGAGTGGCAACCTCCCACAGGTGCTGCTGGCAACATCAGCAGCGCTTCTCTCAGAGGGTGCACCGCCAATCTCAGGGAGTGCACATGCACCTGTGTGCACCTCCTATTCATTGCCAATGTTGGGCAGTTCATTTCTAGGTATTGCAATGTCTAAACTGGGCAGCTGGACAATCTCTTAACTGGACAGCTGAAACACCTATCTAGATCTCAGCCTAGGTTTTTATACACAAAGCGGTAGCTTATGGTTTCATTTGGATCCTGTATCCCATTCACTTCATTCCTTTCACTTCAACAGAGCTACCCAGTAAAAGTGAGATCTGAATATGAACCAATGAATTTAAATTATTTTGCATCTTATCATGTAAATTACACTCATGCAAACACACTTACCAAGGTATTACTTACACCTTCTTGCATCTCACCTGTATATCTGCAGAGAAACAGAGTTGTGTGAAAGTCTGTGCTTCCACATCTAGACTCCTTCCTGTACTCAGGATATCTGTCTCAAAAAGGAGGATCTAGGTAACCCAGAGTTGACACTTTTAGCTTCCTTGAATCCATGAATCCTTGATGGCTTTTAAGTAGGGTTTATTTATCTTTGTCTACTCTACAGGACTAACAAACCTTTACATTAAGTTTAAGATAGTAATTTGTTGCAAATCAGCTGAAACTTACTGTGCCTGTTAGTAGGTAGGGCCTCTTTTACCCTAAATGCGCCTAATATTCCAAAATGATTAGTCAGATATATATGACACTCAGGCAGACACCATGCTGTAATTACATCCTACAGCCTTACAGCTTCTTGCAAAAAACTCTGCAGCTCCAGGCACAGGAAGAAAGGATGCTGAGGTGGAGGAGGAGAATGCATTGAATTGTTCAGACAAGGTTCTTTGGGTAAATGTGGTATCTTTTATTAGACCAACTAAATAGTTGGAAAATTTGGTCTTTCCAGGCTTTTAGACACAAACACCCTTCTTCAGGCATAGGGAGAGTCTGAGAGTCTTCTACTTAAATTGTTCAAGCACAGAACAGGAAAGGAACATTTTTGCATGACTTTTCAGACTCATAAGCAGTAAGCTTTTCTTTAGCTCCCACTGAAAGGAACTGAAGTTTCTTTCCTCCAACTTTTAACCACTCAGGACTAAATCTATCAAAAAATTTAAGTTCCTAACCGTGAGGCACTGCAACTTCTGATAGGTCCCAGCCCTCCAGAATCTCAGTCAAGACCAGAGTAGAACTCCAAGACTACCTATAGATCAAAAGAGTGCCTCAGGATGGGTTACAAAACAGACAGCTTGCTGAGTTAAAAGTCAACAAGACTTAAGTAAGAAAAGCTAAGAAGAAAGGTGTGTCTAAAATCCCACCTTCTGTAAGGCTTACTCATCTTATTCAGCAGGGAGGCATCTCTGTCCACTTGAGGTTGACCCAAAACCTTCTTTTGATGGTAGAGACATGCACCTTTTCCAAGCAGGGCTTTTTCCTTTAGAACAGTGGTGGCTAAACTTTTTTTTCAGCTGTGTCACAAATTACCCCTGCACCCACCCTGAATGCCACTGAAATCCCCTTCCCAGCACAATATGCTGCTCTGCTTTCTGCTCCCTGCCCTGTGCTTCCTGCCTGAGCTGCTTCTCTGTTTTCTGCTTCCTGCCCTATGTGCTGCTGTGTTGCCTGTCCCCTCCCTGATCCAGTGAATGCCACACACAAAGGTTGCCCATTCCACATGCGGCATGTGTGCTACATGTTGACCAAATGGTGGCACCCATTTTTACATACATAATAGCTTATTGGTTAAACTTTCACCAACATTTCTCTGCCCAGTCTGAACTTTGCAAACTTCCATCTCCCAGCTCCTAGAAAAGTACCTTGATGAGCAGGCTGAAAATTATTCTGGGTAAGTAAGAGAGCCCTCCCATGTGCCACAGTGCAGCAAAAAAAAAAAAAGAAAAAAACTCAAGATTAATTGAAACAAAGCACAAGAAAGAGTGTGATTGTGTATCCTAATGGTTAACACAGGGCACATCTATGCATGACATTACATTGCCATAGCAAGATGCTACAATGACCAAGCATCCTTGGGCAAAAACTGCAATGCTGCAGCTACATCTTCATAGCAATGCACTCCTTCAGTATAATGGGTAGCTACAGCAACGTAGCAGTTAACATAACCTTGCACGGTGTTCACGGTGCAGTACAGGCTGTTACTGCACCATCGTGTAGTACTTCCGTATGGAAGAAACCAAAAGGAAGTACCAAATGATGGCACAGTAACAGCGGCACCGTAGGGGCATGTGTAGACATGCCCACAGTCTGAGTGGATGTGTGGAGTCCTGTGTTCTGGTCCCTGCTGCCAGGGCTGTTCCTTTTTTCTTAGCAACTTTTGTCACGTTTTAAGAGTGATGGTTGTACATTTCAGTGGGTGCATTTACACGTGTACTTTATTGTGGAGTTGCCTAATTAGGTCTGCAGTAAAGCATCACAGTCTACATGTGTGCTGGTATTAGGGCAGAGCAAACTTCTGCTAAAGGATAGTACCATCAGGCCCAGTACTATTTTACAGCAGAGTTCTTTACTGCACCAAAACACATGTGTGGGTGCTGATCGTAGGTATACATTGTGTCTAGTCAGCTCAACCAGCCAGGGGATTGCTCCACCCCAGCTCAAATTGCTGCTGTCCTGGGCAAAAATGTAGATGCTGTGCCTGAGAGCAGCTGACTCCAGCTCAAGCTGATCTATATGTTATTGTGTCACATTAATTGCACATGTATATGCATCCAGTGTATACTAAGCACATGTTCAGAGGACTCCTGCTGGATCAAGTCTCTCAGGAGTCTTAGGTGAAAGAACACCTTGTATGTGGGTCTTAGGTATGAGCAAGATGCACAGTTGATCAAAACTGTCAAGAAGAAAACAGTGTGAAGAATGCCCAGAGACACAAGTGTAGTCAGCTTCAGAAATCTAAAGTAAGAAAGTAAAGCACCCAAGGAGTTTAGGTAGAGTAGGGGTTAGGCAACAGAAAAATACAGGTTTTGAGAACTACAGACTTGCACTTTGGTACCTAAATTGCAAGAAAGTCCTATTTTAGACCCAAAGTCTTTTTATGGATATGAACACAAGCTGAATTTCTTCAGAAACCCAGTACATAGCCAAATTACCTAAGCATTATCTACTACCATGTAAACTAGTTTAAAAACTCCATCCTCTATATACCCATCATATAATGAAAACTACTGGTTAAATTCTGTGCTGAAGTCAGCTGAAAACTCAGAGGCAGCTCCAGTTCAGGGAAGTAGCACTGTACTCTCTACAGCAAGGACATCAAATTCACCTCTTGTCCTGAGCTGGATCTGCACTTTGGGGTTCCTTGCAAGATGGATCCAGCCAAGGATACAGGGTGCCTCCAGTGATGGTGGTGGCAGTTCCAGTTCCCACCTGGTGCACACAGCAGCAACAGCTCTCCTCCCACCCATGCATATGGTGGTGATGGCAGCACTAGCAGCTCTGGCTCTCGTTGAGAGTTGCTCAGGCTGGAGCCATCACTGCTTCTGCTGCCACATGCCTCATGACTCAGCAGCAACACACAGCATACACAACAGCCATGGCTCTGGCTCAGACATGCAGTACATGGTGGCAGTCAGGACTATGGCAAGGAGGTAAAGCTACTTCAGTGGCAATAGGTGAAGCAGCTGGAGGGCAACGGGGAGGTATCAGCTCTTAATCACCCTTCTGCTGCCAATCGCCACACCTACTGAGACCCACAGGCCCCAAATTCTGTGGCAGGCCACTCCCACTGGCCATGTCCAACTGCTGGTGGCCTGCTGGTAGCCCTGTGGGTTGGATAAACAGCCCACGGGACACATGTTTGACATCCCTGGTCTACAGCAGTTCTCCAGCTTCATATCTGCTATTAGCAAAGAATGCAACTAACTACATTTTCATTCCTCAAACCAGCTGGGACAGGATTTCACAGTAATAGTCACAAGACTGACTTGAACACTGGCTTATCATGTAAGTATTGAGGTCATTGATCTTCTAACAGAGCAACTGAGTGAAACTGATTCAAGATAGAAGCTCAAGGCTGGGTGGCAGGTACTGGTTATTGTATTGTAAACAAGAACTAAACACCATGTGTGTGGTAAATACCAAAGTATTAAAGGCATTCCTCTGCTTATGGCTCAGCGTTCTTTCAAGGATTGTTTTCTGAAAAAATGACTTTGCAATGACCAATGGAGAGATAAGAGTACCACACAATTTTGAGATTTCATGACTTCTGAGTTGTTCTGTTGGAAAATAAAAACTTCCTTTAGCAGCTAATGAGAACAATGTATTATATTTAATATTTTTAAGTAGTAATAGAGAAATATATTATCTTAAATTAAAACTTCAGGTCTTAATTGGCCTTCTCTAAGCGTTTGAGAATGTTTATAACTGTAGAACATCAATGCAGTACTCAACCATCTGTATAACCTTCTACCTTTATTTTGTTTATGTGAATTATAACAGAGATTTACAGGAAGCTATGGTCTGCAAAATATCGTTGTTTAAAACATAATTGCCACCTATCAGCAGGAGTTCTCATCTACAGAGGCCTGGACAGTCAGTGTGGATAAATATTCTGGACAGCACTTGCTCTTGTGCCTAACAAATCGTCTTCTTACTAGAGTGTATAAACAGACATGAATCAGAGGGTAATGGCTTTTTCTTTTCTTTTTTTTTGCAAGGTACAAGAAATTAGTTGGCCATTTTACTTACATAGTGCATAGTTATGCAGAAGGTTATGTACAGAGCATTGTTAAACTACTTAACTGATGAGATAATTAAAACAAATACAAAAGTCCAAGTACCCCCACCACCATTTTGAAGTGTGAGGACACTGATACATGAGACAAAGGAGGCTACAAAAGCACAACAATTGCCACACTCCAGCAGACTCAATTAATCCAGCAGACTTAATAAATAATTAAAACAAATAAAAAATACACTGCCATGATACAAATTATTCATCATGGATTTATTGAGAAGTTAGTGGATAAAAACTGTTCCATTAGAATGTAAAGAAAATAGCTGGAAAGAAAAATGGAAGAAAAGGAGGTCAAAGAGCTTGATATCTCAGTCTACATATTGTATGGAGTCATTTTATTTCTCAATACATACTGACTATAAGAGTTTGTTCTTCCCGGATCAGTAACATTTTTCAACTTGGTCATTATATTCCTTCCTTTTATAGAACAGAAGTTCTATCAGTTAAAATCCCTGATTTTGCTGAGGAAAAGAAAGTATAATTTACTCTCCAATTAGTATAGCATCCTTGGCATGTATTAATGTTTCTGAATAAAGATCATGCTTCTAGGCTAAGGAGAGAAACTACACATAAACTGATATAAGTGATCGGAAACTGGGTCAAAACTTAACACAACAGAAGTTTAGTGTACATGAACTGCTTTCAAAGTAGCTAAAACCAGTTTAAGATAAACCTGGATGGATGTAGTATTAGACTTAATTGATTTAGGTTAAATCAGTTTATTGAACTTCTTCCCAGATCCCCTCCAGTTTCACGTTAACTCACAGTTCCCTAGGATCCTGGGATGCTTTGCACCTCTCCTGAAAACCCACTCTCACAGGGAGGGTAGGCTAGCCTTGGCCAAAGCTATCTGCTCCATCTAAGTAGAGAGGCATGCTCTAGCACACCCACACTGATTTCTGGCCTGAGCCACAGCAGGCACGTGGCTGCATTTGCAGAATCAAAAGTGAATGTCTGTTCAATCTACACAGCTAAACTAACCCACAAAAATTGAATCAATTCAGCCTCTGTTCTTTCTGCCTGTCTGTACTTCCACCTACCCTGAAAATCTTCAGAAGGAGACTGGGCAGTCACCTCTGGGGTCACTTGACCCCCGTTGTCTTTTCCTGCCTTGTTCAGGGAGACTGGACCCAGTGATCTACCAAGTTCCCTCCCAGCCCCTAACAATCTATGAATCTACTGTTGGATCCAATTTTACGTCAGGTGAAAGGATACACTTTAGATACTTGACAAAAATTAACATTACAAAATCTTTATATTTTCATGATATAAAGAATAATAGGATAACATACTTATTTTTCCTTGTCTTTATTCTGTGAAATGAGTGGGCCTATTAATTTTCATCCTTACAGCTATAAAAGTGTGAAAAGGACAAGGTTACATACCCTGAGCAGACCCCTGGCCAGGGGAGTCTGCCTAATGACAGCGGCATAGCCACGCTCTTGATGGGAGCTCCCAGTTGTCCCCGGCACTGTTTTACCACCTCACTGGGTGAAGCAGATTGGGATCGTTAAACGGCCCAGGGTTATTTCCGGTCCTGGGAGCAGAGACAGCATAGGACAGGAGGAGAGAGGGAGTCAGGGTACGCAGACAGCGTGAATGCCTGCCTGCTGCCCAGAACTGAAGCCCCCAGGAATGGGACAAAAGATCTGGATGGTCTTGAGAGCTTCGAGGAGCTCACATACTCAGGAGAAGTTGGCACTCCGGCATTAATTGGCTGCTGTGCGCGGTCAATTAAGCCGGTGTGGCATCAATTACCAAAACAAAAACAAAAAACACAAAAAAAACGGAGAAGGAGGCGTTTGATCATGGCTTCGGCAATCAAGCATTTATGGACTAAGGTATGGGAGAGGGAGAACCTGTATCTAAGTCTCCTGCATCCAGGACAGGCACCACTGGATGGACGGCAAGTCGCCTGTAATCTTGCTTCTTATGCCAAGAAGTTTTGGTTTCATTGCATATACTTGGTCTGGCACTGGGCAAGTGGTGGCCAACACTGGGTCAGGGAGTCATCACCCCTCCCACCATTAATTAGGTCATCAAAGTCATGGCAGAGAAGACAATTGTGGGAAGACCGATCCACTTGAGTTGATTGGCATCAGCCTGGTAGAAGGAAACCAGTGAATGTCAACGAGATGTAAAGGGCCATGTCCATACATAGTCGTATTGCAACAGCAAGTAGATCATTCTTATGTAGAAACATTTAGGAAACATGACCAGTAACAGACTTTCTCGCTGTATTTTACAGTACCCCATCACATTGAAATACCCACACTAAAATCACATTCAAATAACTTCAGTGTGAGTTCCAGCAAAAGAAATGTACAAGTGATCCAACAGAAGAGAAAAAAAAACTTCTGTCTCTATTTGTAAAAGAACAGTTGGTTAGTCATCAGCCACAAGATCTTAGTACCACTGTCAAGGCACTAGAATCAAATAAAAAAAAAAGAGAATTTTATTTCATTTTAAATAAAAATTCCAGGAGATTTGCTATTCCATTAGTGTGATGTTGCACATCAACATCTCTGAAATGACCCAGGACATCAGAATGTGAACTCCAAGTAAGTTCAACTGGAAAAAAGGTACATTCAGCCTTGAAAATTTAAAACTTAAGCATAGGGTATTTGAAAGCATGGAGGCTCCTGCAGAGAATATAGCTTTAGAACCCTAATGCAACAATTACAAAGTGCCTAAGTCCTAAAAATCATGAAATCAGTAGGTCTTTTTATCCAGCACTGAATCATATAACAACATAAGAGTTTGAATGCACTAGCAAAAGGCTAGGTCATTACAATTTGCCCCAAGTAAAGGCCAGCACATTGTTGCACTGCCCCAGGATCAATCCAAGAAGCAGGTTGTGATTCAGATTGTGAGCAGTGATATACCTGATATTTTCACTCAAATTGCGGTAGTTTTGAGTGACAAATAACAAACTACTACCTGACAGATCATAATGCTCTGTTTGAAGAACAGTTTATAGACTGACAGATTTACAGTGATAAAAGGGTCAATTTACTATTGCTTATTCAATATTTTTGTACTTGCATCTATAGAATTACAACTTTACAGGAGATTATTACTCTTTCAGAATTCTGTTAAGAATTTAGATTGCTTAATATTCTAGTTGAAATGATCATTGCATTACAAGTATTTCCTTGCAGATTACTAACACTGAGAGTGAGTGAAAAAGAGACATCTTCTATTTTATTTCAGAGCAACTTGCACATGACTTTTCACCTGACATAACTATTTTCAGGTGTCAAGTGTTGATCTAATTCTCAGCTTGCCTATGTGGAACACATGGGGGCACAGGAGTGGAGACGATCTTTTGGATCACATGGGCACCTATACACGAGTGCCGAGGCTACTCCAGCGTGCTGGAATTCCAGTGCATTAGAGCATTAGAGCATTAGATTAATCAAGTCTGCTGGATTACTTGAGTGTGTTGGGGTGTGACAATTGCAAAGCTCCAGCAGCCTCCTGTGTCTTGTGTATCAGTGTCCCCATGCTTCAAAATGGCGGTGGGGGTGCTTGGACTAGAGTTTGTCAAACAAGCCTTAGTTCAAGCACCCCCGCTCCCATTTTGAACTGCAGGGACACTGATTCAGATGTGGCAGTGCATTAATTAGAGCACCTCTCAAAGCCACTCTAATTAAACTGCCCCCACCTCCCACCCTTGAAGCACATGTAAAAGGCAAGTTCAGTTTCCTGTGTTTGCACATTACCATTTACCCAGAGTCCTAAAAATCCAGCCCTGCACACACCACAGCTACTAGCAAACACATAAATCCAAGATCCTCCTATAACTCACCTCAGATAAAAAAAAGAGGGCACAATCAATACCATGCTATTGAAATGGCAGAATTTTTTTTTTTGCTTATTACTGTATATGCTCAGAGGATCCAAAGAGGGCCATATACTACAGAGAAAGGCAAAACCTGTGCTGACAAATACTTCTTAAAATTCTACAGTTTCATATCAAGATTGTCATTCTGAATTCATTTCCCCTCCTACTTCTTTAATTAATATTTCACTGGTTGGTAGTTCACTGAATGTATTTTGGATATAAAAGATGGATACATTAGATGTGCTAAGTATATTTACTGCTTAGTGCAGTGAAGTAAAAAATTATGTGAACGGAACTAGAAAAAGAACTTCATCAAAGAACAGTTTAAGTTCATTCCAGCTGATTGGAAATACATATAACTATTAACCTAGATTTTTAGAAGTTGTTTTGTATTTGAAATGAAGTAAAATTTCAACACTAAATATTAACAGCATGAGAACAGATTAGCACATTTTGACTGCAATTGAAAATTATACTTTCACTCAAAAATCCAGGTTTGTAACAGCTCAACTAAAGGCAAAGAATGCTTTCTGTGAAAGCAATAAAGGCTTTCAAGCTTATGGATTAAAAATTTACTACCCGAGACAACTTTTTCATATTAGATTTCTATTTATAATTATATCCCTTTTAAGACTGGCTACAAAATAAGAAGAAACTGAAGTCACTCTTCATTCCACATAATTTCACCTCAACCAAGCAGTAGGCCAGTCAAATTGTGATTCTGCCGCATACTACTGCCAGCACTTTTGGAGAAATATCAGAATGTACCAGAGATAAAACATATTCTTGATGTGTAAATATAGAAGTGCAAGTTGCAGAATTTTTTTTTTTTAACAATTGCACAAACTCTCGGGAAACTCCAACACACAAGTCTACTGGTTGAACATGGAAACTTTTCTACTCATCCTGTCTTTTAACTTTTCTTTACATAGGCAGTCTCAAAGCTGTCCTTATTATGTAATATTCAATTATTTATTTTTAACTTTAATAATTTTTATAACTTTAAAAGTATGTTTTTGGTTTTACCACCCCTGTTTGCCCATTACCAAGTGCTGATGATTCCCAATGCCAGCAGCAGTAAGCAATCACCAGGGGTAAATTTGGCAGTAGGAAAGGCGGCAGTGGCAGTCAGGTGACCACATTTACACCCTGGCTACTGACTGTGTTGACACCTCACCTCACAGTAGTTGAATGTCTCATGGCAGAGAAGAGCTGCCCCACTGACTGTGGGAGCCTGTGCCACAGGCCAGATCAGATCTTTGTGCACTGATGCAATAACTTTGAGGGCCAAATATGCCCTCTGGGCCATAGGTTGCCAACCCCTGGGTTAAACTAACTAATATACTTCATGCAATTAAATATCAAAATCTTCAGAGGAAAAGGCAGGCCAAGAAGTAATCACAGAAAAAAATAATAGTTAATAAATTTGAGAATAATATTTAACTATTTTTTGTTTGTCAACTGACTGCCTGCATGTTTATGTTGCTAGGAATATATTCACTACAAATAATGCATTCAGCTGTAGCTGAATGGTTTATGTTTCATGAGTGCCTAGAGGCCCCTACACTTTACACACACATCCCCTGTTTACAGTCTAAACAGATACAACAGCCAAAAAATTGCATTATCCCCATTTTACCAATGGGGAACTGAGTCACTGACAATTTAAGGCTATGTATTTATGTTCAAATGACCTGGGAGAATTCTCCCAGGTTTGTTCTCCTGCTACAAAACCTTACCCAGAGACACCTGAACAGACATCCAAATGCTGAGCATCTGAAGAGCAGAAATCTCATAGTGCTGAGACTGTATAGCCAGGGAGCCCTTGTGCATGTCTTAGTGTGCTCTGCAGGCTCCCTCTATGCCTGGTGACAGATGGTAGCAGTACACACAGCAGTCCTCATTGGCTGATTCAGACTACTCAGGGTCAGCCTGTACCTCCCTGTAGCACAATGTAGGATTATGAAGGGGGTTCTGCTCCCTGCTCAGTTGAAGCAGTAGAGTCCGGCCTGAGTAACACACTGTCTCTCTGCATGGAGGAAGGAGTAAAGTACCCTGGGATGTTGGAGGACTTTGCTTTGACTTTTCTCAGAATGGTAAATTGTACAGACATTAGCTCTTCCAGGAGAAACTCACCTAGAAGTGATTTAATCCTGGCTGTTCCTAGATAATTTTTATTCTGGTTGCATTTTAGCTCTGGGAGAAAAATCCTGAACAGCTGTACACTCCTGGTTTCTCCTGGAGGAGCAGTAACTCTCCCAGGAAAAACTGAATGTCTGTACATGGCCTTTTGAGCTCAGTGATCACACAGAAAGTTCATGTTAGAGCTGTGAATTAAACTCAAATCTGAGTGTTAATACAGTTCTTTAGCCTTTCTCTGTTCTCTTATATATTTCCCAAATACTGAAACAAAACCATTAACTTCACATAAAATTACTAGAAGTACAGTACAAGTTATTGAGAAAGAGGGCTTAGATGCTTTGTGCACTGCTGATAAACATTTGAAATTAATTTTTCAAATCCAGGATAGAACTTGCATTAAAGAGACTCTTTGTACAGACAGCTCCAAAATTTGGGACGGTCTCAGAAAATTCTGAGTAATTGCTCACATTAATAGAATAGTTTTCATGTTGTGGTACTGTGTATGTTATAATAAAAAAAATTACAAATTATACTGCACTAAATAGCTATATTACTATCTCCCTGTTCCTTCTATATGTCAAAATATTCTGTGCCAAGAGACACACAAACTTTTAAATCAAGTTTGCCTTTGTTGGTCAGCATTGTATGTAATGTACAACAGAGAAATCTGTTGTAAGTAGTTTAGCTTCAGTGGAACCTAACTTTATATACTTGCTGTGACTCTTAAGTGGTGACAAGTTACTTTTGCAAACTGATGAGTTGAATAGTTTTAGTATTTTGCCAGTGCAATGACATGTTCATCACTGCTAGCTTCAGCAGACTGCACAACTTCACAAGAAAAAAGAAATTCTGCTGCAGTAATAGGTAGCTGCTATCATGGGCTGTATCAGTGAAGGCATGTTGTCGACAGAAAAGCAATTGAGGTATATGAAGAATAACTACAGTCTATCATCCATGTATTCTGCACCATTATCACATGACTAGGATTCATTCTGAATCTTTTTCTCTTTTTAGATAAAGCATCTAAATATATGCATGTCAACCATTTATTTTTGTTAGCATAATATTTAATGTAAGAAAAATATATTTTCATAATACCTAGAGTCTCATTTTTTTCTAGCAGTAGCAGGATACAAATTTTCACTGTTCTCCATATTGCCACATACAGAAAAAGTTTTCTTTGGCTATCTTTGTATAGTAACCTACTCGACAATTAAATTTTAATGCCCCATGCATACTTAAATGCCAGTACTGCTCTGTCTTATCTGAATTAAAGATTCATAAGACTTTCATGAACTCTTGAGGAAGTTCTACTGCCCAGCAAAAAATTAATCAACTTCTTGTTTTTTACCATGTCACCTGAATTGTATTAAAGTCATTTCTTTTCTCAAGATACTTCCTAGTTGCAGCAAAAACTGAAAATGCCACATTCTCAGCTTTCTCCATCACTAGAGAAACTCAGATAGGCGTTATAAAGTATGCAGAATGCAGCAAGGAATTGTTCAGATCTTCTATGTCTTTTAGCTAATACTTTTGGTAGTTTACTTGCTTCAGTAGTCCGCTGCTCAAGTTCTCTAGATTTGCTACTGTTCTAGTTTACAACAGTCCTAATGCACAGCCTTAGTAACTATCATCTGTGTTTCTAGGTTGTCATTCATTTTCTAGGTTTCTTGAAACAGCTCATTTTTCAGCTAGTTAAATGTTTTTCACATTATTACAACTGCATTCACTTTTTCTTCGTCATAGGCTTAACCCATAGAGAGAGGCCCAAAGCCCATTAAGGACATGACTGCCTTGACAAAGGATCATACTTGGGAGTGCTGCAGTGAAGCATAAGCTCTGTGAGGCTCTGTGCATGCTGTATCCAGAAAAGATGCAATGTTTCCAGCCAAAGTAAATCACTGGACTCATGCTCAAAGCTCTCCCTTTTGGGCATGCTTATTGGTGTGCACCCAACAACATGACAGGTGGATACAGTTCAACTTTTTGGGTTGTACCATGTGCAGAGCAGGCATGCTGCAGCTATCCCTAGAACAGTAATCTCCAGAGCAATCCTTTGATAGCACAGATATACCCTAAAGATTAATGTGGCCTGAATAATCTCTCTGGACATGAGAACACCCGGGGGATTTTTACCTCTGACTACACTGCTTCTAACACAGGATTGAACAGGACTGAGTTCTCTGTAATCGTTATACTTCAGTTGAAGGCATCTTACTTCCTGTTAAAGAGAACTTCATGCTTTGTGATCCTATTTGCTTTGTGATCCTATTCCTGTTAAAGAGAAATTCATGCTTTGTGATCACAATGCTTTGTGATCCTATTTTTTGATCCTATTTCATAATTAGGGCCCTATTGAATTCATGGCATAAATGGGCTCCTTCAATCTTGCAGGTTCCCCCATACACTGCCCCCCCTCCAACCACTGACTAGTGGAGGGGCGCCACTTGCAGCTTGCTCCTGATTGTCAGGGAGATAAAAACTGTGGTTTTAAATATGGTGCCATTTTTGCCTCCTGCCACTGATTGGCTGAGGGACCCTGGTAGCCCTGCTCCTGTTTGCTGACCGGCAGGGAGGCAAAAATGGCATCAATGTTTAAAACCACAGTTTTGACTTCCAAGCGAATCAGGAGGAAGCCACAAGTGGAGCCCCTCCACCAATGAGCAGTAGGGGGCACTTAGGGGAACCTGCAAGGTTAAAGGAGCTGCAGCACAGCCCACTTCCACCATGAATTCTGTAGGGCCCTATTTATGATAAACATGAAACCAAAGAGTGAATTAACATTTTGAAAAGATACTAAATATAAAGAAATCATATAGCATTTCTTTCAAAATTAGCATCTGTTTGCTTCAAAAACAAAGCCCAGGAACTTCACATAAAGAAGAAATTATTTTGTTTTAATTTGAATAAATATTTTCTTCCAAGTGTCCTCATTTTAAGAACTGATTATAGTTGTAATCAACATATCCAGCCTCCACTTCATTTACAAAGTTCTGCTGCATATTTGTAAAGAAATATTAGATGTCAAGTCTGTAATGCTGTTATTACTCTAGTTTTAACATAGTGTAAAATATGAAGGACATATTCATTAGAGAAACTATAAAGAAGAAAAAATGATCCTGTGGTTAAGACACAAGACTAAGATTCTGAGTCGGAAACCTAGATTCTATTCTTTGTTCTACCACAGACTTCCTGCGCAGCCTTAGAGAAATGACAATTTCTCTGTGCCTTCATTTCCTTTCTTGGTAATATTTGTCTTTGTAAGGACACCTATCCACCATAGCACATGAACACCTGTTACAGAAAGGTAAAAAATACAACCAAAACAACTGCAATAAGTCTGTCTTTTTCCCCCCACCTAGGTAGTTGGGGTGGTAGGAGAAACTATTTTATATATCTTAAACCAAACTAAAACTAAAATCCAGCCCCTTTCTCTGGTGCAATCTGTCCCATACATAATCTAAATGATATAAATTGTATAGCTAGGTTTCACATACCAGAAGGAATGTTAACGTTTCAGAATCTTTCCATGATCAAAAACTGAGATAAAAAGCTGAAAGATCATAAACGTTATTAATGAACTGAAAAAACACCTTTCAGAACAGATTAATCAAAACATTTTGTTTTGATAATATTTAAATATTTCATTTAATCCTTCCTTAACCATAAGGTTTCAAAACAAAAAGTCATTTTGAGCTGAGGTCTGGATTATTATTTTTTGTTTAGATAATGGCAAAATAGGTTTCAACATTTTCATAAGGGGAAAATTCATACAAACCAATCCTTTCCCAAGACGACTTAAAATGGCAAGGCCTTTCCTCATGAAAAGACATTTTGGCAATATATTTCCAAATAAAAACTTCATCTAAATTAATCTGGCAAATTTTCTTCCTTTCTTAAAGTAATAGGTCCTGCCTCTGCACTTCCTAATGTCAGGCAAAAGAAATCATGAAGCATTACAAGAACGATGATTCTTGGAGTATTTCTGAGCTGAACAAAAGCAGGGGCTAGTGAAAATCTTGAAAACAGGTGTGGGGGGAATGATTTTCAGGCTCCCCAAAAAGATTTGGATAAGACGAATAATATGTATAATCTTTGCATATTTATCTAAAGTTCTGGATGTTCTATCCAAAGTGAACTTACGAATCACACAAGGTTTACTCCTAGGTCCAAGCATATTTTAAAACTATTTGAATGTCCTGGACAAGCATAGCCAGCAAAATATATTGGAGATGTTATGAGGTCAGTTTCAATCATAGTCAATTACTCATACCAATCCTTTTTCTGATGGTAGCACATAATGTTTTAGAAGTTTAGTTTATGTTTGCTGTGAAATACAGAAGATTTTCCTATAAAAATTGTTCAAAAAAGACTGTTTGCTTATAATAATTTTAAGACTGACTTTTGCTTTCAAAACGGCAGATTTCCCAAAGGAATTATTTGAACTTTCTAAAAAGATTACAAATGTAATTTAGTCTTATGCAAACATACAATGCAACTTTAAATACTTATCACTGCAGGAGTATCCCTTATTCTTCAGTCAAAATGAAAACAAAGAATAAAATACTTAGCTAAAAGGTTTACTTTTTATCTCCTGCTTGCTCTTTATAGCAAAAAAAATCATTTATCTTGCCTTTCCATATATGGTATTTTACATCACCTAGAATTATAGCAAGGTATGTATAAAGGTTGTGTCAGCATTTCCATTATAAAACCATAATTTAGGGGATTTATAACTCATCCATAAAAGTTCACTCTAGGCGGAAACTTGGCATACAAAATCTCAGCCTCGAACACATTTTTATTATGAATATTTTTTAAAATTGTTCAGCTGTTTTTCAGTTATCTCTGGTCACATCTACATGAAATGCTTAACTGCACAGTAGCATAGTTTTGCGGAGCAGTAGGTGCACATGTCTACATGTGCACACACTGTGCAGTAAAGGACACTAATGATGAAAACTCTCAGAGAAGCTAGACCATCTGAAACTTTCTCTCTTTCTTGAAACTCATGTTCAATTAACTGCTTCCCTCCAGAGGGAATTTCCACCTGTTTCAGGATGATACTTGTGGGTAAGCTACTTCAAATCTAACTAGATATATAACTTGCAGTAACACAGATGAGTAATCAAAGGCTACAATGCCACTGTTTGCTCTAAGGGATTTCTCTGATATTGCTCTACCCTGTACCCTATTCCAAACCTACTCCTTCTAACCAATAAAGTTCTCCTCTGTACCTAGCGTGGGAGAAATTCTTCCTGATGTCTAACCTGAATCTGCTCACTGTACGTTTGTGGCCTTTATTTCTAGTTACTCTGTTTACCAGGGCCACCCCTTGGAGTATCTCCTATCTCTTGCTGTCCCCCCCCGATGAATTTGTAGACGGCCACAAGATCCCCTCTCAGTCTTCTCTTGCAGGTCCCTCAATGTCTCCTTGTAGGTCCTTACTTGCAGGTCCCTAACCATATGAGTGGCCCTCCTCTGGACCTTCTCAAGGTTATCCACATCCCTCTTGAAGTGTGGCACCCAAAACTGGATGCAGTACTTCTGCTGTGGCCTCACCAGTGCTGCATAGAGGGGAAGTATCACCTCCCTGCACCTGTTTCTGATGCACCTACTAATGCAAGATAAAGTGCAGGTAGCTTTACTGATCACTTCATCACATTGACGACTCTGATCATTGAACTATGACTCCAAGATCCCTTTCTGCTACAGTGCTGCTGAGAGGGTCATCCCCCAGCCTGTAAGCGTGTT
Source organism: Crocodylus siamensis (assembly GCF_052110815.1). Taxonomy (NCBI): domain Eukaryota; kingdom Metazoa; phylum Chordata; order Crocodylia; family Crocodylidae; genus Crocodylus; species Crocodylus siamensis. The sequence goes on along the minus strand of NC_143396.1, from coordinate 93,057,495 downwards.
GGTGATTCCTTCTCCCTAGGTGCAGCACTTTGCATTTTCCCTTGTTGAATTGCATCCTGTTCTGCTCTACCCACTTCTCCAACTTATCCAGATCCAGCTGGATTCGTTCCATTCCCACTAGTGTGTTTACTTTACCCCATAATTTGGTGTCATCCATGAATTTGGACAGAGCGCTCTCCAAGCCCGCATCCAAGTCACTGATGAAAACATTGAACAGCACTGGTCCAAGGACCGAATCTTAGGGAACTCCACTGCCCACATCTTTCCATGTCAATGCTGACCCATCCACCACCACTCTCTGGGTGCATTCCATTAACCAATTTGCCACCCACCTGACTATGTAATCATCTACATCATAGCTGCTCAGTTTATTTATGAGAATAGGATGAGATACCATATTGAAAGCTTTCTTAAAATCCAGGTAGATGACATCTACCTCATCCCCTGCATCTAAGCATTTTGTGACCTGGTCATAAAAAGAAACAAGATTAGTCGGGCAGGATCTACCTGCTATGAACTGGTTGCCCTTCAGCATTATTTTTTCTGCTGGACTCCCACAAATGTGATCCTTAATATTTTTTCAAAGGTTTTCCTAAGGATAGAGGTGAGGCTAATTGGCCTATAGTTACCCAGATCCTCCTTACTCCCCTTCTTGAAAATAGGGACCACACTGACCCTTTTCCAGTCCTCTGGGACCTGACCTGAGCGCTCCAACTGACCAAGAGTGCTCGAACAACTGTGCCAGTGGTTCTGCCATGACACTGGCCAATTCCTTCAGCACCCTTGGATGAAGATCATCTTGGCTCTGCTGACTTAAACACATCCAGCCCCTCCAAGTGTCCTTTCACTAAGTCAGATGATAACAGTTGGTGGGCTGGTTTCCCTCCTGTGCTCGTCTATAGTCCAATTGGGAGATTTGCTCCTGATCCATGTTCAGGAATACAGAAGCAAAAAACTCATTGAAGAGCTCAGCTTTGTCCCTCCTATCTGTCATCAATTGCCCTAGTCTGCCCTGTAGGGTCCTATGTTACCCTGCACCTTCTTTTTGCTCCCTATATACCTGTAGAAGGACTTTTTGTTGTCTTTAATTTTCGTTGCCAGCCTAAGTTCCATTGCAGCTTTGGCCTTTCTAACTGACTCCCTGCAAGTGCAAGCCAAGTAGGTATACTCCTTCTTAGTATCTACCCCCTGCTTCCACAGCCTGTATGCCTCTTTTTTTCCCCTAGGCTTTCCTGGATTTCCCTGTTCAGCCAAGAGGGTTTCTTGCCCCCTTTGCCCCCTTTGATGTGCAATGGGATTGTCTTCTTTCTGCACCCAAAGGATCACTCCCTTTAGGAATGACCACCCTTCCTGGACTCCCATCTCACCAATGCTCCTGATCATCAGTGCCTCAGCTAACTAATCTCCTGAGCATATTGAAGTTGACCTTTCTGAAGTCTAGCACTTCTGCCCTAATGGTTATCTTCCCTCACCCTTCTGCTGGATAGTAAATTCACTCAATTGATGGTCACTATCCCCTAGGTTATCTTGTATCTGCAGGTCTCCCACCAGGTCATCCCCTGTAGCCAACACGAAGTCCAATAAGTTGTTTCCCCTAGTGGAACTGTATACCTGCTGTGTTAGGTGAAGGTCTTGCTATATTCAGGTTAAAAACCTATGTGAATCAGTTAGACCTGGCTGACTGCTCCTCCCAGCAGATGTCAGGGTAGTTTAGGTCACCCATGACAACCATGTCCCTTGACCATATGGCCTCTGAGAGCTGCCTTGAGAATTCTAGGTCTAGCCCATCCTCCTCGTGTGGCAGCTCTGTAGTAGACCTCCACCAAGTCCCTTTTCCCCCAGCCTCTTGTATTCTGACCCACAGTACCTCAATTTGCCCGTCCTCTGGTCCCATCTTGATTATAGAAGATGTATATTGCTCCTTAACATAGAGAGCAACACCCCCTCCCCTTTTTTCCCTACTCTATCCCATCTGTACAATCTATATTCCTCAATGCCTACTGCCCAATTGCATGGGTAGGGTCCCACCAGGTTTCAGTTAGCCCAACCAGGTCAAAGTTTTTGTTTGCAAGCAGGAGTGCGAGTTCCTCCTGCTTGTTCCCATGCTCCTAGCATTAGCATATAGAGACACTTAAGCCCCCCAGTGGGTGCCCTTGTGCCCCCCTGTCCTGATGCCTATTGGGCCCTTAGTACTTACGTGGGCTGTTCCAGCACATGGCTCATGGTTCGTTGATCCTAGGTTCTCTCTGTCCTTTGCATTCCCATCCCTTGATGAACCTAGTTTAAAGTCCTGCATAGGAGATCAGCCAACCTGTAAGTGAACAGACTCTTACCTTTTGAAGTGAGATAAAGACCATCACGCCCCAGGATGCCCTTTTTTTGGAATTGCGGATCTTGGTCTAAGAAGCCAAAACCTGTGAGATGACACCAACTCTGGAGCCCCAAATTGACTTCTCTGATGCAGGTATCTTAGTGCTGTGACCACTGACCAAGAGGATTGACAAGAAGACCACCTGTGCCCCTGACTTCATTGGGTCCCTCCCATGTTGTCTCACCTCTAGGTGACTAGGCCTGCAAATAATGAATGTACCCATCAATCTCATCCTCTGCAGCCCTAAGCCTGCTAACCTCTTCCTGGAGTTCCATCACATGCCCCTCCAGGGCATCAATCTGGGCACATGTGGGACAGGTGAGGGGACTCCTTTCCCACCCCCCACCCCCAGGAGCCCTGCCAGGCAACCCCTGCAAATGGGGGGGCTAGGGCGCTGCCAACCCTCCCAGGGGCTCCATCTGGATGCTTTGCACCACAGTAACAGCCCAAAGAATCTGATCTTTGAATCATAGAATCCTAGAAAATTAGGGTTGGAAGGGACCTTAGGATGTCATCTAATCCAGGGGTTGTCAATCAGGGATACGCATAGCCCTGGGGCTACTTGAGAAGGCCCTGGGGGTAGACGCAAGTAAGTAGGGATGGGACACTGCCATACACCATCCTGAGCTGCTGTGCAGGTGCTGCCCACTCAGCTGGATATGGGGGGCAGAGGAAGCTTGCATGTGGTGGCTGCTGCCACTCCGCATCCGGCTGCTCACCACCCCATCTCCATGTCTGGCCACCAGGGGTATGATCCTTCACATCCGACTGCCAGAGGTACACTGATCCAAAAAGGTTGAAAACCCCTGATCTAAACCAACCCCCTGCTCAATGCAGGATCATCCCCAGCCATATCATCCCAGCCAGAGCTTTGTCTAGCTAGGTCTTAAAAATCTTCAAGGACAGAGATTCCACCACCACTCTGGGTAGCATGTTCCAGTGTTTTACTACCTTCCTAGTGATAAAATTCTTCCTAATAGCTAACTTAAACTTCCCTTGCTGCAACTTGAGATCATTGCTCCTTGTTCTGTCATCTGCCACCCTGAGAAGTATCTAGCTCCATACTCTTTCAAACCCCACTTCAGGTCATTGAAGGCTATTAGTAAATCCCCTCTCAGGCTCCTCTTCACTAGACTAAATAAGCCCAGTTCCCTCAGCCTCTCCTCAGAAGTCATGTATCATTTTTGCTGACCTCCACTGCACTCTCTCCAGTTTCTCCACATTCTTTCTGTAGTGGGGGACCCAAAACTGAACACAGTACTCTAGAGGTAGCCTCACCAGTGCTGAATAGAAGGGAATAATCATTTCCCTGGACCTACTGACAACATTTCTACTATGCAACCCAGTATGCTATTAGCCTTTTTTGGCAATAAGGGCACATTGTTGGCTCATGTAACCCCCAGGTCCTTTTTTGCAGAGCTGCTGCTGAAGCAGTCAGCCTCCAGCCTGTACTGGTATGTGGGATATTCCATCCTCAGTGCAGGACTTTGCACTTGTCCTTGTTGAACCTTATTGTCCTTGTTGAACATTCCTTTTGGCTCAATCCTCCAATTTGTCTAGGTCACTCTAAATCCTAGCCCTGCCCTCCAGTGTATCTACTGTTCTCTCTGGCTTGGTGTCATCTGCAAACTTGCTGAGGGTGCACTGTATGCCATCTTTCAGGTCATTGATGAAGAAATTGAAAAAAATCCAGCCCCAGGACCGACCCCTGAAGCACTCCACTTCATACCGGCTGTCAACTAGACATCCAATGCTCAAGCCGGTTTTCTATCCATCTTACAGTCCATTCATCCAACCCATACTTCCATTAGCTTGTCTGCAAGAATAATTAATAGTGCAGCTTAGGGAGGAATACTTACAGATATTAATAATTTTAACAAAGATCATTTGAATTAGAATGGTTTGAGCCAAATAACTTCAGTGCTAAATGGTTAACTCTTTTAGTTTAAAGCACTTCAACTCGGTGCTTTAAAGTGGATTGGCCTCCAGATCTGGCAAACTCCTTTAGAGTTGGCTACAAATGTAGAAGGGATTTACCCACTAAAGATGATGTTACATTGGATTCACACAAGCACACGGTAGTTTTAATCTCTACCAAGTCTTCCATATAAGCAGCACTCACAGAAAATTTCCCAGCAAAGATTAACTAAATTGTTTAATCCTACAGTTGCTTAGCCATAGCCACCGAAAATCACACTGTTTTGCTATGTTTTTTTTTTTCCAGCAGCGCTCTTCAGTTCCTTAATCAGTCCTTCCCCTCACCCCACAGCAGCAGAGAGGTTTCATCCTTTTTAAGTTGCTAAAGCCATTCCCTTAGAACAGATTTTCACCATATAAAGATATCTAGCCAGAAAAGTAAAATTCCAAATATTAAAACCAGAATTTTGGAAAAGCCAGCAATTCTTGATTTTTTTATTAGTTTTCTCCCGTGTTACACCAAAACTGGTTTTGTTTCTTTATGTGTATGTCTTTGTACAAAGGACAGTATGCAGTGGACCAAAGCATTGAAATACAGTGTGTTACTTACTACAGAATGCCATACTCATAAATTTTGCACATTTTGGGGACAGCTTTGTTTGTAAAAAACCATTAAACATATCCATTTGCAGATCATGCAACTCTTATCCTCTGTTATTTTCTATACGGAAAAGTAGGCCTGTGGAACTACAATCTTTATGTTTTCCTATATGATGATAATATGTCAGAGTGCCTTTGTTTTAACACTACATTTCCTGGAAGTATTTGTATTATCCTTGATTTTTCTTGTTGCCATTTTTTATTCCCTTCCCCTTATTTACTCATTCATTAGAAGCTAGTCTAGTGAAGAAATCATTCAGGTAAGCCCTTATGGCCAAATGGATCCTTTTTGAAAAATTGGGGTCTTTAACTATAGATCCTTTAAAGGGGCTGTTTCCTCTTTGTTCTTTCTGATGTTCTTTCCTGGTAAGAAACTTAGCATCATTTGGTGATATATAAAATAAAAGCTTCCATGCATTTCCTTCACTATAATAAGTCTTTTTTCTTCTCTAGAGCTCAGAAAACATTATGAAGGTCTTCTGCTTTCTGGGCAAGTGTACCAACCATTAGGCTATTGGGTTAACAATAAGCACCATCACTACTTTTATTTGCAGGGATCCGGATTTTCTGTTTGCTGCAAAAAACACAGATTTTCTCCTTGAACAGAGAAAAACATGGGAAACCACAGGTTCCCCCTTACAGGTTGGCAGAGCTCCAACCTGTGAGGAGCTGCTTGGGGCTGGGGAGAGTGGGACACCTTGTACACATGCACATGGCCAGCAATACAGGCAGTGGTGGAAAACAGATCCCCCAGCTGCCTGCAAGTAAGTCTATGGGGGGGGTAGATTGAGGCCCCCATGGGCAGGGTTTGGCATCTGGTGCTGCAGGTGCTTCCCAGCTGGGGTGGTGCAGGGGGCCTGGGGCTGGAGCTGGGGTGGGAATATACAGCCACAGGGCCCAGCTCAGGGAGAGGGTTGAGCCATGGGTCTCTGAGGTGCAAGCTCTTTTTAACTTCCCTAATCACTCCACTACTATCAATCATTTATCAACCAATCATCCTTTTCAGAGACCTATCAATCATTTGTAAACCATCATGTATACCAATCACAATTCTTCACACCTCAGAACTAATGTATCCATACTGATAGCCTCACACTCACTTTGGTGGGAAAATGATTATATAACTAATGTTTAAACTGAGCATGCTTCTCCACTCTAATTAAGTCAAAAGGTGAGCTCTTTCCAAAAGCTTTCTAGGATCACCTTCACTTAGCATGTGCAAAACTACTCTGTTCACTTAACCCTTAAACAATGTAAATACTTGGTAAAACTATGCAGTCAGGCTAGGGATGAACCATCCAAGGCTAATAGTGCAGGGACAGGGATGCTGATACATTGGCAATATTAAATAGCATGGCTCACTAAATAAACCACCTGGTGCCACATCCTGCAGCATGTGTAAAAATCCCCTAATCATAGAATATAAGAACCAAAAGGGACCTGTAAGATCACTGAATCTGGTCTCCTGCCATGGGCAGGAGGTAATTAGGTTTAAATGAACTCCACAAAGTTCTTGTCCAGCCTCCTCTTCAACACCTCCAGGGATAGCGACCGTACCACCTTTGCTGGGAGTGTGTTCCAGATTCTAGTTACCTTTACAGAAAAGAAGTTATTTCTTATATCTAGCCTAAATTTTTCTTCAACTAGCTTGTACCCATTGGACCTTATCCTCCCAAGGGGTGCCTTTCTGAAGAGCTGCTCCCCTAGGTCTTGGTGTTCACCCCGACATACTTGTAGGCGGCTATCAAGTCATCTCTCAGTCTTCTCTTACTCAGACTGAACAGGCCCAGTTCCTGGAGTCTCTCTTCATAGGGCCTATTGCCCAGACCCCAATCATGCCCTCCGCTGTATTCTTTTGAGTTTATCCACATCCTTCTTGAAGTGTGATGCCTAGAACTGAACACAGTACTCCAGCTATAGCCTTATCAACTCTGAATAGAGGGGGAAAAGCTGCACTCTGGATCTATTGGCAATGCATTGGCTAATGCACTCCAGAGTTCTATTTGCCCTGTTGGTGACTTCATCGCACTGATGATTCATATTCATCCTTTGGTTGATTGTCACCCCCCAGGTCCCTTTCAAATACACTGCCCACCACCAGCTATCGTATAGTTATGGTGAAGGTTCTTCCTACCCAGACAAAGGACCCAGCATTAGTCCATATTGAATTTCATCTGATTGCATTCTGCCTGTAGGACCAGCTTGTCAAGGTCATCCTAGATACTTGCCCTGCCCTCAGATGTGCCTGCATTTCCACACAGCTTGGTGTCATCCGTAACACTAAGTGTTGTACAGGCGCCTACTTGACCAAACGGGATCTGGTCACAGAGTAAAAAACAGGCCTCTTGATTCCCACTGCATTGTCAAGATAGGATAACTTTATGCATACTTTATTTTGTTTGATTTGTATCTAAGACTCAGCAGAAAAATCAGGAGTCATTATAAGTTTCAGTGTCACAAATATTACAATGTCATTAGCTCAAGACTTCCTTTGAATGACGACCAGTTTCTGTGGTCTTGTTCATTTTACAATATCTGACTCTACAGTATCTGCTGGAGTGTGGTCTCCATAGAGCTTGCCATTCTGGCAATCCCTCCAAACTGGTGCCCAAAATTGACCCCCCTCACTCCCCATGCTCTGCCCTAGTTCTGCCCAGAAACTAGTGCCAAGGAAACCATGTGAGAGTCCACAGTGTTAATTTTACTCACACAGTGGTCCAGGCCCTGGATTCTAAGTTAGAAGTAGGACTTGAGGTTAAGTAACATGGGTAGATCTAGTATTTTGAAAAGGAGGGTGCAGATGGTAAGGTGCATCATCACATATAACACAAGACACTTTTCTCCAGTTAAAAATAACTAGAAGTTTTACTAATATGCTAGAGGCCAAGGGCTGTATAATTCAGTTTAAGGTTGAAGCAAAAACAAATATAACTTCATTGGAATGTGCTAAAAACAATCTGCAGGGCTGTGAAGTAGGAGCTTCGTTACCAGGAGCAGCTAACAGACTGCAGAACTGCAGAACAATGGATAGCTTAATTAATGGACCATCGAGACCATTAAAAAGAAGAGAGGGTCATTAATACCTGTAGAACAAAGAGTTTAGAAGGGAGCAGGTAGATTATAATGACCCATGAAGTCAAATGACTCCCTTAACACTGCCTGACTAGACATGCTGCTACCACTGACAGGCAGTTGGTTTTAAACTTTGGGTGGACTAGAAAGAAAAGTAAAGTACAAGTGTACCAGTGTACCCCTCCTGGACCTACCTCTGTTAGAAAAAGGAGGAGAAAAATGGAAAAATGGAAGCCTTGCCATAAACCAATCATTTTCTAATGATGATTTAAAATACATAAAACAAAAGAGAGATGGCTAGAGTGTTGGTAGTGGAAAAATGATAATGGCTGCATATAAATATGTAATATTTGACTAGAAGGTGAACACAGAACTGCAGATGCTTAACTTGGATTAGTACCCACAGTACTCTCCTTCATGAGAAACTAATTCAGTAGGGAAAAGTAGTAGGTGGAGTTTTGTTGGTATGTGGTGGTGGACAAATGCAAACAAGGTATAACTTTTAAAATGTTTTTTATTTGTAATATAGTGCCTAGGAGCCCTAGCCATGAATCAGAAAGTGTTAGGCACTATAGAAACCCAGAATAAAAAAGGTCATAGATGGTTTCCCGTATTACAATCCTGCTTTCCACACATTTTTGTCTTAATCAGTTTGTCACATTTGGTATTAGATATTTTCTAAAGAATGGGAAAATACAAACAAATAATGAAGGTTTCAAGGTACCCCAATCTGTTTATTTTAGGTAAAACTGGATTTTCATGGTTGGAACCCTACAATCCAATTATGTTTTGAGCACAGTGAAGTATGTCAGAAGAAATTAAGTCTGCATTTGATTGTGGTTTTTCAGTTTATTTGATTTTTTTTTTCTTTTGGCAATGAATAATCTGCTCAGCTTCCAGATCACAAAACAAAAGCACAACTCTAACAAAGTTGCATACTCCGCTTAGAGCATTAAATGGCTTCAAATAAACATATAGATTGTGAAAAAATAGGAAATGCCAGAGTGAAGTTGTCCTTGCCTTAACCAACTGTTCACCGTATTCTTTTTCTTCCATGTTTCATTGTGATTCCCTATAAACCACTTATCTAGCCCCTTTATCCCTCTAAGACAACACTAGAAAGATCTTACAAGCATAGGGGAGGGGGCTAGGGTGGCATAGGTGCTAAGAAACACTGTTGATAGCCCAGAAGTCACAAGTTTGGGCAGAAGCTGTCATGGTATGTCCATGTCAGATTCCAACAAATTTGCAAATTCTGCTAAATACCTTGTCACAAGAACACAAGAAAGAAGGACAAGTATAGTTATACCAGTACACTGTATAGCAAAGTGTCGACATGGTTTAAACCAGCAAAGCTGCATTCTTTCAGGCACGGCTTATCTCAACCATCCTGTCTCCCTCAAAAAAATCTATCTAGAGTCTGCAACCTTGCAGGAATGGCAGATCAAATTAACAGAGCTCACTTCAAAGTCAGGTCTTCACTTCCAACCCAGCGACCACTTCCCTCTGCTGCACTGCCATGATAAAAGCCCCCTGCAACCAAATTGATGCCAGCATCCTAGATTTGTGAGCCAAATAAAAATCCCTTGGTGGGCTGGGTCTGGCCTGTGGGCCATAGGTCACTGACCCCTGTGTATACCAGCAGAAGCACAACTTTCCCAGAAAATCTGTGTTGGTCACATATCATACTTCATATCACCTATCTGACTGACACGGTGGCAAATATTTGTAGTGTGGATCTGACTGATAAGAAATAAACTGATGAAAAACCATCACCTGAATTTAAAACAAGAAAGCTTTGCAAGCCTAAAGGAAAACAATCAAGTAGCAAAATCAGTTACAGAGAAGAGAAGGCACTTGTATATGTGATGCCTTTAACATGTACATGAAAATGTCACTTTGTCTGGCTTAATGGCATCACAGTGTACATGTGCAAGACTTTTGAGGGGGTTAAATGACTGCATTGTTGCGAACTAAACTACATCCAGATGATGCAGCTGTCAGCTCACCCCTCCCCCTTTAAATACCATGTTCAAGCCAACACCCACCACCTTCCTGCCACCTGGAACCACCCAGGAATGGGCTAGCTTGCCCCTGAGGTAGCACCCCAGAGAAGGCAGCAGGGATAGTGTACAGGGGGATGGAAGCTCACCAGGCCCAAGCCCACCCAGGCTTCCAGCACCCCATACACTGTCCCCACTGTCTTCTCCAGCTTCCAGCATACCGAACCACCCTCCTGCCGCCTCCCCGCACTGCTCTAGGAGTAAGCCAACCCATTGACAACTCAGTGGTCCCAGGTGTCAGGTAGGCAGCAGGGACAGAAGCCGCAGTGGCCTTGAGGAGTTGGATCCAGCCAGGTGCTGCCTACAAGCTGGGGTGGCATCCAGTCCACTGTGGGCAACCTGTGGGTGGCACTGGGGGCACCACCACCATGGAAGGAAGAACTGGGGACGCCCACAGCTCAGGGGCTGCTCAACCTGCCAGAAGCTGACATCCTAGCTGTGGGCAGGCTCCAGCTCTAACAAAAAAAAATTAAAATCAGGCCCCTCACCATAACATGATGGAGAAATTGAAACAGTTCAGTCCTCAGGTTTTTATTCTATGCCTCACCATTTTAATTTAGGGGACATAAAATAAAACCTTGAGGATTAAACCCCTGTCACATGTAGAAGTGCCCAAAGAGGCTTGATAAATTTCAGCAGGTTATAGAAATGTGACTAGATGAAGATCATGTTGCAGCTATTATTATCTTGCAAGAAAGACACTGAATATGTCTGAAGAGAATGCATACAGGAAGCAATGCCCCAGGTAGCTTCTTCTTTCATTATTTTAAAGTGCTAAGAAAACCAAAGCCATATAGGAACATGGAGAAACATCAATCAATGAACTCAGACCATGCTTCTCCTTCATTTTCACTGTAGAACAACTGATTGAACAGATCAATCTATAAAATGTAGGAACAGCTAGTCTTCTTTTGTGTGAAAAAAATTCTCCATTGCACTGTTTCAGGATATTTTACTGCATATTCACATCATACTAGCGCATCAAGAAAGTGATTTTAATTATTGCTTTCATTATCTGGTAGTATTAGAGGTACTATTAAGTCATCAGTGATCAAAACAGGAGTTATGGAAGTTACATGAAATGAGAGTTAAACATTTATGGCAACTGTACAATGAGATCTATGACTGCATATTTCATTAAATTCATTTCTTTTTTTATCCCATTTTATGCCTTGTAAAATATTTGGTCACATCAATTAAAAGGTAAGACTAAAGCAAAAAATAACCAAAAAGTGATTTATGTAGTAAAACGTTCATCTGAAACCTATGTTAACTAGCCATGCATGACATTGGCTTTGATTCTGAAAATAATGCAACTTAATTGAAAGTGAAAAGGAATACCAACCAAATCAGATAATAAGTACTATAGAGAGTGAAAGAAATAGCTAGTATTTTTATAAACATCATGTACACCTGTGTGATCTTCTCTGGCTCCATATACTTAAAGCAAAGGAGAGTATGAGGGGGGAACAATTAGGAAAAACAAAGGCAAAGATAAGGCACTATAATACTGAATACCAGAAGACCTTAAGAAAACAATGGGGAAACTATTAATTGGTGAATACCCCATTGCTTAGCTCTAACTAGGCAAACATGTTTACTTGTCCCAGGCTGAATCAGGAGTCAAAAGAGAAATTAAAACATTGTATTTTACCTAAATACAAGATTACCCTGAATTTAAATAATTAGATTCTATACACTGAAAATTTAGACATGTATTATAATTATAATTTTCCATGTATGGAGTCTAATTATTGGAAGATTATCTTAATTTGTCCTTCCCACTACTGTGGGTGAGATGTGATGAAAAGGAAAGTAATAGGCAGGTGGTGGGGGGAAGAGACTGGGGGATAGTAGGGGGGCACATGGTAAGGCAGGTAGTGGTGGGTGCATAATAGAGCAGGCAGTGGGAGAATTGGGGGAGAGGCAGTAAAGGGCACCCAGTAGTGAGCAGACAGTGTGGAGGGGGGCAAGCATTGAGAGACATAGGCAGCTTGCCCCCTGCCACCTGTCCCTCCCTACATTTACCCATCATTGTGCCTGCCCCCACTGCCTCAGACCCCAAATCCCACTTCCCTTGCCCCTTCTTTTTCCCTCTCCACGCCATATCTGCTCTCCACAGTCTCAGGTCCCTGCCCCTCCTTCCTGTCTCCCTCCCAAAATCTCTACCCCTCACCTGCCCTTCCACCCCCACTTACCTTTCCTCCAGTGCTAGAAGGCCCATTCTTGCTGCAGCATTGGGCACTGAGTACATCTCCAGCCTGGCCCTCTATCAGTGGCATGAAGCTTGTACTGTGCCTATGGGGCCAGACTGGAACATATACTCCATGCTCCAGTAAGGACATAGCCTGCCAGCATGGAGCAAAGGTAAGGAGGACTACAGCAGAGGGAGAGAAGTGACACAGGGAGGAGACTGGGAGCAGCAGGAGCTTGACGCTGTGGGGAAGAGTGGTGGGGTAGTTCAGAGGCAGTGGCAGACCAGCAGCTGTAACCCCAACCCCGGCCCCAGGGTACCAGGGTTGGGGCTGGAGCCAGAGCTGGAACAGCTGCCTGTCCCCGCTGCTTCATACTTGATTGTAAGGTGAGGGACTGTTTTCCCCCCTGTTAAATGGGGAAATAAACCTCATCTTCTAATCAAGTAAATACAGTCAATATAATTAGCTAGGCAGAAAAGGTGATTGAGAGTTTGTTGTCAGTAACTGGAGATGAATTCTGTCAGTGCCTCATCAGAAATTGAAGCAAGTAGGTTGTCTCCAAGAATGAGGTGAGAAGGCTGAATGGAATTCACCAAACCTTGCAGGGGAATATTAGGGTTTAGGTAAGGAATTATAGTTCATTTTTGTTTGTTTGTATCTTTGGCTGGTTTGCCACATTTTTGGATGGATAAGTACTGCTTTATTTGAAGAGGCTCACTGAGTCACTTTGATCAGCTATGGTCAAGATTCAGTGGAAGAAAAGGGTTTACAGAGGTCATATTCATTAGATCCAGTGCCATATATGCTCTTGGGAAACTAGGGAACTATAATGCAAAAAAAATAGTAGGAACAAGTTGTTCCGTGTAGAAAGAAGTATGGGAATCCAGCTGTGCCTCTGTCACTGAAGGAAGGACTGGAAGGGGTCAAACCTTCAGCTGATCCTGTAACCATAACAGATGCAAAGGGGGGGAAAAAATCCCAGGTCCTTTGATTATATAACCAAAATAGTATTTCTATGTGCATTTCCATTGTATTATAAAGCAGTGGCAACAGCACTATGTATTAAACCAGAATCCTCTTATAAATCCAGCTGTGTCCGGGCCCAGTGCTCCCTGCCAGTCCCTGAGATAACATCCAGGGGGAGCTGGATGGGACATTGCTTCCTGCCCCTGAGGCACTGCCTGCTGCTAGGGCAGGAAAAATATTTCCCTTCCCAGCAACAGGGAGCTCCTGGCCCCAACTTCCCAATTGAGGGCAGAGGACTTGGAAAGAGCTGTAGGGAAGAGACAGGTTCCTGCCCCCTGCCTCATCCACTGGTGGGGCAGCTAGCAGTGAGCCCAAGACATTCTGAAGTTAAGATAAGCCAAAGAAAGGAAAGGTACTTTTTGTTGGGAAAAAAAAATTAATTACAGGGAAATATTTAAAGCATCTTAATTTTGAAATTCTTATTCGGGTGTATTCTAAATTTCCCTGGAATTTTGTTCTAAACTTCCATCTCAACCTGAGATGAGGCAGCATATGACATTTTCAAATGCTTTCATTTTCACCTGTGGAAATTAGAATGAGGGTTGAATACTACATTTATAAGAGGATTCTGGTTTAATACATGGTGCTGTTGCCACTGCTTTATAATACAGTGGAAATTATAAAGCTCCCTTGGCTGCTGCAGGAGGCTGGTGCAGGGCCAGTGGAGGCAGGAGGAGATTGCTGCCATGAGCAGCAAATCTAGTCCCAAAACTCTGTAAGTGTAGACTCTGCCTGGGAGCATTTACTCGTAAGTAAACTGCTCCCAGATCAAATGCATATGCTGACCCCCGCAGTAAGCCTCTCTCTCTCTTTTGCCCTATGCCCATCTGATAAAAAGCCGTGTCAGTGTCAGGGCTCTTGCAGGCTCAGTTCCAGACAGAGGCTGAAGACTGGGGGAAAAAATCAGGAGAGAATAAGGAGTGCAGTGGCGATGTGTAGGGGGTTCATGGGGGATCGCCCGCAGCGGACCCCCTGTCTTGGACCACAGGATCACCCATGGGGGACCACCCCAGACTGCAGGATCACCTGTGGGGGACCTGCCCCCCAGACTGCAGGACCTCCCACAGGTGACCCCCCTCCCCCCAGACCACAGGATCACCTGCAACTGACCCCCCCAGCTGGTTGGATCTTCCCCCTCCTCCAGCTGGTGAGACAGGTTGCAGGGGAGGCACATACCCCTCCTAACTAAGGTAGCACCAGTTGCCCATGGAGGAGGGACAAAGAAAGGCAGAACTGTATCCAAAGTAAATCTTAAATGATTTGATTTTTATAGATTTAAAGTTTTCATTCTGAATGAAAACCTCCAATTTCCAATACTCCACATACATCCAATATCCCACTCAGCTGTATTTCACTCTCACAGCCAATCCTCTTCACTCAGACGGTGGACTTCAGAATACCTGTTAGAGCAACTCAAAGAACAAACACAATATTTGTGTATAATAAAAAGAAATGGTTAGAAAGTATTTTGCATTTGTTTTAACAGAATCCATCCAGCTCCTCAAAATACATTCCAAACATTCTTCATCTTTGCAAATATTACACCTCAAAACAAAATGCCATCACTGGCCATCTAGGAAATAGAAAATTCCATTTCTTCTTCAAGAGAATTATTTCCAAAGCACTAAAACAAGAACATATGCTATAGCATTACTCACTATATAAAAATACATATGTTAGTAGTTACACAATATAGTTAAAACACAACATTTCAAGATCTACATAAACTTTAGTAAAGTTGCAACACTACCATACAATCTACATACAATAAATCCAATTCTCTCATAAAAAGATTAATACTCCAAACCACACAATATGAAAAAATTGTAGAGATTTTTATTCTGTCACTTTCAAAAGTTTTCCTATGTATGTAATATATAAGGCACCCCACAGTCTGTAAGATGAAGAATATATTGTGTTGCCAACACAATAAAGGTTTCATGATACCAAATGTCATTTTCTTAAAGTTCCAGCTCCTGGAGTTGTCAAAATACACGAGAATTTTATCTTTCATTTTTTAAAAGTAAATTTCCCAGATGCATGCCTGCAGGAAAAAATATGAAATCAATTATCTGACCTAATAGTTCAAAGACCAGAATTTAAATTAAAATAGCACAATCTATTTTTAAGCAATGCCATGATTTTAAGCCAAAACAAAATTATCTTTAATTTAGTCGTGTTTTTTTAACAAGCAATTATTAGAATAACCTAAATCTATATTAATTAGTTTGCATCTATATTGTACAAGAAGAAACAGAAAATCTTTTGCTGTTAATCCTCACAAGGACAAAGATAGGCTTTTTTTGTGGCTATA
Source organism: Crocodylus siamensis (assembly GCF_052110815.1). Classification (NCBI taxonomy): domain Eukaryota; kingdom Metazoa; phylum Chordata; order Crocodylia; family Crocodylidae; genus Crocodylus; species Crocodylus siamensis. The sequence goes on along the minus strand of NC_143396.1, from coordinate 93,041,877 downwards.
TGGGACAGGACAAGAAGCAATGGCCTTAAATTGCAGAGGAAAGTTAGGCTGGATATTAGGAAGAACTTTCTGAGTGTAAGGGTTGTCAAGCTTTAGAACAGGCTACCTAGAGAAGTTGTGGAATCTTTTCAAAAACAGAAACAGACACTTGGCTGGGATGGCTTAGGGAGCTGACCTGGATGACCAAGTGAGGTCCATTCCAATCCTACTTACCTATTATCCTATGACATTTTTGGTTTGTTGTTTTGGCGGGGGAGGGCGGGTTGGGAGAGGGATGTGGTGGAGGTGTGTGGAGCATGCAGGGGGAGGGGGGAGCATTTCCAGAAACAATTACATCTACATTTCAGGACTGACATTTCCTAACAAGTATTCAAAGTATTCTGACTTCAGTTAGGGAAAAAGGCACAATTCTAAAACTTTCTGTCTAGCTGCGTGCATGCTTAAGAAACCAAACAAATGCAAAAGACTTAGAATCTTATATCTTATGCCCTTATTCATTGTTGATTATAATGATTATTACTTCATTAGGTCAACAATATGCTCACTAAGAACTTCAGTCTCAAAAAGATCATTATTGGAATCTGATTTCTGTCTTTTAGCTCCATTGGTTACCTGTGGGCACGTCTACATGTCTCCCTATGGTGATGTAGTGTATCACTGTAGACACACGGTGTCCAAAAGGAAGTACTAAATCACAGTGTCGTAGCCACATTGCCGTATGGCAACATGTAGATGTACCCTATATGTCATAATTATCTCTCCGAGGCTGCCGACAGCATAGCTGTGAATTGCTGATGTATTTCTTCACTAAGAATCTGATCTGGTATCATTTGTTTCTGGGTATAAATCTTTACTACTAGATTGGAAGAAAAACTAGAAGGCTTAGGCAAAATTTTGATCAAAATATTTTCCACCTATTTCATCAGAAATGTTTCCAGCTAAAATTTCCCAACAAGCTTCCACTTCTTGCAGTCCTATCAGTTTCAATGAGACTCTTCCTCATAGTATGATGAGAAGACTGTTGCCCTGTGGGGTCAGGCCAACGCTCAGGATCTCAATATTGCGTTGTTAGACAGGAGGGCGTGGTATACAATTGCACATATACAAACACACAAATCAATTAGGTGCGTACACATGCACACACTACCAACTCAGGCACATACACTTCCAAACTAGCCTAGGCACATGCATACCTATCACCAATTCTAAAATCTCTCAAATGCATGTGTAGATGTGCCCCTGAGTAGCATTTTTCCATATTTGATTTATTTGGTATTTTGGTGTCATTTTGCTGTTATATACATATGAGAGATCATAATTTTATAAACGTTAGTTTTTATAGGGGTTTTTAATAACAGAAACACACAGATGCATGTATTTATGTTTAGTGATGTACCATATTAGCATTTTTTTCCAATGGATATATTCCTAACTGATATACTTAGTACCAAATAATGGTTTTCATTTTAAAAAAAGGAAAGTTTATAGGCCACATATTTCAGTTTTTACTAAGTGCAGTTTGGATGTGAATGATGTTTATTCAAGTCTAACTTTTTTAAAACCAAGGCTATTTTGGGATTTTTTTCCGTTTTTTTATTTTATTTTTGCCTTTTGAAATGTTATGACAAATGCACAGGCAATCATTCCTACTAAAAATGGAAGGCTATATATTTTATTTCAATAGAGATTTTTTTTTCTTTAAAGAAATAATTATCATAGTTTACTATCCTAGTCCATGAAGATAATGAAAGTGTATGAAATTCTGTCTTCGCTGAAGTCAAAGACCAAGCTCCCATTGTCTTTCAATTGGGCCTGGATTTCACCAGGCATGTTTTCTAGTGAGAGCTGCCAGTTTAATATCACCAGCTGGGGAGCCAGTCTGATGAAGCTTCAAGACAAAAGAATTGCAGTTCCACATTTAAATACATGACAAAGGAAGAAGACTTTGAAAGTCTATAATGATAGATTAACACAAAAATGTTCTTGTTTCTTTAAAACTTAATTAGTCTATCTCCACCCTCTGGAGGGTGCCTCTTGACTGACAATCAAATAATGAAGCTAAGTCCAAGAGTGTAGATATTCATATCCATGGGAAACAGTAGCCCTTGGTATATATAATATAGCTTGGGTATATAGTAAGGTTTACTATGTTTTATTGATAGGACTACATGGGAACTGAAAGCTGTAATATGAAAGAGGAATGGAAAAAATATGGCATGAGAGTCATTTGTTCTGTGTGACCTAACAAGAGAAGTTGTTCTCGTTATTTCAGAAAACTGTATAAACTATTCTCCATTATTGGGCAAGGAAAGGGGGTATAGGTGATGCTGTAGTGGAATCCAGAGATAGGAATTGGATTCCTCAGGTTGAGTGGCTAGATTTTGTGAGCCTCTCAGTGCATGTCACTGAGTGATACTGATGATGGCTGCTGTTAAGTTTCCATTTTCTTGCTTTCTGAGTGCTGGAAGCAGGGTAGAGATAGCTTAAAACTATTACTTTTGTGATTAATTTGTTGCACATGGGTAGGGAAAACTTGGAAAGTGTAAATCTGTATTCTTATAGGCCATGAATTAAAAATGAAAACCACAGGTGGTTTTGGTTTTCTCCTTGCAAATCAAAACATGATGACTGAGGCTTAGCCAAACCAAAAACTATAGCTGCTTACAACCCTTTTTAAATAAAAGTCCCCCATTTTTGTTGCAGAGGGTTAGAATATTCTTGCAGCCATGCTGGTCCAGAAAACTGACCAGCTTTTGGCCACAAACTGCCCTTGATCAGGCCCAAAAGCTTGTCTGACTTCCCTCCCAACTGTGTAGTTGGTCCAATAAAAGATGCCACAAGGACCCTTGCCTCTTGTCCACCTCATTTCTGCATTACAATAAAGTATTTCATTTTCAGTGTTTTAGACAACATCAGATACTACCCCCATGGAAGCTTCCAATTTGATTATTAATCTATATTTTTACTTAGCATACAGCTTGCTAATGATCTACTTTATTTTTTGCAGTATTCCTTGGATTGTCTTCAGTGTTAGATTCCATAACTCTTTTGTTTAGCAATTAGTATACGTTATATATCATAATCTGAGAACCCTGGTGTCCGTTAAGTCATTACACTCTTTAATGATTATTTTATAACAGGGTTGTCCAACTTTTAAATCCCCAGGGGGCCATATTCTGTGGGCTGTACCAGGTGAACCATGGGCTACCCACTGCTCCACACACCCCTGCACTGCTACACCATGCAGATCCTATTTGCCCTCTCCCACTGCAATGGGTATCCTCCTGGGTACCTCTGACTGCTGCCCTGTATAAGCACAATGACTTTCCCCTCACCCTCAACTTCTTGCTCTGTGCCACACTGCCCCACCTGTTGGGGTGAGAATAAGAAGCAGCAGCCAGAGGAGGGAGGGGGATTCTGAAGACTGACTGCTTTGCAGCCAGAGTCATGGGGGAAGCAGCGGCTGGGTGAGAGCCTGGGAGCCACAACTTAACCCCTTCTGGGCCTCCAGTTGGACAGCTGTGCTTTACAATTAAAGGAGCTATGCTTTGTTCATTGTGTCAAATGTTGAATGAAATCAATTGTTTTTTGACTCTGAAAATATAAGCACCACTAATAAATTGGATCACATGTGCACACTGAAAAAATATATGGATTATATGTTTATGGTATGCAAGTAGATGTAGAAAAGTATAGTATAAAACAATCCAGCATTTTCTCATTATTACGAATAGTAAATTGTAGGCTCTTAAAGGTCAGAAATGCACCATCTCAGTTATGTGCCACATGGAAAAATTGATGAACAAATATTAATGAAAAAACAATTCTTTCTGAACTCTAGGATTGCTAAGGGCAGTCATTGAATCATGCCTTTGCAGATGAAAAGCCTTGTGCAAATTTCTTTTTTAAAAAAATCAACGGTTTATTTTTGCAATATGTGGCAATATGTTTTTTAAAAGTGGCAATGTCATTTAGGCCAATTAACCAGATAAGAAGTTATACAGGAAATAACAAAGGAAAAATGGTTCTCTAAAATTAGGCTTCAAAGCAAGGTGTAACAAGAAGGTTCTGTGTTCTGGGTGACTTTGGCATCCAGATGGTAGTGGTGGCCAGGCCACCAGCTGTGGTAGTTGCCATTCTTGTGTCCCCTTTAGAAATTGGCACCCTAGGCTGATGCCCCTGTTGCCCACCCCTAGTTACATTACTGTTTCTGAGTTCATACTTGGATACATCTGTACCTATGCAACTTGGACAATTAAAAATGCAAGTTGGATTTCAATACTCTCTCAAGTTTTGAAGGATACTTTTATTTCATAAGCATCATTTTCCACATGTTAGTAGGCATCAAGGGCATTAATCTATCTTCTATTAAATTGATTCATCCTTCCAGTAACAATGCATAATACAGTTCCTAGCTACTGAAAAGGTGACTACAGTGCATCCGACTTCATATCTGTCTAACAGAAGCTTGGCTAGATCATTAATAATACAAAATAAACCCTTGCGTGCCATGGTGTCTAAAGTATTCACAGTAATCCAGCATAATTCGGGGGCCAGCAGCACAGCTGCTTTGTAATCAGTTGCCAACAATATTTGCATAACAGATTTAGGGTGAAATTCATCCCTCCTCCAGCTCATGGCATAAATGAAACTTATGAATTGAAATGAAACTCAAATTTTCTCTTTGAAAACAAATAATTGTCATTTTACCAGGTAGCTTGGGGCCTGATCCTGCAAAGACATTTTGTTATTAGGTATTATACTTATATTAGGTATAATATAATTTCTTCTTATCTTTCGATAAAGTAAGCAGTTGCTTATGAAAACTTATGCATCTCTGATTGTATTACTCTATGGTTGCATCTACACGTGATATTAGTGTGATTTAATAGACTCCAGTGCAGTTCACTCTGGAGTTTATTGCTCCCAGGTGCTGCATTTACACATGCATCAAGGACCACACCATGTTGAGCTGGGGTGGAGCAGCCCTGGCTGGCAGTAGGTCTGGGGGGGGATCAGTCTACCAGCCTAGGACTGCTCCAACCCAGCTCAACATGCTGCAGAGGAGCTGGCTGAGAGCCCCAGCAGTAAAGCACCCTCATGCCCCAGCCAGCTCCATCAGCATCTACACATGTGGTGTAGCGCACTAAATAATGCCACCACAGGATAGTACTTATGTTTACAAGTACTATCCTATGGCAGCATTTATTAGTTTACTGTAACCTAATAGGGTCACACAGGTAAATGCTGAGAAGTTACTGCAGAGCTACTTAGCCAGCTCCTCAGTAAAAGTCTTGTGTAGACACAACCTATAAGGTGCAAATCTACCCTGCCTCCTGCTTGACTTCAGACTAACATGGTTATGTTGCCCTGTAGGGTCAGGCCAACTCTCAGGATCTCAATATTGTGCTGTTAGACAGGAGGGTGTGACACAATTGCACATATACAAACACACAAATCAATTAGGTGCATACACACGCACACTACCAACTCAGGCACTTACACATCCAAATTAGCCTAGGCACATGCATACCTATCACCAATTCAAGCACATACACTATACACCCCAAAAGTTAGACAAAAATCAATTGTCTATATATATATATATATATATATATTTGTGTGCATGATATATGAATTAGTGATCTGTGTATGTGTACTGAGTGTGCAGGTATTGACAACTGATTTTTGTCTAACTTTTGGGGTGTATAGTGTATGCACTTGAAAATGAGAGATAAGGTTTTCCCAGTTCCCCACTCCCTAATTGTGATGGCGGAGTGGGGAGCTTGAAGTTCCCTTCTGCCAGGGCAGGGGAACATAGTTCCCGGCCAGGCTGCTGTGGTGGAGCCTACCCCAGCAGCAGGCAGCCCCTGAGGGGAGGGAGCTATCTCCCGCCTCCAGGTGGACCGCTGCTTAGGAGCAGTTTTTGCTCCCAGTCAGGCATCTACACTAGCACTACTGCACCGTTACTAATATTGAGTACATTTGCTACTTGTATTTACAGGGATGTTTACTATGTAGTAAGCATGTGCACCTGTAGACACATATGCTTACTTCACAGTAAACTACGCTAATGCGTAGTTAAGTGTCTTGTGTAGATGTGCCCAGGGTGAAAAATGTATGTTTCTATAACAAAACCCTTATAATCAAGGGCTTTGTCATGGAAGTTAGCCATGACAAACCCATAGCTTTAAGGACCATTCCAACAAATATGCATGGGAGAGAAAAAATTGAGTTCTAGGATGACACAATTAGAATAAGTTACTAATATACCTCTTTTTATGAGTATGCCCTTGGCTACGGCTAATCACAACAGCTCTCCCATACATATACACATGAATGCCTTACATCATGGAGGGAGGGGCAACAATTTTTAGCAGGTGTGCTGCAAATTAAGCTCAGACCCTCCCCAGGTGCAACTCCAATCCCTTTCCCCTAGCAGATCTGCTGCTCAGCTTTCTGATCCAGACCAAGAAGGTGCTCTGTTTTCTGCTTTATTCTCCCTGACTGACCTGATGTTCTGCTTTCTTCTTTCTTTATTATGCCACACATAAACGCTGCCTGTGCCACTTGTGGCACCCATACCCAGGTCTTCCACTGCTGCTGTATGCTCATTGGGCATGCCTACACGTGCATTAATGTGCCGTTGTTACTGGGTATTACATTTAGTACCTGTAATAATTGGTTCTAGCCCAATGAGCAGTAACTGGCGTTACTGCACAGTAGCACTGGCCCATGGTCTTTTAGTGATGTTAATGTGCAGTAGACTAATTCTACCATGCATTGGTACATTAGCGTGGCTTTGCCATGACACGCTAATGTTCAGTACAATTAGTCTACTGAACATTTAGCATCTCATATAGACACACCCATTAAGAATATTTTTAAGCCTCTACCAAAAGCAAATGATTTAAAAATGTGTTTGCATCACCTTGGGGTATTTACCACCTACACTGGCACATCTTACCATTCTCACTTCAGCAAATATATGGTTAACCTCAAACAAGGGTTATGGCTATAGCAGGGCAGCAGCACTAGGTCCATTATACTTGTTGATTAATGTTTTAACTCGTTAATTTGAAGTGCTGAAGATTATAGTTGAGGTTTAATGCAATGAAAATAGTAAATAATAAAAAACTTCACTGGCACAGGAACTACCAATTTAAGATCTGAAATGTGTTTAAGCTATTACAAAGGATTCAGCTTCACAGTTTATGAGAGATAGATAAACATTATCCAAATTTTACACATGAGAAATCAGAATCACAACGTGCTTAATGAGAGAAGCAAAATTAGTGTCCATTTTTCAAGAATTAGATGTCCTGGCATGCCAATTTTGCACCAATTTTACTGAACTGAAAGTATCATATATATTCCACATTTCAAAATGATACCATTCATCCTTTCACCCAGTTTGCTTTAAGTCTAGTGTTCCAAGTACAAATGAAATTAGTTATGGCAAAACGCCACACAGAAACTCCTGCCTCAGTGAGATCTAATGAAAGCAATGTTCTGAGTTACCTGTATGCTTTCATTGTCTTGCATAGATCTGAAAAAAAACAAACAGTTAAAGTCAAACCAGTTTATGGTTTATGAATAGCACTGATCCTGGATTTAGGTGTGTCTTGCTATGCAAGCACTGCCAGAAGGACCTGTGGGAAAGAGGTGGGGGGAGATAACAGAAGCCAATTTGATCTTGCAGGCTTAAAAGAAAGCATCATTTTTGCTGAATGCAACAAAATTACATGCAAAAAATGTGAAGAATAAAAGAAACATTAAAATCATCTCTATTGAAATACAACTTGTGTTACATTTTTTGTCATTTTTTTATCATTTTGCTTTACTTATGTTCATGTGGTTTTAGTCACATGGATGCTCTGCAGGATTAAATGGGATGCTCTGAAGGATTAAACGTAATATGGCTCTAAAGTTTTCTAACCACAGAACATCCAAAATATATAACCAGGAAATCATTTCCTGGGTATTTGGGGTTTGGCAGATGGTATTTCTCAAAATGCTAATATCCAATATAGAAGTATTTAACAAGATGGATTTCAAGAAGGAACAGTGCAGGTCTTTATATGAAGTATAAACTTTACACAGTATTCCAATATAGAACTAGGTAAGTATTGTAAAAAAAAAAATCTAATGAATATTCATTTCAATTTCTAAACACAATCTCTTCAACTGTGTCAAAGCCCCTTTTGTGTTTGCTTACTGTGAATTGCATTTACTGGAAGGAATGTGTCTCGAAACAGCAAATTTTAAGCAAATATTGGAGAATATACATGGGAAATTATTTTTTTAATTTGTAAATACGCATGTCCACACCAGATATTTGTTCCAGGGATATCGTCATTCATTCGAAGAGCAGAACATACCATAAAATGTATATGATCAAAACCAATATGTTCATCTTGAATTCTGGTTATTGAATATTTGTAACAACAGCTCACAATCTGTAAGTTATAGAAAATTTCTTGTGCTTCAGTTTGGATGAGGAAGAAACCTGAATTAATTGTATTCTTCTGGTAAGCAGTTATCAAGCAAAAAAGGAGGTAGAATTATCCATGCAAATGAGATGTGGTAAATTATTTGTACAACTATATTCGAATATATAGTAAGATTGTGGCTAGTCTTACACAGCTGTATAAGACATGCTTAGTGAAAGGTGATACTTCCTTCAGTGCCTGTGACCTAACTAGGATGCTGGAGGAATGAGCAGGTTTTTTAGGAACTACCAAGGTGACCCAGATCTATAGCTTTTCAGGGAAGAGCTATACTTCTGACCCCATCCTCCCCTATCCAAATGATACAAGCAGCAGATCAGGCCAGCTATACGGGGACAATATGTCCCCTGATGAAGAAAATGAAGTACTCTAGGAGCTACTTAAGTTTATAGCCTGTATCTTTACTCTCATCAGCAGGGTAAAAATAAACCTTCTAGGATGAATAGGTGAATACAGAAATAATACTCAAATCCTCTTAAAACCTCCTTCTTGTGGAAAAGAGGCACCACAACACCAGATGCTCTTAATGTGAAGCTTGGAATGGGTTTTGCTCTAAAATATTGCAGTGACTATATACCAAGATCCACAGGTTAACTACTAAAGTTGAACATAATGGGTTCACTTCACAGAAGTACATGCATGTATGCCTTTTCTGGTTTTGATTTATTCAGGTCTTCGCCCCATAAGTTAAGCAAAAAGCTAACTGGAAAAATCAGCTGAAACCACCCAACTTCACAAAGCTTCAAATAATTCTGAATTATTTCAAAGCTAAATTGCAAATAGGTCAAAGTCTAAGTACAATAAGGCCAAGATATGTTTGAAAAACTTTTATAAGTAATATGAAAACCTCAGTAACTCTACCTCAGGTTTCAATTTTCTGACAAGCACAGGAAAGTCCAGGCAAATTTCATATGGTCTAAAGATTTCGTTTAAAAATTAAGTTTGAACAATTTTATTCTCCATCTTAGCATGTCATAAAATTAATAGACCCAAATTGCCCTGTGATCCAAGTAATTACTACTCCATTTGGCCTATTTACTGCCATGGAACTGAAGCATACTAGTTTGCTGGCAACTTGCCACACATGGGTTGAATTCTCAGCTGGTGTAAATCAGGAGTTTTATGACCCATAATTATGTTTACTGGGAGAAAAATAAATTAGAACAAAGAGCAAACAGAAATGCATGCTCTTATGGAAAATCACTATAAAATGTAATAGAAAATGAAAACCTTTTTGTAGACTTCTTTTTTAAAAACTACAGACCACATAAAATAAAAGGGACCGTATAGACCACAAAGAATAGATCCAATAGAATAGAACATTTAATATAAAATTGTATAACTACTACAGTATTCTTTAGGATAGTTTAATAAACCTCTTCAGAGCACATGAAACTTTATTAAATTCTATGGGGTTTTAGGGCCAGCCGTTTAAAAACTTGTTACATTTCTAAAAGCCTTTTCTGGTTTTCTCCCTAATAATTTTTGGATGACTTTTCAATGAATATCACACAAAAGAAAAAACATGAATTTGAGAGAACACTTTTTTTTATTTCTGGTACACACATGCACACATACACCCCATCTCATTGACTTTTGAGGAAATCACTTCAGGCCAAAGTAATATAAGGTGATAATTGGCTTAAGGATCCTACTGGTTCTTAAATTGTTTAGGTTATCTATTATAAACCTAAATGCATTTTCATGGATGTAACCCTACACTGGTGTTAACCCAACCCATATGAGCATCAAGCTTTATGTACAATAAAATCTGCTTATAGTAACCTTACATAGAAATGACACCCCTTTCAGTTACATTCTCTGTTTCATAACTACTTGCATGGAGTTCTCTTACTGTGAAAAATGTCATTTACAGTGAAGTAAGTGTACGTCCCAAATAATCTCAGTGGCATTTCACTCCTACAATATGGTGTGAAATTTAATTAGTAGAAGGAGGTTTTGGTCCTTTATATAGGGCCCAATCCCGTTCAATTTATATCAGTGGAAGTCTCTTTAGTAATTTCAATGGGCACAGATTCACAGATTCTTACTAGATTTTATTCTGCTAATCTTCTTGGAGCATAGTAATTATCACTTTGTAGAGAATTTATTACCATGCCAGGAACCACAGGTGTTCTGTATCTTTCAAGAGTTGGCCAAAAAGATCTAAGATACTGGATTTAATCAAATAAACATTAAGCATGTGATGCTCATCCTACTGAAGTTACTGACAGTTTTGTTTCTGATTTTAGTGGAAGCAGGATTGGGCCCTTAAGATATAATTTAGTCTATTCAAAAAGTAATCTTGAACCTAATTATTAATAGAAAGTGCCAGAAAGGCTCAATGGATACTAATTGGTTTGTGTATAAGGTGGGGCATATACCACAGGTAAATCAAGGGAGTGAAAGGAAAATGTGTGGTACAAAGTTGCAAACTAGAAGTTAGCCTTCTAATGAATGATTGGTAGCAAAATTATTTCAATTTATGAAAAAAAAGATCTTCTAGTATCTTGTCCCCAATACCTGGCTGTGATTTTTCCCTAATATTCAACATAATTTTGTAACAAAAGAATTACCAGATATGAAGTAGTATATGTTATATATCTTTTAAGACATTAGCTTTTTTAAGAAAAAGGTAATATTTCCCGTAATGAGTTAAAGAGTTGGGCTAAGTATAGGCAGTCAAAAGCCTGAGGCTGAATCAATTCAATCTTCACAGGTTAGTCTGAGCTGCATAGATTGAACCAACAAGCAAGTAAATAGACATTCACTTTTGATTCTGGAAATCCATCCACATGCCTACAGTGGCCCAGTCCAGAAGCTGGGTGTCTCCCTGCTCAGCTGGAGAGTAGACAGCTTGGGCCAAGGCTAGCCTATCCACCCTGTAAAAGGAGAGTTTGTGGTGGAGTTGTAAAGCATCGTGGGATGCTGGGGAGGTGTAAGTTAACTTGAAACTGTAAAGGATCTGGGACAGAAGTTCAATAAATTGATTTAAGCTAAATCAGTTAAGTCTGATGCCACATCTATCCAGGTTTATCTTAAACTGGTTTCAGCCATTTTGAAAGCAATTTATATGCAATGAACTTCTGTTTTTGAATCATTTATACCAGTTTGTGTGTAATGTCTGTACCTAGCCTTGGTGTTTTAGTTTACGTACACGTGAAAAACAACTCCTTGTTACACCTACGATTTAGACATACTGTATTTCTATACATTTGAAAATTTCTAACGATGGGACATTATTTTACCACTCAATTTGCACCAGAGATACAGAAATATTTTTAACCCAATGCATTGTATGGCCTGGACCCTGTTATCTTACATTAATGGTAATACTCATAGTCCCACTGAAATTAATGAGTCTCATGCACAGATGAGTTTTCAGAATCAGGTTCTACTTTTGTAGCTATGAAAAACTGAGTGGTAAAAGAATATCACAATCCATAAACTTCTAAAAGTCCTTCTTCAACATCCAGTCAACTTAGTAACAGCAGGTCACACAGATCTGAAATGCACTGATTTAAGAAAGTAGGAGAAGTAGGAACACAGCCACCAATTTCAATACAATTATTGGTTCAGCTCTATGATAGAAAAGAATGAATTACTTAGTTAAATAACCAACAAAGGAAAGAATCATCTGCTCTTTGTGACTAGTTATAGACATTCTAAAAGCCCAAGGCAGAATTGACCTAAGTTACATGATTTTCTGTCAGAAATGTAGTTTAGATCAGTAGTGAACAGTCCATACATTACCCCTTTGGTAGGAGGCAGGGGACAAACCTTAGATGAGATTCTGCCATTTTTAAACCAGTCTATGTGTTCTGAATTCTGTTATGGGTATAAACCAGTTTCCACTCATTTATACCTAGGGACCTACCAAATTCCCAGTGGAAATAGGCTGCACAGCAGGTCCTTTAATCTTACAAGTTCCGTCGTGCCCTCTTCCCCACTCAACCAATTGGTGGGGGGGCCCAACCACTCACTCCTAATCATCAGAGAGGCTGCAATTTTAAATATGCTGCCATTTTTACCTCCCAGCCAGTCAGCAACAAGCAGCAGAGCCACTGGCACTAATCAGCAATAAAGGGGGAAGTGCTCAGAGGAACCTGCAAAATTAAAGGATCTGCTGTATAGCCCACTTCCACCATGAATTTGGTAGGTCCCTACTTATACCTAGCCTATAATGTCTGTACCTGGCCTTAAAGACTAGAGCAAACACCGAGGGGCAAATTTTTAGTTATGCAAATGTAAATCCATTGGCTTGATTCTCTTCTCACCTTTGCTATAGTGATCTAAGTTGAATGAACCAACGTATGTGAATGACTCCTTATTTACACTGTACAAGTGATAGCAGAATTGGTACCATGACTTAAAAGGATTTTGTCTGGATTTACACCATTATAATAGGGATCAGTATTTAGCTACATGATTTTTCTCGTAAATACTGAATACTTTTTCAGGATTTTGCAAGTTGTGTTATATTTTTCTAGACATAAAGAATGTTCAGACAAAAGATTCTCTTTTAAATGAAGGGTATAAAAACAAGAAAGAAAAAAACGCAATGTTTCCATTAACCCAATACCAATTCTTCTGAAATAAATGGCAACAAATTAGTTTACCCCTCCCACCCCCGCCCATAAAAAGACATATTCTGCATAATCAGAGGACAAAATGTGTATGGAACTGAAAAGGGAATGTACTTAGAAAAGACAACATCATAGTGAGGAGGACAGTGCTGTGGTAGTGGTGGCTGAAAAAGCTCATTTAATGAGCAGATGTTTGCATAAGCCTATGACAGATATCCCCTTTTGTCAAAATTTCTCAGTTCAGCATATGAGTTGGTTTGCTGCTGCTGTTGACACAGCTTTTGTTGTGCTTTTCTAGCCCAAGGGCCCATTATTGTTCAAAAAGACCCAAAACATGCTACTAACACAGCAATGAGCATAGAAAAGTTGGCAACATTAGACCCAGTACACCCTCTGAAGAAGTTAATCATCCTGCAGTTCAGAAGTGAATCACAAGATAATAGAAAGGCAGTAGCACTGCATAGCGGGTGCACATGCACCCCCTGAGAGTACTCGTGCACCCCCTGCCAGGCCACACTCCCTGTTTAGGCAACTGACGGGGGGCAGGTGGGAACACCGGTGCTCCCCCCGCAAGTGCCGGCCGGAGAGCAGGGCTGCCAGCAAAAGCGGCCATGCTGCTTCTGGAAGTGACCACGGGACTTTTTGGTGAGTGAGATCAGCCACGGGGTGGGGGACCCGCCCCCAACTCCCACTGTCAGTGAGATTGGCTGCCGGGCCCCACCACAGTCACTGACTGATGTCAGGGTATGTGCGCCCCCCCCGACTCAAGAGGCACCAGTCGCCCATGTAGAAAGGTAGGGCTGGAAAGAAATTCAGGAGGCCATCTAGTCCAACCCCTTCTTAGAAATTTCAAGGATGGAGATTCCATAACCTTTGGGAAGACTTTTCTAATGCTTAGTGAGATTCCTAATATCCAACCTAAATTATCCTTCTGTATTGCTTCTTGTCCAGCCCTCTGACACTACAGAAAATACTGTATCACCATCCTCAAATTCTCAGGTGTTTGAAGACTGTTATCAAAGCCCCTCTCAGTCTCTTCTTCTCCAGAAAATCATAGTTCTTTCAACTTTTCCTCATACATCAAGTTTCCCAGAATTCTAGTCTTTTCCACAGCTCTCTGCCAAACTCTAACTTTTTGCCCTTTGATGTGAGGTTTGGTGGCAAAAAAATGTGGTCAAAGTTTCCCCCCAGAAACAGTGATCTCCATGACTCCAGGGAACTACAATTCCCAGAAGGTACAGGGGAAGACAGGGAAAAGTGAGAGAGGACTCTCTGGGGCACCTTTTTTCTATGCTGTCTGAAGGAATCAGTTCCCTTGACTTGCAAGTGATGCTCCTATTATTACAGCCCAGTAAGCTATTGGCATATATGCCCCATTTCAAGGGTAAGGGTATTTTGTCTAGCAACAAAATGCATAGAAGACATAGAGCAGCACCAACAACAGTGCCCTTTAAGTGCATCCTCGTGTGCTCCTCATTACAGGAAAAGGGTTTGATAGGACACAACAGACTATTATGTTACAATGCCTACTGAGATCTGTCTCAGAACTGCTAGATAATTTCTAGGACAGCTGAGTCTTTTTATAAGGTTCCAAAGTCTAGGTTAGTTCATCGTCAAAGGCTTTTGTGAAACAATAAAGCAGAGATTGAGATTTTGCATGTCTAGATTTTCCAAGGTGTGAAAAACCTTATTTGTAGTTTCTTGGGAATCTGATTGTGTCTCCAAGATAATCTTCTCTACATGCTCTAAAAGCAATCAGTTAAGGAGGACCTAATAATGAATCTTGCCTGCCATAGCCACAGAAAGATCCCAAGGTGGGATTTGGGTTGGGTTTTTCACCTTTCCCTTTCTAAGACTTGGTGATGATTGCACCTCTTGGCTAGGTACAGACATTCAAAAAGCCTGAGGCAGAAGCTATCTTAGTTACATGCTTTATTCTAAGTACCCTAGGTTAGATCATGAGCAAACAGAACAGATGTTTGCCTTTCACTGGTCAGGGAGCATGCAGGCTGCGTGCAGTGACTGAAGTCATCAGGTTGGGCATTCCTACACAACTCTGAGAGGACTCCCCACTGCTGAGCACAGCTGAGCACAGACCAGTGGCAAGGCCACCCCTGATTGAACATCCATCCCCACTGCTGACAATTGCAAGCAGACAGCAGAGGCAACTGTGCTTCCCTGTTCCCTGCAGCTGGGTATGCTCCCTGGTGCTGTGCCTACTCATGGGTGCATGGGGGGACGGGCTGGATGGGTTCCCATACACCCACCCAAGACCTCGTCATGCCCCATGTGTGGGTGCATCACCAAGGAGCCCAATTCAGCTGCAGGGCACACTGGAGTGCTGCTTTCCCTCATCAGCAACAGTCACAAGCATGTGACATAAAGGCATCAGGTTTCATATCAATAGAGGACAGAAGACAGAGTAGCAGACAAGCAGAATGATGGCCACCCTAGCATCAGCCACTGTGCTGACTATGATGGCCACCTTAGCATCAGCCACCATGCTGACTCAGCTGTGACAGCTCAGGTATGGGCTGCCATGGAACTAGCTACTAGCACACCTCCCTGAAAGGAGGTGGGAATGGGAGACAGCAAAGGTGCCTGGGATACCGGCAGACTGCAACCTAATTTCATCACGGAGGGGATCTGGTACAGAAGTTTCATAAACCAGTCTAACCTAAATCACTTAAGTCTAATACTACATCCATCCAAGTCTATCTTAGACTGGGTGTTACCTTTTATAAACCAGTCTGTGTGCATTGAACTTCTGTACTGTTACAGGTTTAGACCAGTATCCGATCACTTAGACTAGTCTGTGTGTAAGGTCTGTACCTGGCCCTTAAGTCCTACAGGACAATGCCTGTATCACAAAATATCCAAAATTCAACTGAAATGTAAGTACCAAAATATATCATATATCACATTCCTAAATTTAGTCTTTACATTGAAAAAGTGGCTCCTGAGAAGAACATTTTAGCAATTGCTCCCCTTCTTCTTCTGCACCTAGCCTAAGATCAATTGCAATACAAGATTTCAGAAATGAATTAACACATTTTGCAATTCCCCATTTTAAAGTGCCTCTGTGTTAACAGACGTGTAATTGGAATTTGAACCTTCCTCCTTGATTTGTGCTTTTCTTGATATGATTCTCTTTTCATTTTGTCTAATTTAACAGATGTTGCTTAGGAAACTGAGAGTCTGAAACAGTGAAATTCTTGATGTTGGAAATATCACCTGCTAGTTTTATCAGTGGAACAAGTCAGGGTTCTTGAATTTTGACCTTGGCTTTACCATTCAGTGTTCCAGTCTGCTTGTGCGTGCAATAGGTATAATAACATTCAGCTGTCTATTTGCAGCACTGTGAGGCTTAATTAGAAAATGCTTGTAAAGCAATTTGAGATGCTTAGTTGAAGCAGCAAGTTCAGTATTATTAATCACCACCATCATCATCCAGTTTTTTTGATCACCACAATATTGTCATACCTCCTCAATTGTTAGAAAAATAGCAAAGACAAAATAATTAATTAACAATTTTCTTTTTGAGTTATTAAGTAGGCTAACCCCTGTAGTTCAGCATGCATTATTCTCATTTAATTGGGCTGCAAGAGGAAGGATATAGATAAAGAATTTTTTTTCTTTTCCGTGTCCAGAATCCCTCAGGTCTTGTCTATTTTAATTGTTAAAGTGTTACTATGAAGATGCTGTCCCCTACAAATTCTTTGTCTTCAAGAGCCCAGCTATTACTGCATTTTTCTTCCTTGGATTCTAATTAGTTATACAGTAACATACTTTGAAGATAAATGTATTTAATATGTCTATTGTTAACCCAAGCAGATATTGCACTGACTATTTGGGGATCTTATGTTCCTTGGTTTCTGCATGGATGGATGGGGAAAGGTCCCCACAGCTTTCTAGCAGGTGTAGAATGTGCTAAAAGAGGGGACTACCAACCAAGTATTTTTCATATTTTCAATCAGCAAAGACAACTCACCCACCCAATGAAGGGGTGGATCAGGTGCACTCAGCATAGTATCTATCAGTCTTTCAAAATCTAGGCTCTCCTCAACCTAGAACCTAGATCTCCCTACTTCCTCAGTATGCTCTAATGAAAATTTTGGGAGACCAATAAACCCCCTGGCAGAATACTTCTAAGAGTCAGATTGCAAGAAAACTGAAAGGTCATGTGAGCCTCAAACTAAGATAAAAGTACAGGGTCTCCATGTACAAATTTGGTAGACTTAGTTGGCATCAGGGAAAATCCCCTGCTGTTTTTGCAACGTTTTACTAACAGCAGATCACAGCTTGAGACATAGCTGCTGCAAATGGCTAATCCTCTGCTGCCACCTCATCTTCCCCTTCAGGGTCCCTGCAGGGGACTATAGCCTCTGCTGAAAAACTTGGGAGGAGGAATTTGGAGCAACTTCTTTGGTGGCTATGGTACACAGAGGTTGCACTAGGAGACAAGAGAAAATTACAAAGTGAGGATGCCTGGAGGGACAGTGGAAGGGGTAGGGAGGTGATTGTTGGTCTGCTCCTGGTAAAATGCAGAGCCCAGTACCCAGGCTGAATCACACAGCTGAGCTGAAGCTTGGGATTGGTGTGCCACTAGTAAAATGCAAACCAGATCAGACCATCATGGGTTGGATCCAATGTCTTTACTGGCCAGATCCTACTGATGGACCCATTGGTTGCCAACTGCTAATATAGTCCAATCAGCTACTCTGTTACTGACAGATCACATGCAATTATTCTCAGTCCCTGCTCCTATCACTGTTTGTACAGTGTCTCATTAGCTAAACATAGAAACAACCCAGGGAGCTAGTACCAGAACCCAGTTATTTCCCATGCCAAAAAAGTGCTTTAAATTGTGGTGTATCCTAACTTGCACAGCTCAAGTCTGAATGAAGAGTAAGTCACTCACCCAAGTTTAGCTTAGTGCCCAAATCTGGCTGCTCTCCTGAGAGCTGAGATGTAGGTGTGAACCTCCTCAAGTGCCCCTCAGTCTAGAATCCATATCTCTTTTTTTTCTGGGTATGTTGTAACTACATCTACTAAAAAAAAATGAACTCCTTATCCACTTTAGAAAATACAGAACCCTTGTTTTTGTGAGGGGCCCAGTGCTGTCAGCTTATGCTATGCCTGCTCTGAGAACCAAGGCTAAGGAAATGCATTCAAGAGGATGCACTCTAACTTTCAAGCTTTATTCTAAGCATCCAAGGTTGGAAACAAGCAGAGCATAGGTTAGCCCAGGGGTGAGCAAAATACAGCCTGCAGGCCAGATCTGGCTCACAGAGGGACTTTTCCAGTTCCAAGATGGCAACTCCACTTCCCAAAAGAAGTACTTCTGGGTGCAAGGGGAGGGATTTATGATGGCAAAGGTCAGAGGTTAGGGGGCAGGGCACTTGGCAACCAGAGAGCAGGGCACTTGCAGCCCTCAACAGCTCACCAAAACTCATTAAGGAACCCTCCAATCGAAATAATTGCCCACCCCTGGGTTAGTCCTTGGGGTGCAGGGTGTCTAGGATGCTTGTATTCCCCCTCTGTGCTGATGCTGGTCACCCCAGCCCCCCCAGAGAGGCAGGCTGTCCAGATCGGCAAAGCCCTGGCTGACTAGCTTCTCACCCACATGGAGCAGGAGCTCTCCCTGGATAAGTATGGCCAGGGGGCTTCAAAAGCCCATTTCCTGGCACTGGCCCATGGGCCTCAACCCAGGATTTCTCTGGTTGTACGTCCTGGGCACCACTGTTCACAACCCAGGGGCACATACTGGGGATGCAGGGGAATGCAGCCTGGGGAACAAACTTGTCTCATTTTAATCAAATGTTGAAGCTGCTAAACTTTTAGTGTGTTTAATAAACAAAAACTGCAACTTTGCGCACTCTGGAACTTGGAACCTTCTCAATTAACACTGACAGAGTGGGGAAAGACCCAGGCTGCTACAGGGTGGTTATGACATTGAGGGGAGGGGGCATGGGCAGCCATAGGGACTACACTTAAATGCAAAAGCCTTGGGCAGCAAGGGGAAAGTTGTGCATGAGACTGCTGCCCCTCAGTTTAATTAACGTGCATAAAAAGAAAAACTGGAATGTTGCCTGCTCCAGAACTTGGGCCTGAGCCCAGGTGGCTGCTTATCCTCACAGTGGCTGCACCACTTTTCTGCAGTAGGGCCTGGGCCTAGAGTAGCCTTGTTCAGTGGGTTGGTGGGCTGTACCCTCCCCCATTCTGAGTGACCCTATGCCCTTCTGGAACAGGGCTGGAACCTCTTTGGGGCCCTGCACTGGTGATGACCACTGGCTGGGGGTCAAGAGTTGGCCCTGGAAGGTGAGTGGAGTCAATGCTGGCCTTGCAAGTGGGTCTTGGGCAACCTAGTCCCCCTCTCTCAATGCTGCAGGCCCTGCCAGATGCCTTCCTGGCTCCTTGGAACATGGGTCAGTAGCTCCCAAGCACCATAACTCCTGTTTCAGAGCTCTCCACCCTCCAGCATCTCCCAATCAATGCATGGTGCGACGCATTCTTCATGGCCTCCATCCAGGGCTTCCTCCTTCCCAGGACTCTTGAGCACTTCACGGAGGGGGAGGGGGTGAGCGGGTTGCTGTAAAGTCCCTCGGGTTGCTGGCAGAATGCAACCTAACGTGAGTTGCAATGGGATGTGGTACAGATGTTCATTACAGTGCTCTAACCTACAGCACTGAAGTCTGACACTACATCCATCCAGGGTTATCTTAGAGTGGGATCCACCATTTTTATAGTACTTTATGTGCCGTAACCATCTGTTTGGTTATGGCTGTAGAGAAGTGGTTTTCAACCTTTATTGTACCAGGACCCATTTGGAAATGTCATTGGCTAGTCACAACCCAGTGCCCTTCACACCTGACCTGCTGCCCCCCACCCCCAGACCTCATCGCCCCAGTATGTGGGGCATGGGGTGCTGAGCCCCAAGCAGCCCCTTGCAGGCTGGAATTCTGCTAGCCTGCAAAGGGAAAGCCACAACTTCCCACATTTCTCTCCTTTAAATGGAGAATTCATTTTTTTAAAAATTTGATCAATTTTTTAAGTTTGTTTCAACCCTTTCATATATTCTTGCAACCCACTTTTGGATCATGACCCATGGGCTGAGAAATGCTGCTGTAGAGCATTTTCTGTGCCTCTTGTGCCTACCAGGCAATAAGTGTTACTTCTGTACATGGCCTCCATTACTAAATTAGGCCCATTACAGAAACTAAGGCACACCAGTACCTACTTTCTGGCTCCCAATGGAATTTTGATTCAGGGTAGCTATTCAGGGTAGGCCAGTTCTTTACATGCATCAGACTGCAATGGCAGGTGCCTAGTTGGACATTCAGACTAAACAAGGAAGTGTCATGAGTTTTTGTGCCTCTGGAGTTAGGCTGATGAGAAGGGAGAGTTTAGGGATTTCAAGTTTGGATTTAAGAGCCTAAAAGTATGCTTATGTTTGGCTCCTAAATTCTATTTTTGGAATTAGACTGTAAACTAATATCCACTTCCATATGAGTATACTGTATAGCCCCAGCCCTGAATATAGACTGGTGTAAAACAGGAATAACTTCACTGCAGTTTATGTTAATATCAAGCTATTGTAAAATCAAATATCAAAATGCCATTTACTCTTTCTGTGACTGTTGAGTTGATAGGTCTCTATTGCAGATATAAAACTTTACAAAATAGCATTTTTTAAACAAACATTTCTAAAATATCTTAGACCTAATACCTGCCATGAATTTATCTACTGAAATGAGAGCCTCTGAGTAGGTTTTTGAGTAAAACAAAGCATCCTAACTCATCTAATACCAAACTAGTATAGAAGTTCAAAAATGTACCACCTTACACACACACACACACACACACACACCACAAATCCCTGCCCACCAAAAAAACAAAAACTGTTATTAATTTCCTTGCTGCTTTTAAGAACTAAATTTAGAAACAACATCTGCCTAATATTGTGAGGGATATCAGAATGCCTTCTCCAAAAGGGCTAACACAATCTCTACTGTTTTAAAGGAGGGTCTAATATGAACTGCTTACTTTACCTGTTACAATATACGTACGTACTCCTTCTCCAACACAGCATGACATAATACTAGTAACAGCACTGACTAATATTTTCAGTGGAGGCCCCTTGAACGCTTTCTGACTGGCTGTGGTGAGACATGGTTTGAGAGAGAAACGTAAAAATATAACAAGAAAGTCATTACATTAGGGCCCACTTAAGTGAATAAATAATAGAGGAATAAAATCTTTTAATTAATTATTTATATGCCATACCTAACTATACGACTAACTGTAATATTTGTGATTGGTAACTGAGTAAAACACTTAAGAGCTTTTTAAAATCAGAAACACCTCCTCATTACTTGTTGAAGTTACCTTCATTATGCTAGTAGAATCTCTTTTGATCAGCCATGGTTTTAATTCTCCACTTATCAAGTACTGATTACCTTTCAGTTTTGCAAAGACATCTACTGAAGGCAGGTAACACCTTTTAATGTGAAATGTAAAGTAAAAATCAAAATAGAACTGTTCTCCTTTTATTCAGGTCATGAAGGGTGTTCAGATTTAACTAACTATCCAAGTTCTTGGCACAACAGCCCTGAAATATATAATGAAAAAGTTTCTCTCTTTAAAATAGCCAGGTTTCTAAAACAAAGGGCTAAAAGCCATCGCAGGATTTCACAAAACTTGATCAGAGTTGATAGTCCCTTTTTAAATCATTGTGATAATACTTTAAGAAGTTTTGCTAGGCCTGATTAATTTTGCTTGTCCAATCTTTAAAACTTTTTTGTATTCAAACATGAAAAAGGAAGCTTCCCACTGATTTTAAATAGAAGTTTTGCCTAAGCAAGGACACTTTGCTATTTAAAAAAAGAGGACACTTAATTCAAACTGTAGTTAAATGTGATGTAATGCCTGCACCTCCTTGCAACAAAGCTGACTGCAAAACTCTCATTGACTTAAAATTTAGCCCACAGGCAAATACATAAAAAAAAAATTGTCATGAAACATGATAGCCACAAATGGAAGATAGCTGACAGAAAACCACTAAAGGAAGGAACTGAAACCACATAATGCACGTGTCCTATTTTTCTCCACCCATGTGCACATACAGAGAATTTAGCATTACTATGGCTACCAGGCAACAACATCCACTTATTTTTTTCCACCTGAACCAGCCCTTCTGTACCAACACCTTACTGAGCTACCAACTCCCAGCACTAGTAGATGGTTGTTTTTTTAGGACAGGTTCAATTGCCAATAGGAGTGATGGAAGGCTTGCATTCCTGTGGGTTCAGAGTTCATGTCTTGTTGTATGGCATACAGTGCTATAGCATATGGAGAGACAAATTCACTTTTCAAGCAAGTTGCTGTGATTGCTCCTCATATTTCTATTCCTGCCCATCACTTGAAACTAGAGTTCAACTTTTCTAAAATTTACATTTGGCAATATTTTTTCAACGGAAATCTGATCACTTTCATTGGGGAAAAAAACACATTCTGCATCAAAAAGAACAAAGCTGGCTTCCTCACTGTAGCCACAGAAGCCACCTTCACAATAACACTGGTATGAGCCAAGCAACAAGGAAAGCTAGAAATTGGGGAGACATATTCCATAGCCACTAAGAACTGGTGCCTGGATCCAGTGCCTTACTCACTGAACAGGTTTATCCTTCATAATGAAATTCAGTAGTTGCTCCACACCATGCAGGAAAAGATGCTTGTTCCGCTATTTCTCTGTCTTTCTCTCATGCCAGGCACTGGGCTGTGGATTGCCCTGTAGTGCCAGTTTGGCTTATATAGTGGAGTTCACTGAAGGTGTTGTTTGTAGAAAGAATATTTCCATGCACCAAGCCAGAATCCAGCAATGCTTTTTCAAAATAATACTGTCTACTAAAATCCACCAGCTAAAAGACATTGCGTACAGTATCAGAAATGTAAATAGAATAAAATATTGGCCTGTTACTTTACATTTATTTGAATACATGGCCATTGTATAAATCTAAAACACACATGGATTTTAGGAAATGAAACAGACGTATGAAAAAATTAACTGAGTCAAAACAACATGTACAAAGAATGTATAGAACTTTATAGGTTTATTGTTTTCTGAGTTATAGGAACAATGCATGGAAGAGGAGCCTGTATCCTCATGAGAGTGAGGTAAGGCCCCATCCTTACTCATAGATGAATTCTTCATTAGAAAAGTAGTCTCTTTAATAAAGCCAGAAAGAGCAAATTCTCCAAGATCAAGCCCTTAGTTTGTACATTAAAAAAGTATTTTAGCCTCCACTATATTCTGTCTTGTGTACCTAACAATTTCCCAATAGTATCACAAATGCTTCATGAAAAATAAATATTTAGACAAGATAATGTATATTAATGTAGAACCTATTTAACATTGATTCTTTCCTTCCATTACAGCTCATCTAGAGCCATGGGCTGATTAGATCAGCCTGCATCCACGTCAACAAGCTTCCAATCATCTATTTTTTCCTTAGGGCACTGACTTCTAAAATTGTAACATTTGGGAATTATTAAATTTAAATAAAATACTTTCCATTTTCCATAACATTCCACCCTTCATTTCAGAAGATAAAAGAATTCTGAATCATAAACACAAATATCAGAAAAGAAACAGCAAGATGATCAGAGAGGTTTTCTACAGCTTGCTCTGAGAATTTTTGAAGCAACAGCCTGAACATCCATGAAAACAATAAAGCAAGGAGGATAGATATATGAACTGGTGACTTTAAAATATGTCATTTGTATCTGCATCAATATGTAGCTTGTGGTCACTACAGAGATTGTCACAGTAATCCTGTCAATAAAAAGCCGGTAGCACATGCAATAAAACAACACAGACCCTGATATGTCGAAGATGTTTAGTTTACAGAATTTCTCCACCAACAAAATCATCATTTGAGCATTCTCCTGGTGTAAGGTGTTATAGAGGGGCTATGGAGCTGTCATAGTCTTGTATACTATCATTTGTCCTGACTGCTAAGTTTAGGTATGTTGTCAGACATTTTTAGTCCCAGTGGTTCAGAGCTGCTATGAGCTGTTAGTAACTACTGCAATGAAGAGCACTTCTTCTGAACTGAATATTAGACTCCTACTCAGAAGTAAACTCTGACTTTTGCTGGAAGTTGCAGATGTGCCTAGTTTCTAAGTAGGACACTTACCATATTTCTACTCCTGTCAACTAAACTTTAAAATGGCATGTGCTGGAACTTCAGCTGGTATAAGCTGGCACACTTCCACAGAAACCATTACACCTTTTGCTGCAGGGAGCAAGAAGGGCTGGACTGTTTGTGCCATTCTCATATTCATTTAAGCAGCTGCCTCTGTACTCTTTTGGACCTCAAACTCTCTTTTATAAAAAGATATCTCTGTTTTGTGAATGTATGTTGAAATCTGGTCATACATGGAGCATGCATCTCAAGCAATTGCTTTGGATAGTGGACACCAAGCATTATTGATGTATCCTAAAGAATGCCAGTTTTGTTGAATTTTAGGAAACCATTTATGGCTCCTATAACTAGGGACCTACTCAAATACTGATTTCATGGAAATGGCAAAATCAGGTGATCTCTGAGAAATCTGAGGGGAAAAAATTACTAAAAATAAAATGCTGGCTCCCCAGTGGGAGCCAGCAGTCTTCCCAGCCATGTAGCCTGGCATAAAGGGGGTAGCTGGCACAAAACCAAGCAGGCAAAATGGCTGCCACCCCCATCTTTTGCCACTCATTGGCTGACAGGGATGCCTGTCATGTGGCTCTACCCCTCTCCACCAATCAGTGGCGAGGGGTAGGGAGGCATGGTGGACTGCCCTTTCCACCAATCTGTGGCAGGGGGCGGGGTTGCAAAAATGACAGCCAACCTCACAATCTGCCCATGAAATAGGCCAACCATCTTCTCAAGTTGAGTAGACCCCAACCAATAACAGGGCTTCCCTTCTCAATGCCATGCAGATGAGATAAGTAATAATTCTACATTTGCTAAAAATTGCCATGACAAGAACAACCATTTTGCCATATGACCCTCAATAATGGGATATGTGCACCAGCAACAGTCTAAAACCTAAAGACTAAGTATGGACAGTCCAAAACCTGAGGCTGAATTGATTCAATCTTTGCAGGTTGAACAAATAAGCAAGTGAACAGACATTCACTTTTGATTCTGGAAATGCAGCCACATGCCTGCAGGGGCCCAGGCCACAAGGTGGGGGGTGCTAGAGCATGCCTCTAGGCTCAGCTGGAACAGACAGCTTGGGTCAAGGCTAGTTTGCCTGCCCTGTGAGGGTAGAATGGGGCTTGTGGGAATGCTGGGGGACTGTGGGTTAACTTGTATCCGAAGGGGGTCTGGAACAGAAGTTCAATAAACCAATTTAACTTAGATCAGTTAAGTCTGATACTACATCTATCCAGGTTTATCTTAAACCAGTTTCAGCCACTTTGAAAATGGTTTACATGCAATGAACTCCTGTTGTGTTACATATATGAACCACTTATACTGGTTTATGTGTAATTTCTGTCCCTTGCCAATGTGAGAAAGAAAAATTATAATTCTGAGCCTTTTCCTCCACAGCTTGGCCTGTTGTTTACTCACTTAGCCTGTGAAAAAATGAGTGAAAACTGAATATAAAATGTTATCAAACAAAGTAGTAATTCACACCAACTTTGCACAGGCATTTGAGGTATAATATGGCAGAAAATTAGTACTCCCTGATTCAGCTCCATCTTTAGAATATGCCCTCTGCCTTTACCTGGATGGATTGTCCTCAAACATATGCAAATTTTGTAGAAAATGTAAAAACTTAGTTTTATTTGAAAATGTTCCAAAATCCTAATTAAATTTATCCCCCAAAACTCTTTTTAACTTCATTTTTTTTCTATGTAGAAAATGGAAATATTCACCAGACAAATATTTTTAAAAGGAAAGCCACTTGCCTTTAAAAAAAAAGAAAAGAAAAAGGAAAAAAATTAAAAAACAAAGAAAGAAAAACATTTTGATCAGCTCACCTATTGTCTGTATCCAAAATACGGATATTCTTATTGCTTTTATTCTTCTCTAGATAAACTCACCTTTTTTATTACTTTTCTCTCAGAAGCAAATCCTTTTATTACACCTTCTGCATTAATTACCTTTACATTTGTATTATGGATACCTCTCTATTAAAACAACAGGTTTCTGCCTGCTAGGAGACCTACCTATATCAATTAGTTGATGTGATAATATTCTGCATGATTTTTCCTCTGAACTCTCCTCTGTGATTCTGAGTCTTTTCCTCATTCTCTTGTATCTTTTACTACTGCTTCTATGCACGCTAAAATTATAAAGCTGCAATAAAATGTGAAGCCTACCTGTGTTTACAACCTTTAGACATTCTCAATGTGGATTCCTTACACTAATTAGTATTTTAGGGAAGGGCTATTCAACTGGCAAGCCATGGTCTGTGAAAAGTAAACCTGTGGCCCACTGCTGGGGTCCACATACCACTGACACAACCCACGCAATGGAGATCAAGGGGCTGTATGTCGCCAGCACAGCCAGAAGGCATCCCGGGGGGGCTACCCCCACAGCATGAGGGCTCTGCTGCATACAGCCCCTGGCCTCACTGAAGTTGAATAGCCCTGTCTTAGAGCAATGGCATACCATTTTTAGCATGCTGCAAGTTTTTTCAATCAAGCCATATAACAACATGTGAGAGCTTCATGTTGATTATTTTATAAAGCCTGAATCAATCATCAGTAACTAATGGTTGGATGATAAATGCTCTTATAGAAATGTTTCAGGGGTACAGGTTGTAGTTGTGTTAACCTAAGGACATAAGCACACATTCATTTATTCAGCTTTAAATGTTTTTTCTACATACCTCTAGGTAGCAGGAAGCTCATGAACACTGCTGAGGTGCATGGAGTATCTCAGAGAAGTGCAGGGGGCTCCCCAACATGCTCAGCAGCAGACCTGGAAGTGGACCAGAAGAATTTCCTGTCCACTTCTGGGTCCACCAGGAGTGCCCCCCAGCTCAGCGACTGGTGCCTTCTGGATCTGGGGGGACACCTGTGGTACCCCTGTGGCCGATCACTGAGACAGGAGGGGCACAGGGGGCCCCCCAGCACACTCCCCAGCTGACCTGAAAGTGGACTGGAACTACTTCCGGTCCACTTCTGGGTTCACCGCTGAGCACGTGGAGGGCCCCCCCTGCACTCCTGTGGGATGCTCCATGTGCTCCAGCATCGCAGCATTCACAAACCATGCTGGTACCTCAAGATACATAGAAAAAATTTTTATAGCTGTGTCTATGGCCAAATCACTGATTCTCTAAATCAGCATCAAATCTTCAGATTTGGATTTGGCTGAATCGAATCAGGGACAGTGATCCGAATCAACAAATCGAATAACTGTCCCTGATTCAGGCCAAATCCAAATCAAATAGGGTCCACTTCACACACCCCTACTGATAGGCCTAAGGGAAAAATGTTCTGAATATCAATGGGGCCAAAATGTTGGACTGAAGCACCTGAGGACTTTGATGAATCCAGATCTCAGTGACACTGTATTTAGAGGTATTGGCCATACAACTGGAATCACGCATGTTAATCCTACAGCCCACGCAGAGACCCACTGAAGTTAGAGTCTCCACATCTGTGCTGAGGTTAACAGTAATTGATCTGATCACTAGATCAGGGCTAAATTTAAATCCATAGCTATGGATACATGAGCAAAAGTAAAGTTTACATTGAGGCCTCTAGAAATTCTACTATTAATTTTACTGTGAGCTACTGAAAAAAAAGAAACAAAACTGAATGAAACAGCACACTTTAAAAATAAAAGTGTTGCAATTAAATTCAGTGATGAGAAACGTACAGGAATTGGTATATGTTTCCTTACATTTTTCTTGGCATTACATGTAAGCAAGCTGTATCATGTTTGAGGCATGATTAAAAAGGACTCTTAAATATTAGTCACCACAATGCCATTTTTGTTATCTTTTAATGACTTTCAGATTTATTTTTTTCAGTCAAACAGACATTTTTGCTAACTGCTAGTTCCACAGACTCAAACTGGTCATTTTAGAGAATGTGACTCTGAAATCACCAATAACAAAGGATTTGCAATATATTAATAATCTAACATTTATATGCTCATCTTAGATAAACTGACAGACTTATGTATCCCAATTTGCTAAGTGATTTACAAATGTCAATTTGTACATGCAAAAAAAATGAGCAATGCAAAAAAAATGGATGTGTGCAAGTGCCAATTTGCTACATGTAAAAACTGCCTTTGATGAACATAGACTACTATATTTGTCAGATCCTTTTTAGGATACCAAAAAGTCAGATCTGCCTATGTATTTTAGCAAAAACCTCAACAATACAGCACAGTGGTTTTGCTTACTTATTATCAGTGTATAGCTCAATTGGACCACAGTAGAAAGCATGCTGAGGGTGGAGTTCTCAGGCACTTACTTTATCCCCTGCACTGCAATAAAGCTGCTGCTAGCTGATGTACCTAGGTGGAGCTTTCTTCCCTGGCCCTCTTGTATAGTTTTATATCTTAAGGTCTGTATAAGAGAGCAGTCTCTGCTCTCCTCGCAGCACAGGGCCTCTATTCCTGATTGCTACACAGTAGGGGTGTGTGAAGTGGGCCGTATTCAATTCAGATTCAGCCCAAATCGAGGACAGTGATTCGATTCATTGATTCGGATCACTGTCCCAATTTGATTCAGCTGAATCCAAATCTGAAGCTAATAAACAACAAAGTCTAATTTGGCCTGTAGTTAAGTGATTCCAGATAATTTGCAATAATTATGAGTGGCACTGTCATTTAAAATGCATCCGTCATTTTTGTAGCGGGCACATTCTCTAAAATTTTCTGAAGAGGCAAGAGGAATTGAAATATTTGAATAGGAAGCTTGCATGTGATTAACAGTTTGACTTTCATTTCAGTGACAGAAGTACCAACATAGAACAAGATTTCCAAAAGACCATGGGATCAGATTTTTAAGTGTTCAATTCCACATCTGGAGTCAGATTGTCAGAAAAGTTCAGCTTCCCTATAGCCAGAATGAACCCAGAGACAGGCTTCCAAATGTTAGTGCAAGGAATATTATAGGCCAGATTCTGATTTCAGTTACAACAGGGTAGCTCTGGATAACTATATCAAAGTCAATAGAATCTAACTGAGGCTAGGATCTGGCTTTATATGTACATATATATTGTCTAAAATGTGACAGGACTTTAGGCAACCTCAATCTGTCTTTTTAGTTTCAAGTTAGGAAAGTTAGATGTTGCTGACAGCTAGCTGAAAAAATGTGTTGTCATCTGAATTGCCTACCACATAGCAGTCAAGGCATTTCTTCAGTCCTACTGCAAATATTCCTCTAGAAAGAGGAGAAAGGATCTTGCTTAGTGGAGCAATTGTTAAATGTCTTATTTATAATAAAGAATGTACCATTAAATTGCACAGTATGAGGTCATAATAAACTTAAGCACATCTACATAATCACTAATAGTCGCTAAGCTGCTGCATTAGGAGAGAGCCATGTCACATCTCCCCCCGTAGTTAGAATTCAAGGTACAACCTCCAAAAATCAGTCAGCATTTGGGATGGCAGCAAATATCAGGCACTCACAGTAGTGAGTGAATCATGCGGAGTTACCACTCTGGGAAAAGTGCCTGTACATATTTCTATTACTAAAAATATATGTCTTTCACCAATGTATGTAAACTGTTTCTGGGAGGGAGAAAACATGCTTGAGTAAAATGAGTCAGTTCTGCATTCACTGCTCAGTTTTGTTATTAGTTACTTGACTACAGAAAATATTTTAACACATCTGGCTTATCACTTGCGGTCTCATTCAGAAGGGTGTGAAATGGTTTGATAATCCCAAACTATCTGCATTGGGTTTCCTTATTATTAGGAGGCACTCTTCCCTACACACCCAATGCTATGACTCACAGCAGTCATCTTTTACTGTTTCATATACTAGCTAAGGCAGTATTTGAGGACTGCATATAGTTCTGCCCTTCCTATCAGCCCACGCTCTTCTATCATTTAAGGGCTCACAAAGCACATGCACACATGTATGCGACACAGCACTAAGCTCTTTTAAAAGCACATGGCACTGTGTTGTATGCATTTGTATAAATGGTGAAATGCACACCAGTGCTGAGAAAATGGCAGTGGTATGCTTTTGAACTAATACAAATCAAAAGTGTTTTAATTTCAAAGGACACCACCACCATTTTCTTAGCACCGACACATATTTCGCCATTTATACAAATGCGTGCGATGTAGCACCAGGCGCATCACTTCACATGCTCCTCAGATTCAATTAATTGAGTCTGCTCCAATGCATCAGAGCAGACAAAGGTATGTGTATAAAAGCCCACAGTTCATGAGTTCTGTGATTCTAATGTAACATAGTTAGCAGTAAAATATGTTTCACAGGCCTTAGTCTCCCCTCAGAAGCTTCTACTGCATACAGCACTGGTTACACAGTCACCAGTAGAACAGTATGACTTGCATGAAGAGTGATACATGAACATTTTTTATAAATAAAACCAGTAAGTTTAACTTTATGTTATTTGAGGGGTCATAACATTTGTCTTTTTTTTTTTTTTTTGCCTTTCTGAACATTACTCAGAACTCTACTCTCATGAAAATATGGTCTGTGACTTCACTCTCAACATGCTTGAAGGCCTCTCAACCCTGACAGAGCTTAACCATAAACATACCATAGACAAAGCAGAAAAAGCCATTGATCAGCTTGCTCATGTTAAAGCCCCAGGTACGAATTGTATGCTGGCTGAAGTTATTAAGTGCAGGAAATCCTTCCTCTTCTTCCATCTACACAAACTAATTTGTATGTGTTGGGGAGACAGTGAAGTTCTTCAAGACATGAAGGATGCAAGCATAGTCACTCTACAAAAACAAAGGTGGTATCAGTGACTGCAATCTGTTTGCCAAAGTCATCCTGCTAAGATCGCAAACCCTTGCAGACTGTGTCTACCCTGAGTCTCAATGTTGTTTCAGATCAGGTAGAACTGATAGAGCCTCGAGACAGCTATGAGAAAAGTGCCATGAACAAAGGGCATCTCTGTACATACCACTTGTCGATCTTACCAAAGCATTTCATCTTGTCAGCAGAGATGGTTTGTTCCAAATCCTGAAGGAGATTGGCTGCCCTCCTAAGCTCCTGAGCATCATCAAGTCCTCCCATATCAGTACGCATGGAACGGTGCAGTTCAGTGGGTCAAGTTTGAAGAATTTGAAACCAAGAATGGTGTCAAACAGGGCTGTGTCCTAGCTCCAACACTTTTGGGTTTTTTTGCTGTCCTACTCAAATATGCATTCAGTGGCTGTTCAGAAGGAGTATACATTTGGAATAGATCTGATGGGAAATTCTTTAACCTTGCTCATCTCAAAGCAAAAACAAAAACCTGAGAAGTTCTTGTCCACAAAATGTTCTTTGCCAGTAATGCCGTAATTATTAGTCACTCAGAAGCAGGATTGCAGAGTCTCATGGACTGCCTTTTTCATGCTTATGATTCAGTCTGACCATTAGCTTAAAGAAGACAGTAGTCATGGGTCAACAAGTTGACCGCTTTCCCAAATTTAGAATAAATGATGAAAACCTATAAGTGATTGAAATATTCATTTGCTTGGGCTGCACCATCTCACAAAATCTTGGCTTTGAAGCTGAAATTAATGCTCACATTGGAAGCAACACCATGGCTAAACTTCAAAAGAGAGTTTGGAAAAACAGAGCACTCACTCTGTTGACAAAAATGTCCATTTACAGCACTTGTGTACTTGGCTCTCTATTGTGCAGCAGTGAAACATGGACTCCTCATGCTAAGGAAGAGAGAAAACCAAACAGTTTCCATTTTTGATGTCTCCACTATATCTTGGGCATAACATGGAGTGAAAAATCTCCATCACTATTCTGAAACATGCCAAAATACCCAGTATGTTTGTGCTCCTGAGACAGAGATGCCTTAATTGGTTAGGACAAATGAACCATGTAAGCAACGGCCATATCCCCAAGGACGTACTTTATTGTGAACTGGCCACTGGCAAATGTCAACTTGGATGGCCCAAATTCCATTTTGTTGATATCTGCAAGAAAAGCCTTCACAGTTGTGCACCAATGGCCAGTCAATCTCTTCAGATCGCTGTGAGTAGGAAGCTGATGTGAAGCAGGACCTACATTGCTTTGAAATGGAGAGGGTCAATAATAAGCTAGAGAAGAGGTGTCAGAGGCAGGCAAGACAAAACAGTATTCAGCATGCCAGTGCAAGCTCAACCAAGTTTGTATGTATGTAACACATCAGTGCCCCAGGGGTGGCTGTGCTGGCTCCGCAACCATGCCCTTCTCTGCCCCTACGGCATCTTCCTGCCTCACCTGCCACACCTTGGTGTTATTTATAATACATAGGGAGGCTGCCCACAGGACTTTGCTAGGCCTCAGTCCCACTGGACCCTGCCAGTTTCTGCCTGAGCCCAGGACCTTGGGCTTCACTCTTATCTGCTGTACCCAGCAGGGCACCCAAAGCCTTAAGGGCAAATAGCATGGCTGCAAATCCTCCCCTTTACCATGCCCCATGCCTCTCGGGTGTTACTGCAGTGTTATTTCCTGTGTGGGGCTTTGGCCTCTTCAGCCTCTGCCCCTTTAATCTCACTAGGCCTTCTAGCCTGGTACCACCAAATTGGACCTAGCTTTGAGGTTCTAGCTCTTGCTTGTCCCTTTCATCACTGGGCACCTGGGCCCTGTCTGCCGGGCTCATGGTCCTTGTCTGGCTGCACCCCTCTGGTGCCAAGTCCCTGGCTCATGTCTCTGTGCCTTCTCAAGTGCAAGGCCCCTGGCCCCTGTGTGGCTGTGCCTTCTCTCTCTGCCCATTCTGCGCTCAATAACCATTCTGCACTCTCTCTGCGCTCAATAACTGTTTGAGTCTTGAACTTGCTCCTGACAGGAATCAAGGCAGTCAAGTACCCCCTGGGCATTAATGAGGTCCCTGTACCTCTCCTTCCCAAACCACTGATTCAAACAACATAACATAAGCCCCTGAGCTATACCATAATAATAGCAAAGTAGCAGCCCTCTGTCCCTTTAAGAGGGCAAACCTTTACCCCTAGCATAGCATGC
Source organism: Crocodylus siamensis (assembly GCF_052110815.1). NCBI lineage: Eukaryota > Metazoa > Chordata > Crocodylia > Crocodylidae > Crocodylus > Crocodylus siamensis. The sequence goes on along the minus strand of NC_143396.1, from coordinate 93,008,609 downwards.
CTCCTAGCCAACATACCGCGCAAGTTCCCTGAACCTCTCTGTTTCTGTAGCCAGCAGACAGTCAGCCCAGTGTCCCTCGGTGGTCCCCCTGGGCAAGGGATCCTTCCCTTGTGGCAGCCAGGGAGAGACTCTCCCGGAGCCATCCTCAGCCTTAGGTTTATAAGCTCCCAGGGCCCTGCCTACATCTGGTCAGCTGACCATCTGCAGGTGCCTTTATCTTAAAGTAACAGGGAGCCCCAGGCTCTGTTACAATGTCCAACTTGCCAGAGGGTCTGCCTGTCATGGATCGGACTCTTCAGCCATTCAAGAAGCTGTGGTGGTACCTGGTAACCTACCAAAAGTGCAGTCCCCGTGGTCTCCCAAGACTGATGGCTGACAATGATAAACATTTGTCTTTCACCGTTTAGGAAAAGGTTTGTAAATCTCAGATTTCATTAATTTTACTGTCATTTTGGATGTGCACTATTAGATATTTCTGTCCATCATTCTGTGTTTCTTTTTCCTGTTTTGCTGTGTAAACAAAAAAAAGTCATATTTTGGACAGATTTTGTTGAAAATAGTGGCAAAATATGTGTTATATTAGGAGGTGGCCTGAATGTAAGGGGTTGCAGAAAAAAGATGACCTTCAAATTGTGAGTGTGTGTGATAGGAAGGATAGTTGTATTAACTGCTGAGAAGCAAATCCACTGTTATTTGGAAGTGCTTGGTAGGAAGCATATTAGGTTTAAATGTATGATTTCATATCTGTGGGGTGATCTCAGAGATACGGGCTAAAATACAAGATCAGATGGAGAGAAACAATTCAGAAAAAAATATTCTTATTATTTAACATGCTATTATGCAATATTCTCTCAACCTAGGTACTTACAGGGAAACCATCACCATGGAATCTGAATTTCCAGAACTATGTACAAATAGATATTCTCTCACACCATCTACTTCTCAGCACACAGAAGTACATTTCTTTAAATTACAAGTGCCAGATTTCTCTGTCATGTTTTTGAATATGAACGAATACTTATGCAAAAAACTAAGTAAAAAATAAATAAGCTTTTTATTTTGTTCCAGTTGTGACTGGATCAGTGCTCATCCTTACCTCCAAGTTCCACAATTTAGATCTAGTACTGTAAAAATTCTGTCTACTGCAGTCCTAAACCTCTCACTGTCGTTAATAAAGTCATTTTTCTAATTCAGTACTAGCTGTTGTGGCAGGTCATAGGGCTGGAGGAAAATGGTGATTTTTCAGCTAATTACAGCCTGTACGATTCATTTAATTGACTTCAATGTGATTTGTAGCTGTTCCTTAGAACTTACTGTATATCTTGATTGATACATGTGTTTATTTCTCTTACCTAGTAAAGCTTTTTCTATTGAATATAGTTTTTGCTATTGAGATTAAGTAATTCTGAATAAATTGTATCAGTCTATTGTAAGGAAGTACAGACATATACGGTTCTGTTAAAAAATTCTAGTTATTTCTGAATATTAAACATATTCATAATACTTTTTGCCTTCTTAGTTGAAGCCTGTAGACTTCTACTTAAAATGACTATGTTCTCTGCTTGCCTAACAGCTCTCATTTGAGATTTTATTCAGCAGAGGCTCACCATGGTTAACAAGTCACTACAAAATGTGCTATCTGTCATTGAGACTACTGTCAAATTGCATGACACTTTTTCACTTTGTCCAATCTGTTTGAAAAAAGTTTGATCTCTCCATGGCAGCAATATCAGGCTAATTCAAAGAAACTCATGCAGATTAACTCTCAGGTTGAAAGCAATCTGATGAGCCACTGTTTGATGATCAAAGCTACTTTCTTTAAAAATACATTCTGCATGGGGTGAGTTCATTGAGTGTCACTGTATCACCTATTATAGTCCATTGGCATGAATATGTGACAGACGTGGAGTCTCCTGCAGAATGCATAATGACTACTGCAGCTCAACACCAGTGGATATGATTCCGATAGCTGTCCAAAGCTGATGTAGAAGAAGTAATTCTAGAGGAAATCATATAACTTCTGATCCATGAGAAAAGTGTAAAGGCACCATGTACAAGATTTTCCATTATCAGCACCTTCATGCTACTTCATCAGATGTTGATATTTTGATTCACATAATATAAACCCCACCTACTGGCAGTTTCAAAATGTGTGAAAACAATTGGTATCCCACCACATTTCAATCAGTTTCCATAATAGCAATTGAAAGTGATTAATTTTTGCATACCACAATAAAACATGATCCTGATAGATGCTGGGTACCTCCAAATCCCATTGACTCAACACACGTGAGTTGTCAGCACCCTTTACAGTCAGGCATTAAATAGAGAGATTTGGAAGGGAAAAAAAAGAAATGGGTAATTGTGGCTATGATGGAATGTCTTCAGACAATCACTTTAAAAAATCACTAAGATAACCAAGTCAATTATATGTTGAAAATAATATTGGGTTGCCACTAAGGATGGAATGCAATAGAACTATCCACATTTGAAATTAAGCATGTGCTTGATGTCTTTCACTGGATAGAGGCTACAAGTTTCTCTGTATTGCCACTGTGATAGCCAGTACAGTACAGACCACTATTTAATGTAATCTGGGCAAGCATAAAGTAATAACTTCTTCATGAGTTAACTAATTAGTTTTATTTATTATTGGTTGACATTGTAGTTATGTAACCCAAACATACCTGACCAATGGACTTAGACATGAACAGCACAACAGAACATGTGAGTTTCAATTTCATTGAGGCAGAGTGGGTTTGAGGGATTGGCACAAACATGGCACATCTCTAATCCCAGTTCTGTTACTGACTTGTTATTCTACTGACACTTACTCTCTCTCTTCTGTTTGGAATCTATAAGATAGATAGATCATTACTACTTATTTACTTATCTATTCACAAGAATAGGGTAAGCATTAGTTAATGAATGCTCTGTTAATGCTTTGAATACTAAAGACATACTAGTGATGCTTATTATTATGCTGTGCTGGAAATTAAAACAGTCCATAAACCAGGCTTTTACATGACTTGAGCCCAATGTGTGGTATACAAATTTAGTTTTGCCCAATAGATGAAACAACAAACCTTTCAAATCACCCTTTTATCATAAGAGAGTTTTGAATTCCCATCTCTTCCACATTACCAAATGGCAACAGACCTAATCTTATTTGCTGAATTATTATCTACCGGAGCTATGTAATCAACATATTTGCCCAAGATACCAACAAAATAATTGCTCATAAGACCACACCTCACACATTTTGTGAGATAAGTTAACCACTGTCTTAAGCTCTGAAATCCCTAAACTACTGAACTGAAATTTAGCTAACTGTTTATGTGCCAGTCACTTAAGTTTTCACATATTTTCAGAGAACTAAATCTAAATAAAATGCATCATTTTTTAACTGTTTCTAAACACTTGAGCAAAGCTACCACTAATAATTACACAATGGGCATATCTATACAAGATGCTTTACTGAACAGTATAGCAAATTACTGTGCAGTAAGTGTCATCATCTACACGTGCAGATCCTTTCTGTATAGTAATTTGCCCAGCCCTGCGGTTAATTTGCTACCTGCAATTGCAAGAAGTGACATAGCCACAAAGCACTGTGCCAACATGCTGCTCTGGGCCAGCAAGACAGGTGGCCAGGGAGCAGAGCACAGGGCTGGCTTTTAAAGATGGCCCCCAGCTGTAGGCAGTTGTGGCTGGAGCCTCTGGCTTCCCCTGACTGCTGCAGGGGGCTGATGCAGGGCTAGAGGGGGTGGGAGCAGACTACTGCCAGGAGCAGGAAATCTGCTCCCAAATGTCTGGACACGTAGATGCCTGCCTAGGGTGGGTTTACTCCACAGTAAACTACAGCAACATAAACCCATCCAGCAGCATTTTCACATGTAGACATGCTCAGTGTGATGCTTTGAATTACTCATGCTTTATATTTGTTTTAATTAATACTCTGTAAATCCCAACACTCTGAGCTCATTTTACATTTACTCTAAGAGGGAAAAAAGCTTATTCTGGTGAAAGTGGGGATGCTCAGGCCAATGGAATAATTTCTTCTTGGTTGCTTATTCTCATGGATTAGAGCTCAACCTCTGGCCCACTTTAGCCCAGACAGCCATGAATTCTGGACACGGGTCCAGAAATTTGGCAGTGGGGCAGCATCAGCAATGTTAATTGCCACTCCCCCTCTGCAAAATTTTTGGGCCTATGGAGAAACCAATTGGCCATATACTGTGGCCCTGTGTGCTAGGTTGCACCATCTTACAACCAGGGGGCACTCCACAGTCAGATCTAGGTATGCAGATTTGGGCCAGTATGTAGGCTTGGCTAGCATGTGGGGTTGGACCAGTGCAAAGGCCAATCTGGCATATGGGCCTGGGCCAGATGCATGGGGTCAGGCCAGTGGGTGGCTGGATCTGATATGCAGGGGAAGGCTGGCACACTGGATCATGCCTGGACACCAACCCCACAGGGTGATCCTGTATGGAATCTGGCTTGCGGGCTGATTCTGCACCAGCATCCAGCCCATGTGGCTGGAAGTTGGGTATCACTGCATTAGAGTACTTTAATTCCTGAATTATAGCAAGTATGTGATTAAATGCTGGATAAAAGCAACAGGTATATGTAATGCATGAGACTTATTTTCTTTAATAGCCCTGTATTTCCTCCCACCTCAAATTTCAAATCTTCATTACTTATATGTAAGGCACTTAATGGCTGTAGTCCTGAAGGATTCCCTCTACTCCACTCCCCTCCCCTGGAGCTAGATTTGTAAGAGGGAAAGACTAAGATCTGCTTGCTGCAAACCAGGTATTTGTGTACAAATTGGTACTCAAGTATCTAAAGGTACCTTTTCAGAAAAAGCTGGCCTCTGCTGTTTCTTATTAGCCACCAAAATAAAAAACTAACAGGCCTTCGTTGGCCTGAAATGCAATTAAAAATTTCTAAGGTGGACCTATAACAACTCCAGCTGTGGAATTCACAGGGTTTTTGGTGTTCTGCCTGTAGCAAAGACTTGCAGCTTCAGGAAAGATTAAAAAAAAAAAAAGCCTGTATCAAGCCAGTTACAAAATGTTGCAATAATTTCTTCCTGAGTTCAGATGCAATTAGCTATGAGTTTTTGCACAGAAGCATGATCCCACATTTGTATATAAAGTTTTATATGTATAAATAGCATTAGTTATCAAAAAATAACCTTACCTCCTCCCTTCAACCTCCTCTCCCCCCACAAAAATGGTAAAAGCGTAAAGTAATGGTTTTAACATATCACACTCAGTACTTGCCAAACAGCAGAATTAAGATGCTTTGGACAGCAGAATTGGACTATAAGGCAAATACTATTTGGCAGCACCAGATTTGATCATTATGGCACTTATTAGCCATCTTAAACACACCAGCTTTAAGAGATCTTTTCAGTGTTATATCATTGCAAACTGTTTCAGTGCTGTGATGCACCAAACTTCATATAATGCTCAGTCACATGCCAGATGTGTTATGAGCCGGTAAGTACTGGAAGCACTTGAGCTGTAAGGTCATAAAGGTGCTACCTCAATTGGGTCCCAATGAGCACTCAGACACTTGGCAAGAATGAAGCGGTTGGGGGCAGAAAATCCTTCAGGGCTGGCAGGCGGGGAAAGGTTGCTAATATTGTAAGCATTTACATTTCAGGTTAGAACATAAAAATTCCTGGCAGGTACTCCAGCAGATAATCAGGGCTCCACTGGCCTAGTGGCTGGAGTGCCCTTTTCAATCCAGTTTTCTATCAGATCAAGTAGACAATTTTTCAGAATTCCTATCCAGGATCAGCCCATCATGTGCCAGTACAGGGGGAGCTCTAGTAAATCTCCCCATCTCCTGAAACACTTTCTGCACAGCCCTGTTGCAGACCACTCAACCACAGTGGCAACTAGGTTACAACTCTATGTTTACATAATTTTCCAATAGAAAAAAAGGATTACATTTGCAATGGGTCTCACACCCCACAGCTCACTGTCCTCTTCCCTGTATCTTCCTGAAGCCCCGCTTCAAAATCCTTCTTCTGTCTCCCAGAGACATTTATCATAGTTACACAGCATTTCAGAGAATAGATGGCTTTCAGGGCTGGTAATGGAACTCAGTCTTTTATCTCATAGTTACTGATTAGCACTCTACCAAGGCTGAGGGTGAAAAAAAAAACTGAGCAATGTTTTGGAGTTCTGCATAATATGAATTAGTCACGTATTCCTTGAGAATACATGCCTATATCACAAAAAACACCAACATGCAGTTTTTCACCCTTGTTGGCAGCTTCCAGGGGGCCAAGGAATAAATAGGTATAAGATAGGTATAAAAGGTATAAGACACCTTCTCTCCCATAGGTATTGCCCTTTCAAATCACAACTGAGGCTCATTAGCAAAGCAAAGTAGGAGATGTTGTGCTTTTCCTTCTTTTGTTTGTGCTTTTCCTTCCTTTTTATTGTAAACTATAGAAAAGATCCACCATAATTAAGAGCAAAATACATTATCAAACAATGCCGGTAGGACTGAGGAAAACCATTAAACAATATCAAATTCAACTTCTGACCCCACCAGGAGACCAGGAGGGAATGAGGAAACTTTCACTTCTACTGCCTGTGCTAGCACAAGGCACAGGTGGAGGTTTTATTGGAGGGCGGGTGGGGGTTGAGAATGAAAAAAAAATTGATCTCCAAGGGTATGCATACAGCATTTTACACAATGGCTGAAATCTAAAACAGTTTGAGTTACTGTATGGGATGGAGGCATGATGCAGCATGAAAGGAATCTTCTTCTCATACTCAAATGCCCGAGGATCTACACTTCAGGAATTATCATTTCAGGGTTGTAGCATGCCTCACAGTCCTAAAACAAACCGACTGTGTAATAGGGGTGACCAGTAGATCCATACTGTTAAAGTCTGACCAGCCTTATTCTGGCTCATATCCTTAAATCCACAGTGCTAAAAATCCACTGTTGTAACTACTGTCTTGCAGTATGCAGGAAGCCACTGCAGAACTATGCTATGCATTTTGAAAGGATCCTAGTTCCTTACACTACCTAACCAAGCCTTGCCTCTCTCCACCTTACACAGGGAAACTGAATAGAATCCAATACACCCTACTGGATAGGAGAGAGGTATTTACCCTTCTCAGTACAGTTTTTTAAATGTTTTAGAAGTAAGGAATCTGGATTATGGTTGCATTCAGTAAATGATAATAGAACAGATAGCAATCTCCAAAGCTGTCTATCCATTTTACACAAGCCACGTGGGAAGTATTGTCTAGTGGATAAGGCACTGGGATTCTGTTCTTAGTTTAGGATGCTGTAATCTATGCTAGGGCTTCTTTTTTACCCTTTTGCGGGTTATTTTTGGAATCTGTGTCATGGAGAGGACTTAATCTTCAGTTAAGAGCTTCCCAAGGTCAGGCATAATATTTTAGCTCCATTCTGCTGTCTTTCCCTGTCTCCCATAGGCCAGCAGGGAAGTAATCAATGGCCTGTCCATGCTACTCGAACTTCTCTTCCCAGCAATGCAGCATGTGACCAGAAGCAGACCTTCTGAGCAGCTGTAGAAGAAAAGTGACAAGAGACTGTTCCCTCAGCAATCTCATACTTGAGCCACTCTTTGAGCTGCAAGAGAAGAGTTTGGGAAGATGACACCCATTAACCCTTACCTGTATCAGTGATGCTGAAACCATCATTTCCATTTCAACAACAAGCTAAGACTCAAGAACAGTTGTATTTTGCAATTAGATATACATTCTTCTTATCAACACAGATACTCTCCAAGGACAAATTGGTCTCCAGAGCCAGAAGAAACTCCAGGGCACAGGCTGGACATCACTTCACCATATATTTTAATAAGAGTAATTAGATTTATGTTTTCATATTTTATTCTTGCTTGATTGCTACAGCCATACTACCAGGACTGACAATACAAGAATAACATTTGTGCCCCAAACAATTCTTTTTATCAATCAAGCATCCCCCCCTATTTAAAAAGTGCAACCAGCTCCTTAATCCACAATTCTTGCCCCTTCCAGGAAACCTCTGGAGTCTTCAGGCATTTAAAGGGAAGTATTAAAACCTTGTGTATGTATATTTATGCAGCTTTATTCCTACTGAGTTGGTGATCTTGTCATCTGTATATAAAAGACTCATTTTCAAGGAGAATGAAAAATGGATCTCTTCTGTTATGAGGGACTCACCTCTGTATGCCTCATTGGTACCTTCAGCTATCATGACAGTGGCTACCTAGCAACCACATCTTTCAATTCTAGATAGCTTTATTTTACATATATATATATATATATATATATATATATGCGTGTGTGTGTATCAGTGTGGGGAGGGGAGAGAGGCCATAAAAATTTCATTTACCTGGCTGTGGTAAACCAAAGCAACTCTTTTTAGATAACTTAAAAGTAATATATGTTATCAAGAGTGTGAAGAAACACAGACCTTGTTTTTAGCTTTATAGGAGTTCTCAGCTACATTCTTACATTCACTATACAGACCTACTACACCTCAGATCACAGAACAACAACAATGATAAGAAAAAATCCCTCCCCACCAAAAGACCCCACAATCTGGTGTGCTTAAAAGGGATGCTGAACTTCCTTAAAATTAAGAGTAATACTACTTGATAAAAATGCATGACCTCAGTATTTGGTGATCTCTTTACTTATCCAAAAAAATGAAACTACTTCTACCCCTGCAATAGTGCTGCTAGTGCCACCTATATTTTACCCAGGTGGCAAGGTGGAGCTCTCTTCTTGAGAGAAGACTCAGTTATGCTTGGAGTCTGCAGTAGTAAATAATGTAGTATAAACAGGGCAGCTGTACTCCATTGATAGTTGTGGCTGCTCTGCCAGTGGGAAGCTGCAGCAATGGCAGTTTTTGTGCTCCCCTCCACCCCCACAAATTGGCACATGAGCTGCTGCCCCAGACACTTTCCCCTTAGTTATGTTACTAGTGAAAGTAGCTCCTGCTCCCTGAACTAGGCTAACCATGTAAAGCTATTTAATATTTCAAGTTGTCTATGGTTACAGCTCACATTCTTCCCCCGTCCCTCTCCATCATATACAAATGTAAAAAGAGCCTATATTTTTTTGTATGGTGCTTATTTCTCTTCTCCCTTTTGCAATCCATAAAAAACAAAACTTAGCAAGGGTAAAGAAAAATCTCTCCCCTTTCATATTCCCATTGTCACAAATTCGTGGGATAATTTGCCTTTCCCAAAAATATTTAGAATTGAGGTCTACATTTTTGCTGACACCCTGATGTTCCAGACTTGAGCCTTTGTTATAGTGTGTTTTTTCACTTTTTTTTTTCTTTCAGTGATGAGACTAATTTCTCCATTGCATCACTTTTTACTTGATTCACAGGGACTGACAGGAATAAAGAAGATTCAGATAAAGGGTTCACATTACATGGCACCGATTCAGCACATATGCTGAATAGTTACCAGATTAATAACTGGCAGGTCAGTGCTCCCAGTGATTTCAGTGGATGTAGTAACAAGCAATTACGGTCAGTAGCTTGTCTTTAATTCCCTAATGACTTGATACAAATGGACAATGAGCACCATTAACTTCTTTTTATAGAATACAGAGGGTCAAACCATTTAGAATTAGATTTCAGTTCCTACACTCTCCTGCCCAATTCTATAAAACATCACAAAATGACTCCCTTTCTAGGATTCTAGATTTCTCCTGGTATAACTCTGGGGCTCTTCCAGAGTCCCACAGCAGCTGATATGACATGCTTCCTGAGGCCAGGACCCAGCTAGGTCCCAGCAGCTGTGCAGCATGGCTATCATCTCCTAACTCTGGGGGTGTATGGAGTCCACAGGGCTGCGAGATGCAGCTGCCACGATCTCCCAGCCTCGGTGGCTTCACATACCCCTAAGGGTGGGAGATTACAGCAGCTGTGATCTTCTTGCTGGTGCTCCCTCTGCACTGACAATAAGGTGTGATGGAGTCTAATGTGAGACCCCAGCCACAGTCATACCTCCTGTCATGCACATGTGGCATGGCAGGAGGTGCAATTGTGTGGATCATCTATTATAAGGTCCCAGAGCTATCCACAGTTTCTTTTTTGGCCAGTGGGTCCCTTCTGTACCCAGCTGAGCCCAGTCCTGCGCCTTCAGGCCCTACGTTGCACCCCTGTGGGTTCCTTAATGCTTCTACTAGCAACACTTCATCCTCTGGTCTTAAGCTTAAATCACAACATAAATACAAGCAACTGCTTCCCCACTAAACACCTACCCAGCTCTGGCTCTGTGTCTCACTACAGTCCACAAGCTCCCTTTGGCTCTCCTGGCAACTATATGGCACAGCTCAAGTGCTAATCAAGTCCGTCTGCTGCAGGCATTCTGGTCAGAAACTCCTCTCCCTGCAACACGCAAGACCTCACTGCTCCACCAGCTCACAGGCCCTGGTTTTGTGACCCAGGGCTCCATTACTTCCTGTCCATTGGCCCTCCAGCTGCATCCCGGGTTTGCCACTCTGGTTATAAATTATCCTGCTTCACCTGCTGCAGCTTAGCTCAGGTGCCTATCTCTGGCCTAATGTGCTTTGGCTGTTCCTGCCCTGCACTCTCTCAGGGGCCATAACAGACCCCAGCCTGAGGGTCTGTTTTCTTGGTGTGGCTGGCTGATGTATCTGTTGACCCCTGTGGCCACAAAAGTCCTGCTCCCCCTTTTATTGCAGCTAACAGGGTTCCCTGTTACACACATGAAAAGGCCACTGACAGAACTTTGTCATGTGGATTAAGCCTGATGTACCTAAATCTTTCAGGTACCCATTCCCCAGAGTTGAATCTAGTGATTGGTGTTAGGCAGCAAAGCTCCCTATGCAATGCTTGGGGAGAGTTAGATGCCTCGCCTCCATAGGCAACTAGTGCCTCCTGAGTTGGGGGGGGGCACTTACCCCCCCCAGTGGCCAGACAGTAACTGGGGGGGTCCATCCCCCCTGAGGCCAATTGCACCAACCACAGCCAATTGCGCTGACCTGGAAGTGTTGTGCTGACCCTGCCCATCTCCTAAGCAGGGAATGCTGGCTGTTGGGGTGCACCAGTGCTATCAGGGGGTACACGTGCACCCCAGTGCACCCCAGTGCACCCCCTACACGTCACCGCTGCTTGCCTCAAAATGGACTGAAAATACAAAGCATCTTCAGATTAAGGATCTAAAACTAGGTCTCCACTCTGCATGGTAGGTGTTCTAACAATTTGTATGCTCATCTGGGAAGGAAAATGCCCTGGGTTCTGGTATGTGGTCCTTGTTTCCAATACTGTTTATGACTTTTGCACTAAATGGACATCAGAAAAATGAATAAATAGCAGTGTAAGCATGGACCAGAAACCAAACCTCCCTGCCTCTTAGAGAAGTGTCCTCATCACTGGGCTACTGAGTGAGACTCCTTTTTTGCTTGCTCTTTTTCTGGGCCCCATGATCATTGCATTCTTCTCCAGTGGCCCAACTGCAAGAGGAGGGATGGAGAGTGCTTTCAGACCTGCCTTGGCCAGAGTAGTGCATAGGGTACTCCTTTCAGAAGAGGGAAATGAGGATTCAATCTCCTCCAGCTCAAGAGGCCCTAAACCCCAGTATTTCATTTTGTGGTAAGTACCCTAATCACTAAGCTGTTGGGTGAGCTTTTCATCTGATTTGATACTGAAGTCAACGCTAGTGCTGTCTGTCTGTCAGATGTGCCTGTTACCAGATACAGCAGCTCTGGGCACATATGGAGTATACACAACTCCAAAGCTAGGAAACTGCTAAAAGGTTAAATTCATCTTTGCAGTTAGCCCATAGAAGAGAGAAATTCTGGCTCAGTGTATCTAACAGCTATTGCAGGGAACTGTAATACACTCAGATCAGGGCTCAGGGCCTAGACAGTCCCAATCAAATGATCAAGGCAAACAATCCCCTGACACTGTAGGGAAACAGACCCCACCTGCAGCGAGCTTGGACCAGTGCCCGAGACCCAGCAATTGAGCAATCTGGACAACCAATCCCCCAAGGCTGCAGGAAACAGGCCTCACCAATTCCAGCCCAGTGCGCTATCAGGGCAAAGATTCTGATGTTGGCTCCTCACCTCTCCACACATAGGCGACTGGTAGGGGGTGCACGTGCCCCCCCCTGAAGGGGCCAGTGTTCCCCTTGATGGCCAACACTGATGCTGTTGGTAGGGCTGGTGCCCCCCTGACAGGGCTGCCACTGTCAGTGGATTCTGCGGGTGTCACCTCAGATTCAGGAGGCACCAGTCACTCGTGTCTGCAGTTCCTTGACTTGCTCATCCAGAACCCCACTCTCAACTTCTGGCTCACCCAGAACTCTGATCCCAACTCCTGGTTTATTTGAAGCCAGTAGCATACCTAAGGTAGACTAACTAGGACACCCACCCACAGTACCTACTTGCAGGGAGGGGAAAAAAAGACTGGTGCTGACAGTAATGCGAGTATAATTACAGTTGTGCTGGTGGCCTGGCAGCAACTAGAAATGATTGTGTGCCTGGGGCACAGCAGCAGCAGTGACATCTATATGCTGCTGCCTGGAACTCTAGTCTCAAACCCTGGCAACCAGTGAACCCAGTTCCTGGACTTCACTTCATTTTCAGGTGACCTTTCCCAACTGGCCATGTCCCAGTCACTAACAAGAGGCATGTTTCTGAGATTAGATCCCACATTGAAGCCCCTCAATTTCAATGGATCTGACAATAAGAACTCAAGTTGGAAAAAAACAAAATGAGGAGAAAATGTATAGTTTTGGCCTATAAAATGGGGATAACACCACTTGCTTATCTCACCAGGGTGCTCAGAGGATTATTTAAAATTTGTGAAGTGCTTTGTGAACACCAGAAGAATTAATAACTACCATTAATTGGAACATTACAATTTCTGCATATAATCAAAGGTTAAGCTGATTTGATCCACATTATTACATCTGATGGACTTCAGTTTGATCTATTTTCCTTGTCTACCATTTTTAAGTAATGGAAAAGTTTATATTGAGGGCTTTGAGGTGTCTTCCTAAGGGTTTCCATTAAATACATTAAATTGATTTAAGCCTATTAGATTATCAAAAGAGTATAATCCTATTCTTTAGCTTTCAAGGGAAAACAGCAACTATCTCAGTTAATTACTATTTCATTGCCAGTACCCCAAAGCAAGCACAGTTAAGTGTTCAATGTTCCAAAGTAATTGGTAATGACTTAGTATATATGTGTGTGTATTGGTTCTACTGACTAATAAGGTTAATTGGCAAAACTGGAAGTAAAGTGAAAGAATTTAGCAATTACGTTGCATGAAAAATATGAATGACAAATAAACAAACTTAACAAATAGCCAAATACTTAACAAATAGCATGAATGTTTCAGCTTACATAAATTATGTATATATATGTATATATTTTAAATGATGCTTAAGAAGATATCTGATAATGAAAGCTCTATGTGAACAGCAAAAAAAAAAATGCAATCTATGAGTCACCCACCAAACTAAATAGATATGGAAAGAAAAAAAACCTTGAAAAGATGAAAGCCAGCTGTCAAAAGACCCTCCAGGATTCACTACACATGTGTAAATGCCACATCTGTGATACTTATACCATTATATGAGGACAAAATATGCACACTGAGTAAGAAAAAGATGAAAATACTAAATGATTTTTGCAGGCATCTGTAAAAGATGAGGAGGATAAAATCAAAGTAAGGAACTGATCTAAACAGTTGGCTCCATCACAAGATGCAAAGCAATAGGAAAGAAGACATGGCAATGGACTCAACATACTTGCCAAATGAGCCATAGGTCACAAATTCAGCATTACTTCAGTGCAGTAAAAATTAAAGGCAAAATCTCCCAGTTGAAAAACTCACAGCAAAGAGCAGTAGTGATAATTTTCATTCTCAGGTTGCAGGGCCTGGTAACACATTATCCCTAGTGAACAATTCCTTGAGGCAAGCCACAACACCAACTCTGTCTATATAAAATTTGACCAAGACTGGGGAAGGTTTTGGTCTATACACTTGGTCTAGAACACTTCTGGATTAATATTAGCGGTCACCTCTGGTTATGACAACTAGAAATACAGGTAAGGTGACCAATATTTTCAAAATATAGAATACTTTTGTGAAGTTTTTCAAGAGTCACAAAATGTGAAGTGCACTTTAAAAAAAACTTTAGTTGGTGATAATATTGCCAGATTTCAGGACAAAGACCGATTGCTAGAAGTGATGAAATCCTCATCTAACTTTTTTTGCACTCCAAACACTTCACCATGCTAAATGTGCATCCTGCTGAACTACTTGCTTTTGGTAAATATATAAAAATAGTATTTGGTATAGGATGAGGAAGCAACTGTTTAAATAGATCAAATAAAATAATGATTATTCATTCATTTAAAAAGGAACAAGTAATGTTCTTGAAAAATTGTTTCTGTCAAAGGAAAATTAGGGCATGTCAGGACAGATCCAAAAACAGGCTCAGGTGCTTAAATCTGGACTTCGGCAGACTTCAGGCATTTGAGTCCAAAATTGCCATTAACAAAATGTCTCTTCAACAATTGCTCAGTGTGAAGTATCTAAGTTCACTACATACTTTCATTTTCTTAAGCACCCTCAGTGCTGCTCTGCACATGTCCAGATTTGGCTTCAGCAGCTAGGTGTTTCACCTAGCTCCCATGAGGGACCCAATCTAGCAAACTCACTTAAAAGAAATGTTTCATAGGAAAATGAAAACAAAAAGTCAGTAGGGTTATACTACTGGATAAGTAGGAACCGTATGGTAGACACACACAGCCAGCATTGAGTTCAGCACAAAACACAAAGGTTTTAAAGGCAAAAGTGATGGCCAGGTGGACAGTAAGAGAAAAGGAGCATCATCCAGGTCACCTGGTCTGCAAGGCTCCCTATAAGTCTGAAAATATGATGGTAGGGAAGCAGTTAATTGCCACTTGTCTGCTGCTCAATTGCCAGATCTGTGGGGTGCTCTGTGCACCAGATAGCATGGCCCTGCAGTGGAAGGCCTGATCCAAGTGTACAGGGCTGGATCCAGGCACAACAGACCAGGCCAATGGGGCATGGGCCCAATCATGGGGCTTCACTGAGGTGGTGCAGGGCCCAATCGAGGCAAATACAGCTGGACCAGGGCATAGCATGTCCATACCCTGCAAGCTCCCCATGCAGGATCTGGTCTGAAGACTGCCCCTCCACCACCATTTAAGTGGGCTTAAAACTCTTCAGGCTGATGAGGGCTTACAACCCAGACCCCTTACTTCTTGGTCCTATGTTCTCACCACAAAGTTCTTGTACAAAGGAGACAAAAGCCCACATTTTTAAGAGTCTGTAGGTGCCTACATTATGTTATTTCATGGGCAAATATTTCTAAACTTAGATTTCAGTGAAAGGCATATACCTAAAAGCTTTTTAAATATGGCCCTAAGGCCCTTGACAAACTTTAATTCAATTGTACAATTTGGGGATGACTAATTTTATCAAAGATCCCAAAATCATGCAGCCTGCAACACTGCACATGTGATTAACATGTTAATCATGCAATAAATGCAATAAATACGTCTGCCAGGGCCTTAAGCGACTTTCAGATTATCTTATAATAAGATAGTAAGTGCTTCTGAAATCTCCTTTTTAATTATTTCAATAAAAAAAGACAGAAGTATTCTGCCAGAAACCTGATAAACTACAGACAACATGGTATTATCAAAAGAATCTTGTAAAATGTGCTAAAGGTTTTTCTGCAGATCTGAACAGCAAAAAAAAAAACAGCCACGGATTGCTTATTTTCCTTTAATTCAAATGTTTAATTTTCTGCAGTCTAATGAGGATAACATTTCTTTAAAAATATTGTATTGATAAAAACTAGGCATAGCTATTGGGAATTGTGTGTCATTAGTGCAATTTCTTTTATAAGAGTACTATATACCCTTTAGCAACTTGTCTTGTAATTGTTATTGGCTATGTACATTAGCAAAAATAACAAAGACCAGATCTCTAAAGTGACATTGTGACCAGATTGTGGTCAAAATCTGACAACAATGCAGATATTTCTACATCTCATTCTTGAATTTCTTCTCATGTACACCAGTTTTGTACCAGTATTGCTGATTTCAGTCAAGTTACTTGTCATTTACATCATTCTGTTTATTGGAAAAACTTTTAGCCAGCGCATATTCAGCCATTCAAAAATCAGCAGTGCTCCACCTTTTGACCCTATGGGTCAGATGAGTGACCCCAGCATCCTGACTGGACCCTAGGGCCCAGTATCTTCCCCTTCACCCCCATTCAAGCCAGAATTAAGTCACTGGAGCCTGCCACTACCCCCTGCTCTCCTTTCTGTCAGGATTGGGCCCTGGGGCCTAGTACTGCTCCCATCAAGTCCTGCGTGCTAGAACTGGGTGCTGGATGCAGCACACAGGGCCCAGGGCTCCCCATGAGTCCAAAGATTTGGCACCAAGGGAGTGGTGCCACCAGTCTCCCACCAAACTTCCAGACCTGTGTGGAGCACCACAGGCCAAATTATACAGCACTTTGAGCCAGAAGTTGAGCACCCCTGTCCTAAACAAAATGGGGCTAGGGCAATACATAAAACTTGTAAAACTATTCTAGGCAATCAGTGATAGGATTTGGACTCTCGGGTATGTGAACAATAATTCCTAAACATTAGGGAATTGTTCTCTAGAGGTCAACAGCCTACCAATGGCATGGCTACCAGCCTACCAGTTGCAATTACATATACAGAGCTGAGTCATATAACAATGACATGCAGAAAATAGAACAGTATCAATTTAAAGAAGAAATAAATAATCACAAATGGAAAAATAACTTTTTCATCCTTTATCCTTTTTTTTCCTGGAAATATTAAGAAGTTTTGTTTATTTAAAGCAGTGGTGCTCAAACTTTTGGCCTGATGGGCCAGATGAGTCATTGGAGGTACTCCCTCAAGTCAAAGATGATCTCTACCATGGCTTAGTCTTGAAGTGATTTAAAAGTCCAATCCTTGAACCACAGATCCATCCACAAAAGTTGCAGGTTTTTCTGCAGGGGAGAGCAAGCTGCAGGCTGGGATTCCTCTCCTTTTCCTTCCTTCCTTCCAGATGAGTAGTATGGAGCTGGTCCACATGCAAAGTTTGGGCCCCACATACCCAGATCTGGCCTCATGCCACCCTGGCCTTCCTGCACGTGCATGCGTGCGTGCGTGTGTGTGTGTGTGCGCTCGTGTGCCTGCATCCAGCCCCACATGCCCAGACTAGGCCTCGTACCATTCCAGTCCTGCATGCCGAATGGAGTATGCTGGGCAATACTATCCAGCCCACAGGGCTTTCCATGGGTCTGGAAATAATGCTGTCTGTCTCTGCTGAAAATTTGCTGATACATGGGGAGCCCCCTGCCAGGTGACAGCTCCATAGGCTGGACCTGGCCTGTGGTTTAGTACCCTTGTTTTAAACAATAAGCTGTTCACAGGACAGCATTACACTTTGGGTTAGAAAGGTAAAATTTGTTCAGATAAACCTGCTTCCCACAGCCATTCTTGTACCATGCTCTAGAATGAATGTAATATTAAATACTGGTTTGAAATTTTTAGCAGACCCTTTAAACGTATGGGAAGAATTCCACTCCCATGTGAAATATGCTGAAAAGTGTCCTTGCTCCTTCTGTATTCTGGTTTCAAAATCTCTAGTGGTACTTTATAAAACTGTTAAGAGAATATATTAGTTGCGTGTTTCACTTATTTCTGGAAAAAAGTAATTATCTGAATGTTTAATTAAGTATGGAGGAATTTCCTTTGTGAATCATGACCAGCTGACTAAATTGTTGATGAGCATCTGTAATAACCAATAAATATGTTTTTCTGGGATAACTACAATATACTTGCAATATACTTGCAATATAACTACAATATACTTATAGTTATAGGCTCCTCAGAAATACCTATGTGGCCAAATCATTCACCTGGTGAAAATCAGCAGTTTCACAGAAATCAATAGGACTGCTTTGATGTAGACCAGTTGCAAATCTAGGCCAATCTATTTAAATACAACCCTGAAAGCTAGCAAATAGCCAAATTTGCCTTCGATTAATCCTTATGCAATCATGCTTATTTTTACCAGCGTAGCAGAGGGTAGAAGGCAGGACAGAATTTGTCTTTTAATCTTTTTGACAAATGTGCTTTTCTGGATTATATTTTATAAGATATACTGAAACATGAAATATTTTTAAAAGACATGATATTTTATAGGTTGTTTCTCTTAGCCAAGATTCTCTCATTCCTCATTACACCCATCTTGTATAACAGGAAATAGAAGCATACTGGTTAAGTAATAAGCCAGAATCCCATAAGTCAGTGGAAAGATAGGAACCAAAATTTGGAATCCTGTTCTCTTCTAGATCCACTATCATCTTCAGAAAAAGGAAGAATAATATATACTATTTGCCTAAATTTGCATTATGTCATTTTTTTTGGTTTATAACGTATGCCTCTTTTTCCAAAATGCAGGTGTTGGAAATTGGAATGCATATTGTATTTGAGAAATATGAAAAGAATAGGTTCTGCTGCTCACTGGCTGAAACAAAGTAAAATCTACAGCAGTCCACAGGGAGCAAAACAATGAGCAGGCTCAGCTCCCTAGCTGCTGCTGAGGACTTACTGCAATAACTTACTAAATTTACTTATTACACGGAAAAAATTTCTTCTTCGTTCTACCTTTCAAAAACAATCTGTGCATTGTATTCCAGATCATATTGTATGTGTGAAAATATAGTATTTCAGCTTGCATCCAAAATTAATTATTGCTTTCTATATCAAATTCCTTTAACTGTGAATTAGATTTTAGTCCCCTAATGGAACTAGGTTTCTCTTTCACCTTCTTCAAAAAAGTTAGATACTATGTTGATGGACATTATCACAATACATAGATAATCTAAAAATATAGTTATGACAAAGGACTAAGGCTGTGAGCTAATTCCTCTATAGAGCCCATATTCCACTAATGCTAGGGACAAAAATTACATACAAACCAATGTAAATGACTGGAAACTGGTCAAAACCTGTAACCAAAGTTCAGTACATACAGACCAGTTTCAAAATCCAAGATAGACCTGGGTATACATAGCATCCAATTTCATCAGTTTAGGTAAGACCAGTCTATCAAACTTCAGTACCAAATCCCTCCCAACTTAACTTAAGTCACTGTCCTCCAGCATCCCAGGATGCTATGCAGCCCCACTAACTCCTCCTCATAGGGAGGCAGGCTAAAAGTTGGCTCACACTCCCTGCACCAGCCCACCACCTAGCTGGCCCCAGTCAAATTGCACAGCCACTCTTCCCAGCTGTCCAGCCAGCAAAGCAGGCAAGAGTGAGGGAAAGAACATGGCAGCTTCCCCACTGCTGAGCCATGGTCCAGTCAGTAGAAGTCCCCACGTTTGATTTCCCCCACACTCCTGCCTGCTCTGCTGGTAAGCCACCTTGGGCTTTCCTCCCACCCCATTCCTGCCTGCTGTGTTGGCCAGAACCTGGCTCAGGAGGGATCTTGGCTGGGGTGAAGGAATCCCCTGCCCCACAACACATGGGCTACCCGCATGTGGACAGACCATGGCTCAGCAACAGGACAAGAGATTCCTTTCTTCCTCCCTCTGCAGGTGAGAGGCTGGCAGGGGGCAGGGCTAAGCATGAACAGCCAGCCCAGCAGCACAGGGGAGAAATCAAACTTGGGGTATAGGGCATCCCACAGCTGGCCAGACTTTAGCTCAGGAGCCCAGGAAACCACCTCCCCCCCCACACCCTGAGATGTGGGGCTCCTTCCACATGGGCAGACCCCAGCTCAGGGGCACCAATTCTGGGATGGGGACTCCTTCCCCCTCTCCCCCCCAACAGGGAGACAGCAAGGGGTTGGGGGCACATGCTGGGCATCCAAGAAGAGATGGCCTCAGCTTGGTTGGGCTCAACAATCGCCAGCAGGCTGGGAGGCATGCTCAAGCTCCCCCCACCTTTTTGCCTTGCCAGTACAGACTTCTGTTTGCCTGGCCAGCTGAAGCCTGAGTGTGAGTCATGTTCATTATCAGTCCCATCTACACAGCTTAGAGAAACCCAAAAAGATTGGATCGATTCCCCCTCAAAATTTGACTGTCTGTACTTAGCCTAAGAGTTCAGACTGGATGGTATATATGGCAATAAATTACTTCCACTGATTTGAATAGGCTTTGGATCAGACCCAGAATGAGGCAGGGTCCATTCACCAAAACAGGAGTTATGAATTTTAACAAACAAAAACACATTCAAATGATATCATTTTTTGTTTTTTTAAATATTTTAAAGTAAGTATTTATAGTTTCCATGCCAAATGCCAATTATTTTTATTCTGTGTTTTTCTGTGTACAGCTCTCCTTTTCTTTTTTAATAAACTTTCTAAAAATAAATGCTGCACACCTGCCTCTTCATGCATCCCATCCAACCTGTTCTAGGGACTAAACAGATATGTAGTCCTTTGTTAAAAACTTAACTATAGCTGAGGTAGGAATAATATGATATTTTTTGTATATCAAGTAAGACTGCTCTAATTTGAGCTACATCTTTGCGTATACATCTTGGACATCAGGTAGAAGATAAAAATCTATTTTCTCACTCTCCTTTATGGAAGTTAGCAGAATTTTACTTGACCTAAACTTGCTCTATTGGTTTATACGTTCCTGATCCATTTCCCTTTTGGCATACAAGGGTAACATGAATCAGCCTCCTATCTACCTCAGCAACTACACTTGATAGCAAAGACAAAGTGAGTATACAGGCCAACAGATGGAAAAAAAGGAAGGTCAGTTATGACATACTAGACTCACATTCCATTGTTGTAAAGGTACCAGGCCTTAATTTAATTAATCCAGAATTAAAGGACCATAATTAAACAAGTACAACATACTGACTATGTTATGCACTCATGTCTGATTGTAGAATTTGGTTCAAAGC
The DNA here is from genome assembly GCF_052110815.1 of Crocodylus siamensis. Taxonomy (NCBI): domain Eukaryota; kingdom Metazoa; phylum Chordata; order Crocodylia; family Crocodylidae; genus Crocodylus; species Crocodylus siamensis. The sequence continues at coordinate 92,987,632 of NC_143396.1, read as the reverse complement.
ATGTCAGCAGACATACACCGGTATCACTTGATTACAATTATTGAAACTACTGTGCTTCACAGCACCTGATGATCTAACCTACCATGATTATTTGTACAGATTCTTTGCACCTTCCAACAAGAAGGTGGAATTTAACCATTGTTTTCTTGGTCTAAGAAGCTAAGAAGGGCAGATCTAATAAAATATTTAGGCACCTACGAGATTGGCACTGAAGTCTTTAACTCTTAGGTGCCTAGTCCATGGGTGGGAATCCAGAATCCTGGGTTAGGTGCCTATGTTCTCTATACAGTTTCTATTGTTTACATTAAACAGGCATTGCATAAGGGTGTTTATACATGTGCTCTTGGAGTGGGGAGGGAGAGGGGCACTTTAATTAGAGCAGCTCCAAGAACCGCTCTAATTAAAGTGCCTAGAGTGTCTTGTGTATCAATGTCCCTGTGCTGAGAAATGGTGATGAGGTTGCTTTAACTAAAGTTTGTCAAATCATCTTTAGTTAAAGCACCCCTGCCACCATTAATCAGTGCAGGGACACTAATACATGAGAGTTACCACACAGTCTGCTGCAGCTCAGTAATTAAAATGTGTCGGAGCAGCCTTGCTGCATATGTATAGGCACCCATTGAGTCCCAGATGCAGGGACCAGAACCCAGGTCTCCTTTCTTCCCAAGCTGCTAGGCTACAGATTCATACTCTTGTGCTTCCTCTGTGATCTGGTGACCCTTGCTTTCTTTTCTGCGCATTGGCAGACCCTCAACAAGAGAACTGAAGAATGCCAACTACACCCTGATCCAGACCAGTACTGGTAGCTAAGGCAAATTCCTTGGATTTGGGAATGCTAGTTTAAACCCCTCTAGCTAAGAAGGAACTTAAACAAAAGTCTTACTTTTTGGGCAAGTGCTCTCATCACTAGTCTATAATAAGAGACGGGCATCACCAATCTCACTTCCTTCCGAAAGAGAGATGCCGCAGTATCTTTAGAGAGTCTAATCCTGTTGATGTGCTTAGAAACGTTCTGATGATGCCTGCTGGAATTGGGCTTTGAGAATAAGAATGCCTGTCCCCTGGGGACATAAGAAGAGCACTGGCTAAGTTTCTGGAATCTGTCTGAGATTAAATAAGCTACTCAGACTGTCATAATACTGGGAGTGCAGAGAAGCCAGTGTGTAGAGAGTTTGAAGATCAAACAGGGAGCTGTTTACTGAGCTAATGCATCTCCAGGATTAGGCAGCAGCTGAACAGAGAAGTTTGGGGATTGTATTTTTAGAATTAGGAAGAACTGAGATCTTTTTATTGGATCTAGCCCTTACTCTTGTTTACCTTCTCTGACAGGGTAAAAAGCGTCTAAAGCAGGAGTGAACCTAACACAGGCCCATCTTCTAACTTCTTTGTATGTCTCTTGTTCTCATAATGCAGTTTTTGAGGCTCTTTTTTTTTTTTACTCAAGTTTCTCCCTTTGTTATAGGGCAATAAGGGGTACTTTGTGGCTTGTGGTATACAGGAGAGCCGGGAGTAGATGTTCTTGGGGACACTTTTAGACTTAATGGCTACATCTACACAAGACACTGACTGCACAGTTGTTACTGTGCAATTATTTAGTGCTTGCATATCCAACTACTAAATGACTGTGCCGTAACCAGTGTTACTGCACAGTAGCATCCCCATACAGCTTTCTGATGATGCCAATTGTGCAGTAGCTCATTACTACTGCTCAGTAGCTTGTTACTACTGTGCAGTAGCATTGAATCACTGTTTGTGCCATACAATGGTAGTGTGCAGTAGTAATGAGCTACTGTGCAGTAAGTGTCTCATGTAGATGCAGCCACTGTCTACTACGTAGTTGCCTTCAATTGCAGGAGACTCGACTTGGTTACCTACATGGTCCTTCCAACCCTATGCCCCTAAAAGTTTCAGACTATTTTGGGACTAGAATTTATAGCATGTCTACACACAGTTTAATTATCTTTTAGTCCACCAAATAGTTTAAAATATTTTTCAAGATTGTCCTGTTCAAAGCATTGTGTACTATCTAACCCTTTCAAGAAGACATTTGAAAGTTCTTAATAGTCTTTAACTTGCCCATTCATACTCCTTGAAAGAGACCTGACTACTTTTAAATTAATATAGTAGTCAAACGGCTAATATGATTTAATCCAACTTGTAGATAGACTATGAAAGTGTTGTGGGGAGAAAAGCCATTATAAATCAGGAACATTTTTAAATGAGTAATAAATGTTTTTTGACCCATTTCCAACTCATTAAAGCCTCTCTCGAGCCTACCTAAATCAAGCCTGAATAACGTAATAGCTTTTGGAATTAAACATTGAATTAACTTTGAAATTAAGCTTGCAAAGGTCAAAAGAAACATAGTTTTGATGACATAAGAAATGATCAGAGTGTTATTTCATCTTCTGTTGTTTAACACTTAAAGGGCACGTCTACATGAGAAGCTTAATGGCAAATTAGCATAGTTTACTGTGAAGTAAGCATGTGGGTCTACCACATTCACATGCTTACTTCATAGGACAGCTCTCTAATCCCAAGTAAATTTGCTACCTGAAAATGCTACCACGGAGCTCAAACTGTGAGATAAGGGTCTTCTAGCCAGACCCCTGCAACAGTGGTGCTCAGACTGGGAGACAAGCATCTCCTAGCAGCAGCCCCATGGTGGCAGAGCTGCTGCTAAGAGATACGGATGTCCCAGATCCCCAGCCTGTTCCCCCTGCCTCTCCAAGCTCAAGTTAAAATTCATTATTCCCTGTTTTGGTGAATGGGCCCTGCCTCATTCTGAGTCTGATCCAAAGCCTATTCAAATCAGTGGAAGTAATTTATCCATACTCCTCAATCGCAATTGCAATCGCAAAGCAGGGGCTGGGAGTTCCCTGCATGGGGACCGTTCCCTGCCCAACCAGTAGCACGTGCAGCCTGGAGGTCATTGGGGACTGTCCTGTTTCAGGCAATCCCCAGCCAGCTCTGGGCTGCACATGCAGACTTCCCTGTGCAGCCTTGGGCTGGCCAGGAACTGTTGCAGTCAGAGGCAGGTCCCAGCCGTGTACCCCACTCAGGTGATCAAGGCACAAGGCTTAAAAGAGCTGCAGGAGTGGGGTAGGTCCCAGCTCTCTGCCCCAATCCACTGGTGGTACGGCTAAAAGTGAGCTAGCTGTGTAGTACCTTACTGCACAGTAAACCTAGGCTGAAATAAATGCATGTGTAGACATGCCCAAAGTGTACTATTAATTTGTAAAATGGAGCGGGGAAAAGACAGAAAGCATAACTTCTTTACTTGATTAAACCTCCCTTTCTCATATGAAAAATTGTGCTGATATGCATGTACAATCACAGTACTAACAAATTTGCCATTTTATGCTTTTGGATTAGTTTTATACTCAAGTAAGGGCAATTTATATTGTTAGTAATATGACCATACATGCATAGCAACACAATTTTTTATGCTAGTATTCTACCTGAGGATAAATAAATTTGTCATTTTATACTTTTGGATAAGTTTTATACTCAAGTAAGGGAAATTTATATTATTTATTCTCAGGTAGAATACTAGCATCCAAATCTACAATGGCCAGCCTTGTTTCTTATTCTTTAAGAGAAATATGTATGTATTTACCCAGTCTGTATATGCATGATTGAGAATGAATGCTCATATATTTTCATATTATGGTTTACACCTTTTTAGACTTGAAACACTACTCTATATACTTTTTGGAATTTAGTAGCACTTCACTTAAGAACACATTTATTTAGTATAGGGCAAATGTCAAAGGTAGCATACTTTTCATGACATAAGAAAATATGAGAGTGTTAATTCCTCTCCTTAATCAACTTCCTCACACCCTGTGGGACCCTTAAAATGATCTTATGGGGTGGTAGGGTAGACAGGGTACCCCTGAGAATATGGTGCGGGGTGGTGCATAGTGCTCAGAGGCGGCATTGGCTGCTTGGTGGGGTACAGTAGAGATATTGGGGGTGGGTCATTAGACCCCTGAAGGAAGCAGCTGTCTCTGTAGGAGGTGGAGATGGGGAGGGGGTGATTCTGCTGGTGCAGAGTTTGATGCCAGATGCTGCGGGGGATTGGAGGCTGTAGTTTCCAATTCAGCATCTTTTGCTCCCCCCTACTCCAGAGCTGGTGGGAGAGGATGCAGGGAGCACTGCCAGTACATTGGGACTGGGTGCAAGGGGTGCACTGGCTCCCAGTGTGTGGAGGGGTCAGTACTTATCTCCTCTCTTTGCCACCAAGTGCCATGGCACCCTAGTTTAGAATCACTGTTTTATACAGTCTAAAAAGAAACTGTCATAAGATTTAAAAAAAAAGGTGTAAGAGGAGGAAATACCCCAGTTTTTGAAAAAGTCATGGTTTTTGGTTGAGTTTTAGTAAAATAGCTTGAAAACTTCTTTAGTGTACAGCTATCCTTGTATACTTTTCTGAAAAACCACTCCAAAACAAAAGTGCATGATTCAGTACAGAAGTAAAATGGTAAAATTCTTCTGTAAGTCATATCCTGGAAACATCATTGATTTGTATGGATTGCCAGAGCATAACTGAGAGCAGAATCTGATGCCAAGAGGTTAAATTTCAGTAACTATAGACATGCCTACAAATAAATTGTCCAGCTATTCTGTTATAGGGAGAGTATGCTGATCTTTGTACCTCAGGGAGCTTTTATCTTTAAACAACATTAAAAAAGACAACCTGGCATAAGGATATTAGAGTGTTTTATACATTTGCAAAGGAAACACAATTGATTTCCTGTTTAATCAATAATTGTGTTTTCAAAGACATGTCAGGGAAAATTCATGATCTTCCATTTCTGCAGATTGACTCCCTTCACCATTCTAGTCCTTTCACCACACCCAGCTCTGTGTCATCTGAGTGCTTTCCTTGCTTCTTTTGATTTATACCTCTGGGACATATGAGGATGTTTAGAGAGATAATAAAAGAATAAACCAGAAGTTATTTCCTTATTGTCAATACCTCTCCAAAGCAAACATTTTTCTTCTCTTCTTTTCAGAAAGCAGTGGCACTAATCCAGAAGCCCTTATACCTATGGGTAGTCCAATTGATCCATACTGGCAGCTATAACACTTGCTCAAGGGACTTAAAAATAGCTTACATGCCTAAAACTGGGTTTAAGTGAACTTTAGATGCCCATAACTAAGATCCAATTCCACCACTTTGACTCTGAAAGCACCTAAAATTAACACGTGCCTCCCTGTTCAACCTGACATTACACAATATTATCTAAAGCAAGGGTGGCCAACCCATGGTACGCATGCCAGGTAGCACAGACAGTCTCTGCATGTCACATAAGGCAGAGAACAAGCAGCACAGTGGCAGATAGGGTAGAGAAAATAAAGTAGAGGAGCAGATCAGGCAGGGAACACAGGGCAAGAAGCAAAAAGCAGAGCAGCAGATTGGGCAAGGGAAGGTGATCAGTTTGGCACCTGGGGAGGATATAGGGCTAATTTGTGTCATGCCTGCCACAAGCAACAAGCTATAATACAAAAGCTGGATAGCAGTGCTTTTTCCCATCTCTTTAAAAGGAATTTTAAAGGAAAAACACATTGCCCTACTAAGTCCTTCGTCAGGACCTCTGATTTTCCCTTCAGGAGAGTACACTGTGTTCTAGATCATGAAAAGATAATGGCACCTTTCTGCAGCTGTGATCCAGGTGCCTAAGCTCCAGAAAGTGGGCAAGAGTTCAGACACATCTTTTTGCTTGACATTTCCTGTTGGCTAGCTCTAGGCTCAACCTGCTGGCTGATTTGCATTGCCCTCCTGTGGCACATAATTCTTTGCATATACTAAATAGGGAGCATAGGCACCTAACTCTAGGTTTTTGGATTTCATTTTTGGGATCAGGCACTAAACAGGTAAATATCAAAATGTCTAAGTATTTTATTAGATCTAGGCCTAAAGTGTTTGCAGGATTGTATCCTTACACTTCCTCAATTAAATTTCAGACCACAAGCCTACAAAACCCCTGCTAGACCTATGCATTCGTAAATCAAGAATGAGACAAAAATCATGAGATACCTTTACAAAATAACAAGTTTAGCCATTCATTTTGTTTTCGAGTGTGAGTCTCTAGGATGCACTTGAATCATTTTTCTCCTCAAGCATAAGTGCTAGACCCTTTTTATGCAAGAATCATAGCTTTACACTTAATCACAGGATTCCAAGAGTTGTGATTTTAAGGAAAAGCAGTAGCAATCACAATCTTTGGGATAAAACAGAAAAATTTGGCAACATTCTAGACTACATTTGAATAGACCCTTTAGCCATATGAAATCTCATAAAAGTCACTGAATCCCTTCACAGATACTGAGGGCTGCCCCTCTGCAATGAAAGATCAGGCCCTCCTTCTGTTAAGCATTTGAAGGTAATTCTCTCCTCCATATCTACCTCAACATTTCTATTTTAACAAAAAAAGGGGAATAGGCATGCAATGGCAGGCACAGAAAATTCAAGACAATATATTTCATATTACAAATCATCATCAATTGTGTGTTGTCAGTGAAGAGCATTAAGTAAAGTCTAACAGCTGTAAGTACCCCATTATTCATTCTTACTGAAACCATCAGAGGGGTCCTTGTAAACTCAAATTCTACCAAACAGTCTTTAGAGAAAGGCTCTCAAGATTTTGAACTGGTGTCTCATTACAAATCTTGAGTACATTGAGTTACTTACACATTTGTAAGGTTGACAAAGTTTAATAACAGTTAATAATGGTAAAAAGAAAAACAACACAAAAGAAATAATAGTTTGAACTTGACACCAAACTAAAACACCAGAAGTATTTGAAAAATTCTTCTAAAAATATGGGAAGAGAATAATTCGTTCCCCAATCCCTTTGAGACATTTCTGTGATACCCTGCTGTTTCCTTATTAACCTTTCCTGGGTGTATCCATTTTGAATCGAATATATCAGTATAATAGTTGGGGGGGAGGGGAGGATTGCTTTAAAAAAAATCAGAGAGATCCACAATAGCTTACAGTTCACTGTTTCCTGCAGTGATGAACTCAAGGAAAAAACAACAATTTCCCTCAGTTGTCAGCATGAAATCTTTGTATTTGCAACTTTGGAGGATCAGGCTTGGCTGGAGAGAAACTGGCCTAGGCTACTTGGGAAGTTTAATCCATCCCAGTTTGTCTGATGAATAACTTCTGTTCAGCTTAGCAAAGAACAATTTAAAATTTTCAGCTTTGTCCAGCCAGAAAGATATCAGGCAGGGGAAGAGGCCACAAGGGTTTTGTGCTAGAGATTCTTATTTTACTTATTCATTTTTTACCAAACTGCCCTTGCTACTTGTGCATGGTAAAAATATGCAATCCTCTCAGACAGTAATGTAGAAATTAACGAGGCCCAACCTAATGAACTCAACCTTCCAATCAATTAGAAGAGAAAGGAATATACAAAGAGCCAACCTAAAACTCAGTATTTCTATGACTTCCTATTTTCCCCAAAATCCTAACTAGTAGCAATGTGGCATGCTTGGAAAGTCAGTACATTCACAGAAACAAACTATACAGGATGGGGCCTAAGAAAGAATATCGTTTTAGCAGTCCCACTTGCTATAAGCCAAAAAGGTTCATAATTCAAGCACTTTAGCTGACCCAAACTCCACCAGTTTCACAGGGAGAGAGGCAATCTATCTCACAGTCATATCCCACTGGGCTTCACAAGTTAACTCAAAACCTTAAACTAAACTCACCAATTAGATAAAAACTATGAAGAATCAGCCTGTGCTGGTTCAGGAACACTGGCATGTGGTGAGTATAGTGCAACTTGGTAGTGTAGTAATGCCTGGCTGAGCCCCAGGGGCTCCTTAAGTGGTAGAGGGGGAGTAGTGCCAGCATGGAGCTAAAGGGGTACCTCACCTTGCTGTACCGTCCCTCCAGCTCTGGCAGAAGAGAGGGCAAAGTAGCAGAGCACATTGTAGAAGTAACAATTCACTTCTACAGAAGGTTCACTGCTGAGGGGGGAAGTTACCAGCTTTTTTCCTTCCTTCTGAAAGTACGTATTTAAATGGTTATTCAACATATGCGTCTATGGCAAAAAAAGGAGGTGGCATTCCTCCCTACAGCAGCAAACCTGAAGCTGTTGTTGCTGTACCATGCACTGCCCTGCCCAGGGCATAGTACTGGCCAGTTTTCCAATTTATCTTAGAATATGGTCCTATGTAGACTTCATTTCAATAATCTAATTCCTGGGTGATAACAACATATTGGATGGTTATAAGGTTTGCCTTCCAAAGAAGATGCTGTCAATTTTTGGCCAAACAAAGATAAAGAACCTCTCTCTTGGCCATTTTTCCTACTTTTTCATGTAGGTTTAATTCAAGAGCCAAAAAGAACCTCAAAGGTTCTATGCACCCTGACCCCATGCTGAGTTTGATGATTCTCTACAGTCACTCTGGGTGCAATAGAAAGGTGTTTTTTCTCCTCCTGTATATGACAAATGATAATTCTATATATTAACACTGTATAAGGAATGTATATAGAGATTCCAATACAAGGCTTCATCACTCTGTATATGCATTCTCTGGCCCTCTGTTCTCTGTGCTATAGCTTACCCATTTTTTACACCTTACTTTTTTTCTACATTTTTGTTCTACTTCAACAATTTTAAAGATCTCTTTTGTAGAGGTATGAATTCACCTTCCTCATCTCACTTCACCTCGGCATTCAGTATATTCTCCAATGTATTCTTTTTATAGGCTTTGCTTTTGAGTAGGAAATATTACTGCCAGAAATTCTCACTCTGTCATTCTACGTCTATGTCCTCACCACAAGAGACCCTTTCTGCTTTGAGCACAAGACATGCCTGGCATATGTATCCACCTGGCACATGCTGCTAGCTGCCAATATCAGATCATTAAACCACAAACTAGTGGAACTCCGACTTCTAACTAGATTCTTTCTGGTAACCTTATTCCTTACAATGAAACCCACAAAATGAACCTGAAGATGGACCTCAGATATTAGTTCCTGGTTACCTTAAACTTGAATTATTTTTCATGTTGCAATATCTGACTAAGGGCTGAATCTCATACTAAAAGTGCACAAAGTTGCAGTGTCAGGACATAGGAGTAGTGTAAGAATAATGATTTCTGATAGGAAATTTAAGACCACCAACTATATTAAACTATATTACATATTCTGTAATTTCAGCCACCCAGCTACAATATTCTGTGGCTGCAATATTCCATTCTGAATCAGCTCCCACATCATGGTGACACATGCCTAGCATTATTGCATTTCAGACAGCCATCTGTACTGATACATTCAGCCAATAATTTGCCACCAGGAACCTGGTTCCTAGGGATACGTTTTCTGTGCAGTGTAATAGTAAATAGTCTCAAGCCTTCTTAAAATGATTATCAATCTATCTGTCTGTCTAAATGCCTATAACTATAGCTTTGAGGCATTTCAGAGGAAGGGTAAATCTTATTTCCTCCTGAACCAGTCTGAAAATATAACTCTTGATATTAATTAAAAGGCATGAAAAGAAATTTTCCAATATAGGACAGTTCAGTAGCACAGTGCATCTGTCTAAATGGCACAACCCAGAAAACCAAGCAAGTTACAGAACTCTGATGAAGACATAATCTTGTAAATATGGTATATAAAAAGGAAAATAGAGAATCAGATCTAAAGATCAGCAAATCTAAAAGACAATAAACAATTCAAATTAAATATAGTTGAAAATTCAATTTGGTATAGATAAATGTCAAACAATTCTAAAGAGGAATTAATCAATATACGCGGATATGGCTTAAGCAGAACCCTCACAAACAATACACTGAAAAAAGTAATATTGTAGATTTCATTAGCCCCTGCTACATATCACATATATTATGCAATTAACTGGTTAATCACACAATAAATTTAGACTGGCCACAAGTGTAAAGTAATCATCACACAATAAAAACGACTGTCCAGCTATAAAAAAAGCTAACCAGCTATAAAGTTAGTGCTTGAAAATGTGTAACAGATCTGTAGCTGGTTTCCATCCAGCTTTAATTTGAATGCGTAGCAGAGTGCATTGTGTAAAAATCCCTAGAAGCACCATCACCAGTTTAAAACCCTCCTGAGTAGCAAGAAATGGCCACCTAGCCCTAGATCATTACGTTCATTTCCTACAAGGCTCAGATATAGTCCACCAGATGGGAGACAGATTAAATATTAAAGAGATACTAAACTTGCACGTTAACTTTGGGCCCAAAGCCAAAGATGATAATAACAAGGGCAAGCAATATACAAGCATGCCTTTGAATCGGAAAGTTTTCCCAGTCCAAAGCAGCAGTTCAGATTATATGAAATACTGTGTTCACCTCTTCTCAAATAGGCTTTTCTTGCATTAGAGGGAAGTATATAAGCAGTGAGAGGCTTAAAGGATAGTAACATGTTAAAAGAGAAAAGAAAAATGTATTAAATTCTATTACTTTCAGGGGAAGGCAGTTGGACAGTGGCTTATAGAAATAAAGATTTTTTTTTAATTATCAGAGATTTTTCTAGCCATGCACAGACACCAGGCTGCTAATCAGAGGCTTTCAGAGCAGTTAATTCCACATGAGTAGGATTAGCTTTAACATTTAAATAAATAGCTTCCATGGCTTTGCAGTTTTTAGGGACTAAGAATCAGTTGCAGATGAAAGCTAGTAGCGTTGGAAAAATATGAAGTCTCCATCCTCCATCAGCTTTCTGAGACTGACCAGAAAAATCGTGAGACCATCCTAAAGAACTTTCATACACATGAAGGAATGTCAGAGGCACTGGTCAACCAGATAAGGAGATTTGTTATTTGGAGCTTTTGCAATGTGGAAGGCTCACTATTTTGGGGGGAAAAATGTGTTTTTACAAGGCACATTCATTTTCCTTGAGGTACCCATACAAGTCCTATTACAACAAATAGAAGTTCAGTTAATGCTTGGAGGACAAAAATAGGTGCTTCCAGTTCACTTTATCATCCTATCAGATAATATATTTGTTCTTGAAGAAGAAATGTCCCCTGAAATATTTAACACCTCCAAATAATTACAATTGCAACTTACAAATATATTATTCAATGTCTTGGATATAATCCAACTGTTTTCATTGAGAAATTATACTGTGGTATAAAAATCCTATTTTACATAACATAATAGACCTTAGCCTATTTGTATATTTGAATGAATGATTTACAATCAGTTCAGCCATTATGAAAAAGGCTATAAGTAAAATACTCTGATCTTCTACTTCCTTTTTGTACAATGCAGCTCTTTAATTCTGTGCTGCTAAGTTCTAAAGCATAGCATTGCTTACGTTATTAGTATATCATACAAGGGAAGTATAGCTGAATCTTGCTACTTTTATAGCATCCTAATATTTAATGCAACACTCTCTCTCAAATTAATCAGAAGGATCTTTAAACCAGTTTGGTAATTAGAAAAAATAACCTGTTTCCTTGATTAATTGCAGCTTACAAACAAAGCAGACTTTGTAGGAGGGAGTAACTTATGGCAGCAATTTAAGGAGACAACAAGATTTTGTAATAAGCTTTCAATAGTTGTCACATATTGCAGATTTTTGAAAACAGTAATGCTTAGTCAAAATAAAGCATAAGGTGTTGCAAAAATTCAGTAAAAAAAACCACAACAATTAAACACAGAGGAATGATAAAGGTGTGTATTCACTACAGTCCTCAATTAATTCGAATATATAGTTTGAAAACAAAGGATGAGATTCTCACCTACATTCTACAAAGGGGGCTTAAAGCCACTTTTGCATTAGGCTTGCACATTCCAAGTATGGAGCCAGCCAGAAATATACCTGAGCATTTCTCTGCCCTGGGTATTAGCAGTGCATGGGATATTGTCAGTGGCAGCGCTGCTATTTTTGCACCCCCCGCAACTCTGTACCTGGGGCTGGTGCCCCAGTTTCTAGTGTGGCAGGACTAGAAAAATAATTTAATCAAGGTAAACTTCTATGGGAATGATGAACAGGGGTTAAGAAAAAACATGTTGAAGATATATGTAAGATGTGCCTCCACTGCAAACTTACATCACTAGGCAGCAGTTTCCTTAAACATAACCACCCTGAGTTATTTCTTGAACTGAAAGCAGTATAGACACATTCAGGTACCACTGCACTTGCCCCCATTCTGCCAATTAGTTTGCTAATGCTAATTAGCCTAACCACAGCACTGCAGAAAGGCAGATATGCTGATTCTGATTCAGGTTCAAGAGTAGCCTGTGTAGATTATACAGTATGCTTGTTGGCATGGTGTATAGACATGCCCTCACAGTGAGCCTGCATGAGCTGAAATAAATGGAGCATTTAAAAGGAAATAATTGGTGCCATCAGACTGAAGACATCTAATAGCATCAGATTCTTTGGAAGACAAGGTTCTTTGGACAAATTTGGTGTCTTTTATTAGACCAACTCAAATAGTTGGAAAAATCCTTCTTTGCAAGCTTTCGGTCAGGCTGAGGAAGCAGTTGATCCATGCTCTTCCTGGATGGAATAGTAAAGAAGTCAGAGGCTGGTATGCATGCAAGAAAGCCAGTCAGTGAAGATGTAAATTGAGGGGTCAATGGGTGAGAGAGAAGGGTGGGGAGGGGAATTAAAGTAAGGGAATGTAGGGGAATGAATGCAGCAGGTAAATAGTGGAGAGGTACCTGGGTAGTCAGATGTTAGGTAGGTTATGTCATAAATCCAGTGTCTACATTTAGTCCATGATTTTTGTATCCAGTAAGTTGATGAAGTGAAGTTTGTAGGCTCATCTGTGAAAAGTGTTTTGTAAATTCCCTTTGAGGATTAGAACTGAAAGATTGGAGACAGAGTGGCTTTCTTGTGAGAAATGTGCCCGCACAGGTAAATGGACAAGAATACCCATTCTTTCCCTTAGTAGAGGGCCAGGTAACAAAAGAGAGTTGTTCAAGATTGATGATCCTCTATTCACATAGAAGCCTCATTGCACAGAGTTTACAATCTTCCAAAGCAAACCAGTTTTTCAAGATTGAACTCCAAGTACAAACTAAGCAACTGATCATTTGGTAGGGGATTTTTTATACCTGGTAAAGCTGACGATGGTTATCTAAGAAGAATGACTGGATGTTTTCAAAATAGAGGGTCTCTTCCCAGGTATTTTAGAGACAAAATGAAAGAGAATCATATGCAAAGTGGGGATGGAGGGAAGGAGGAGACGATGGGGGAGGCAGGAGATTTTCTATGTTCTGAATGAAAACTCATATGCAGGGGAAGAAGAGGCAAGAAAGGATCCAGGACTCTTCCAACAATTTCAATCCAAGCCTAAAGAGGCATTTATTATTTTTCTTAACTTTGTCTAAGTATTTCTTGTACTAGGTAAAAGTAAAGAATGATTGGTTTCTCGTATCCTTAGAAAATTAAAGTGTCCTCTTTCTGTTTACTTCAACTATCATGTCTTTCATGATAGATTTGAACTGAACGTCAGACTACTCACAAGATGCAATTCCTGGAAAGGTTTATACTAGAGCTGGACTTTATCTGGTGGGCCTATTACTTCACAGTTTTTTCCCTTAATCTCAGCTGATGTCAGGGCGATGAAAGGGTATTTCTCTTCTCTCACTTTTCTTGCTGTTTAGCAGGAGATTGATTACTTCAGTCACCTTACCTAGAGCCCCCCATTTTAATTATTGTGTGTCATTGGAATAAGGAGCAGTATCTTTGTGAAACAAAAAGCAATTGAAAAAACTGCTGGCCAATCTAGACCTATAGTTTAATTATCATCCAGACTTTAAATAAAATTATGTGAAGTCTACAGTTAGCTGGTCTCTGACCTTTATTGTGTATAGGTCAAAGCCTATGCAAATATACAAAGGAACATTTCAGGGTTCAGAGTTTCTGGATGTGGCAACAGGAAAAATGTGAATTTGTCAACCAGTTACTGTACCTGTTGGGTGAGGAGGTTGCCAACAAAGTCATTTTTCCTTCCTTTGACATGCTGCCAGAGGAGAACTTTGTCAATCACACACATTTAAATCCTCATGGATGGTAATTAGAGACTACATCTTTCACTCCTAGGTCACTGATTCAAAAGCATATCAACATGGAAACTATTTCTGTTCAGCTATACTTCCCTTGTATGATATATCAACATGGAAACTATTTCTGTTTCTTATGTATAGTAAGAGACTATTTCCTGTACAAATTCTTCTGGTACTTCTACTCTAGCAACCTCACTGGTTTTATGGTTTTAATCATGTGAGTGTAATTAAAGTCACTTTGGTCCCAAGTATCTTCATCACAAAAAAAACTATAACTATTTTGCCATCCCTTGGTACTTTTGTCAACAGCAAAAGCAGAAAAATAAAAGATTGAATTGGTATGGAAAATGAATTCTTCTCTGGTTTCTAGGGATGATCCCTTAGAGTGATTGTTAAAACATGTTATTCAATCAGTGTATGGAAACAAAGCTGCTACTGGTCTCACCCTATATAGTATATCTGTTCTTCCGAAAGCTCTTTAACACAAACTATAAGAAACATAAAAGACTTCCAAAAGTTGTGAAAGGGTCAACCGCATCAAAACTTAATTCTTGATTTTCTTCTGCTTTCTTGTTGTCTCAGAAAATTACTATGAATTCTAAAATTGAAATCCAAGAAAAACCTCTCATTGACTCTGATGCTGGAAGCTTTTCACCTTCTTATATATCAGAGTTCAGCCACTAGTCACTCCAATACAGTATCTTTCTATGAATGTGTATTATTGACAAGATGCAACAATTCAGTAAATGGGGTGTCTCATTTATTTTCCCCTTTACTTGGATGGGCATTCCCAGATTACCTGCTACATTGATGTACATAATCTCTCTAGATATTTTTGTGAGAAAATAAAAGGGCCAGATGTGAAGATTATAATTCTCCTAATTGAGCAGGAGCCCATATGCACCATGTCTCAAGTCAGATAAATATCAGGAAATAGAAAAGCCAACTATTTAGAGTCTAATTAAATATTTAAGTAGCCAAAAATCCATTTTGCAATGCAATTACCATATTAGGAACTGTAAAACAGGCATGCAGATTCTTGCCTATTTTTTTTCAGATCATCCCCGACATCTCAGACCCAGTATTAGTAAAGGGAACACACAATAGCAAAGTACTACAGCATGGTCCTTGTTTAGTAAAACAAAACTGAAAGCATGGGCAATGGTAAAAAACATGCTAAGTCAACTTCATAACTTCTTAATATTGGTGTGTAACTAACTTAATATTGGTGTGTAGACGGAGTAAAACATTAGTGCATTAGGGTGCATCCAGAGGGGGTCCAGTGGCTCAGCCATGACTCCCTTTCTGATTACACAAAAGGAGCAGCAGCCAGAGACTTTCTGAAGTCCCCAAGGAGAGTAAAAATCCTCTCTCCTTTGTCCATGCTCAGGGACATGTACCCTTCTCTCCCATTCTCACCTCCCCCAGCTGCCACTGCCATTGTCCTTGCTATCCCGGAGCTGAGGGAGCTCCAGAGCTGCTCCAGCTGGGCTGCATAGGGACTGGACTCAGCGTGCAACAGTGGCAGCAGTGGTGGTGGCATCCAGGGGTTCTTTCTCCCTGCCTCATCCCCCTGAGTGTTCCCTGTCAGCACAGAAGCAAACAAGGGGATGGGGAACCAGCTCACCTGCTGCTCCCGCCACTGTCTGGAGCTGAGCCTGGTCCCCACACATACCTGCTCCATTGGCTCTGGAGCTCTCCTTGCCCCTCTGACAGCAGGGACAGCAGCAGCAGGTCAAGGAGGAGGGAAAGGAGGGGGCATGCCTCTGAGCAGGGAGGGAAAGTGGGTAGGGGGGAAAATCTTATCTGCTTTGGGGGCTTAAAGTCCCTGGCTGCTGCTCCCATGGCATGGTCTGCCTAATTCAGTGGAGGGTTAGGACTGGAAGGTGAAGCCACCTTTGTAGTGTCAGTTGCTGCTCCTGTACCCCTCTTTGAAAAATCCTGGATCTGGTTCTGGTGTGCATGCACAGGCCTTGAATGCGACAGGTGAGTTACATAATGGTAATATCTGTCACATGTTGGGATTCTCCAACATACAATGTCTGACCATGACTCATGGGCTACTGTCCCCATGTGGTTCCTCAATTAGGTGCAACTACAATGACAATGAACAAGCATTTAAATGGTATGAAACAAGTGTTTAGGTGTTTATGAGTGCTCGTGTAAAAAATCCTGGATACATTATCCTGTATTTTAGAAGACACATAAGACCTAGTTTTCATCTTTTATAAAACTGAGTCTGTAATATCTGGGAAGGGAGTTACTCCTGGGAATTTCCACAATTAATTTGCTCTTCTTAAAAGCTAGCATTTTAATCTGATTTCAAAATTATTAGACATATGTGTACATATAAAATAAACAAAGAGAATTGTCCAGTGTTTCTGTATCTGCCAGAATTGTCAAGCAGTTAATTTAAGTGTGGAGGATCTTTTTCTTAAGGTCCTTTCTTTTTCACAAATGCAGTGTGTAGAATGCATTCTAATGGCATAGTAAGTTAAGACAGCCTACACGACATCCATTGTGCTCATATGTAACGAGTTAGTCTTGCTGTTGAAACCTCCTTTGAGAACAGAAGCAAGTGTGTGCAAGAAATATTTTTCTGATTATAAATTGAAATAAATTTAAAGTATGCAGTGTCTCCAATTTTCCCTGGGTCTTTGAGAGGGTCTGGTTCTTGGCTGGATGAAAACTGCTGAAGAACAAATTGAAAATCCCTTTCAGTTTCAGAACAGAAAACCAGCATTGCAAACAGCCAGGTTCTGTCCTCAATCCATAGCAAAACTGTCTCCGAGAGTTAAATGTGAGGATTATATATAGCTATAATGTGTGTTTGACTGAGAAAGTAGCTCAGTTGCAGAAGAGTGTTTCAATAAAAATACATTTTTAAAATATTGTTTATTATACCTTTATGACCTAATTGCTTCTCACAATTATGGCAAGGTGTTAGTCAGAGCAGAGAATGTTTTTCTTATGTATGTTTCAGTTCTCAGCAGTAATGCCTTATTTTATAGGTTTGTTCCTTGTAAAATTGTTTGTGAAGGGAGGATGTTCAATGTGTGACGGCTGTCTCCTTTAGATAAAGGTGAGACAAAGGACTGTAAAATCCAAAGAAAGGTACAGGTACTCATTGATTTAAAGTAACCTGTTAGATGCTTGTCCAATCACTGCATTGAGAGGGAATATAAAACGTTGTTTTCAGTTAGGCAATGGTCTGTTTCTACAGCTTGGGGGGGTGGGGAACAAATATTATGCTGATTATTCAGTCCTTGTAGTTTCCTGTTCTGCTCTTCTTAAGTGTGGGATGGTTGGCCAGCTGCTTTGCCCAGATTTTGGTACTGTTTTCATTTCATTCATGGACTATTACAATAGCTTAGATAGGCATTTCAGGAAAAAAACCAAAACATTATTCAACTTGCAACACTTCAAAGCAGACACATAGGTATTTGCCTAAACCAGGAGTCAACATGTCCCAGCTTGTCTCCTCAAGATTTTAGACATGATGCACGTGTTTTTATTGATGCTTCCAAACACCAGAGGGAGAATTGTTTATTAAGTCTTCTCCAGCCTGAACTAGCAGAGACCGGCTGCCACATTGTTTTTCGGAGACAGTCCCTAAATAGGAGGGAATTCTGCTTCAGTCTTTGTCTGTGTAGCCAGGTTGTTCTGAGCTCTCCCACCTCTGTGCCAAAATCCAGACTAATACCAAGATTTTCCCATTTGTTGATAAAATATGTTTAGGAAAGAAATATTGGTCACATGGGTTCTAAACAGAACACAATTATTTTTCAGTTTTGCAGCATGTATGAACTTTACCTTGTCTTCCATATAGAGATGATGACCTATTTAGCCTTCCCCTGAAGTTTAATGTATGCCCATTTTGAGTCCAGGAATAAAGGAGAGAAAGTTAGGTCACCATAACCCTTACCTTTACATGGCTTCAGTGGGCACTTGTTTAAAAGAATTAAAGGTGAATCTGTATCAGGAAGGCAGAAGGGAAAGCTGGGTTATAATAGTACTGCAGAGAATTCCTTATAGCTTTCAAAGTGTATTTAAAGGAAAATAACCTTGTTATGCAACTGTGTTTGGAACTGTTAATTAAAATTAGTGATGATCATGCTGCTCTGCACTGGCTTGTCTCTCGGATCCAGCTAGTCTCATCTTGTCTAGTCTAGTCTATTCCTTAAGTAGGTTTGATGAGGAACCAGGAAGCCAGTGATAAATTGTGTGAGGGAAAGAGTTAGTACAATTGCATTTAGTGGCAAATTTTATGTTCCTTACTAGTATTCTGGATTTGTCAATAGGACTGAGAAATCTATTAATAATTATAGTAAGACACGAGGAGATGTCTCTTCAAATTCTGTAAAGTTCTGATGGGTTAGGATGTACATTTTCCCCTGCTATAGTGGTCCTGTTCCTACTATAGTTTAATAACTGTTAACATTTTAACATTCACCTTGTGAGTATTCCATATGCTTCATGTATCCAACAACTGCCGCTATATAGTTAGACAGTAAGGTCTTTGGGACAGTAAGTGTCTTTTCATTTTCTAAGTATATAGTGCAATTGTACCCAAATCACTGTTAAATGTTTCTAAGTAGTACAGTGATGGGCAATAATAGTCATTAGTTATTAATTAATACTAGTCCAAATATTTAATCAACCAATAAAGCTCCCTTTATTTCTGCCAGATAAAATGTTATTTAAAACTTGCCATTCTGTAACAGCATTCACACAACAGTTTGGAAAACATTATCTGACTTCACACGAGATTGGTTCTGTCAAAATGGCCACTTGCTTGCATACTTTATCTTAGAAATGGAGGACCATCTATACCAATACATTCCTTGTGCTTTGTGCTACTACTTATGGGTTTGCCTCAAACTAGTAGAAATCAAGTGGTGAATCTGGTTCTTAATACCTAAATTTGATTACAGATAACTGCTATTTCTTTAATAGGTAGATAGGTCACTTTGCAGTGAAGTAGAAGTGACATAAAGAGCTGATTCAGTCAGGGTTTTTTTCCTTAAAATACGAAGAATTAAAAGCAGCTCTAAGTTAAACTAGCTCTGGTGATGGTCCTCTGCAACAATAAATTTACAAAGTCAAAGTTGATTTGTACTTTTCTGCACTGGGTATGGTGACAAAGAATTTTACCCAGGATTGTTCATGTAGGCGTAGGATACCTGTAGTTGAAAAGAGCTTTGTAGTTTAAAAGAGCTTTAAAATGTCTAATACTTATCCACACCATAAATAGTCTTCTATCCACACACTTTGAGAGCCTACTAACAAACACATTTTTCAGCCCTACCTCTCTCAAACATCCATATGTTCCCCTCACACACATTAGCCATTTTTAATGATTATTAAAAAGATAATCTCAGCACAACTGAACCCTAAAGATATACTATTCTGAAATCCTGCCACCCATCCCCTCTGAGGTCTTGCGCTGGTTTTACTGTCTGAATAAATTCTGTCTGCTGGAGGGAGACTAGGAGATGCCTTTTTTGCTTACAGCAAAGAGCAAATACAAACAAATAAGAAAAACAACACAAACAATACTTATGATATCTCTTATGGGACTGTCATAAAAAAAAAGTTTTAATGGAAAATTAAAGCTTTCCCATATGTTACTTGAACCAGCTTTTATGAAGTAACAGAAAATGATATCCATGCTAATAAATTCTATAGGAAAATTAAGACACTATGGCCATAAAAACATCCTTGATTTAAGCTACACAGATTTTGTGAGTAATTTCTGTAGTACTCTGCTTCACTTTTAGATAACTCTGTAAGTTTCCTTGCTGTTAAACTATGTAGGACTTTTCCCATGGGGTATTTAACCAAATTATTGTAGCATAGAAATAATTACCTTCTATGTAAATATATGTGGAAAGAATAGGGTCTGAAATGATTAACTAACCTTTCATTTAACATTTCTGACATTTGATGCAAAGAACGAAGTCTAACCTGCTTTTCCAGGCTTTTACTGTGGAATACCTAGAATATGTAGTGGTCATTCAATTAGTATGGTTATAATTTTGATTATCCTTACTACTGACAAAAAAAAAAAACCCAAGAAAAAGAAATAAATGAAGAGAAAAATCAAACAATCCTTGGCCAGATTTAGCTGCTGTTCAATGGGACTACTATCCCCCATATTGCCCAGATTCATTGACTTCACTGAGACTACTTAAATGCTTAAAATTAGACCTGGGTTGAGTTGGAGCCTGGAGTCAAATAACATGTAATCTTATTCAGTCATCCTTTTCAGCTGACAAGTTTTGAGAGAAAAAAATGGCACTTATTCTTTATACTAACTAGCTGGTACAAAAGAGCATCACTTTAGCAAAATCTGTATGTTTTAATGAAGAAAAATAAGAGTTGAAAAGGATCATCAGTAACAATACCATATTTCAGCTAGCAATGTAATAAACACTATAGCTTACTTCTTTTATCTTTGCTTATTATAATAAGGGTTTCCCATATTTATCGTATGAAAACAGATACTTGAATTTTCATGAGGAATTTAACTGGTTTTAACTGTACTAGATGTAGATTTAGAGATATTTTCTCCTAATTGTAGATCCTTTATCAGTATATATTCCAACATATACATGTTTGCATACATTTAAAAATCTTTAGAGCCCGACCTAAGAGAAATCTCACTGCACAAACAACCATATCTTGTGCAAAATGGATAACTACATGTACAAGTTAGTGAGTGCATCTACATTAGACACTCACTGCATATTAGGCTAATAACACTGTGCAGTAGTGTGGCAGTTAAAAACTGTGCTAATAGCCTGCTTCTCTGCGTTATTAGGCTGATACACACTAAGCATCACGAAAAACCATGCACTGGCACTACTGCCAGTTACTACCTTATTAAGCAAGCACTAAACTAAATGTGCAGTAACCAAGGCACACTAATGAACGTGTAGATATGCCCTGTGTTTACAAGACAGTTATCCATATTGGAAATGCATATGTGTGGCTATTCATACAGTTTGTGAGCTGCTCCTTAATATTTTGAAAGTTGAGTCAGGGGCTTCCCTGTCTAATCTGACCAAGGAAGTAATTTCATAATTCCCAGTCAATCTATTTTGATTATCTGAAACAATCCTGTAGGTGTTGTGACTGAACTAACATTATTATAATTAATGAAAAATTCCTCATATCAGCTCTTTTGCATAAAAGACACATACAATAATAGTTTTCCACAAAATCCCTTACTTCCAATGGCAGCTTTAACAGTTCTTTCAGCAACCTTTGGATTAGCCCCTAAAGGCTATTGTAGATGTCCAGTGAGGCTGCTCTGATGTGCTGTAAATCCAGTGCATCAGAGCAGATTTGATTAATTGAGTTGGCTGGAGTGCGGAAATTACCATGATCCAGCAGCCTCTGGCATCATGTGCATCAGCATCCCCGCCCTGAAAAATGGCAGCAAAGCGCTTTAAACTAATGTTCATTCAATGAGCTTTAGTTCAAAGTGCCCCACAGCCATTTTTCAGTGGGGGAACACTGATACACATGATGCTCAGGCACTTTTAATTAGCACAGCTTACTAATTAAGGCACCCCTGCCTCCTGGAGCAAGTCTATAAATGTCCTAAGTTTAAACCTACATCTTCTACTTAAAGGGTACATCTACATGAGATGATTTACTGAGCATTAGACTAATCTAATCAGCAATAAAGCATCACCATCTACATGGGCACAGCAATCAGTGTGCAGTAGATTAGTCTGTTGTGTCATTTTCTAGTACCTATAGATACAGGTACTAAAAACTGGCACATTAAACTAATGTACCAAATCACATGTGTCAGCAGGGGGCCGCAGGGGGCCACAGGGGGCAGGGAGAGCTGTCCCAATCTCCACATGGTTGGGAGAGATGCCCAGGTTGCCAGCCAGCTGTATCCATGCCCTTGGCAATCAGGACCCATCCCAATCCCTGCAGACTTGGGAGATTTGTCCTGGATGCTGGGCAGCTGCCTCCCAGCCATGTGGAAGTTAGGACCATCCCAATCTGTATGGGGCTGGCAGGCACCTGCCCCCTAAGCTGGAACAGCTCCCCCTGCCCCAATCTCCCTGCAGCTGGCATGGAGCTGCCCGTCAGATCAGGACAGCTCCCTCCCTTCCCCCCGCAGCCCCACACAGATTGGGGCTGCCACCAGAGCCAGATCAACTAGTGGTTGGTATCTGAGGGATCCTGAAGCTCTCCCTGGATGCTGCAGAAGGGTAGAGCAGAGTAAGAGCAGCCCTGGACTGGGCACAATGTGCTCCTGATGGGGGCGCACATGTAGACGTGTGCCCAGAAGCACTTTAGTGAGCCTGAATTTTCTCCGCAGAAAATTCAGGAGCATTAATTGCACATGTAGATGAACCCACACTGTCTCTTTCTCCAGTTTTGTCCAAGGGGGCATCTTTCTGCTGTTTTATCCGCAGCTTTTTCACTAAATCTGAAAGTCAGCCACTCTTCTACCATTGGACTCCCAGATTCCACCCAATAACATCCCCTGCCAGTCTTATGCAGTTTATTTCAGGTTATCTGGTCCTTCTAAAAATCATTTCTGCCTTCCTTCTCCCTTACGGTTACATTCTACTTGCCATATGCCCATCCAATCTTCACTAATGCTCCACAGATACTTATAAACATACAAAAAAATCCTTCTGTCCTTTTTCTGCTTAGCAAGGATTATTGCTCAGATAGTACAAGTACTCAAAGCTTCAGCTTATGTTAGAGTAATGTCATGGTCCTCTAGCCACAGAGGACGGGAAAGAACACTCAAAAAGGTTATTTTTGGCTAATCAAAAGCTTCTCTTTACTTGTGTGTATTAGGCTTCCCAGAAAATAAGTGTTGCCTGTTCCCCTTTTTATTATCACTTTTATTTGTCTCATGTTCAAGCAGTTTAAACAAAATTGAATTCAGGATTGCCCTTCAGTCTCATTGATTGTCTCATCAGAATTGTCCTTCAGTCTTTACTCTTGCCAATGTCCCAATAATATACAGACCTAGAGGTATGCGGCTAACTAGGCTGTGGATTGGATGAGGCAGAAATTTACGTGTAATCGGCATGTAATGTAAACATATTCATTCCACATCTCCTCAAGAAGGGCGTGAGGTCAGTGGTAAGATACTTATTAGTTTTCATTAGTTTGGATTTCACCTCAGCTCTTCTAATGGCCAGATAGACACTTGGAATAAGTGGGTTGATAGTTTCATAGTTTCATAGTAGCTAGAGTCGGAAGGGACCTAGGTAGATCATCTAGTCCGACCCCCTGCCTTGGCAGGAAAGAGCACCGGGGTCAGATGACCCCAGCAAGGTGCTCATCTAACTTCCTTTTAAAAATCCCCAGGCTAGGAGCCTGCACCACTTCCCCTGGAAGCCGGTTCCAGGCCCTAGCCGCCCTGACTGTGAAGTAGCACCTCCTAATATCTAATCTAAACTTACCCTCCGCCAGCTTGTGACCGTTATTCCTGGTCACTCCTGGCAGCGCACGGGGGAACAGGGACTCCCCCAATACCTGCTGATCCCCCCTGACCAGTTTGTAGCAGGCCACAAGGTCCCCCCTTAACCTTCTCTTGTGGAGGCTAAACAGGTTCAGGTCCCGTAGCCTCTCCTCATAAGGCCTGCCCTGCTGACCCCTGATCATACGAGTGGCCCTCCTCTGAACTCTTTCCATATCGTCCACGTCCCTCTTGAAGTGTGGCGCCCAGAACTGGACGCAGTACTCCAGCTGCGGCCTGACCAGTGCTGCATAGAGGGGGAGGATCACCTCCCTGGACCTGCTCGAGATGCATCTGTGGATGCATGACAGGGTACGGTTGGCCTTCTTGACTGCCTCCCCACACTGCCGGCCCATGTTCATCGTGGAGTCAATGACGACTCCAAGATCCTTTTCCGTCTCCGTGCTGGCAAGAGGGGAGTTCCCCAACCTGTAAGTGTGGTGCCGGTTCTTCCTCCCCATGTGCAACACCTTGCACTTATCAGTGTTAAACCCCATCCTATTCTCATCCGCCCACCGTTGCAACCTGTCAAGGTCAGCTTGTAGCCTATTGCACCCTTCTAGGGCACCCACAACCCCCCACATCTTAGTGTCATCAGCAAACTTGAACAGGGTGCTTTCTACCCCCTCATCCAAGTCACTGATGAAGATGTTGAACAGTGCGGGCCCGAGGACCGAGCCCTGCGGAACCCCACTGCCCACGTCCTTCCAGGTCGAGAAGAACCCATCCACTACCACCCTCTGGGTGCGGCCCTCCAACCAGTTGGCGACCCATTTGACTGTGTGGGCATCGACACCACAGTCTCCCAGCTTTTTGATGAGGACAGGGTGAGAGACAGTGTCGAAAGCCTTCCGGAAGTCCAGAAAGACTACATCCACAGCAACCCCTGCGTCTAATGATTTGGTGACCTGATCGTAAAAGGCCACCAGGTTGGTCTGACAAGACCTGCCACTGGTGAACCCATGTTGGTTGCCCCTGAGCATGCATTCCCCCGCAAGGCCCTCCTGGATGTGTGCCAGGATAATTTTTTCAAAGAGCTTACCCGGGATTGAGGTAAGACTAACTGGCCTGTAATTTCCCAGGTCCTCTTTTTTTCCCTTTTTGAAGATAGGGACCACATTGGCCCTCTTCCAGTCCTCCGGCACCTCACCAGAGCACCACGAATGCTCATAGAGCTGTGCCAGGGGTCCCGCAATGACCTCGGCCAGTTCCTGTAGAACCCTAGGGTGAAGATCGTCCGGACCAGCAGACTTGAACACGTCCAGCCTCTCCAGAAGTATCGTAACTAACTCCTCGCTAACCCCTGGCCCAGGCGAGTCTCTCCCGGGGCCCGAGGGGGGCCCAGCAGGGAGGTGGCTGAACTGGTCCCTACTTAGGATGGAGCAGATGCTTTTGGTAATCTACATTAGTGAGCCTAATATTACTACTTGTGTCCTTCCTGCAAAACAAAGCACCAAATCTATTAATATGCAGCCCCAACCTCTTTCATCAGGAAGTGTAAGCCCATCATCAACATAAACCACAATGTTGAAGACAGTCTATAGATCTAATTATATGGGCAACTAACAAAAATCCTGCCCATTTTGACACTCATAATAATTTTTTTTTACTCCATGATACAAACACCTTAATCTTTACCTGTCAAATATATCAACAGCCATGGCCATAAAAGCAGTCTCTATTCTGTATCCAAGTCAGAATTTATGTTCAGCCAATCAAAAAGATACTATGCCACACCATTTTCTTAAACTGCAACTAACAGTAGACCACAGGGATTTGTTGATAATTGGACAGACTTTAGTGTCAAAAGAGTTTTCTTTTGACCATTTGCTTGTTGGTCTGTTCAAGGAATTTTGACTGATTGGAAAAGGAGGATTTTCCTTCATGGTAGCCACAATGCTTATCACACCATCTTAATCTGGATGTTTTATAGAATTATTTTAAATGATTTTAACTAGTTTTTAAGGTATTGAAGCAGTTCTAAGTGGCCTGTAATTCTTGGGATGACTTTTGGAGTCTTTATTAAAGACTCTTCAGAGGCAACTGATTTTAATCAGAGATTATATATTTTTATCAGCAGCTCATCTGGTTTTATTCTTGCATTCTTCTCCTGGTGGATTTTAGTGACATGTTTTTTCATTTATCAATTTCTCCAGCTTGCCTCATTTACCATTTCAGTTTCTAAGATTGGCTCACCTTTAATAACTGAAAAGAATATTTCTTCAACAGCCCATGGACAAGGAAGAAAAATATTTTAAGAAACTCACCTTCTATTAGAAGGTGGTTTCCATCTAGAAGAGTTTAACCCCTCTTTGGGCACATCTACATGTGCAGCAATAACCTCTTGAGTTTATTGCTCCTGGGCATGCATCTGCACATGCCCACAGGACCACAGCATGTTGAGCTGGGTTGAAGCAGCCATGGATGGCAGGAGGCCCCAGAGGGTCAGCCTACCAGCCTAGAGCTGCTCCCTCACAGCTCACCATGCTTCAGAGAGGCTTTCTGGGGCATGAGGGTGCTTCAGCATAGGATTAGCCAGCAGGCAGCCCATGCACTGAAGCATCCTTGTGCCCTAGTCAGCTAAGGCAGTGTCTACGTGTATGCTGCTGTGGAATTTTTTACTCCACAGCAGGGTAGTACTTGTGTTTACTCAAGTATCCTTGAGTAAATTAATTTACTCCAGCCTAACAGGGGCACATATATAGACACCAAGACATTTACTGCGTAGCTATTTAATCTACTGCACAGTAAACGTCTCATGTAGATATGCCTCTTTTGATCTCTGGTCACTTTTCATTGTGAGTCCAGCTTCCTCAGTTGGGAATCTGGGGAGCTGGTTCTGAAGTAGACCAACTCCACAATGGGTGTGTCTACACATTCATTAATCTGTTTTTGGTAATGTGCATTACGTTAAGGTCGCAAGAGCTCTGGACGCAAGTGCTGCGGTGGACATAGTTTTTCTGGACTTTAGGAAGGCCTTCGACACCGTCTCTCACCCCATCCTCATTAAAAAATTAGGCAACTGTGGTGTCAACGCCTACACAGTCAGATGGGTCGCAAACTGGCTGGAGGGCCGCACCCAGAGTGGTGGTGGACAGATCATTTTCAGCCTGGAGGGATGTGGGCAGTAGGGTTCCCCAAGGCTCCGTCCTCGGGCTCCCAATGCTCAATATTTTAATCAGCAACTTGGACAAGGGGGTGAAAAGTACCTTGTTCAAGTTTGCAGATGACACTAAGATGTGGGGAGAAGTGGGCATGCTAGAAGAGAGGGACAGGCTACCACTAAATCTGGACAGGTTACAGAGGTGAGCGGATGAGAAAAGGATGGGTTTCGATACAGACAAGTGCAAGGTACAAGCTGGAGAACTCCCTTCTTGTCAGCACAGAGGCAGAAAAGGATCTGGAAATCACTATTGATTCCAAGATGAACATGGGCCGGCAGTGTGGGGACACAGTCAGGAAGGCTAATCACACCTTGTCATGCATCCATAGATGCATCATGAGCAGATCCAAGGAGATGATCCTCCCCCTCTATGCAACATTGGTCAGGCAGCAGTTGGAGTACTGTGTCCAGTTCTGGGTGCTGCATTTCAGGAGGGATGTGGATAGCATAGAGAGGGTCCAGAGGAGGGCCACTCATACAATCAGGGGGCAGCAAGGTAGGCCCTATGAGAAGAGACTCTGGGACCTGAACCTATTCAGCCTCCACAAAAGAAGGCTGAGAGGGGATCTGGTGGTCACCTACAAACTTGCCAAGTGAGACCAGCAGGCAATGGGAGAGTCCCTGTTCCCCCAAGCACTACCGGGAGTTGCAAGGAATAATGACCATAAGCTGACCGAGAGTAGGTTCAAGCTAGATATCATGAGGCACTACATCACAGGCAGGGTGGCTAGGAGCTGGAACCAACTTACTCAGGAAGTGGTGCTTGCCTCTACCCTGGGGATCTTCAAAAGGAGGCTAGATAATCACCTAGCTGGGGTTGTTTGACCACCGCATTCTTTCCTGCCCAGGGCAGGGGGTCGGACTAGATTAGGTCCCTTCCAACCCTACTAACTATGAAACTATGAAACTAGTATTTCCATTATGAGGTGCTAGAAAAAGAAACATTAGCCTATTTTAACTTGCATTAGCAAAAGTGCACGTTTTTGTGACACATTAATGCACATTAAAATAAGCTAATGCCCATTAAAGTGCATGTGTAGACATGTCTAAATAATCTTGTCTCTCTCTGCTCTGTCAATTCAGCAACTCAGGCTTCCAGATACCATAAAGACCTTGGTCACAGGAACCTCTGCTCTGCAGCAGCACATTTTTGCATATAACACACTCTTAAAATCTTCATATGCCAAGATGGAGATAATGAATTTTTTATCCCTACTAAATAGGGATAAAAAAATCCTACTGAAACAAAAAGATGTTAATATCACCATCCTCTTTGTTGCCCTGGAGAAGTGCTACAAAAATAAAAGGAGACACACTCCCTTGTTCAACCAATTTATTATTGTGACAATAATTATGGGACGCACTATAGGGAAATTGAAATATAAAAGTGGATTTATTTTATAATTCCCCTCACAAAATGTTTGTTCTGATAAACCAAAAGATGAAAAATGATGATTTGCCTGTCTGTTAATACTAGCATGTGTTCAAAGATCAATTGAAAAAATCTGACACCAGCTAACAGATTTAAAATTCCAAAAGTGTCAAGAAACGTTGAAAAGAATCCCAAGACAACATATCAAATGGAAAGTAGTATGCCTCTGTTTGTTGTACTAGTAGTACTAATAGTAATAATAGTCTTTGGTTTGTTGCTATCATTGAAGTACAAGATAGGTAAATACATTTATATCTCACTATTCCTGGAAGATATAATTTGCCCTTTCTGTATATTTTTGGCTTTGTAGCAGCTCCCCATGACTATATTCCTTGAAATGGTTGAACACTCAAGATTAAGAGATAAATTAAAGAGAAAACACAAAAATAAAAGTAATAAAGTCAATAGGAAGGGTTTCAATCGTAATGAATTAAAATATTTCAGAATATTTTCATTAATGAAAAAAATCATGTTTTTAGCTCACTTAAGGAGGAAACTAAATTTTGAAGTCTTGGAATCTTCTGAAAAAGAAGAATTATGAATTTCAAATTTGCTCTAGTTACCATCTACATAAGTGAAACTTCCTTTAATTACATCAACCAAGTCACAGTTAATTTTTATATCCCTTCCTTTACAGAAATATCCCATATACAATGTGCATGAATTGATATTTCATTATGTGTTCATACCAAGTACCATCTTTCCTCTAACTTGTTTCTCTTTTGTATCTATCCCAATTTACTTAATCTCTTTTCACTTGTACTCTAAAATTATTTCTTAATATACTTTATATAATTTATGTAGCTATATATTATTTTCATTAGCAATAAGAGAGATGTTAGACAAAATTTCTTTATAGTGTAAAGAAAACAAGCCAGCTGCTTGGTAAAGCACAAGTCATTACAAATTGGTCAAATATCCTAAGTAAGTTGTTCAAAAAACAGGGTTTGCTTATTTTTCATTTTCCTCTAAATGCTATACATAATAATAGTATCATGAAGCAGCTTCAAAAATAAATAAACGTTAAGTGCAATGAGCCAAATGCAATAAAGCTTTGAGCAAAGTGTTCATACAGCACATTTCCATGTGTACCAAACTACAAAATATACAATTCCCTAGGAACACCTAAAGTAAACAAATGTTGGTGTGAATAACTGTTTCTTTTATAAGCAATCTGCTCTCAGAATTAAGCAAGTATTACCATGCACCAGAAAATTTTAAATATGTTGCTTCAGAACCGTTTTTTCATGAATCAAAGCAAGTAAACTAGATCAGAAAAAAAAATCAATACAAAAGATAATTGCAGATGAGAAAAATGAGATTCTTCTGAACATCCAGTAATAAAGTATGGCATATTATACCATAAGAGATATACATGAACGTTATAACAACAGTAAATACAACTTTTGAACTCTGCTGCATAAAAATGCTCACCATAGATGATATTTTAAAAATGACAATGTAGTTTGCAACAGTAGATTGTACATGAGAGGTTTTTTGAATGGAAAAATGTCTGCTGTATTTCAATTGTGGCAAATTTATTCTGTCCTAGAGATTCTTGCTCTTTACTCCCATTCTGAGGTAGCTCTCCAAGAGCAATAGTGGCACCACTTTAATTATATTTTTATATACTGTAAGGGAGAGGAGGAGGCGGGAGGCTCCGAAGAACCCCGCCTAGGCACAACCAAGAGCTCCCCGCACGCGCCAGCTCAAAACGCACAAAGGCAACTTACCCTTTTCAGGGGCCCAGCAGGAGGGAGCGCCGGAGCGGTACAGACCAGTATAAAAGAGACACCGGAGCCATCCCGGGGGAAGGCGGATCCGGAAGGAGCAGGCAGAGGAGTCACCGTCGGCGGGAGCGCCCTTCGGCGGATTCGAGCTGCTTGGAGACGCGGCCGAACATTCTGGGGTAAGAGAGATTCTCCAGCGGGACTTGAAAATAGGGGCCGCAGGCCCAGCAGAGCCAAAGAAGGCTAGACGCCGCAGGAAGTGGCTAGGACCCAGCAGGGGCCGGGGACGCAGGAGACTGCAGCAGGGTGTACTCCAAGAAGTACGAGTCGCCCTTTTTTTTCCCTTTTGTTTTCCATTGTGATCCGGGCAGAGCAGCCCGTTGCAAGGTGGAGGGGGGATTCCCCACCCTCCAGCAGACAGGGGAGCACCGGGGAAAGTCGGCTGAGAATTGAAGCTGGCGGCACGCCCTAGGTAACTTTGGCCATAGCCTTTTTCCGTTGGCTTCATCTTGGGTTTTTTTGGACCATCCTAATGAATGACCAGTCCAGTTGGGCGGTCATTCCTGGTGGATCAGGCAAGGGTGTAGGGGTGGCAGAGCCCTCATTAACCCGGGACCCCAGGAGTGGAGGAGTCTCATTTTTGGACTGTACATGCCGGACCAACTGGACCAATCCAAATCATCATCAAAGTTATGGCAGGCGAGACAGACGCATACGAACGTCCAACTAGTGGTGAGTCACTCCTTGACGTCCAGTGGGCAGTCCCGAGGCGGGGAGGCGGTACCGACCGCGGTCAAAGGTCTATTCCCCGACATATACCACAACATTGTATCTTCCTAGAATATTACTCTGGCACAGAAAATTCTGAAAATTCATACTTTAGGTGTACATGGTCTGTATTCATCAAATAGCAACCTAGAATAGGTGTTAGACTTCTGTTAAGGACACTTCGGGAATTTTTACACATACTCTGGGATGCCACCCTAATTAAAAGTACCCACGTGTCATGTGTATCAGTGTCCCCATGCTGAAAAAGTGGTGGTGGGGCACTTTGAACTAAAGCTCATCAAATGTGTCTTATTTAAAAGTGCCCCACTGCCATTTTTCAGC
Source organism: Crocodylus siamensis (assembly GCF_052110815.1). Lineage (NCBI taxonomy): Eukaryota > Metazoa > Chordata > Crocodylia > Crocodylidae > Crocodylus > Crocodylus siamensis. The sequence goes on along the minus strand of NC_143396.1, from coordinate 92,956,667 downwards.
ACAGGGATGCACAGGGATGCTGATACGTGTGACTGTGGCAAAGTAGGGCTCTCTGACTAGCCACAGTGCTAGTTTCTCCCACCTGCCTCTGGGCATGTCGCCCACCTGTGTCACCTGCCACACCTTGATGGAACATAGAGGAGGTGTTAATTAAGCAGGAGGCTGCCCATCCTTGCCTCAGTGCCAAGGGGTGCTATCTGCGACTCTGCTCCTCCCCTACATTGCAGCCCAAGCCTCTCAGATGGCATCTCAGGCAGTCAACTCAATCGTCCCCTTCACCCATTAGCTGTGGCCCCTCCCCTGGAACCTTTGGCTTCCCTTTAAACCTTGGCCCCATCTCAAGCCTGAGCTTCTTTCCTCTACGTGACCATCCCTCATGGTGGGCCCCTGGCCCTTCTGACCCCCTGTCTGGGTCCTGGCCCCAGCATTGGCCAGTTGGGTCCTTCGGATCAGATCTAAGCCTCCTGCCTGCACTCATGGATTGGGGTCCCCCATTCCCAGCTCAGATGCTTCCCAAAGTGTGCCTGGCCCTGCGGGGTCACTCACCCCAGCAGGCTCAGGCACTTCCAGAAGCTTACTTGGCCTTCCCTGGATCAAATAACCCACCCAAAAGGTGAGGGCTGGGGTTAAGGAACCCCTATTCACCTTTCACTGGGGTGGTAACTGGCCTGGTATTTCCTGGGGGCTCCCGTACCACTGAGAGCCCCACCAAGCCATGCATTCCCAACAGGGTGCAGTTTTAGGTCATGCCCAGGACCAGGAGCCTCCAAACCATCCCCTTTAGCTCCAAGATGTTGCATACAGCCTTGCAACCAGGCAACATTTCTGCCTGGCCTGCCAGCAGCAAACTGCTCTGTTTATATAGGCAGCCAGAGACCTAAAATGGTTGCTGCAGTCAAGCACCTGCTAGCTGCTTGGCTCAGCCCTTAAAGTGGAAGACACCAACAGTGACTCAGAAGGCTGCCGTAGTGCCTCAATTTCCATGCTCCAGCAGACTCAATTAATCAAGTCTCCTTTGATGTGCTGGATTTCCAGCATGTCGGAGCAGGCTCCCCATAAATCTATAGGAGCTATCTTATAGCAGGTCACTAATAAACTACAAATATATATATATATATATGCATATAAATAGAGGTCAGTGTTTTGTTTTCTAGAAGCAAGGTTGCTAGTTTTAATTCTTAGGCTGTGTCCACATGAGTGTAGATGTTTGGTTCCCCAGGGACAAGTAACAGCAGCATACCTTGTGCTGCTGTTACCTGTTCCCAGGGAATGCCTGTGCCATGCATCCTCCAGCATGCAGCAGGTTACCTTGGGTGGGGAAGAGGGAGGCTGGGACCAGCACTGGGCTGGCCCCAACAGTCTTACCTGGAGTCCTAAGGGCCTCCTGGGGCTCCAGCCAGCCAGGCTCTGGTTTCAGGCAGTGAAACCTGCCCCTATGCTGTTACCTTGTGGCATGGAGAATACCTGAATGTCCAGTGTGTGGCATCGCAGACATGTGCTGTGCCACATACCACACTGTAACGCTCGTCTGGATGCATCCCTAGTTTTTTCATTACCTAGGGAGTTATTTCATTAACTCAAGTTACAGATATCATTTTCCTGTTTTGAAACGTAAGATCTGGTACACATTTTTTCCCAAAAATAATTTCTTTAATTATTTTGGGCATACTTTCCGATGCCAAAGATTTTCACATTGTCTTACATGCACAGAGCTGATCAAATTTCTGTTCTGTGGGTAATCCTAGTATTCTTGACAAAACTGTCATTCCCAGAAAGTGAAACTGTAGAAAGTGAAATCTCTCACTTGCAACAGGAAATCTTGAGAGCCCAAGATACATGCTGAAACCCCCAGCTGAGCCATACTTTCAGAGCCCTAGCTCTGTAGCAGAAACCTAGACGTCTTAGAGTACCTCCAAATGTGTGCATATATGTACTTTGGGGCCACTGCAAAACATGCACGGTGCATGTCAATATGTTCTCTATGCTACATTTGCAGTGTGGAGGCAAAATTAGATACCAGGAACTCAAAAAAAAAAAAAGAGAAAGTGGGGCAGCACATGCTGCTGCCCCATGTGCTGTCCAAAACTGGAGCTTGGCTGGCCAGAGCCACGCTCCCGCTGCCAGCCAGGCTCTGCACATCCAAATTGCTGTTGCTGCAGCCCTGGGAGGCCTCCAGGACCCCAGGAAAGGCTGCTGGGGCCAACCCAGGTGCTGGCCCCAGCCTCCCCTACCCCACCCAGGGCAATTTGCCGCAAGCCAGAGCACGCATGCAAGGGCATTCCCTGGGGACAAGTAGCAACACAACTGTGTGTCACTGCTGTTTGTCCCCAGGGGAACACATGTGCGTGCTTTTCTAGACGTGCCCTTAGTGTCCTGAGTTCCAAAACAGCCATCGCTGTCCCAGAGAATTACAGCCCAGAAATTCACATGCCCAGCCCCAGAGCAGTCCTCATGCCAGAGGTGTGGATCCAAAAGAAATCTACCTGCAAGAACAGGTCCATCACAACCTAGTCTTGTGCTTTGGCAGAAACTAATCTGAAACCAGTATGCTTCTATCTAACATTTTATTTTCTACAAATGAGCACTTTTTCCAATGAAAGACTATTTTATCATAAAAATTTCCAAGCAGCCATAATCGTAAATAGAGTAAGCCAAATGCTTTTTCCTATTTACTTCCACAGGCTATATGCTAAAATAAAGTACTACAGGTTGCAGTATTTGTGACATGCATGACTTTGACATGAAAAGCATTTATGCAATGTCTTTTATCTGTGAGCACCAACCTGTACTATATTAGGTGGTAGCTTTTGATATGCCACATTTCAAAAGTAATTGTGTGATATGTCTATTACAGTACTTCAAAACACACCTTTGCCAAGTAATAATAATGAAAGAAGTTTTTCTGCTTTTTTACATGTTATTTTTTTAAATTCTGCTTACTGAAGGGGCCAAACCCATTTCTGGAGCAAATCTAAGCACATCAATGGTTTACACCTAAAATAATTTCCCCTCATGGTATTTCAAAACTTGTAGGAAGGAACAAATAGTTATTTTTTTAAGTTTAAAATTCTAAAAATGTTGCCAAATTATTGAACAGTGATAGAAATCTAGATGAGTATAGATGTGTTTAATTCATGCTACATTATATTTCTTAATCTTTGACAATCTCAAAGTGACAGTCTGAGAAACTTGATACAGTTTCCCTTTAAACAGCTTGAGAACATATGTGAGCAAGTTTATACCAAATGTGCCATATGTTTGCTTCTTTCTTTTCTATATAATCAAGTTACTCCAGGTATAGCCAAAATGGAAAGGATATTCTTGTGTGCAGTCATTTCTACCTTTGCATTAGTAAACATGTAACATGTTGTCAGTTGCTCTCTGTTGGCTGCATCTTTACAATATCTGGGTAAGTTATGTCACCCCATTTGTTGGCTAATTTGTACAACTGAAATAAGCCATATTTAGCTTACTTTCAGATGGCTAAACTGAAGTGCAAAGCATTCATAAATTGAGACAATCATCCCACACACAAACTCACTCACTATAATTCATTATCTAGAGAGAAGATACATGCCTGTGATTTTTTTATCATTATTTTGGTGCATAGCTAAAAGTTTTGCAACTTCATAACTTGAATCAGGTCTCATAGTCATATCTCTTACTGCAATTACTTTTATCAGTTAGACAGGAAAAATTGAAAGAATGTATTGCTGAACAAAAATAGATGTCACTATGGGCTTTTGTTAAGCCTCTGAACATGCCCAAATATGTACTAGATTTTTTTTCAGCATCCTCAGCAGAGTTGGAATGATCACTTATATACTTCATAATAAAAAGTGCCATATCCTCCATATTTCTTCTTCTTCTCTCTGTTAGCTCAAGTATTTTTATACAATCTGCAGAATAAGGCAGTGCCATTCACTGTTGCCTAAAGAACGTTAAGTTGCTAAGGGCTCAAAAGAGGAAGTCTCAAGGAGAGCAGGCTCCTGAAGAAAATTTGGAGGGAGCAGAGGAGCACCTGGGCCTTCATTCAAAGCTTCTACTAGCTAAGAAAACCAAGAGAAAAACCATCTTGTGATACCAGAGCAAACTGAAAAAAGAATGGAAAACTGGGAAATGGAAGGACCAGTTTGGCAGGCAGGAGCACCTGTACTGAGGAGGGTGGTGCAGCAGCAGTTAGGATTGACAAACTGGGGGGTCTAGAAAATAATGCAATTAACTTGTCACTGAGCTCCCTCCTGTGGGGAACTATGCCTGTTAATTAAGAGGCTCTGGCATGAGCCAGCTGCAACTAGTGTTGTTCAGAGGCTCTGGAGACACAATGCTGATCTGGTGGAGCTTATTAGACCCCAAATGAAGATGACCTCTGTCAGACTCTATGACTCCAAGAGATGACTGAAGAGTTCATGTCCCATTCCTCATGTGGAGACCATAGTACCTGATGGATTGCCTTAGCATTTTTTTCAATGGCTTTGATCTGATTCCAGATCTGATTCTTTAACCTAGATTCCAAAGTGGCCTTCTGCCATTTGTTTCCCCTCAAGTCTTTACACATTCAATTCAGGAAAAACCCTTCATTCTGAAAAGGGAATGGGTGAAGACATGGTAGAAGTTCCTTACCACTACCTAGTCAAAAGCCTACCTGAAGGAAGGTAGGGATAGCTCTAGTAACTAATGTAATCTCTGTTAAACAGTAAGAAGTTGTCAGCACTCTCTTGAGCATCAGTGCTCCTCCCTGCTTCCCAACCCAATAGTTCCTGTTCAGTTCAAATAAGAAAGGGCTAATGATGCCTTACTGAATGCTTTTTAAATGATCAAAGTGATCATTTATCTACCACAAGCTGCCTCTTTACTAAGAACTGAGGTCAGTGAAAAAGAAACCATGTTCAGAATGGTATTTCCTTCAAAACCTCCAATTGAGGGAAAAATCTCTAAAACTATTCAGATTGCCAACCTTCCCTTAAATAGTTGTAAAGCAGTAGTAGAAGGAAATCCAAAATGGCCCTACCTTATTCTCACATTCAGTTCTATTGAAGCAGCTCAGGTTAGCTTCAAGTGATGATTCAGATGAAAAGGTTACAATAGCCCATCCAAGGACCACTGGGGCTATGGGATGATGACTTACGCCTGTTGTTACCAATCAAAACTGGCCCAGCACAGACCAGTTCTAAAATCCCTGCTGCTGCATTGCATGCCTCCACCACTTCCCACCCTTGCAACTCTGGTTTTAAGAAACCAGTCTTTACCTCCCTGCTTGTTGTTAAGTGAAAAAGTAGAGGGAGAACTGTCAGGAAGGCAGCAATACATCCTTGTTTCCCTCTTCATCTCTGTGACTCAGCAGATGTTAAAACATCCACTCTAAACATTCCTTCTCCATTTCCTGACATATCCTTCCCCATCACTGACATACCCTGTGCCAAAGACTGTAGTTGAGTTAACTGGTCACTTTCCAGAAATGCTGAAGAAATTCTCAGCAAGAGGCACTGGCTAACCTATACCCCCTTTATATAACCAATTGGCATCAAAGGAAAGGCAGCAGGATTGTCTATCCCAGAATGTTTTCTTGTTAAGTTTCCTCCAGTGCAGTGTATCATATACATTTAAAACACCATTTTATTCAGCCTGAGAAAATTATTCATTATTAAACAATTATTCCCTTGTTTAAAGCTTTTATCTTCCTATTTACCATTTACAAATGACAAAGTAAATTAAACTCCTAGACAACTGTCAGTGAGAGGGAGGAAAGGCAAACACCAATTTGTGTGTAAATTTATTTTATGAATTTAACTCTTATTTTATCAGTCAGCCTAATTCTGGAATGTCACCAAAGCAAATTACAGAGTATTTGTAAGTTTCCGGAAAAGAAAGAAGAGCTCACTAGCAGCTAACATGAATTTGTAAAGCACAGATCAGGCCAGACTGAACTAGATTTCTTTCTTTAACATAACTGGCCTACTGGAAAAGGGGCATGTGACAACTTATAATACATAGACATTAATAAGGCTTTTTCACAGTTCCATATGCCATTCACAACAACAAGTGGGAAAACTGTGCACTGGTTATAATTTCCAGTTGGTGGATGCTTAATTGGTTGAATAACCACAATCAAAGATTAACTGTGGACAGGGCCATCCCTAGGGGGGTGAATCGGGGTGACCGCCCTGGGCCCTGCACTTTAGGGGGCTCCATGGAGACAGGTAGAATGGGCGCAGTGACTCCACGCTGCTGCTGGCTTCACAGCCAGCCGCTTGCCACCTTCCCACACCCCACCGACGAATCTGCTGCCAGCTTCCTCCAGTCTGGTGGCAGGGCCCCCCACAGGCTGATTTGGCATGGGCCCCACACTCTGCTTGGGGCATCTCTGACTATGGGTCAATGTCAAACTGGCAGGATATCTCAGGTAGGGTTTCACAGAGGTCTGTTCTGGGTCCAGTGCTGTTTAACATATTTATTAATGACTTGGATAAAGAATCAGAGAGTACACAGATCAGATTTGCTAACAACAAATTTGAGGGGTTGCAAGCACACTAAAGTGAAGGATTCAAAGACATCTTGAATAACGGGGCTCTTGACAACAAAGTGAAGTTCAACAAAGGCAAACATAAGGTTTTACCTATAAGGAAGAAAAGCTGAACGCACAAAGACAGAATGGGGGAACAAAGGGCTTTACAGTGCATTGCTCAGAAGGATCTGGGCTCATGGGTGATTAGAAAGGCAACTTGAGACAACAACATGATGCTGTCAAGAGGAAAAGCAAATGCAAGTTGGTGTGTCAATAACAGACTATTATATATTAGGGCTGTGCGAAGCTTTGATCACTGATTCATTATGGACGAGATTCGGCTTCATTTGGCAGCTGAATCTCTGAATCGAATCAGGATACCCTTTAATCTCTCTGAATCAAATCAGAAGCCTCTGAATCAATTCAAAGAGTTTCAACAAGTTGGCCATAGACACAGCTTTATATGTTGTTTCTATGTATACAGAGTACCAGGTGCAGGTCGTGAATGCTGAGATAATGCAGTGGATGGAGCATCCCATGGGAGCATGGGAGGCAGGGTCCCCATGTGCTTGGTGGCAAACCTGGAAGTGGACCAGAAGTACTTCTGGTTCACTTTCGGGGCTGCCATGGAGCACACTGGGGACCGCCCCTCACCCCTCGGCTCAGTGACTGGTGCCTCCACGGTCCGGGGGGCACCTGGGGCCCCCCATGGCCAATTGCTGAGCCAGGGGTATGGGGGCTCCACCACAAAGCATGCAGGGGACCCCTGCGCTCCTGTGGGATGCTCCATCTGCTCCACCATCTCAGCGTTCATAAGCCACACTTGGTACCTCAATGTACATAGAAAAAACATATAAAGCTGTGTCTATGGCTAAATCACTGATTCTCCAAATCAGAATTGAATCTTCAGATTCAGCTGAATTGAATCGGGACAGTGATCCAAATCAGCAAATCGAATCACTGTCCCCCAAATCAGGCCAAATCTGAATCTGAACTGAATACAGCCCACTTTGCATACCCCTATTATATATAAGACTAGGTAGGTGATAGCAGCATGGTAACAGAGCTAAATAATAAAGATGGTAAAAGGTTGGTGTGAAAACCATGAGGACATAATGAACTAGGAATATTTAGTTTTGGAGCAAAACAAGTTAATGATTTTCAAATATATGTAAGGTTACCATAAAAGGGGGAGAAGATCAGTTTGCCTTGCCACTGAACCAGGATAATATGTTCAAATAACAGCAAAGCAGATTGGGTTCAATCTCAGGCACAATTTCCTCACCGTAAGAATGATAGGAAAGTGGAACATGATGCAAAGGGAAATTGCTGAATCTGTCAATGGATATATTCAAAAAGATCCTGCATAGACATCTCTTAGCGATGTTTTAAGAACCATCCTGAAGGGGTTTTGACTAAATGACTCTTGATATTCCTGATACTCCTACTATAACCTTTCAGTAAGGTTATAGTGTTGTTTTAGCCATGATGACCCAAGGAATATGGAAAGAGTATGATTTTTTGGAAATATAAATATTTTATAGTTGGTCTAATATATGTTTATATTCATAACTGGGAGAGATGTTAGAGACAAGCTTTTGGGCACAGGTCTAGGAAAGAAACAGATGCAGCCTAAACTAAATGGTAAAACAATTGTATCTGCTTCTTTCTTAGACTTGAGGAAGCGTGTCGTGAAAGCATATCCAAGATCTCTCCCAACTTTATAGTTGGCCCAGTAAAAGATAATCTTGACTTAATAAATCTTGACTTTTAAATTAACACTTTGAGCTATAAACAACTCCTACTTCTTTAAAGAGAATATAATGGGAACAAAAATCTTTCACCCCAGGTCTGTGCTCATTGTGACTGGGGCTTCCTTGAAGCCTGCTATTCTTAGCCACCGACTTCCTCGCTCATCTGCCATGCCTTGTTGGGAGAAAATAATGTAAAGGAGGTTGACAGTGACCAATTTGTTGATGGATAACTGGTACTCCAGCCTCCATCACAGGGCTCCACCTCCCCTATACTCTGTCCAGACCTGACTTGTGTCCAATTCTGAACTGTCCAACCCCTCCTTCCCAGGTGTGGGGACCAAAAGCTCATCTTGACATTTAGCAAGTGTATCACCTCTTCACATTCTCCTTCTGTCTCTCGGGTAAATTAGAGTCCTCCAGGGTACATAGAGACTGAACTTTGTCCCCAGTCCTCGAACAATAGGGAATCTTCTCACAAGATTTCCCCCTTTCATATCAAAAATATGTGTTTGAAATGACAACCTTCCCATCCAAATGGACCAGTCTCTGTTCCCAAAGACTTCTGCTGCCAAGGCACCTGGCCACAGCCAGTAGGAACCTCCCCTCTCTCCAGCCCTGGAATCCTATTGTCCAGGTGCCTTGCCTTGCCACAAATCTAACAGGTCTGGACTTTCCCTCTCTCCCTTTCTCTCTCGCCTGGTGGATGCCTCCACTTGCCACTGATCAGATTCCCTGTGCCTCTGCATGGGCTCACAGTAGCTCACTCTGGCTGTTTCTCTAGCTCCCCTCATGCACTCACTGGCTACAGTCTTTTAACAGGCTGTTCTGGGTTGCTGCCCAACCAGCAGCAGCTCTGGCAGTGGACCTCTGTGTCTCTGGGATTTGCTTTCTGTGTCTGATGTCATCAGGCAGGAGACCAGCAGAGTAGGTCTGGGGCTGGTAAGTATTCTTCCACTCTCTCCAGACCCTTGGAACAGGGATAGGGGTGCATCCCCTGTTACACTCATAGTTAAGGGTTTGATCATATCCCATGAGGTGTAAAGGGACTAGATAAAAATAATGTGAACTACAACTCAGGCATAATTTCTCCCTGGGCTTCTCCCAGAAGTTTCTTAATAAAAACTACAAGCTTCATGTGGACTAAATAAAGGATAGAGAATGAATGCAAAAGCTAACCCAAAATGAGGTTAAAAACTATCTTGAAGAGGAAATTCAAGAAACAGTCACCCATCCCCTTTCCAAAGTAAGATGGCTCTAGTGGAACCAATGTAAAGAGACAGTCACTGCAGACTTCGTGAGCCATCAACCTATTCTCTATTCTCCAGGTCAGTTTAGGAAGTATCCTACCTGGAGCTGTACAGCATACTTGAGGGTGCTGCTGTCACTTTGAGGCAGGGTGGATGCTTCCTAAACAAGAAACAGTGCAGCCACCTACATGAGTTACTTGGGAAAGTTTAATTTCTACTGCTGAGTGACTGTGAGCACACCTACATGAAATGTTTACTGCAGTTGCCTAACTAGCTCTGCAGTAAATATCTTGGCGTCTACATGTGCAGCTCAACTAGGCTGTGGGAAACTAATAAACTCCACAGCAGAGTAGTACTTGTATATACAAGTACTACCATGCTGCAGAGTTTTTTCATGCATAGTAACATGTAGACATTGACCTGGTTGGCTGGAGCAGCTAGCCCCACAATGGAGCACCCTTGTGCCCCAGCCAGCCCCTCTGCAGCATACTGATTCAGGTTGGAGCAGCCCCAAGCTAGCACACTGACCCTGCCCCCCCACCCCCAACCTCCCACTCTGTCAGCCAGGGCTGTTTTGACCAGGCTCAATGTACTATGGTCTGGGGTGCAAGTTCAAATAGCATGCCCAGGAGCAATAAACAGTGCATATAGATACACCCTGTGTCAATGAGCCTGCCCTCAAGCTAATTAGCCCACCCAAGGGACCATGTGAACTTTTAAGAGGCAACACTCCCAGAACAGCACAGAATGTTTGAGGGCACTACCACCAAGGATAATAAGTCTGCCATGTATAGATAGCTTTGGAAAATCATACTCACCCACTGCAAGAATTCTGAGAGGAGCTACATGATGTGTTTGCTTTTCCCACTGTTCTTTTGTAAGGGGTTTCCAGAGGTATGGGTTATCACCTCTTAAGTTAAAATGTTATCTTGCAATGTTATCAAAACATGTCATAAATTAAATAGGTCATGCTGACTAGAGAATTGGATAAGCGTCTCTTGAAACTTTGCCAATGCATTCCTGTTCCGCATCACTCGCATCATTTTATTCCTTTTTGCCGTATCAACCCCAAATCATGTTGGTAAATAAAAGTTAATTACAAAATTCACTGTAACTTTTGGCCTAATAAGGCTCTGAACCAAAGGCAAAAAGTTAGTACTTTAATCTGCTTTACCATCTATCCCTCTGGGGTTTCATAACTCAACCATGAATGTTTGTTTTGTGCTGAAACTTGCAATGCAGGTTCTCAGCCTAGGAGTAATTTGAGGGTGGAAGGAGAAAACATTCAGGCAGCAATCATGCACCCTGGCTGCATCACCTGAAGAAAGCAAGAATAGCAAAAGCCAGGAGATATGTAGTTTGGAAAGGAAAAAAGGGTAAAAATAACAAAACCTAATATCACCCTGAATATTTTGCTTGCATATTCTTCAACTAGTATTGTCAGTTTGCCTTGCCTTTTTAAACTGAAAGCTCTTTGCATCAAGGACTAGATCTTTCTTTGACTCCTTACACAATACAGCCCTGAACCAGACTGGGGACTATGAGTATCAGTGTCATACAAACAAACATAATCATAACAGCAATAAAATCCATGTGGGTGGTTTTTTTAACACAAAGAATAAGGTATCAAAGCCAATATTCCATCTGAGGAACTTATATATTCCCATTAATATAGTATCTAAGTGTCTCACAGCATTTAACATTTTTATCCTAACAACACCCCTGTGTGTGTTAGCAAAGTCGATTCAAACCCGATTTTACAGATGAGGAAACTGAAGCAAAGAAAAACTAAGACTTCCCCAACATCATAAAATAAGTTTTGGCAGAACAGGTAAATTGCTTCATGGAATGCAGGATCCTAGGCTAAGGCTTCAACCTTTGGACCAGCTTAATGTGAACTCACATTTAGCAAATTATAAAATAATTCTAAAGTATAGCAGATAACTACAATGTAAAATCATATTCTTTATGAGCTACTAACTACCATAACAAAATTGCATATACAAATGTGTGAAGGACTGGAGTTCCTTTAAAAATGTGACCTGAATTTGATACGTTCCGTTTAAGAATATACCTACTATAATGCTATCCACAGAGTATCAAATGATCAGTCATCAGTTCACCTACACAACCATTCACCTTCAACCACAAAATGAACCAGACAAAGCCCACGTGGGAGTAGCATCCACTTTTCAGTCACGTAATTTTAATAACAGGCAAGCAGTTAGATGCAAAAGTGTGATGCAGATCAAGCGTACTAAAGTTACTAGTTGTACCATGACAGTATGAGAGATGTTGTAGCACTTAAGATGATTGAGACATGATGATTAGTTCCATACTCTACACACGAAAAAGGCCGCATAAAGACATCAAATGAACAGAGTGGTTATAACTAGCCTTCTTCCTAGTACTATCCACAACAAACCAGTTCACTAGTGAATGCTAGATATGTGATCCCCATTGTGGAAACCCTATACCACACTATCATCAATAAATAAATAGTAGGAAAACATTTCCCACACAGTCACACTAACAAGTAGTATCTTTATGGTCTTAAATGACATCATCCCCAGCCTTCTGCTAATTAGTGCCTTTCTACCAAATAAATTTCACAATGTTGGCTAGATGTAGTCACACAGACCAGAATGTAGTAAATGGCTACTCCTGTGTGTTAAGTTGCTAAGTCACTAACAGGGCCAATAAAAAGTGACTCACCTGATACTTAGTTGTGTGTGCTAATCAACTACAACACCTTGCATAACCAGCTGTCATACCTCACAAAATTCTTCAGATTTTTTAAAACAGTAGCACTCTTGGCACCTATGAGTAGGAACCTACTTATGTTGCAGCCAGGCAAAAAAATTTTTGTGGCTTGGTCACAGCACAAAGATACAATTTTGGGGGCATTTTCCTAGTGGCTCCACCCCTTGCTGCTATTGGCAGAGAGGAACTGGGCGAAGAGAGGAAGGATGAGGGGGTGACTTTCATCTTGACTGTTGGCTGCCTTTCATGCTGCCCTGCCACTGCCACTGTGAGAACCACTGCCTCCCACTGGGGAACCAGCATTTCATTTTTATTATGTCTGTTTTTCAATGGATTCCATGGACAATTGCAGATTCTGTAGTTTCAGCAAAATGATGAATTAAGTAAATCCTTATCTATGAGTCCTTGCTCCAAAGTGCAAGACACAAATACCACAGGAGGACCAGTAAGGCATCTGCCAATAGTCTGCCTAGGTGCAAGTTTGAGACTCATATAGGGTATACATACCTGAGGATATCTGACAAAACACCTTCAGTCCAGATAAGTGACTAAGTATACTGAGAGGCAGGTAGAATAAGGTATCTCTTACAGTTGATCAGTCATCAAATTTTATATTGATGATGTGGTATACCTCCCAATATATATGACATATAATTCTACTGTCCACCTTCTCATTTACATAACTATTCTCTAAAATATCCGTTCCTTATTCAGGAGCAGTTAGATCAGTGCTGAACGCTTGTATGAATCTAAGGGCTAAGCTAAAGCTGATTTCACATCCCATACGTTTCTGCAGGTAACTTCAGGCAGGTGCTATAAAAGATATTTTATGCTGATAACCCTGAATGTAGTCAATATATTAATGCTCATATGTCATCTAAGAATAGTATATTCTGTAAAGCCTCCAGGCTGTTGGCTAATCTGTTTGTACAATGCATGTGGTTTTGAAGTGTGGGTGGAGGCTTTTGATTCTTTTCAAATATGCCCAGGAAATAAAAACTGAATGTCAACTGGGAGGAGTTGCAAGAGTATGTGAGCTTATGTAGGTCATAATACATGCTAATAGAGGGCATTTAGCATGGAAGCCATAGGTCTAGGTACAGCGATACAAGCCATGTCTAAACCACTAACATTATCTACCAAACAGTACCCTCAAGCATGCCAGATCACTCCTTCAGGTTTAGGAGTTGCATTCATACAGCACTGCAAACCAGCTAATTAACATGGGGGGGTTACCAGCTAATTATCTCTGTCACTGGCAGTGGCAATAAGCTCACCTGCAGCACCCTGGAGGCAGCTGCCTGACTCTAGTTCACTTGAAAACATTCATGGAGCAGTATGATTGAGTTTCCAATTGAAACTTAGCCATGCTTCACACGAATGGGTAAATCCCAGGCCATTTAGTGCTCTTTGGATACTACAGCAGGCCACCTAGGCTAATTAACCCAAGCAAGGTGCCATGATAATGCATCTATACTGCTTTTGGTAACTGAGTTAATTTATTCAGAGGTAATTCAGGTATCCGTGGATGGCCCTGTGTAAACATATCTTATATGCCAGAAATACTAAAATCATTGCAAAAACCAATAGAGCTGAGCATAGAATATTTTAATATTCTCCCAGAAATATATACTGTTCATCAAGTGAGCTGCCATGGAGGGGACAGTCCAACAGCCTTGTCTCATAGACACATAATCTGAAAGAAAAGGGTGCAAGCTACTGACTGTCCACAAATGCAAAATGAGAGACTTAAGCATTGCTTTTCTGTTAAGCAGCTGCTAATCTAACCAACCACACAAAATCAACCAAATTATGAAACTATGAAATTGCCCACACTCAATCATGCTTCTCAACTCCTTAACTATTAAATGTAGAAACCACACAAGTTTAAGTCACAGGTCCACATTAGGAAAACAATAGATCTCATGATAGGTGATGTGGCCTAAATGACAGTTCTTGTACCCTGGTGGATGCTTGATCAGAATAGGCAGTGTGTGTGTGTGTGCATGCACTTGTGTGTATGTATAAAATTAAAAGTTTTATTACAAGTACACTAAAAAAATCTGCTTATTCACAAATACTGAAGACCCACCTTCAAGAAAGATCAAAACATAGCTCATGCATAATGACTGAAAAGCTTTAAATAATATATAGCTCCCAATGATATGGGTTGTTTGGGTTTTTTATCTTGGTACAGTTGTCTCAGTTGTATTATTCCTCAAATAAGTAATAGCATGAATATCACGAATCCCGTGCTCAACTATGACAGTAGGACATGATTTACTGATGTGGGCTCTTAAGGGTAATTTTGGCTCCCTCATCCACGTGCTCAGAAGATTCTTTAATTGTGGAAATGGTGTATCGGGTGTTAGCTCTCTTCCTCTGCCTTTCTTTCTTAACTCTTTTTTCCCCTGTGCTTTCTCTTTCTCTTCATTATTCTCTCTGGCTCCTATCCATAGATTGTTTCTTCTGTGCCCCCCTCCCCCTGCATCCCCCCACATTGTTTTCTGCCTTTCTGACCAGACTGAGGATGTTTTACTCAAGCTTGTGAGCATTTGTTTGTTCAAGTAGTCCTTCTGAATTCATTAGCACTTGCTGACTTATGCAGGGCCTTCACTATTTGGCCCTTTGTGGTTTCTCTCTTTCCCCTTGCTGGGAGTTCTCTCCACCCCTTCCTCTTCACTAAGTATTTATTTCTCAACTATTTGGTCTGGTCTAGAAATATCACCGAAATAATATTTCAGCTGAATGAAAACAAGTGGATGTCTTGCAGCAGATGTTTGCAATGACTTCCTGTGGCAATGAGTTCTACAGTTCAATAAAATATTATGTGAAAAGTGCACCCCTTATCAGTTGTCAGTTTAATTAAATATAACTTTAACTTGGATTCTGAGAAGGGGGGGAAATAAATGACTCTTCTGATCTACATTCTCCATAACATTTATTTTGTGTGTTCTTATATACTTTTTATTAACATGATTGTTAATATTTAATGTTAGAATGACAACGATACAATATTAGCTAATGTAAACAAAAACCAAATAAATATTTTTTCAGGCCCTGTGGGCCAGATGTATAATATGCAGCAGGTCTGCAGGCCAGATGAGTAGCATGGGGCTAGTCTGTAGGCCAGATTGCGTCCTCAGACCAGCCATGTATGCAGGATTTAGCTAGTCTGGCAAAGGTGCCACATGTAGTGCATGTTGGCCCCAGCCCCATGCACTGCATATAGTACTTGCTGGATCCAGCCCCATGTGGCATGTGCACGGCATACTAGATCTGGCACATGCTACATGTGGCATGTGGATCCAGTCTGAGACCCACAGGCAAAATTAGAACCCCCTGAACTTGCGGATTTGTTGAAAATGAAATAAATCAAGTCTATCAGCCCCCATAGGATCTAGGATTTTGAAAAGGGGGTGGGTATATATATAATGGAACATCATCGCACCCTGTCTTTGATTCCTGCTCCCCACAAAATGTAAATCCAACTGCCTGGGAAGGGCAGAAGCATTTCTATTCATGGAGCAGTGAAAGAGTCAATTGCCTTCTTATCTCATTATACAGTAATTAGAATCTACCTGACTCCTTCTGAACTCTTAATTCCTCAGGTGTTAACAACCCTTTCTTCTTTTTAATCACTGTGAAGTTTATCCTTACCTCTGCAATTCTGCTGTTTGTTAGCTGCTCCTGGTAAAGTAGGTCCTATTTCACAGCCCTGTGGAATGTTTTTAACTCTAGCTAAAAACATTAGAAGATGTGCTAAGAGATGTGCTAAGAGAAACTCAGCTGAAAACATTAACTAAGGGGTGTGCTAAGAGAAACTCAGGTGAACATTAACTCAGATGTGGAAGTAACTTTCAGTGAAGCATTGGATACACAGTCAACATGCTACAGAAAGCTAGATTTTGTTTCATGAATCTGAAAAAGAGCTGTACATTTAATTGTAATGACTTCAGGGATAAATTAACAACTTCTTTTGATTATTTTTCTTAGTTTGTTGTATTTTTATACATAATACTTTATGTACATTCTAATGCACATTTCCACAAAGATATACTTGTCTTGCATCTATCTATATTAAACTGAATAATATAGCCCTAGGCCCCTAGCATATTGGTAAAGCTTCTTGTTTCTTTTTAACTGGATCAAAATATGTGTTTTGTTATATCTGATGATGTTCCATTATATATATACCCACCCCCTTTTCAAAATCCTAGATCCTATGGGGGCTGATAGACTTGATTTATTTCATTTTCAACAAATCCGCAAGTTCAGGGGGTTCTAATTTTGCCTGTGGGTCTCAGACTGGATCCACATGCCACATGTAGCATGTGCCAGATCTAGTATGCCGTGCACATGCCACATGGGGCTGGATCCAGCAAGTACTATATGCAGTGCATGGGGCTGGGGCCAACATGCACTACATGTGGCACCTTTGCCAGACTAGCTAAATCCTGCATACATGGCTGGTCTGAGGACGCAATCTGGCCTACAGACTAGCCCCATGCTACTCATCTGGCCTGCAGACTGCTGCATATTATACATCTGGCCCACAGGGCCTGAAAAAATATTTATTTGGTTTTTGTTTACATTAGCTAATATTGTATCGTTGTCATTCTAACATTAAATATTAACAATCATGTTAATAAAAAGTATATAAGAACACACAAAATAAATGTTATGGAGAATGTAGATCAGAAGAGTCATTTATTTTCCCCCCTTCTCATAATCCAAGTTAAAGTTATATTTAATTAAACTGACAACTGATAAGGGGTGCACTTTTCACATAATATTTTATTGAACTGTAGAACTCATTGCCACAGGATGTCATTGCAAACATCTGCTGCTCAGTTGGCTTGTATGAGTCCAGAATGATCTACACCAGAAGACATGCAAGTCATTGACTGAATTATTTTCAGAATTTTTCAGAATCAACATTTTGGAAGATCTGAAGGTGATAGTCTTCCAAATGGGATTTTATAGCAAAAAGTAGATTAGAGAAAAATGCCTACTTTGACATGTCACTAAGTAGTCTTTATATACAACATCTGCATTGCAATTGTGAAGATTTAATTTACCAGCAAGAACTAATGACATTTACAGTTTTTCACCACCTCTGGAGTACATTCAATGCTTCAAAAGCTGGTAGCGTCATCACTAATGAATTAAGAATTTAAGATGATTAATATTCTTAGAGACAGCATTTTATTAGCTACCTAGTCCCAAGACATTTTGGATTTTCATTTTCAGTATATTACACACTTTCTACAGTCTTTGGGGTTTACTGGAATTATCAAGAAATCAGTTTTGAGACTTATAACTTTTTATATTTTATTATGTATGCATTGAATGGACCTTTGTGCTCAAGAAGAGCAGGCAGCATTCCTCTTTTTATGACTAACCAACTTTTTGTCATGTTATTTTCCAAGTATATCCTGGCACGTCTAACTGCATAAAGCAGAATCTTCAGGAGACTGGAATTTATCAGTGGATCTCTCTGACTTAGCTACCCAAGAACTAGAGTGGTAGAAATAGAATATGATTTACGCTTACACAATTAACTTCCGTTTCAAGTTTCATTTATAATAGACATGCGTCAAAGACTGTTTGCAGTTAGTAATGAATCAGAGAAGTGCAGTGACAGCTGGATTCAGGATCTGTCCAAATGAAGCATGTACATATCAGAGTTGCTAAAAGTGTGGGAGACTTCATCAAAAGTACATTAAAATATCTGAGTGCTACTATTTTTTTACCTTGGATAATATAACAGTAATACAAGGTAGATTTTTATCAAACTGGAAGGGGACTAGATTGAGTTGGATGTCTGTTCTAGCTACCTTAGCTAGGTAAACAGAGAAAAAAAAAATCCCCCACTTAAAAAGTTGCTCTCAACTTTACGTAGTCCAAAAGTAATCAGTTGAGTAGCTATGTTTAAAGAGTTTTTCTTCATCAAAATATTCACAGTAAGCAAATGTAGAACCAGAGGCAAGGTATAGACATTACACTTTTACCAGCATCAGTCATCAGAAACCAGTCTATACCCATAACAGAACACAATTTTGGCCCACATAGACTGGTTTAGTCTAAAATTTGTCCTTTCCCTGACACCCCACAAGAGGGTGAATGTGTGTTCTGTTTGCTGCTGATCTAAACTACGTTGCATACAATAGACCACGTAACTTAAATCAATTCAGACTTGGGCTTTTTGAATGTCTGTACCTAGCCAGCGACATTGAATTCTAATGAATTCCAAACATTCAACATAACATCAAATTTAAAACAAATTCCTTATGCTTGAAAAAAATACATAATCATCAGAAATTGAGGACAGTCTGTACCCTTGAAGCTAGGGACAGAAGTTACACATAAACAGGTTTAAGTGATCAGAAACTGATTTAAACCTTTAACAAAACATAAGTTCAGTGCACATAAACACGTTTCAAAATGGCCAAAACTGGTTTGAGATAAACCTGGTTGAATGTAGTATCAGACTTAACTGATTGAGCTCAAACCAGTTTATGCAACTTCTGTCCTGGACCCCTTCCTGGTTTAAGTTAAACCAGAGTCCCCCAGTATCCTGGCATGCTCTCTGGGCTGGGCTCTCTGCCCTGTCCCTCTGCTCCCCATCAGGAGCAGGGACAGGTGGGGGTGGGGGCCTGGCCAGACTCTGATCATGGGGGTCCTCTGGCATTTGGTGAGGGAAGCAGGAGGGGGCTTACCCCATGGCTCGCTCCTTGCAGGGAGCAGGTGGCGGTGGCAGTCAGGGCAAACAGACCTCTGTGATCCCCTGGGGGCAGACTGGGGGAATAACCCCCCTTCCTGCCACCCACCTAAGGGGGTCATGACAGCCCTTGAACAGTGAGGAGGGAGCAACCCTGATGGGGGATGCAGCCCCCTTCATGGTGTCCCAGAGCATAAGCCTCTTCCTGGCAGGGGGGCTGCACTGCAGGCTGGGGTACAGGCAGGGCACAGATACCTGCTGCAAATAAGCAGCGGTAGCGGGGCTTGGGGGTTATGGTCCCCTCCAAGCCCCGGTGTCACCGCTTACCGCAGTCCATGGCAGCTCGGATCCCTGCTCACAGCGCCCTCCCCCAGCTCCTGCTGTGAAGAGGCTCACGCTCCCTGGACAATAGGACAGGGGCTGCTTCCCTGTCAGGGTCCTGCCCCCTTGCTGCTCCAGTGGCAGGGTTGGGGGCCTGGCCAGAGCCTGGCTATCATGGCCCCTTAGGCGATGGGACAGGTGGGGGCTTATCCTGCTATTCACATCAGCGGCAGCTGGGGTGGGTAAATCCCACTGTGGTCCCCCAGGGGCAGTGGGGCTAAAGGGGGGAATAACCTTCTTCCCTGCTTCCTCTACCTCAGGGGCCATGGTGGCAGGTGTTTGGCTACACCCCGAGCCCCACTGCTGGAGCAGTGAGAGGGGAGCATCAGGTGGACCCCAGCTCAGGTCTATGCCAGTGGGACAGGGAGCGGAGAATTAACACCCCTCCCCCCCGTCTTTAGCCAGTTCACTTGAGGCTATTGCCAGGGCTGACCGCGCCCCCCACCACAGCTTCCCTGAAGCCAAGGTTGCTCTTGGGCCCCCAGGTCCTGGCCTGTGTGACTGCAGGCATGTGCCTTCATTTTCTGAATGCCTATTCACTTGCAAATTGGTTAAATCTGTGCAGGTTAGACAAACTTGCAAAGATTAAATCAATTCAGACTCTGGCTTTTTGAATGCCTGTCCCTAGCCTGACAGTCTAAGTCATAATATAATACTCTACATTGGGTAAGGTTTGGGTAATCACTTGAAATGAACCTTTTCAAGCAAAGAAACTGCCTATTTTGTTTGTTCCTAAAGGTCAGTCAGGTCGTCATAATAGTCAAAATTCCAATTTTCATGATAACTGCATTGCTGCACATGTCAGTGTATTCACTGGCTAAAGTTTAGTGATTTAGTTCATAGCAAACAGGGTAGCAATATTTTAATTGTGCTCTAGTTCTAATCCAGCCAACAGGCTGAAGCATTGAAGTGAAAGAGCAAAGCAATTGTGCTGGCTATACAAGTTTGGCTACGGTAAGAACTCAGATTTAGGATAACCATTTGGAATAAACCATCCAGGAAGAGCACAGACCAACTGCAGATGCTTCCTGAGCCTGACAAAGGTGTTTTAACCCAACAATTCGCAAAGAAGAATTTTTCCAATTATTTTAGTTGGTCTAATAAAACATATAGGATATACCCAAAGAAACTTGTCTACCTAAAATGTTAAAGGTTTTTTTTTAACATTATTTGTCACACAGTTGCAAGAGGCCTTGTTTTGCAGCCCTTAGTCATATGAACTTTCCCATTCAGTAGCAATATTCACAAGAATAAAAAAGTTGTATTAGCAGCTTTCACTCTCTTTCTCACCATTAGCAACTGCAATAGCTGAAAATGACAGCAGATTCCATTACAACCCACAGCCTGATTCTGCTCTCAGCAATTAGGAATAATAATTCCAGTCAAATCAGTAGTTACTCTGGTTTAGAACTGGGGTAAGGTAGGATCAGAATCAAATCATCTGCTCACAGACTCATTTTCCCAAAATATTCTTTGATGGAGCTGAATTTTCTACAATTGATCTCTAGCCAAAAGCAACATTTTTTTTACTTAAACATAAGCATAACCTTAGCCATTTTTAGTGCAGACAGGATTTGGGGCAGATTCAGAACAGCAAACCAGAGAACAACTGTCACCTAAAACTTTATATTTAAAAGGTTTATATGAACCTAGTTCCCAAAGCACTGTATTACAAGTCACTTACATTTTGGAACAGTATAAGTATATTTAATAGGGCTGGGCAAAATGTAGCCGTATGTTTTGTTCTGATACTGTTTCAATTTGTTTTGAGCTCAGAACAGTGAAATTGAAATGAAATGAAGGGCTTCAAAAACTAAATGAGGAAAGTAGAAATGTTTCAAAAGGTTCAGCATGTTTCAAGTTTCACAGCTCAAGCTGGGTTTGCCTGTAGGGAAACAGAAAATAAGGAGGGAGGGGGAAGAGCAGGGAAAAGGAGGGAAAGACTGCTCTCATATTGACTGTGTAGCTGGACACTGACTATGATCCTTCCCTGAGGTCCCTTCCAATCCCAGTGCTCTGGGGAAGGGATGGAAAAACAGCATAACAGGCAGCATTGTTTGAACTGGCCTGCTTTCTGCCTTGGGGTCTGACAGTTACTGAGCTGCAGCTCAGAAGCGTTAGACAATGAAGGCTACCACTAGCATTGATTTGTATGATTTCATTCAAATTTGTATGTAGCCTAGCAAGTAGGACTCCACAATACCTTTCACTTTCTTCTAGAGCCTTTTATTTTATTATTAAATTCATTGATTTAATCTTTTCAATTTTATAATTATATTGGTTATTACACTATAGAATTTACGTAGGACGGGAGATGCATTTATGTTATTTTTATACATTTATACTAGGGCTGTGCAAAGCTTCAGGTGCTGATTCTATTTGGAGAAGATTCAGCCTGATTCAGTGGCCAAATCTCCAAATCCAAATCGAATCAGGGAACCAATAAAAAGGTCTGAATAGATTCAAAGCTCTCCAAATCCATTTGGAAAAGATTCAGAGAGCTTCAACGATTTGGACAGATCCCGCTCGCTGCAGCAGGAAGCTGGAGCCAGACTCGCAGCTGATAAGTTGGGGGCAGGGGAGGGAGGGAAGAGGGGGGAGGAGACCATGGGGGGATCCCCAGTGAGTCAGGGCTTTTTTTTTTTTCAAAGTGCTGGGAGCTAGGGTGGGTGGGGCAGCCATTGTTGGGGCTGGGAGAGGGGCGGGGGATGGGCCTGTGTGATTTGGAGATTCAGCAGCAGCTGAGTCTTGGAATCAGATGCAGCTGAATTTATTCAGGACAGTGATGGGAATGACTGGATCAAATCACTGTCTCCTGAATCAGCCGAATCTGAATCCGAAGTTAATACTAGGTGCTTCGCATGGGCCTAATTTATACCTTGCAGCATATACATACATTACAGAATTTATATAGGAAGAGAGCTACATTTATATTTTATTTCTATGCATTTAGACTTTGCGACATATACTACACACCTTATAGAATTTATATAGAAATGCAGATACATTTGTATATTTGTATAAAAACAAGACACTATGAAACACACCATGAAGTGTCCTGGAAAGGCAGCTGGCAAGGCTTCAGGGAGGGGCAAAAGAGGGGGAAAAGGGAGAGGTGTAAGTTCCCTCCCTCCTGCCTCACACCCAAACTGAGACGCAGCCTCTTTCCTACAACTAGCATGGATGGGACTTCCAGAAGCACCAAGAAGATGGGAGCAGTGCCAGTGCCACTGCCTGTCTGAAACTGCATCCCCTCCAAGGGCACCAGCCCTAACCTCCCCCCACCACCACCATGACAACAAGCAGCAGTACCAACACCAGCACGACAATCTCCTCCACTCCCATATCACTTCCCATGCTGAGCCGGAAAATCAGCCGAGTTTGTGCTCCATACCCCTTAAGTTTCCCCTAGGGCCAGGTCTCCTTCCCCAGAAGGCACTTCAGAGAAGCTGAGGTAGAGGTTGTGGAAACTGAGTCTGCTCCTCCTGTTGCTGTGCCTCTGCCTGGGGGGAAATTGCAACATTCACACGTGGACCCGCACCCCAGAAGTGAGTGGGTATTGTGGTCTGGGATCATTGTGAGCTGACAGATGATCCCACATATGCTATCTGCCTGCACTGCCAAGCCAAAACCAGCTGGGGCATGGGAACAAAATACATGAGTACTACAGGAACGCTGATGCATCTCTGCAGGCACCACCCCCTTTCCCTTGCTCCTCATGCTGGCACCAGCAGGAGCATGCCCAGAAGGAAGTCCCCCTCTCGCTCCAAAGCCCCTGTCCCCCCAAAACAGAGGCAGGTCACCCTGGAAAAGTTGGGGAAAAGTGGACAGAAAGGGGGGCACATTGCAAGGGCAACCAAGATCACCCAGAACATTGGGGAGATGCTTGCTGTGGATGGCCAGCCCTTCTTCTTAGGTGAGCGGCCAGGGTTCAGGTGGCTCATGGAGCTTGTGGCCCCATCCTACCAAGTGTCCACACACACCACCTTCAGCAGAACAGTGGTGCCCTCCCTGTATAAGGCATGCAGGGAGTACTTGAGGGAGGAGCTGTGCAAGGCAGGTCTGCAGGTGGCCTTATACTTCACCTTGGACATCTGCAGCAGCCAGGGATGGAGATGTCACCGGGCACTGGTGCGATCAGTCAGGTTGTCAGTGGGCTATCCTTCAAGCCCCAGCCCCACTCCTCCTTCACTGCAGGGACCTTGATCTGCCCCCCCATGCCTCTTCCCTCCCCACCACAACAGACTTACTAGCTGCACACAGCTGTATTGGAAATTGGATCAGTATTGGCCAATAAAACTGAGGCTTGAAACCATAAGGAATAATAAAATAAAATTAAGCCCCCAGATCTTTAGCACAACAAAAGTAACCACGTCCCCTGAGGTCCACCTAGTGTTCCAAAGGGATACTCAGGATGTGTAGGAGAGTCACGCTGATAAGATATGCACACATTTAACAATTTTCAAATGCGTGGTGAGAGCCCAGCCCCTGCTCAACAGCAAAATGACCTGCTCAGTAAAAATGTCAACATGCAGCATCAGCCATACTCAGGCTGGGAGGGTAGGGGGATGGGTCCACAAGGAAAAGCTAAAGAGCTGCATCCAGGAGATATTTCATTTGGTACAAACTATCTCCATATCTGTTGTGGTCCACAATTCCCTGCTCTTAAATGCATCCAACCCCTGCTGGAAAATGCAATCCACAGGAGCTTCCAAAGCTCCCATATTTTTGCTACACTTGGAAGTGCCAGGAATGGGAGGGGGAGGGGCTACTTTCCTCCTGTGCTGAACAGCAGTTTCTCTCCCATATCACCACAGCTCAGCCCAGATGGGTGAGCCTGGAGCTGTTGCGGGGCACGTGGGGTCAGGGCTGTCTGCACTGGTCCTCTCCTGTACTGGTGGGGCTGGGGCCCATGGCTGGGGCCAGTGGCAGCAGCAAAGGAGCTGCTGTGACTGGGCTGCCTAGAAGGGCAGTCCTTCCATGGAGAAACCCCAGCCCAGCTGTGTGCCCAGGGAGTGGCTCCTTGGCCCGGTGGAACCAAGGGACCCACCAGGAGCCAGACAAAGCCCCTCTCCAGGCCAAATTTGCTTATCCAGCAGCATTTGGCTGTGCTTCTGCCCTGCCACTGGAACAGCCAGGGAGGTTCAACTGTGATGGGGTAGTGGGGGGCACACTGTGGGGCAAAGAAAGCTACTGTGAGCCACGGTGGTGGTGGCAGCAGCGGGGTCCCCCCACCAGGAAGGGGCTTGCACTCTCCAACATTACGACAAGGCTGCTGCCCCCACCAAGGGCCCTGTCCCCTCCCACTCCAGCGGCTGGGGAGGGGCATGGCCAGATGCCAGCCTACAGGGCCCCTTGGGGCAGACAAGAATGGGAGTTATTCCCTCTCTCTTCAGCATCCAGTGGAGGGGACAGCAGGGGCCTATTCCACCACACTTCTGGCTCCTGACCTGAGCAACTGCAGGCATGTGCCCACACATTTGTTCTATTACATACTAGTTCAACCTAGGCAGGTTAGACTAATCTGCAAAGGTTGAATCAATTCAGGCTCCAGCTTTTTGAACATCTGTCCCTAGCCCAAATAAGCAATGCTTTGTAATGTGTAAGTCCTTTTGTGGATCAATCCCTTTCTTTTCCTATGCTTTTGTTTCCTGCCTTCAAAACAGGAATGTGTTTTGAGGAATATTGCAAGACTAGATATATTAAGGACTGGTAACTAAAGATTGTGCTGAGACACTCTGATAATGGCATGCAGAAGTATTAGTTTTATTTAGTGCCAAAAACATATTAAGAACTTTACCAGACAAGAGCATTATGCCAAAGATCTTTTAAAAATATATTTGTAGTCTCTGGGGGAAGATTCCCTAGAAATGGGGGAGGAGGGAGAGAAATAAGTTCTGGTATGCCCACCCAGCCACAGTAGTGATGCTGTGGTCTTGCCAAACCCAGATAAGAAAATTCTTCCTTGGGTGACCGATGTGTATTCATCATGATCTAAACTCTTCCTTATGCAGTAGTATCAAGCATCTGATGAAGTGAAATCCAGCTCATGAAAGCTTACACATCTGAGTTAGTAAGTCTATAAGGTACATCTCTACCCTGCCTTCTGCCTGACTCCACACTAATAAGGCTAAGCACCTCCCTCAATTATCAACCATCATAGTCAGTTCCAGTGGCATTTCCAAGTACTCGGACATCTAGGTTTGAGCTTCCATCTTTCAGTTGAGTAGTTCCATAGGTGTTATAATACAGTATGCCCCTCATACCAAACTACACCATTTCCTACTGATTACTCAAAACAGAAATCTTCTCCTGGCTTCTGGAAGAGGATAATTTTTTCCTAACTCCTTCATTTTGTCTACTTCTTATCTACCAAGCTGGAACATTGCCTCTCTGGGTTTGCATATGGCAGGGGTGGCCAACCTGTGGCATGTGTGGCACAAGTGGCACAGGCAAGGTTCTATGTGTAGCAGTCAGCAGATGAGGAAGGGAACACAGCACAACCGTATATTAGGAAGAAAGTAGAGTAACATATTGGGCAGGAAACATGGGACAGGATGCAGAAAGCAGAGAGGCAGATTGGGCAGGGAGCACAGGAAGGGAGTAACAATCAGGGAGGATTCAGGGCTAATTTGTACCACATCTGCCAAAAAGGTTGCCACCCACCCCCTGCCTGAGTATGATTTTCACATTTTTCAGAAAGCTTTTAGTGTTCATCCCTCAGTACCTAACCAGCTTCTATGCTTCCAAACCTATTTATTCCATCCCGACCATCATGGTGGCACTCCTTGGAGCACTCTATACAGAGCACTGTCTGTGTGGAGCACTCTGATTGGTTGTTTCAGTAAGCATTGTGATTGGCTGCCGAGACAACCAATCAGAGTGCTCCAAGACTGTTACAGACAGACACACAGACTAATCCTATTATATATATGCATACACTAGCCAATTGCCTGTCAAGAATGATGGTGGGAGGAGTGGTGGGGAATGAAGCCCCAGGCCGCTCCTCTATTTCCCCCCACTACCACCACTGCAACACACCCACTCCTCCCCCAACCTGCATTGGGCCTCTCCTCCCCCAACTGCTACCGTGTCAGCCCTGCAGGCGGCAACAACAGAAGGGGGGAGGGGCAGGCCAAAGCCAGCTCCGGTGGCCTTAGCCCCCCCATAGCATCCTGACCCTGCTCCCTCCCACCACTGCCACTGTCACCTACAAGGGGGGCAGTGAGGCCCACTCTGGTGGCCTCGTCCCTCTTCCTCTGCTCCACCAGCACCACCTGTAGGGAGCAGAGCAGGGGGGGCAAAGCCTTGTGTCCCACCATCATGGTGGTGCACTGCCACTTGTTGGAATGCTTCTTCACACTCTGATTGGCTCTTTGTCAACCAATCAGAGCATGAATAAAGTATTATGGACAGACAGACAGATTAAGGCTTTTATAATATTAGAATGTATATTGAATAATCTATTCAGACTGTAAGATTTACAATACAAGGCAGACCGAACATGAAGGTACTACTATCCCCTTTTCCCTCCATGTTCACCAAAAACACAGCCAAATTAAAACTGAGGCCAAATTTTTGAATTCTTGTTTAATTCCCTAATTACAAATACATACTTTATCTGTGTACAGGCAGTCCTCAATTTACAACATTTCGAGTTACAACGTTTTGCACTTACTACATTTATAAATTAATGCCTTGTTTCAACTTTCTGATGTCAGTTTCGACTTCACAATCTGCTGCCATGCCAGTGAGCAAGTTCACTGCATCGCCCATCTCCCTGGAGAACATCTGTCCAAACTTCCTTGGACACTTTCTTTAAAAAAGCAGACAAGACTCCAGAAAACCTACAGCCAAGACTCCTGAGAAGATTCCAGCCAAGAATCCTTCAAAAAGTCCAACCAAGAGCCCTTCAAAAAGTTTAGCAAAGTCACCTCAAAGAAGTCCTTCCAAATCAATATGATTGCTATTTATAATATAAATGCATTACTGTAGCTAGATTACTCATCTATAATTGATTAAGAACCAAATTCTGACTTATTTTTGGTGAAAATAGGGTATCAGGCCTTGGTTCGGGAACCAATCTCCCATTTATAACATTGTTTCCTATGGGAAAAAATCAGTTCCGAGTTACAATGTTTCAACTTAAGACGCAGTTTTCAGGAACCAATTGTGTTGCAAGTTCGAGGACTGCCTGTAATCTATTCCAATTTTGCCTGACACTGAGGGTGCCTATATACATGAGTATGGAGGCTGTTCCAATGCACTGTAATTACAGCGCATTGGAGAAGACTTAATTAATTGAGTCTGCTGGAGCATGGTAATTACCACACAATAGCCAGCCTCCACATCTCATATATCAGTGTCCCCGGACTTCAAAATGGCGGTGGAGGTGCTTTATCTAAACCATGTTGAACAAGCTTTAGATAAAGCACTTACACGACCATTTTGATGTGCAGGGATGCTGATACATGAGATGCTCTGGGTACTTTAATTAGAGCGGCTCTCAAAGCCACTCTAAAGCACCCCCCACCGCCACTCACAGAGCACATGTATAAATACCTAATGGGGTGACTGAACATACTTTTTCTAGCATTTCTAGATGTTTGGCATCAGAACAGGCAATATCTCGCTATAGTGAAGGGAAGTTTATGGTCATTAAAACTGTGAGACAGCTACAGCCTGATATATATGGGTACAACTCTACTAGGCTAAGGTAGAATTGCCTTTGTATTCTTAGTGATACTTTTTTATTTTGCAGTTCTGTTGGCCAGGGTAAAAACTTTTTTGATAAATTGTACCAATAAACAACATAGACCCCATCTCTACAGCAACTCACTATGCATTGTCATATACAAGATCACACAGCTGGGTAGAGGCAGTCAGAGAATTTAATAGTATGTAGGTCAACCACCTATTGGGCTCTGGTGGTGATATAAAGGCACAGAGCCAGATTGCTTCAGACTTGGAGCCAGAACAGTGTGTATGGAGTAGATCTCCTACCACTAAGATTGCTATCCCCTGACACTATGAAGATATGCATAACTAAGAACAAAATCAGAGGCAAAAGATCTTAAGTGATGCACAGGGTTTGTGTACTACACTCTAGGAATCGTCCTAAAACTTTTAAGAAGGTTAAAAAAGAAAAAAAACAACAACTTGCCATTATCTTTTAAATAAAGATGAATTTGTTTTAAGTTTCCCAATTGCCATCAATTATGTTTAAATTCACCCTTTTTAGTTTTTCTCTTTTCTTTCTCCATATAGGAAGATACTCTGTGAAGAGAAAGCTTAAACGCCATGCTTCTGGTAAGTCTTGTCTATGGAAAAATGGTACACTGGAAAGTAACATCAGTGTTAATTCCAGCTAGAATCAGTAAGCATTTCAATGGCATTGCCAGAAGTATTGCTTTCAGGAATGAGTTTTACTTCTCTCATCTTTCTAAATGATGCTGTCAGCTTAGCGGGGAGGGACACAGTTAAGCTTCCTTAGAATTTCTGAAAAAAACTGAAAATACCTAAAATTGCTTGTGCCAGTGATTGGTGTCTACATTTCTATACATAAATTAAATGACTAACCCTGTATCATATGCCTTAATAAATGTTATTCTATTTTGAAGAAAAAGTAGCTCAATTCATTTTAAGAACTTTTTCCCTCCTTTCAGAGGAAATCCAAAAAGACAGTTAAAAAAATGCATGCAAAACTATCTTACCAAATGTATCTGAATCTCCAAAGACAAATGATGGATCTCTCTTTATTTGTAGAAGTCATGCTGGACAAAAAAAAAGAATGGGGCTGTTACTTAAAGGATTATACTCCTGGCTCTGAGCAAGAAGTTACCCATAATGGCTGAGTGTTCAGATACTGTAGGTGGCAACACACTTCTTGCCACCTGGGGAATGGTCATGGCTCATAGCCAACAGCCCACACCCCTTTGTGGTTATGAGTTAATGCCAAGATGCTACTGGAGTGGAAACTAGTCTTCATAGTTCTCTTAAGAAGCTTGCATTGGGGCTGCATATGGAAAGAGATTTCCTATGATCTGCCCCTCCCTATTCCCCCCCATTAATGAGGCTGTGGGCCACAAGATAAGATAAATCCCACAGTTTTATAAACAAATTTCAGTAAACATTTTCAAGAAACAGTAAACATTTTCAAGAAATAGCCTAATCACATTCAGTTCCTTTGGTGTTTGCTATAATAACATTAAATCACAATGAAACTGGTTGGTACTGATGTGGATGTTACTTATGAGTACCCGTGTAGGATTGCCTCTGTAATTCAGCATTAATTAGCTGAATCATTATTTTAGAGTGTTACTGAATTATCTTATAATTACCACATAACTTGATACTTGTAAATGAGACAACAGAAGGAAATGGCAATTCTTTTAATGTACTTAAAATTAAGAAGGTGGATTCAACATTCTATTCTATTATAATTCTTCATTATAATCCTTTGTGAGAGGGAAGGCTAATACTGTGGCTTCCATCTAGAGTTTTGGATTTATTATAATCATTATAACAAACAAAAATTGTGTTTATTACCCTGTGATATATCTTCACGAGCACACAAGTAACAGTGTTACTTCTTTAGCAACTTACCTTTAAGGCTAATTAAAACATCCCTCCCCCAAAAAATGTATATTCTAACCACCTCACAATTAAATTAGCCAACACAGACTGAAGTTTCACTTCTGTTTCTCATTCAAGTAGATTTTTATATTTCCATATATATTCTGTTGTTACTGTGCATGTTCCTTTAGGTACATCTTTTGAAGAAACACTCAGCAGAGTATGGCACCTGAGGATTTTTGTAAAGCCTAACGTACCAGATATACTTCCCCTACACAAGCCAAAGTAGTGGCCAACCAAAAAAAAGTGCGGACAAATTTTTTAAAATGGCATCACCTAACACAACCTTACATTCACTTGCACACACCTGAAAATACATTGGTCATTATTGATAAGATGTACCCCCCCCCGCATGTGTACAAGAGACTGAGTGGGATAAAAATACCATCTATCAAATCATTTTTCTGAGTATGTGTACCTCTCTTCATAAATATACAGAGAAACAAGTTAAAAAAATAAATCTCCACTAATTCTAAGAGTTTCACTGGAAAATAATTTCTTCAATCACCCCATTCATGCAAGAGACTATCCAGAAGGTCAACAGACTAGAGTTCTGTTAGACCAAAGGGGAGTGAATATTGTGCAACAAGTTGTACTAACAATCAGACATTTTTTGCATGCTTTTGTTTTTCAGGGTATTTTCAGATATTTGCAGCAGGCAGTTATAGTCTGCATACCCTTGGCTTTTATCACATGCTCCTTATGTAGGAGTTCCCAGCACATCTAAAACCTCCTCTTAAAAAAGTATTATGCAATAAAAGCTCAGGGCATTAAAGTATTTGAGCAGCGAAGTAATACTACATATAAAACAAAAATCAATAAGCATATGAAAAATAAAGAGAAATGCTGGAAAAATCTTTTGTCTTGAACAAATGTTTAGCTTACCTGAGCCAATTGCATTAGTTCTTCAGTACTACATACTGCATACAGTATGAAATAACAAAATAGTTTACTGTGGCTGATTGTTTCTAGGATGCAGCTCATACTCCCAAGGTATGAAATATTAAATCATGCTTTCCTTTCATATTTATGGAAAAGCATGATTTTCATATTCTTGCAAGTTTATCATTTTGGGACTAAGCTGGTTATTTATTTTATTTATCCATAGCCCACCATAGCACTGCTCCCAGTGCCACAGCTGCCCTCCTGGTGCAGCCCCGCCTCTTTCAGGCACATGGGTGGAGGCACGGGGTTGAACCGGGGCTGCGTCGAGCAGGCTGTGGTGTCACTGGAAGTGGTGCTACAGGAAGGCTATGGTGAAATTTTGGGTGGCTGCAGCCCCACTCTGTAGCCTCCCTCCTAGCACCACTGGCAACTGCCCCAAGCCTAGCCCCCATTGAGAAGAGCCCTGCAACTGCAACCCACCCACCCTACACAGATCCAGGGGCACATGCCCCCCACCCACCTTTCTGTCTCACTGGGGAGCTGCCTCTCCCCCACCAATGAGCCACTGCTCCATCCCATACCTTGTCCCTCCCCAAATGAGCAGAGCCTGCACCTGCCAGTGCCCCCTCCCTCCCTCACTGTGAGGGGGCATTGATTTCCACCCCATGCCCCTTCTTTCCTCCCTCCCCTTCCACTACAATAGACTTACCAGGTGCATGCTGCTGGGCTGTGCGCCTCGTTGCCTGTATTCTGTGCTGCAACTGCATGCACACACTGGCATTTCTTGGGCAAATTATCAGGCACTTCAGGCCAATTTCTAATACAGCCAATTTTCCTTACCAATATATCAGTCCAATATCGATACCAATCCAATATTGGACCAATTTATCAATGCACTTCCACTATTTTCCCTTCTCGCTTTGTAATGTACCTACTAGTGTAAGACTGAAAACTATTGAATATCACATGAAAGTACTATATAAGGAGTGAGACATTTAAATAAAAGGTATATACCATCACCTGCCCTTGCAATCAACACCTTTTTTAAAAAAAAGAGTCTGCCATGATTCATTATTAGGAAATATGGCTTTATTTCAAAATATAATAGAGAACACTTAGGAAGATTAAAAGAAAAATAGCCTACCAACAGATAAGTTAATTTCTATGTAAATTTCATAGCACCAGATGTTGCCCAAAATGGAAAACTGAGATCTGGGTTCAAGTGATATCAAAAAATCCCCAAACTTCTTCAGATTAGAAATTGACTTCTAACCTCTAAGTATAGGCAAGGTTGGTTCTACCATTTATTACCAAGGTTGCATAGCACTTCCCATTATAAGACTGTTTTCAGTTGCTAATAACTGATCAGACTTGAGCCTTTTAAGCTGAAACTTTCCACTATAGTTATTTGCTATGAGTTGATATTTTTAATGATTTCAGTCAAAGCAATTCAGATGTTTCTGAGAATGAAAATGAAAAACTAACTTCACTGTGCTCAGGAGATTAGTTAGTTAATGAAGCACTGAAAAACAGGAGAACTGGTGAGATAGGAGTCCAGGAAGTGTGGTCATTCCTAAAGGGAACAATCCTGCAGGTGCAGAAGGAGGCAATCCCTTTGCGCAAGAAAGAGGGCAAAAGGGCCAAGAAACCCTCTTGGCTGAACAGGGAAATCCAGGAACACCTAGGGGCAAAAGAGGCATATGGGCAGGGCAGTGGAAGCAGGGGTTAGCTACCAAGGCGGAGTATACCTGTTTAGCCTGCACTTGCAGGGAGGCAGTCAGAAAGGACAAAGCAGAAATGGAACTTAGGCAGGTACCAAAAATTAAATAAAAACAAGAAGTCCTATTAAACCTATTAAATGGGTACTTTGCATCGGTCTTTCATCAGTCCCATGGGACTCCCATGCCCACCACAGGACAGGGAGGTCCAGGTGAGGGAGATCCCCTGCCCTCCATTAATGCTGACCTCGTGAAGGAACACCTTGAGAGTCTGGATACCTTCAAGTCAGCTCGCCCTGACAATCTACACCCCAGGGTACTCAAGGAGCTGGTGAGCATCATGGCCCAGGCTCTGGCACGGATCTTTGAAAATTCCTGGCACTCTGGTGTAGTGCCCAAAGACTAGAAAGAGGCCAATGTGGTGCCGATTCAAGAAAGGGAGGAAAGTAGATCCGCCTAGCTATAGGTCCATCAGCCTGACTTCTATCCCGGGGAAGATCTTAGAAAAGTTTATTAAAGAGGCCATCTTTAATGGACTGGCCGATGCCAACATCCAGAGGGATAGCCAGCATGGGTTTGTTGCAGGTAGGTCTTGCTTGACTAATCTCATTTCCTTCTATGACCAGGTGACCTATCACCTGGACAAGGGAGATGAGATTGATGTCATATATCTTGACTTCAAAAAAGCCTTCGATCTGGTATCGCATGATCACCTCTTGGTGAAACTGGTGAATTGTGGCCTTGGGTCCACCCCAATCTGCTGGCTGGGAAATTGGCTCCATGGTCAGACCCAGAGGGTAGTAACTGACGGAAGTCAATCATCATGGTGCCCTGTGACCAGTGGGGTCCCCCGAGGCTCTGTCCTTGGAACCATGTTGTTCAACATCTTCATTAATGATGTGGGCACTGGAGTCAGAAGCGG
This sequence comes from Crocodylus siamensis, assembly GCF_052110815.1. Lineage (NCBI taxonomy): Eukaryota > Metazoa > Chordata > Crocodylia > Crocodylidae > Crocodylus > Crocodylus siamensis. Next base: position 92,923,133 of record NC_143396.1, on the reverse strand, counting down.
ACTGGCCAAGTTCGCTGATGACACCAAACTCTGGGGCAAAGCATCTACACCTGAAGACAGGCAGGCGATCCAGGCTGACCTGGACAGGCTCAGCAAATGGGTGGACAAGAACCTGATGGTGTTTAACACTGAAAATGCAAGGTGCTCCACCTTGGGAGGCAAAACCTGCAGCACCCTTATAGGCTTGGCAGTGCTACACTGCCTAGCACTACGAAAGAAAGACTTGGGGGTCATCATTGACCACAAGATGAACATGAGCCTGCAATGTGATGCTGTGGCCAAAACTCTGGCTTGCATTGATAGATGCTTCTCAAGCAAATCCCAGGACGTCATTCTCCCCTTTGGTGACGTCATTCTCCCCTTTGGTACTCGGCTTTGGTGAGGTTGCAGCTGGAGTACTGAATCCCGTTTTGGGCTTCACAATTCTAAAACGATGTGGAGAAGCTTGAGAGAGTCCAGAGAAGAGCCATGCGCATGATCAGAGGTCAGGAAAACAGACCTTACGACGACAGGCTGAGAGCCATGGGGCTCTTTAGCCTGGAAAAGCACAGGCTCAGGGGTGATCTGATGGCCACCTATAAGTTTATCAGGGGTGACCACCAGGATCTGGGGGAACGTTTGTTCACCAGAGCGCCCCAAGGGATGAAGAGCTCGAACGGTTACAAACTACTGCAAGACTGTTTCAGGCTGGACATAAGGAAGAATTTCTTTATTGTCCAAGCTCCCAAGGTCTGGAACGGCCTGCCATCGGAGGTAGTTCAAACACCTACTCTGAACACCTTCAAGAGTAAATTGGATGCTTGTCTTGCTGGGATCCTATGACCCCAGCTGACTTCCTGCCCTTTGGGCAGGGGGCTGGACTCGATGATCTCCCGAGGTCCCTTCCAGCCCTAATGTCTATGAAATCTATGAAGTCCTTCTTCAGGTATATAGTGAGCAAAAAAGAAGGTGCAGGGTAGCATAGGACCCCTACAAGACAAACTAGGGCAATTAGTGACAGATAGGGGGGTGGAACAGGGGGCCTACTCCAGGCCAATTTCATTGGGGCCCGCCCACCTGTTTCTGGTCTAACCGCCTGCCTTCTCACCTACCATGCCTTGTTGGAATTAATTAGTTAATGATGTAATTAAGCAGGAGGCTGTCCATTTCCTGCCCCAATGCCAGGGGGCGCTATCTGCGGCTCCATTCCTCCCCTACACCCCAGCTCAAGCTTCACAGATGGCATCTAGATGTTATCATCAGCACCAGCCCCCATACTGGGCCCCAGAATCCTCCAAATTGAACCCTGCCTGGATTCCCCTCCTCAGGTGGTCTCATCCACCTCCATACCAGGCAGCATAGCTCCCTGAACCGCTTCCCCTTCGGGTGTGGTCCCCCTGGGACCTTTGGTTCACTAGCCCTGGCCCACCTCCAGGCCAGCCAGAACCCCAGGTGCTCTTGGGTGGTCCTCACAGCGGGCCCCTGGCCCTTTGAACTTTCTGGTCCTGGCCCCAGCATGAACCAGTCGGGGGAAGTCAAGACAGGCATGAGGCTATGACCTTTTCTCTCTCTCCAGGGATCCTCCCTCCAGACACTACAAAGGGGTAACCCACCCGGCTGTGGGAGCTAGGGGTTAAGGCACCCCAACCCACCTTTCACCAGCATGGTAACTGCCCTAGCATTTCCTGGGGGCTCTCGCACCACTGGAAGCCCCACCGGAAGCCCCACCAGGCCACCCACTCCTGGTAGGGTGCAGTTTTAGGTCATGCCCAGGACCAGGAGCCTTCTTACCATCCCCTACAGCTCTTCCCTTACCTCCAGAGATGATACTAACAGGCCCCCAGCCAGGCAGTGTTGTTGCCTGGCCTCCAGCAGCAGAACTGCCTTGTTTATATGGGCAGCCCCAGATTCAAAATGGCTGCCCTCATCAGGCACCTGGCAACTGCCAGCTCCAGGCCCTTAAAGTGGCAGGAACAAACAGTGCCCTGCCACAGGGGGACAAAGCTGAGCTCTGCAATGAGTTTTTTGCCTCTATATTCCTGAACTTGGATCAGGACAAATCTCCTAATTGGGTCATAGACAGGCATAAAGGGGAAACCAGCCCACCAACTGTTAGCACCAACTTAGTGAAGAGACACTTGGAGGCACTGGATGTGTTTAAGTCAGCAGACCCAGATGATCTTCATCCAAGGTGCTGAAGGAATTGGCCAGTATCATAGCATAGCCACTGGCACAGCTCTTCGGGCACTCTTATTGCTCAGGTCAGGTCTCAGGGGACTGGAAAAGGGCCAGTGTGGTCCCTATTTTCAAGAAGGGAAGGAAGGAGGATCTGGGTAACTATAGACCAGTTAGTCTCACCTCTATCATCGGGAAACCTTTTGAAAAAATTATTAAGGATCACATTTGTGGGAGTCCAGCAGGGAAAGCAATGCTAAAGGGCAACCAGCATGGATTCAAAGCAGATAGATCTTGCCCGACTAACCTTGTTTCTTTTTATGACCAGGTCAAAAAATGCTTAGATGCAGGAATCGAGGTAGATGTCATCTACTTGGATTTTAAGAAGGCCTTCAGTATGGTATTTCATTCTATTCTCACATATAAACTAAACAACTGTGACATAAATGATTACACGGTCAGGCGTAAATTGGCTTAGGGGTCACACCCAGAGTGGTGGTAGTGGATGGGTAGGTATCGAACTGGAAAGATGTGGGCAGTGGAGTCCCACAAGGCTCAGTTCTTGGACCAGCATTGTTCAATGTCTTCATCAGTAACATGGATGGGGGTGCGGAAAACACTGTGTCCAAATTTGCAGATGATACTAAATTATGGGGTAAAGTTAACATACCAGAGCGGAGGGAATGAATCCAGGCAAATCTGGACAGGTTGGAAAAGTTAGCAGAACAGAATAAGATACAATTCAAAAAGGACAAATGCAAGGTGCTGCACCTAGGGAGAATGAATCACCAGCACACTTACAGGTTGGGGGAGGATTGTCTTAGAAGCACAGCAGCAGAAAGTGTTCTCAGAGTCACTGATGACTCCAAGATGAACATGAGTCTTGCTTGACCAATCTCATATCCTTCTGCGACCAGGTGACCTATCACCTGGACAAGGGAGATGAGTTTGATGTCATATATCTTGACTTCAAAAAAGTCTTCGATCTGGTATCCCATGATCACCTTTTGGCAAACCTAGCCAACTGTGGCCCTGGGTCCACCATGATCCGCTGGCTGGGAAATTGGCTCCGTGGTCAGATCCAGAGGGTTGTAATTGATGGCAGTCACTCATCGTGGTGCCCTGTGACCAGTGGGGTCCCTCAAGGCTCTGTCCTTGGACCCATATTGTTCAACATCTTCACTAATGATGTGGACACTGGAGTCAGGAGCGGACTGGCCAAGTTTGCCAATGACACCAAACTTTGGGGCAAAGCATCCACGCCAGGTGAAAGGCGGGTGATCCAGGGTGACCTGGACAGGCTCAGCAAATGGGCAGATGAGAACCTGATGATGTTTAACACTGAAAAATGCAAGGTTCTCCACCTTGGGAAGAAAAACCTGCAGCATCCTCATAGGCTCGGCAGTGCTACACTGACTAGCACTACGGAAGAAAGAGTCTTTGGGGTCATCATTGACCACAAAATGAACGTGAGCCTGCAATGTGATGCTGTAGCCAGTAAAGTGAGCAAAACTCTGGCTTGCATTGATAGATGCTTCTCAAGCAAATCCCAGGACGTCATTCTCCCCTTGTACTCGGCTTTGGTGAGGTTGCAGCTGGAGTACTGAATCCCGTTTTGGGCTTCACAATTCGAAAAGGATGTGGAGAAGCTTGAGAGAGTCCAGAGAAGAGCCACGCGCATGATCAGAGGTCAGGAAAACAGACCTTATGACGACAGGCTGAGAGCCATGGGGCTCTTTAGCCTGGAAAAGCGCAGGCTCGGGGTGATCTGATGGCCACCTATAAGTTTATCGGGGTGACCACCAGGATCTGGGGGAACGTTTGTTCACCAGAGTGCCCCAAGGGATGATGAGATCAAGCGGTCATAAACTGCTACAAGACCATTTCAGGATGGACATGAGGAAGAATTTCTTTACTGTCCAAGCTCCCAAGGTCTGGAACAGTCTGCCATCGGAGGTGGTTCAAGCACGTACTCTGAACACGTTCAAGAGAAATTGGATGCTTATCTTGCTGAGATCCTATGACCCCAGCTGACTTCCTGCCCTTTGGGCAGGGGGCTGGACTCGATCTTCCAAGGTCCCTTCCAGCCCTAATGTCTATGAAATCTATGAAAATCTATGAGTCATCAATATGATGAAGCGATCAGTAAAGCTAACCTCACTTTATCATGTATTAGCAGGTGAATGAGAAACAGATACAGGGTGGTGAAACTTCCCCTTTGTACAGCATTGGTCAGTCTCTGGTTGGAGTACTGCCTCCAGTTTTGGGTACCACATTTCAGGAGGGATGTGGACAACCTTGAAAGGGTTCAAAGGAGGGCCACTCACATGGTTAGGGGCCTGTAGGCAAAGCCCTATGAGGAGAGGCTGAGGGCCCTGGATCTCTTCAGCATCTGCAAGAGAAGGCTGAGAGGTGATCTTGTGATCCCTATGAATTCATTGGTGGGGCAGCAAGGAATATGAGATACTCTGTTTACCAAGACTAGGAACAACAGCCACAAACTGAAGAGGAGAAGATTTAGGTTAGATATCAGGAAGAACTTTACAGTAAGGGCTGCCAGAAGTTGCAATGGGCTTCCAAGGGAAGTAGTACTCTCCCCTACCTTGGGGGTCTTTAAGAGGAGATTGGACAAGCACCTGGCTGGGGTCATCTGACACCAGCGGTCTTGCCTGCCCAGGGCAGGGGGTCAGACTCGATGATCTGCTAAGGCCCCTTCCCACCCAAACATCTATAAATCTATGAAAGGAAATGTGTCCTGCCACAGATATTCTTGTCCATCGGATGAAACACACATTACAACAGGCAGGGGCCCAATCCAATGCAACAAAGGGTAATGTGACCCTGCTTAGAGTCCCTGCATGTCCCTGCTTAGAGGCACACTGTAGAGATTACCCAAAGTGCCTCTCTGTAAGATGGGAAAGCTGGGCAGGTGCTCCTGAGAGTTGAGGGGCCTGATCCTGCATGAGAATTCCTGGAGCGCCCAGAATTGGGTCCCTTAAGCCCAGGGAGCTCCTGCCCCAAGCGGCTGGAAAGCATAGGCAGCTCCAGGCTACCTGCACTCTTTTGCCATAAACAGATGCCTGCCATAATAAAGCAGCAAAAACTATTACTACTTCATCATGGCCACAAATTTTGGACATTTGTGGCATGACAAGGGGTATGGTCATCTGTTCACTTGGCCTTTGTGCTGCCATAAAAAAAGCATAGGGCATCACAAAGGCAACATCTATTTCCACTCTTAGCTCAGGTACAGTCATTACACTTTTACTGGTATAAGTGACTGGAAACTAGTCTATACCTATAACAGAACAGAAGTCCAGCCCATAAAACCAACCTATAACCACAACAGAAGTTCGGTGCACATAGACTGGTTTAAAAAATGGTACCCGTTAAAAATGATAAGATTTGCACCCCCACCAAAGGGTGAATGTGTGTTCTGTTAGCTACCAATCTAAACTACACAGCTTACAGAAAACGGCATAACTAAGATCAATTCCACCTCAAGATTTTTGAATGTCTGTACCTTAATCACCACACTTTTTCCAATTTATACTACTAATGAAGCAGGGAGAAGACAGCAAATAGCAGTCTCCTTCACAACACTGCATTCTCACATTCTGCACACTGAAAGAGGCAGGGGTCCTGTAGAAATAAAAGTATGTGAACATGTAATGATACGTTGTTGTCAGGACTAGGCCAAGCATGGCTCATGCCCTGAAGCCTAGCTGGATCAGCTAAATCCAATGAGCAAACCAACACCAGTAAAGTCCTAACCCCTTCTCTCTGATTCATTCCAGGTCTGCTTTTAAGGAACCCCTCCAGTACCTGATCTTCACTGTACAACTTACTGATTTCCAGTCCTTGTGCAGGTTTTGTCCCAGTAACTCATCTGGCTCTCTGACTCCCTGTTTCCTGGTTAACCTTCCAGCTCGATGTCTGGACTTCAGCTTGCTTCCTGAGCTCTGGTCCCTGTTCAGTCCTCCTGTTCAGATTTGGACTCTGGGCTTCAGACCCATCCGTCAGTTTGGAACTCAGGTTGACCTTGGTTGCTCCCAACTTGAAGTTCTTCACTGCAACCCTGCTGGTCCTTAATCCCAGCTCCATCCAGTAGGCCTGACATCTTTATGAACTGTGACAGCACTGTCACAATGAATATACACAAGGGAACCAAAATAAAGATGCATTTAATTCTGGTATTTTCTAATATTTGAGTGCTTGACTTTTTCAACCTTACTATTACTGTTCATTTACCACAGTGTGTGTGTGTGTGTGTGTGTGTGTGTTTGTGTGTGTGTAATAAAGATATATCTTAATCAGAAAAATGTAAAAAAAAAAATCTAAAGCTCATTTGCCCATTGAAAACTCAAAGATGAAGAGTGCTAGGAACAGGGGTATTGGCTCAGGACTATCTATAACAAAAATGTATTTGACATTAACAAATAAAGATGGCAGCTTATATCAATCTTTTCAAATTAATAAAATGGCTATCAATATATAACTTTGATTAACATTAGGTAGAATATTCTTCTAAAAGTATTGCTGAAGTGAATCCATTAAAACAAATGGTTGTGCATGGCCAGAAACCAATTAATATTTTCCATGAATAACCGCTCATCCGTCACTTTGAACTGTAGTATAAAATGGAACATGTCTTGGATATATGTCTAAAGGAAAAATGAGTTTGGGTCTTTAAAAGAGACTGTTTCTCTCAGCTGACCTAAAGGCTAGAGCTGGGTATTAACCCCAACATTTATTGGAAAGTCAGTTACTGAAGCTTCTTGAAATATCCCTCTAGCTAAATTACAGACCAAGTGCTGAAACAGAACTAATGGGAGTGGAAGAACCTACAGCTCTCTCCTATAATAAAGGATGGGAACATGACTTCAGCTACAAAATGATGTCCCGTTTGTCTCAGAATTAACCATTTTATCCCAGGAAAAAAATGCAATCATTCAGGTGCCCATGCCTGTTGATGGACCAAGACAAATCCTAAAAAGTTCATGGGATAAGAAGTACTAACAGTTTATCCTGGGACTTTGTAAAGTGCATTTGAATGGTTGTCCAGGGATTGCATTATGAAATCAATGGCAGAAAAGCAGCAGTGAATTCAGCTGCTCACTAAACCTTGATTAGAAAGGTGACATGTAGACATGCCAATCCTGGACATTTCTGTTCCAGGACAAGCATAAACATTTGCTCTTGGGACAAATATAATGTCTTTTCCCAGCCTTAGATTTTCATCTTGGTGGCTGGCTCTCATACCTTAATCCTGCAGGAAAACTCCAGGAGAAATGTACAGCTTAGTATGTTCTTTGATTCAACTTAAGTTACCTTATTTATTCTTGTACCTACTTTAAGGGTGTTTCCTCAGAAAATGGTTTCTGTTGATTCTTGTTTTTTCAGGTGTTACCTAGTACTGCTTGCTTGGAGCTTGTGTCAAGATGACAAAAATCCATTTCCATCCTTCATTTTGCTCAGGCTTTCTAGTGGAAGCAATAGTCATTCCCATGTTCATATGTTATTGCAGAGTACATAGCAAGTCAGCCCATTATAATCCACTAACATAGGCCTCACCCAAGAATCTTCATATCAACATTGCAATCCTCAAATCATAATTTCCTTTTTATAATTTAAGTTTCCCTGATGGATCTTAGATTAGTAAGCATCATTTCTTTGCATCTCTAGAACTGTACTTCACAGTTTTCTCCATACGAATTGTACCAATGCATGTGAAACAGTTTCCAGATACAATGATGTCAACTAATTGACAGTTTCCACAAAAATACCCCAGAAAAAAATACCACGGTCAATCCAGAAAAAGGGTATGTTGAATTGCCAAAGTCTACCAACTTTTAGAGAGCAGAATAGCCAAAAAAGACTTATGTGGTTGGAGTTCTACTTTTTTTCTTTGCACAGGTCAGGTCAGTAATCTATCATAGCTTTTAGATCTAAAGGCAAATCTGGAGAGATGTCTACAGTTTCAGACCTTTTTTTGGCATTCCTAACCTCCAAATTCAATTTTTTTTTCTTTTTCATTATTTTAGGAAGCCATAAATTCCATCTAAAAGAACATTTGTGCCTTTCAAAAGCACCCATTGTGACTCCACTAATACAATATTTATAATTGTTACCCTGCCACCAAAAAAAAGCATTACAGCATCCACATCTTTAATACTGTGCAGTGTGACTAACAAGAATTCTTGCTAGAAAGAGAAAAGTTAGTTATCAGTCAAGACCACAGAGGATATTTCTTTAGTAAGGCCTCCCAGATGTCAAATGGCTCACTTTAATTTCTAGCAAACACAATATTTCAAGCAAATTCTCTTTCCCAAATCCAGCTGAATTAGAATCATGTTGTCTAATTAAGTAACAATAAGGATAAGTCTTCTTCTTAAAGTCTTCTTGTCCATCCACACATCTATCAAATCATTTTAGGTTGTTAATTCAATTGTGTATCATGGGAATCAAATATATGGTCGCTGCTTTAAGATGATATGTTCAACAAGTCCATTACTCTAAGTGTACTGATACATACTAATACTAACAAAATAACAGTAATTATTTTATTTTTACAGACCAGCCAAAGGACTAGGAAAGCAAATGGAATGATGTATAATATACAAGAAATTATATACACACACATACACGTACGCACGCACGCATATACATTAAATAGTTTGAGTTTGTTCTCTTGTAGGCATGTCTACATTTGTGTTTATGCTGGCTTCAAAGTAAGTTGCTGCACAGTAAGCAGGAATAGGCCAGTATGTACATGTGCAGGCAATAAAGTACAACTCAGTCCCTATACACAGTGTTGCTGTGCAGTAAGGTGTCTACACGTGCATTATTGAGCAGTAACTAATCGGGCATAAATTTGATACCTGCATGATACAGCTATCGAATTTATGCTCACATTGGCATAGGTCACCATATTTATTGCGCAGTATGGGCGTGCACATGTAGACACATACCCATACTGTGCAGTAAATTTGATGACTGTGTAGTAAAAGTGCATGTGTAGACACTCCCAGATACAAAGAGAGAGAGAGAGAGAATTATATATGATTAACAAGCTATAAACATTTGTATTTCCTAATACTGAAGAACCTGACTGACATTATAGAATTTAATTCTCCATATAGCAAGCAAACATCTTTTTATGAGTTTTTAGTTTACTGTTTTAAATAATTTGAGTTTGTTCTATTGTATGTTATATATTAACATACAATAGAACAAACTCAAATTATTTAAAACAGCTGCATTTTCTAACTCTGAAGAACCTGACTGACATCATAGAACTTAATAATAGCAAGAAAACATCTGTTTTTATGAGTTTTTACTATGTGTTAAATAATCTTTGTTCTATTGTATATGTTATATATATCATATAACATATACAATAGAACGAACTCAAATTATTTAAAACATAGTAAAATAAAAACTCTTAAAAACAGATATTTGCTTGCTATTATTAAGTTCTATAATGTTTTTAGGGATCCAAAGTGGAAAATCATATTAAAATGTCTTCTTCAGGGAATTTTAAACTATAGACCTACTTTTCAGTCCAAAACCATACATTCGTTTATGTGCATAAGTGCTTGTCTTTATGCTGTTGCACACATACAAATCATGAATTTGTGCAGCTATATAGAGACAAGCACCTATCTAGCCATGTGCATATGTATATTCTCTAGTTGCTTAAATTTGTGTACCTTCATATTCACTAAGTAGGCATATAATTGCAATCTAAATCACTGGAACAGAAGAAAATTTAAAAATAATGGAATAAATGAAAGAAAATAGAATCAGAAGGGGCCTCTTGGGCCACCTAGTTCAGCCCTCTATGCTCAAAGGGGAACATTTGCCCAAAATGGTCAATAAAACCATATATGATTGCCCCTCTCATATGTCACAGCCCCAAAACATTTTATATAAAAAAAAAGACTTATAGTTAAAAAGTTAACCCACCAGAGAACCAAGACATTAAACTTTCCTTTCTTCTTCACACTTCAGAGTCCTGCATTACAGACATTCTAAGTGGAGCTATCAACCTGACATGCCCTGGTAGGTAGGTCTTAATGCAGATATTTTATCTAAGAATAAGAAAAAAGACAAAGGACTCCAGAGCTAGCACAGAGAGTCTGTAAGGACAGCTCTGGCTTCCTGCAGATGTACTAGCAGCCACAATAGTTGAGGGCAATACTACTATTTGTTCTGGAAGGAAGGTAAGTGAGAATCCTGACTACTTTTCCCTTTGTAACTATTCCCTATTATTATTTCCTAACTGTCCTCACTTTCTTATTTCATTATTCTCACTGAGATTTTAGAAAGAAGCTTAGTATCTGAGTGATGTTATAGTCATTAATTTCAGACTCTGCCTCATTTGTTTATGGCCCTACTATCTTCTTAGCATTTCTTTTACTTCTGATCTTGTAAAAGATGTCTCTTTCCCACCCTTTATGCAACTGGGTGGGCAGCACTACTAAATGTTTTTTCTAAATGTTTTACAAATTTATTCCCTGCTGACCTTGAGGGTTCTCCATATACATTTCTGGTTCCCATTTCTTTTTCCTCCTCAGATCTCAAAGTATCCATTCATGAGAGTACACAACTGGCTTCTTGTTCCTTGATTTTTTCTCACAGGAAGTGTAGGCTATTTTGCCTTAGTGGGGGTAACTTTTTGGTTCTCCACTACACTTCCACATTGTATTCAAATAGGTTCTTTGATAGAGTTGATAATTCTCCAAAAGCAGCTTTCTTTGAATTAACTATCTTTATTCTAAATCCATTCTGTGGTATGTTAATCCACGAGCACTACTACCATAGTATGCTTTTCAGGTGTTTTCATTTAGTTTTTCCTCATTGGGATGAGTTCTCCCATTTTTGTTCATGTTATTCTTCCAATCTATTATGAATCTTGGTGATTCTTCGTTTTGCCAAGGTTGGCTATATGTGAACTGAAACATGATTAGGTACCTGTATGTCTATAGCACTGCACCAGGGACTGCTACCATGAAGAATGCCCAGCCCACACACTCCCACAAGCCAAATACCAGAAAGAAGGAAGCCCTGAACATGTGCCAGTAACCACGCCTGAGACAAAGAACCTAAGGCTGGTGCTCAGCACATTCTCAGGGCTGCTCTAACATACTAAATCACAATTCTCAGTTTCAGGTGGTCATGAATACATGAAGTAGTGTGTGCCTCATGATGGAATACAGTATGAAGGTAGTGTAGGCATGATCCAGAAAATTTAATTTGATGCGAGCTTCATGTCTTGTGGTTTCAAGCCCAGAGAGCTGGTCCAGGAACTTTCCTATTTTTTTCTTTTCCACGTACCAGTAGTCTTCCCTCTATGTCTTTATTATTCTTTATTTGTATCTTTACCCAAAGAATTTCACCCTGAAACGCTCCATTGACCATGCACATCCAGGTGAATAAAGGCAGGGATAGATTAAAGCAGGAGGCTGAAACCATATTTGTTTAACATGCCAGGTATTTGAAGGGATCCTTTGCAGAAGGTTACAAGGCTCCAACTACATCATCTGTAACTCAGGGCAAAATCTCCCCAGATGACAGCTAGGAGTTTTTAATCCTCACACCCTTCCTGTGCAAGGGGGGCAGAGGTTTCTGTGGAGAGGATGTCAGCCAGAAGAGACTTCAGATCTCCCCTTATTTGATAGGTTCAAGGTTCACCAGCAAAATTCCAGGTCTTCTTTACTTCCGGTATCTGGCTTCTTTTATGTGAACTGAAAAGGACTGTACTGGTGGCCAGCAGTAATTTATTTGGTTTCCTTTCCCCCAACCCCTTCTGTTCTGTCTGACCCAATCCCTTATGTCCCAAAAGCAAATCTTGGCCCTGGCATCCAAAAAATACACTGCATTATACCCTGAAAACCTCAAGCTTATATCAGATGATCCTGGAATCACCAGTATGTTTTTGTCCCTGACAGGCCTTCATGAGTCACTACTGGGAGTCCTGATCTCCGGGTCATTGGCTACTCCCTTTTCCGGACCAGGGTGTTACCGTGGTCGTTCATCCTCCCGCGTCACCAACCCCGCTCTCTCCTGCCACGACTTGCTGTTACTCTAGCAGGGCGGGGCTAGTTCACGGGTCCCTCGGTGACCTGGGTCTGGCTCGTCGGTAGCACACGGGGCTCCGGCACCCCTACACCCTGGCCTCACGCCACGTGTGGCCTCCACTTCCCCGTGCCCGCTCAGTGATGGTTCTGCAGGCTTCTACAACGGCTCTCGTCTTCGAGTTTCCCTCAGAACCCTTGGGTTACTCCTGCCCTGATGTAGATTCCTTCATACCAGCCTGAACCGGTGCCTTAGCCTCTACTACAATAGATATCCCACCACAGACCCGTCACCCTATACACCATGTGCTATGTGCCTCCTCAAAGGGGTCCTACTGTACCAGCTACCTCGCTGCCCTACCACCTGCTTCCTATTATTGTGCACGGAAGTAGCACCTCTCGGCTGTTTTAGAGTTGCACCCTTATCCCTTACTCAGCATCCTCTATTCTCAGCGGCAATCCCGCCCTGATCTCTCGCCATCCAGGTGATCCTTCGGCCTCTCATCCCTCTTCAGAAATGCCCGCACCCACTGCCTCAGCACATACTTTGGGGTCCTCTGAATCCTCCTGGGTCATCTCAATCTTCATTTGCTCACCCAATCCATCGCTTCGGGTCGATCCGCCGGTGTTCTGGTTGTCACTCTTCCCCTCCGAGCCACTGTTCTCTCCGGCACGCTGGATCTTCTTCGTCTGTCCAGCAGGGCTAGCATCATGGATGCCCCTGACAGCCGTTTGCTCCCCCTGCTATTCACCGCCTCTGGAGTGGCAGCTGCCATTTTTAAATCCGCTGGCCGGAGTCTGATGTCACCGTCAGCTGCCATCCGCAGCTGTACGTAGAAGCGGCTAACGAGCCGTGCAGGCTTTCCCTCTGTCGCGGCATCTGTCCTGTCCTGCTCTCCTGGTAAGTTTCCTTTGCTTTCTCAGTCCCCGGGACAGTTCTCTTTCCATACCTTTGTGTACTCTACCCAGATGGACCAGCTCAATAGCTCCCTGCCTAACTTTATCCCGTGAGCACATTTGACCAAACCAATCTTGCATTCAGGCATGATTGTATAATCAGTCCCTCATTCCTCTAAATCTTCTCTCTCTAGCTGTCTCCAGTGCAGGTCCTAAGATATTTTTTACTAAGGTGAATAACTAGGCCTCTACATGGTCACAGTTCACCGATCCATTAGTAAAGACAAGGTATGATCTAATCCCTTGAGCGTACCTCGCCTGCCATACCACTGAATGTAGGCAGCCTTGAGGCCAACTTGTGATCCACCTGACAACCAGGAGGTCTCTTATATAACAACTGCACTACAGAGCAAGTGCAAATCCAGGTGATGGTTTTGTATAAGAAGTTTCATAATCACAAGCAGGCAGGGCTAAAGAAACTCATTGCCCATCCTGGCAGCACCTCCACTGGCACACACACAACAGTGCTAAAACAGTTAGATTCCCATAGCTCTAGAGTCCTTTGAAAATCAATGGCTTTTGATATTGTTGATGTTGCTCTCTTGATCCTCAAAGAAATGTGCAAAGAAGTTAGCTGGGTTGATACCCAAGTAGGTTCACATTGTAGCAAATCATCATGCACAGACAGTGGGCCTAGCTGATGCTTATGTATGACTAAGAGGTGTAACAAGGCAGCTGTGTGCCCTGGATAGTGGCAGTGCATGAGGCAGCACCAGTTCCCACAATGCTGGCAGCAGCAATATGGTCAACCACCACTAGCAGCAGCAGTGGGTATTTTTTAAAAGCAGTGTCCCAGTCACCACTCTCCAGCTCCTGCCCCTCCAAATTATGCTGTTGACTAAGATGGTCTTGATTGATACATACATTGATATAAGAATTCTCTTAGGCTTTTGGCCAATCCTTGCCAAGACAGTCTGTTTTCAAATCCCTTAAATGTGTTCCATTCATTCTAAATAACATGTGTATGGTCCTGTCCCCAACCATCTGTGCCACCAGCTCAATAACTCTTATGAAATATACAAGACTACAACAAACACTGATCTTAAAGGTAATTCATTCCTTCCCATAATTGCACCATTTTTGATAGAACATCCAGTAACCCTAAAAGAATCTCACTGGTTATAGAATGCTTGTCTTTTTTCCTTTGTCTACAATCAATGGACTACTCCCTCTAGGACTTTCTTATCAGAAATGTCTTTCAAAGATCAGGAAATTCTGCCACTCTCCACCAAAAGGACCACATTAGCAAGGAAACCTTATATAGTAAATTAAACTAATCCATGACCCACCAAGACCCAGGCATTTTACCACCAAAGTTTGGGAATATTCCAGCCCTGCATAATTCCTAGCTCTAATTCTATGGCCTCAGAAATACTGACATTGAAAACCCTAAAAAGCCTTAGGGTAAAGGTTTTAATTAAACCTATGGCTGACTGGACCCATGGGTCAACAATTCTACAGTTCCTGTGACGTCCACGGGTAAATGTTGTGAGCTGCTGGAATCTGTCACGTAAAACTGAAAAAGAATGTCAGAAACACCATTATCTAGGTAGCAGGTGTACACTGCACAGAAATGGATATTTATTAGAAGGCAATACATATATGCTTTGTGGCCTAATTACAAGTGCCAATTCAGATAACTGTCCACTCACCTTATCAAGCACAGCCTAGATATCACACCAAAAGCAAACCTGTTTGTTTTCAAGGTCTCTTCAGTACTGGGGAAATGATCAAGAAAAAAATTATATCTTGGAATACCCTAATCAACTTATCAGTCACACCACTTCTGGACACCCTCTCTTCTGGACAATACATTCCCAAACTTCTACCAACCATCTTGCTGAAAAGGTTTATTAATAGTGTCAAATCGTATTTATAAATTGAAACTTCATATAACTAATTGAGAAATACTTCTCACATTTAGAAGTTTTCCATCATTCCTTTTGGTCACTGTATCAGAGGGGCCCAGTTCTCCTGCCTGAGGGGATGCAGCTCTCTGAAGGCTAATGTGAAAATGGCTCACTGGGAATCAAAATCCCCAGCAGGCAGAACCAGAAGAAAGTGTGGAGGAGAAGCACCAAGAATGGGAAACTCTTGGACTATGAGGAGGGCAAGCTTGCAGTGGGAAGTAGCTGAAGCCACAGCAGACCCTTCCTAGTGTCCAAGACAATAAGGTTTTTGTTTACTTGTTTTATTTTGTTAAAAGACTGTATATTATTGGGGCATGCTGAGATATGCTCCAGGGAGTAAAAGCCAATGGGTTTAAAAGACTGGATATTACCGAGGCTTGCTGAGAGACATCTGGGGAAAGGGCAAAAGCCTGGTTGCAAAGGCCCTGAGCTGTCAAAATGCTGAGGTTTCTTGAATTCAGAGGTAGTTATTTTAAGTCAGGCACAAAATGCCCTACTAGGAGACAATATTCAGGCCAGATCCAGTTCTACCTATTAGGCACTTAAGTGGACTCAGATACCTATGCAGGATCCTCTTTCATCCTGTTAGAGGCTCTGAACATTCATTACTGTGTCTAATTTTGTAATATGCTGTCCTCTTATTCTTATGATTGAGACACAAAAAGCAGTGCTTTTAAGTAAGCATTTGAGTGATCCATGAATTCAAAATCTGACAAACCCACACCTTTTTGTCTCCAGTATTAGTCTTCTTTTTACCTGGCATCAGAAAGCATCTCGAAGACCACCTGCTCTGACCCTTTCTTTTTTCTGTCTTAGAAGTCATCTGTAACTTTTTGGAGTATTTATTAATAAAGTAATTAATGTGAATTTTCCAATTCAGGATAATCTCCTCCTTTTTGGTCCCATTGCCTATCCTGGTCCTTAAGAGACAATATATAGTATTTGGAGTCTCTTTGGCAATCAAATTGTAATCATTCCTTCTCTAATAGTGTGATTATCTTCTTTCTTCCTGTTTGCTATTAAGCAAGCTCAATGAGTCACAGGGCTTTATATTTGCCTTCTCTTCACCCACTGGCTGTCAACAATGGATCACAACCCCTTCTATTCACTCACTCTCCATGCTGAGCTTATAAAGAAATGCCACCATAGAACGATATGATCCTCACGAAGTGCTTTCAAAAAAAGCACCCAGTTCTTAAACTCACTCATCTACCAAGTTGGCTGAACTGGCTAAGTTGAATGGGTCTGATCCCTCTCATCCTTATGTTGATAATAAGTCACAAAAGTTACAACAATCTAAAAGCAGAGTAAAAAACCGAACTAAACATAGTATTTTTCTATTCCTTCTATAGCCTAGCAATCACTTTTTCTGGTACACTGCTCTTCTCTTCTAGTCTCCTGTTTGCTTCTGGCTTGTTAAGTTGGGCATTCTCTGGGGACTACCCCCTGATGGCAGCTGCCTTTGTATTACAGCAGAATTAAAGAGTCTACATTAGAAAGATCAATAGCTAATATTATATCTGGGAAGAGAATTGCTTCATTGTATCTTTTGTCTAGCTGTCAAGCAGACTATAATCCTGGTGACTTCAATTTTTCAATTTCAATGCATTACCTGAATATGCAAGCAAAACCTAGCATGCATGTACATACATTTGTTTGGCCCATACTCTATCAAGTCAAAAGCCTTCCTAAGATCAATAAGCTATCATGCTTAAAACACACCAGTTCCTATAGCCAAAAACCCACAGGGTGCATCCTGACAAGCACACACGTGCAGTTTGTGGTGCCTCAAAGCAGTCTGAGGTGCTGCAAACTGCACACGGTGCATGTGCACCCCTTTGCCACACTGTTTTTTTTGACACCCAGTGTCAAAAACCCTACTGCTGAAAAAAGCTGCGTGGCACGCACAACAGCACAGGCCACCAGAAAGGGAGCCTGGCCAGTTAGAACCACACTCTGGTGGCTGACCATGCTCTGAACAGCTGGCTTGGTGCTGCTGCTGCCCCTGGAGGCCCCCAGAACTCCAGATAAGACTGCTGAGCCAGCACAGGTGCAAGGCCCAGCCTCCCTTACTCCACCTGGGTCACTTTGCCACCTATCAGAGCACACGTGCGGGGGCATGCCTGGGGACAAATGGTAGAGGCACAAACAGGTGTTGCAGCTATTTTTCCTGCAGGAAATGTGCCCCTGCATGTGTGTGCTTGTTGGGACGTGCCCATAGAGTCTACCTTCACATTCAGCTCTCTGATTCCATAACCCAAATGACCAGGTACCCAGTTAGAGCTGGACCAGTTGGTAGCAAACTTTGGCACATGTAAGGTAGAGCTTGAAGAGGCCATAGCTACTTTGACACCACTTCCCCCTAGCAATTATTTGTGCAAAAAAATCAGACTCTTAAAGAAGACTGATCTGGTTAACCATATCCTGACGCAATATTACTTCCTTATGATGCTCATGTCACATCTACGAGCACAATAACACTTATATTTTGGTAATAAAATCAGTTATAGTATAAAACACAAACAGCTTCTTCAGTTTATACATTGCAATAAAGGCAACAAAAGTAAAGTAAACGGGATGAGAAAAGCAATAGGCCATTAATTCCTGATTTAAACTCCAGACAAATCATTGAAAAGAATGCATTAGACCTTGCACGGTCATATTCCCTTTCCTTCCTGGCATCCTGATTTAACCACATCTTCAGTGGAGTATATATGTCAGCATTTTACCAGCATGTTAAATAGAGAATACACTTACTTGAATCTACTCTGGTAGTGCGTAGGTGGGAGAGAGTTAGATAGCCATGTTAATCTGGAAAATAGAAGAAAAAATTGAAGTATATCATAGTGATGTTACTTGTATTAATAAATGATGTGGCAAACCTGAAATATTTTAATGTATATTTTCAACTTTACTATTTTTCAAAATGATGCAAAATGCATAAATAAATAAAATGTCATGTAAATGCATTTGAATCTTAAAGTAATTTAATTTGGATGTATTCATGCCTCTTTTGTGTTTGCTTTCCAGAAGCTGAGTTTTACTGTCGAAAAAAGTTCATGAAAAACAGACCTTATAGTTGCATGCACCAGTCTATGTGCAAAGCCCATTTTTAAATGTGCATGTACAACAGTCATGCCAGAACCACATGCACATTCATGCAGTAAAGCAGCAGAAAATATACTATTACTTATTGAACTAATCATGATACAACATGAATCTGGAATAGTTGTGACTAATCCATACAGCCAACATTTAAAAATTTGAATAATTAATACATTTGAAAAAAATCCTATTAGTTGCCTTTCCCACACAACTACAAAATACTTTTAACCACACATTATTCATAATCATATTGTGATTTTGGAAAGGCAACCACGTTGCGATCTTGGGAAGGCAACTGGTCAGAAAGGAAATCTGGACTTATGATTAAAGGCACTGATTGAGATTCAGGAAGTCTGGGCACAATTCCAAGCTATGTCACAGACTTCTTATGTGACCTTGCAGCAAATAATTTAATTTTTCTGTTTCTACATTCCCTGGATGTAGAATTGGACTAATACTTCCCTCATACAGAGAGTTGTGAAGATAAATGATTATGAAGTACTCAGCTACAACAGTGACAGGGCCACATAGTTAGATAGCTAATACTAATGCTCTCAATATCTTTTTTAAACTAGGCCGAATTTGTTCCACTAGCATGAAGAAAAAATACAAGAAGCAGGTGCCAAACCAGTAGTTGGGAAGAAATATAATACTACTCCCATGACATGGGCTACTCTGCTCATATACATAAACATTTCTTCATAAAAGACATTCATTTCTACTGGTAAGAATTTTGCAGTAGAAAAATAGCTTGGGAGCTAGAGTGGGACAGGGTTCCTGAAGCAGGAGAGTAGCCCCACTCCTTGCATTCCTCTGGGCTGACTCAGAGGAGTGCAGGGAGAAAAGGGGGTGTTCTGCCATTGTAGCAAAGTCACCCGGGACCAGTGTGGGATGGGACAGAGGCATTCCTGTTGCATGAGTTCGTTTAAAGAGGTACCAGGCATGTGCAGCTGAGGATAAGGGAGGTTTTGCATCTCCATCTGTATGTTCTGGCTTAAAGAGGTTCCTGGTATGTGCAGCTGGGGATGGGGGAGTTCCCCTGTCCTCAGCTATAAATGGCTGGGACTCTTTAAACAGCCACATGCAACTGGGGAGCCTCTCCATCCTCTGCTGCACATAGGTGTTTAAAGGGGGCTCCCCACTCTCTTTAAACCCAGACATCCCAGTCTGGGGAACAGGTGGGGAGTGGCTGTTGACTACTCCTCCCATTTTCTCCCAGTCTGCATGAGGGGAAGGAGCAGCAGGAGGATAGTCCCAAAAGAAGTGGAGTTGCTGCTGCTCCCCATGCCTTCTCCAGACCAGGGTGACCCCCATTGTGGAAAGGCATGGGAGGCACTGCTTCTGGTCTGGGGAGAGTGGAGTAGCAGGGAAGCATTAATTCATGTGAGAGAAACTGTCCTGCAGGCAAGAACTTTCTTATTGAACAAGGGAGATCTTCCTCCCACATCAGGCATGTTTTGTGTGAGAGAGCAAATGCTTGTATGATCTTAATTTCAACTGGGAGAGTGGGGATTCTCCCAGTAGAAAATGAATATATATATATATGGCTGCGGCTGCTTCTAGGAATGACTGCTCATAATCCCATTTCCATTACCCTCTTTTCATCATATTCTTCATTGTTTGGAATACTTGTGTGCAGACACATGCATGATGACGAGTGCTTCTTCACTGCTGCCCGTGCCAGCTTTCCTAACCCATCCAATAACTTATGATGGCAACAATTTAAGTATAGCAATAAATAAATAAATAAATAAATAAATCTAAGGCTATCTGAAGAATTTAGGATTCTGGGAGTGTTTTCTTCATCTAGTATGGTATCTCACTTGATGTGCCATTTTGATAAGAGCACAATATTTTAGAATGCAAGAGTAATTCTATTCCATTCTGTTTTTATTTCTTATAGATTCATGAGAAATTTTCCTTTTCTGCTGAAATCCAGTACAAAAGTGATTTTCCCCTATATTTCTTAAACAAAACACCGTCAGGATCTTTTACTTATGTAGGTGAAATATTCAAATGTATGTGTTTTTGTTCCTTAAATCGGGTTTCCACGTGTTAGATAACATCATGATGAAATGAAATACAGAGGATGTCTGCAAGCAGAGGCAAGTGAGCAAGCAACTTAGTAAAGATAGTGGAATATTTTTGGTCTTACAACAGAAATAATATACTAAATATAATGGAATTATATGAGCATATACTGGGTAAGGCCAGGTAATTATGACACATTTGAAGCTATTATGGGCCTGATTGTAATTTAGGTTCCCTAGGATAAAATGTGAGCTTTATGAAATTAAATACAATTATAGTAGTATAAAACAGATGTATGTAAGATTAGAATCAGTGCATAGAAATGACAAAATTGGAAACATTCAGAGATCTTAGTCTTATTGCATGTGTAAGTCTAACTCTCTGGGTCTTCTTTTTTCAACTTTGGTTGTATTCACAAATACAACTTCTAATTAACATTTTATAGCATTGGGACCCCAAGATTCATTAAGAAGCTGAGTTATTCTATGGTATATCAAGGGGCTTGAAGCCCCCTGCGTGGAAGACTTCTTTTTCAACTACCACAGCAAAACCATTTGCTTGGGACAAATTAAAAGACGAAGTGATCCTTTTGGTATCCCCCAAAAAGTTGACCCTTTAGGTGCCAGTAAGAGTTCCTGGTGTGGTTTTTACAATAATTACACTCAAATTCTTATAAGAAATGCATTTATTCAAATGAAAGACAAATACGGTTCATATAAAAACTCCAAGTACTCTCTACTCTAAGTGCCTACTCATATTTAAATGCTCTCCCCTGAACAGCTATATACTTTTCACAATACATGAGGGAATAATAACCACACCAAAGAGATTATGCAGTAGTGTGGTTAGTAGAAAAAAGCAAAGGTTTGTAAAAAATACCAATGTAGACAAGAGTCTCAGCTTGGCCCCAAATCTGAGTCTTTTCCCTTATCAGGAAATCCATAATTTCCTCCTTCTAGACATACAATAACCTCTAGACCATGGCTTTAGTACTCATCAAATTTTCCTGGATTTTCCCCAAATCAGATCCTACCCATTCATGACATAGAAGGGCCACAAAAGGCACTGGAGGAGGTTTCTGTCACAACCTGGCCCCACCCCACTCTGAATAGAAAATAGTCTTTTGTGATAAAATCCAACTGTCAAACTGGACATACTTAAATGCACCCTTGGGTTTGTGTATCTTATTTCTGTAAAACTCATTTTCATTTGTACTCCCTTTCTGAAACTCTTCTTGAACAGTGGGTTGTTACAGTCTAGCCTCAGTCCAGCCCTAAAAGAAGTGCCTTGGACCCTCAGACTGGCCCAGCCCACCAGGCATATGACTTGCATGGCAGCTAAAGCAAGGACATGTAGGCTGAGAGAGAAAATTTCTCATAGACTCAAGTTTACTCTTTAAAATCACAAGAGAACAGCAGATCTTAGGGAAACCAACCCCAAACAGTTCCACCACGCCAGGTTTTATTCAGGTAATGATACTCCCTCTTCTTGTGAGTAACTGCATTTGGTCAGTAGTTAGTGGAGGAACAGATCCTCTAACCTTCCTTTTCTCTGTCTGGGTGTTCCCCTTTCTGATGATGAATTGGTTCCCATTGTTTACAGGGCACTTCTTTTGTTGCCCCTGTGGTTCTGTTGGGCTTTTTCTAGGTTTCAATCCCTCCACAAATAATTATAAGCAGTGGTGTAACTAGGGTGGGGTGCTGACTTGGGGAGGAGGGTGGGAAGGAGGTTGGAAAATAGCTGGAACTGCAGCTACACAACCAGTGCTGTAGTGCTGCCAATGCAAAGTCTCATGCATCCCATTGCCCCAGGCATCAGCTAAGCTGCCTTGTTAGGACTCTGAATATAAGTTTCTGAACAGTCATCAGTGACCCTGCTGGTCACAAGCCATTGTTTCATAGGGGTAGAACCATTCAGTGGTTGTGACCCCCGATTGCTCAAATCACAGCTTTCTCCAGTAAGTGCCAAGTTCCTGCAACAAACTGAAATCTCAAAGCTTACTGAGCCCTAGTCTATATTAGTCTATATCAGTAGAATTTATACATCTTATATTTAAAAAATGCTTATTTTATTTTATTTCTGTCAATAAAGTAAGATGTACTGCTGGTTTAACTGGGGCTCCACTATAGCTTTTGCTGGTACATAAAAGTCATAAATATCACAAGCCCATACTGATAGTCCTGTATGGTGCAAGTTATGTGTGGCCTAAATAACCTGGCCTAAAGGTTATATTCAAACTAGAGGGGGAAATATAACCAGGTGTCCAAAAAAACCAAAACTGAATTGGTAAATTGGCACAGACATCTCCCAATGTCACAGTTTCTATCTTTTAATAAAACACCCACTTTTTTGTGTAGGAAGGTGTCAGAGGGCAGAATGGAGAAAGTATTGGGACACATTAGTTTTGCTCATCAGCTATTCAGCCTAAGCATACCCTTAGGAAATGACTTGACCTTCATTTTAGAGCCAGGGTTGATACAGTAGGATACAGAAGAGGCTACATGGTGACAATATGTTCCTTTTTTAGTTAAATCTGTCTGAAGTGGCACCCATCTTTGTATAACTCCTAAAATGGAGAGAAGGGAGATTCATTTGGGCCAACTTTCTAATTTGTGCTATATGAATCTGAAGGCACAGAACAAACCAAGTTAATTTTTGGGATCTGGCACATTGCATCAGCTCCTCCTGCTGAAGCAAAACCTGAACAGGAAGTACATATTTAAAAAACAACCACCCACCCACCCTTTTATTAAAGAGACCAGTCCATACTACACTGAAGTCAATGGGAATATCCTTTAATTTTAAGGGGAGTTGGGGCACACCCTATGTTATGACTCCAGAATGTGATCTGCTTCAGAGAAATGCTATCTACATTTTTTTCCTGTGTGAAGACTGACAGATGTTCAAGACTCAGTGCTACTGTGCTCATGGATTTTCATATTATACCATCTCTATTTGTAAAACATCTTACAATACATGATTCTAGGGATCATATCATCTTAATAGCAGTATTCTGAAATATGAAAGATTGGACATGAATTCTTCCTGTACTGTAAGGAAGGTAAGATGTATCTCCAAAAGTATACTGTCATTAAACATTTAATTCCCCCTACTCGTAACCTTGATGTCATGGTAATTTGGGTTCAACTTGTTCTGAAGATTAGTACTTCTTTTAGAAGTACTGTGATAGTAATCTAAATTCACTAGCCTTCGCAGTGATTAAATAATTTCCTCTAATTTGCATTGTATATGTTTATTACGTGCTGGAGGGTGTTCTTTGGTCTTTTTTTTTTTTTTCACTGCTTTAATATACTATGCCTGAATTTTTGGCATAAGTGCAGTACTGTTATAGTTACTAGGAAATTTTAATCTGATTACAATGCAAGTTGCCTCTCAATACTGTAAAAATGCCAGTAGATAGTAGATAGATACTAAGATACAATTACCTGCCACTAGTTTTCAGTGTTTGGAAAGTATTAATACTGAGTTGTCAAGCTTTCACTGTGGTGTCATTTTTTTTTAATTCTGTATTTTGCAAGTTCATGCAAATATCAGTTCATATAGTTAATTGGAAACTGAAAATAAACTATATGTTGGTATATGTTCATATGGCAATACTAAAGCTACAAGAAATATAGAGTACAGCATGTGTATTATTATTTGTGCTTCATCTATTATACCATTGTCAATGAGAGCTCATTTTTAAACTATATAGCTCTTTCCAGAAAATTCTCATTTTGAACGAAACAAAACTACCAGTAATAATCAGCAACAAAAATAATGATTTGAAATACAGTGGAAACCTTCATTTTCAAATGCATGACCTGGCCTTCCACACAGGCAAGTGGTTGCTAATGTCAATATGCATTAGAAATGCAATTGTATTACAGTACTATACTTAGATGTGGTTGAACCACGTTTATAGCTTAGGCCATTAAAGAGCATTAAAACAAGAAAAAAAAGTAAAAAAAAAAAGTAAACTAGGTTAAAAGGGAACATGTCCTGTTGCTTAGCTAAAACATTCAAGTATATCTATAATTAGTATAAAATTGTTCAAGGTAGGCTACAAATTAAATATTTATATCTAATAGAACATAAACATGCCATATGGAAAATAGGTTTCCATATTTTTTCATTACTTTTGAGGATTTAAAACATTTTCATCCAGTATCAAGAACTTTGATTTTAATAAAATTAGCTGGGTTAAAAATTATGTGCTCTCCTCTCTCAAGAACTTTGCTTAGCTGTTCTTGTCTAAGAGGAGAAATTAAAATCTAATCTATTAAGCCCGATCTTTTAAAAAATTAGCAATATTTTCCTAAAGTATATCCACCAAGCAACTAAAATTCCACAGTACTCAAAAACAAATGAACCAAATGGCAAAAGAAATTAAGTTTGTAGAAAATAAGAAGTGTAAAGTATAATATATTTGAATATGAGATTATGTGTTTTCCTTTCAACAAGCCAGCTCGAAATGGGAAATGCCCAGCTGCCTTAGTTGGAACTAACTCAAAACTTCATCCGCTTTGGTTCAGTTCTCAAAATAGGGCACACGACCTCTAACTAAGATAGTACAGTAGGCTGATTTTACACTGCACCTCTACTCCTACTGCCCCCAATGCAAACTCACTCAGTTTAGCAAGTACAGGTGATGGGGAAATTTGACACTTGCTTCGTTTTAGTGTTATCTGGTTTTGTAATGCATTATCCCTAGCAAATTTACCTCTATCTTTAGGAACAAAGATGACATCTGCCACAGAGTGGCTTACACTTGTCTGTTTGCTGCTTCCCATGTCATGTGTCTGACATGAGTTAACCTCCCTTATAAAATCTAATGCGAGGGAAGAGAATTTCTCATCCAAGGTGTCCATAGCACTCCTCTTGACCTACTTGAAAAATTATGACAAGATGCTCTGTGATTTCACTTATTGCCAAATAGCCATGAAAAGTAATCAGAGAACACCTTCGACAGAATTTTGACAACCTATCCCATATTTACATGCATGTTTTAAAATAAATTTGAAAAAGTATTAATTCTATTTGTTTTATTATTTTTGCAATAGGGTCATGTTTTAACAGAGTGAACATAGATGCAAAAGATGGCTTTTCTTCTGACTGGTTAAAAATTCTAAATTGCATCTGATATCTTGATAATTATCTAGGGTTTTTTTAATTAAAAATTATAATCCTATTTTCTTGTTCAAGATGTTATCTTAGTTGTTAGTGACAGCTGTTAAAGCGCTGCTAAAAATACACAGTACAACGGTACAGAAAAGTTAAGTGCTCCTTATGAGGCACAGGCAAAAAACAAATGAGGTTTCCACTGAATTTGTGGAAGACTTCTGAGCATCTTGCACTCACTCTCACATGGGTGCTTTTTTAATTCGCCATGATTATATGCAGTATGAGGTAAAACAATGAAATATACAATATGAAGACACTTATGGGTATTTATTTAGCTTTAGCATTTCTTATATATATATAACATAGGATATTAATTTCAGGGGATTTTTTTGCACCCTTGTTTTGGGAAAAGAAAATGCGTACAGGAGTGGCGACAGAAATTGACTGAAAGCTAACAAAAATGTACTCTAGGCAAAACAAAGGGTTTTTTTCAAACAGTAAAGCAGTCATTATTGAAATAGAGTGATGCATACATCCTATTGAACTT
Source organism: Crocodylus siamensis (assembly GCF_052110815.1). Taxonomy (NCBI): domain Eukaryota; kingdom Metazoa; phylum Chordata; order Crocodylia; family Crocodylidae; genus Crocodylus; species Crocodylus siamensis. The sequence continues at coordinate 92,897,226 of NC_143396.1, read as the reverse complement.
ACTGTACTATTGTTGCTTGGTTGGTGCTCATGTGTTCAGGTGGACAGTTCACTTGCCTATGAACTTGAGAGTCTAACCCATGCTTTATAGCTACGTTAAATGAATAAAGTACCTAAATTCCAAACCAAACGTTATGACACAAAATGAGAAAATAAAAGAAGCAAAACAAAAATGTTCCAAATTTTTATTCTAATACATTTCAGTAGGTTTCTCCTTTTTAGCTGTAATTATGGCGAAATATAGAGCATTAGCATAGGCACGGTAAAATATGATTTGCTTCCAATAACATAGCAAGCTAATTGTGAAATTATGCTATTGAATACTCTATCATCTCAAAGTCTGGCCTTACAAGTGATTTATCCATTTCTAGTTAACACTGATCAACAATTGTCCATAAACTTTTGACGGATGCTTGGAGGAACCAGATTAAAAAATGAATTAAAACCAAAAGCCCTAATCCTTTATTTCTGAGTAGTCCTCCTCCTGCATGCTTAAGAATGCTTGAACACCTTGTTGAGTCAGGCCCTTAAAGTGTGGCCAACTCTTCAGCCTCTATGTTTTTATTAAGAAAATAGAGCTAGAAGATATCTAGTGCCCTAAAATTAAAAAAAAATCAACATTTTAAAACATCCCAGCCATTAGTGGAATATTAATTCATTAGTTTTAAGTGTCCACTTTTTGATGTCATTAGTTTTAAGTGTCCACTTTTTGATACCCAAAATAAAGTTACTTTTTTCTGCATTAGCTGAAGGCAAAAAAAGATACAGCTTTAGCAACATTAACTGTTCAATTATCACAGTCAAGTTTATGAGGATTGTATTATACTCATTTCAAAGCTGTTGAAAATACAGCACAGAGATTAAGACCAGCATGTTTAAACTTGGATATAAGTATCTAAATCCACACAGAGGCACCTAAATGAAAATGGATGGATTTCAGGAGGGTTGGTCCTTCTTCAGCTCCTATTAAATTACATGGGAAATGCAGGTGCTGGATTTAAACTCACCTCAGTGAGCCAAATTGGAGAATCTCGACCTATGTAACTTAACACAGAGAAGCATATCCCTTAACTAGCCAAAGTCCAAATGTGGAACAGATTGTAAAACAGGGCCCTAATATAAAGCATACTAAAAATTAGTCATGCAGGAAACTTAAAATGCTGTGAGATTCATTTGTTTAGTGTAAATAAGTCACTGCACCCTCAGCTACTTGGTTCTGCATTTGGTTTAGTAAAATTTTTGGAGCCAAGAGTTCCAGATTTTTGCATTTCTTGATGTAGGATAAATCATTTTAAACAAGAGGAGTGCATGCGCGTAGAACTTAGACAACTTTGGGCCTTCAATAGCTGACCCAGGGAGATCAGAGAAATGTGGGTATCACCCTAAGAGTGAGTGTCAGAGCTGAGATGAGTCCCTCCTGGTTAGGCCTTGCTGATTCTCACATGACAGTGTCTTTTCTTTGCAAACAAAGGTTAGGGTGACTGTTTAGCAGTGGAGATGGTTATGCTGAGGGCAGCTTGTGCTGAGTGAATCCACTCACAAGACTATCATTGTTTTGGGGATCTGCCTAATAGAATCAAATGGTTATAACTATGGCGGGTTTTTTACCTCCCCACCAAAAAAACCCCAAACGAACACAAAAAAAGAAACTAACCCATAATGGCTGTATCACAACTGTGACTTTTAGGAACCACCAGGATGAAGCTTTCCTCTCAGAGCAGCCCACATCTGACTGATTTGTGGGCTCTCCCTGCCTGGAAAGGAAGCACTAGAAAGCCAAAATTCCCCTTTAGATTTTGTCCAGTGCAGGGAGGGAGGGCAGCAGCTAGCTGCCTCTTCTAAGAGCTGGGCTTGAAGAAGGGGGCCGTGATGCTGGAGCAGACTCTTCACCCCTGAGGGGACTTGACTGACTTGGGCGCCAGCTTGACCTCGCCAGCTCTGCATGGGTGCGAGGGTCCTCTGAGCTTTCAGTAGGGTGGCCATTATGGGCGACTGGTGCCACATTAGTAAGGGGGGGCACATGCCCCCCAGCGACCAGTCAGCAACCCAGGGAGGGTCCCCCCTGCAGCCAATCTAGCCGACTGGAGGATCCCCCCCACCACGGTTGATCGCGAAGTGGCTGCAGTGCTCCTGGAAGCAGCTGCAGCGCTTCCACTCCCCAGGGGCGCTTGCAAAGGGGGCACCGGCGCTCCTGTGTGCACCCCATGCCCATCACCTAAGTGGCGAGCACAGCCTGCCAGGGGGTGCACTGGCACTCTCAGGGGGTGCACATGCACCCCTGTGTGCCCCCTACGTGTCGCCACTGATGGCCATCCTGGAGGACAGTCCAGCTGTCCTCTCTTGATACGAAACCGGATGCCTTTACGGCCACTATTTTTCCCTGGAAAAGAAAAACAGAGGCCGTAAAGGCAGCAGGGTTCGTACGGAGAAAGGGCAGAGGGGCAGAAAACCAGAAGGTCCTCTAGGATGGCCGGCCACCCTAGCTTTCAGTGGGGTGGCAGCCCCCCCCCCCGTGTGGCAATGGGTCGGGGGGCATTTGCTGCCCTGCCCCCAGCTGCTGGCACCCCGGCAGGCAGGGGCCCTGCACCGCCAGGCAGGCAGCAGCGTCTCCACCCCCGTCTCTTTCCTTCCCACTCCCCCGCGTGATGTCTGCAGCTCGGCCTGGCTGGCTGGCCGGGGCCTGTGCTCTGCCCGCCTCCCCCTCTAGGTGTCTGGTGCGCCGGGCCGGAGCCGAGCCCGCCGGGGAGGAAAGGGGTGGGCTGGGCTCCCCCTCTCCAGCCTGCGCCGCTGTCAGAGCCGACAGACACGCTCCGCCTGGGGAAGGGAGAGATACTCCTCCCCCCCGCCGCCACCCTCCTCCCTCTTTCCCTCCCTCCCTCTTTTCCTCCAGCCAGCTCCACAAACCAGGAACCAGCCGCCTGCCTGGCCGTGCGTGAGAAAAAACACGGGTGGAGGTGGCGGGGGGGAGGGCGGCCCGGCAGAGGCAGAGGCAGAGGCAGCCCCGGGAGGAGGAGGAAGGTGAAGGAAGGACGGACGCGGCGGGAGGCAGCGCAGAGGCGAGGAGGAGGCAGGAAAAAGTTTATACCCTCCTCCCTCTCCGCCCTCCCCTTCCTTGGTGGCGCAGATGGGAGTTTTACCTGGAATGACTTAAGTTTTTTTTTTTTTTCAATATTCAGCTGGATCCAGCCCTCCTCCTCCCCCCATCCTCCTCCTTCAGCAGCAGGCGAGGGTGTGACAGCAGGAGGGAGGGGAACACCCATGCACCCAGCCCCTGTGGGGGAGCTGTCAGCCACAGCACGGAGGACCTGATCCGAGTGGACTTTACTGTTTCCAGCGCTCCTATTCCCGTCCTGCCGCCCGGGCTCCTACAGGAACTGCTGCTGCTGCTGGGCTCGCCTCGGAGGTGGTGGCAGCCCCTTGCAAGGATTTTTTTTTTATCTTTATTCTTTTGATTTTTTCTCTTCACGCCGTCCTCCGTCCCGTTCCCCCTCCCGGTTACTTCGTGGCTCGCGGGGGTCGGATGGTTTGTCGGCGGTAGCTGGGGTCTCGCCGCCTCAGCCGCCCCAGCATGTCGTAGGAAAGGTGAGTGCAGTGCAATCACTTCGCCCGGAGTGCGAGGGGGAGAGAGCGGCTGGGCTGGGAGGGGGCAGCGATTAGAGCAAGAAGCAAGGTCCAGCTGGATCCGAGGTGGGGGGGCACATATACACACAGGGGAATTGTCCCTGGGCACTAATCTGCAACACACACATGCCACACACACACAGGCAACACACAAACACACACACATGACTTGTCTCTGTGCCCTGACCTGCAACACACACGCGCGCGCGCGCGCACACACACACACACAGAGGAATTGTCCCTGGGCACGGATCTGCAACCCACACATGCCACACACACGCACAAGCAACACAGACGACTCATCCCTGTGCACTGACCTGCAACACAGACACACACACAACACACACACGGGGGAATTGTCCCTGGGCACTGACCTGCAACACTCACACAACACACACAAGCAACACAGACACACACACGACTTGTCCCTGGGCACTGATCTGCAACACACACACACAAAACACAGACACACGACTTGCCCCTGTGCACGGATCCGCACCAGACAGTGGTAGATCCAGGTCAGGATTAGTCCAGTGGAAATCAGGTAAAACTTAGTTAAAAAGAAGAAGACACGTCGATTGCTTAAACCTCCTCCCCTTCATCCCCCCCTCCCCCCCAGCAGGGGGATCTCTGCCGGCTCTGGGAGCCTGACTCCTTCCTCGGCCCAGTGTCTGCTGCTGGGTTTAGAAGTGCAGATCAATATTTGGCAGAATAATTAAAACATGAAAAGGCACGTGACTTATATAAAAAAAATCCTAAAAGGTCTTCGCATGATGGGGCCCATTTCATAATAATAATGATCAGGATGAGCATAAGGTTGTTACTAATAAGGAGGATGATCATAAAGGTAGTCCTCAGCTGTCTGAGGTAGGAGACGGGTTAAAATAATAATAATGATAATAATAATGACCTCGCTTTATTATTGCTGTTATTATTGTATCATGATCATTATTATTATGACCATCGCTGTTGTTGTTACTGCAGGATTCATCTGAAAACCTTCCCCCCCCGCCTCTCTCCCATTCCCTGGGACTTACTGGGAGTTATTCTCGTCTGGGAATTAACCGGAGATAGATGGGCTGGAGGAGGGTGTGCGCGCGGGGGGGTGCCCGTGCCAGGCTGTCGCTGGCGGGAGGAAGGGGGGAAGATCCCTGGCACGGGCGGCACCAGGTGGAGACACGGGGGGAGGGGGGGGCGTGCCTATGCATTGATCTTGCGGAGGGTGGTGGCTGCGGGCGAGGTGGGGTGCGCGGACCCGCTAGGAAAGGTGCCCCCGGGGCTGGAACTTGGGGAGCCAGGCAGCAAAGCCCTGCGGGGGGAGGGGGCGGGACACGACACACACACGTGCCCCGAGTTTGTAAAGCGTGGGACTCCCCCCAGCCCCACGCCTGCCCCGCTAACCACGCTCCTAACTCCAGGAGCAGCGGGGAGGGCAGCGAAGGGCAAGTTCTGGCCCCGGGCGCGTTTCTCGGGGCGCCCGTCTGGAGGGCAGGTGGGAAGGCGGGGATTCAAAGGCCAGGGCAAGGCGAGGCCGGCGGAGGTGGAGGTCACTCCGCCCCGGGCGCCCCGTGCACAGCGCGGAGGGGGCTCTGCCCGCGTGTCCGGGGACAGGCAGCGCAGCGCAGCGCCCCCCGCCCGCGCGGAGCCGCCGCGAGAGCATTTCGCTGCAGCGGGGCTGCTGGCGCCCCCAGGGCGGGACGCTGGGAGCAGTCGGGGGGGGCCGCGAGGGGCTGGGGGGGGAACCCAGAACCGGCTCCTGCGGCTTTAAGGGTAGCTACATTTTCCAGCTTGTGTCGCAGCAACTTTGTATCAGTCATGTCGCCCGGCGGGTGAGCGACAAGCGGGGCGGCCCAATGAGAGGCCCGCCGGACCGCAGCCCGCCAATAGGGGCCGGGGAGGGCGGGACCTTAACTTGAACTTTATCTGGGCATGTGACATGGTTTTAAAAGGACTTGGCACCTTTCCTTCCCTCCTGCTCGTTGTCCCTGGGAGCCCGAGTGAGCGCCGGTCAGGAGCCGGCCGCCGGCTGTCCCTGCCCCGGGGGATGGTGCTTTTCCTCCCTGGCATGTGAAGCCAGCAGCACTTTGTGGCCTGGATGTTGGATCTAGGTGGGTTGCGGTGTGGGGGCGACAGCAACAGGTAGAGAGAGGCAGGCGGCGCAGGTGTCCTCTGCGGGCTCAGGGTCACTGCCTGCAGGCGGACTGTGTGTGGGGGGAGGGGACTTTGCCTTTCGGGGGGTGGGAAGGTGTCTTTGGAGAAGGAGATGCTGCATGCTCTGATTATTTTTGTTTTCCAGGGACCCCTTAACATGCTGATGGCCCCCTCCCAAAGAGGGTCACCCGCCCAGTCATTCCCATCCCGGCGAGTTTGCCCCAACCCACCAGAAGTTGTTGTTTGCTGCAATTAAACAAACAAATTCCCAGAACAGATGTGTAATTGTTTAATGTTCGGAAGAGCTCAGTCCCTTGCATTACCTTCCAGTGTCACGTTTGCTGTCTTAAATATTCCAGGCGTGAGTGAAAGTGAGGCAGATTAAAGAGTGGGTATGCCAGGGGCTCTCAGGCTTGGGGCACCCCTCAGGAGACAGCCTGCCCCCTCAGAAAATGCCAGCCCTTGGTATTTCTTTTGACAACAGAAAAGTAGGAGACAAGTTTTCTGTTGCAGAGAACTCAGACCAGAGCAGGTGTGAATGTTTTCAGTGACATGTGAAAACTTTAGGTTTATTTGGGAATTGTGTTTCCACACCAAATATTGCTACTGTTGTGCAGCACTCTGCAGCACCCTTGAAGAGATCTCAGGGCACCCTGGGTGAGGATCGCTGGTGTATGTAATGATCTGCCAAATGTGGTTTTGTATAAGAAGAAATCAGCAAGAGGGTCAGATTCCTGTATTTTGTGGTTATTTGATTTTGGTTACAAATATCCGCAAAATATGCCCCTTGATTTCTCAGGCATCATTTTGTTTTGTAAGGTCAGTCCAAGAGGACTGTGGCCTTTTTTGTAGTCCTTTCTTGGCCTGTTATTCAACCCTGTTCTGCATTTCTGTTAGTGTAACTAAAACATTTTCATTCCCTAAATTACATCTCTAAAATTTAGTTCACCCAGTTGACATTTATAGCCCACTAGAGAACACTTATTTTTTTCATGGAAAAAAAATAACGTTTAAACACCCTTTCTTAGTGTGTAGGGAGCATAAGCATGAGTCTGATTTATGTTTTAAAACATAAAACAAAGAATTTTACTTGCAACTTTCATATTTGTATAGCGTGCTGGCAATTGCAGTGGTGTAAGAGCTTTTTCTGCCTGGCTGATTCGGTTTTTGTCTTAGCTTATGCCATCACAGAATATTCTCACAAAATTGATGGACAAGTTATAAATTAAGTGTTTGGTCACTGAAAGATGAGTGAGAGACTTTACAGGGGGAACACCCTAAATTAAGCAAGTATATCTTTGATGTTTAACACACAAAACTTGGCAAATAAGAATCAGCTAGAAGTATATGGATTTCTATATAATATGTAATGGTCCTGTTTTCAAAGTGAACATTTCTTTTTAAGCTGATCCTAAATGCAAATGTGCAAATGAAAGATTTGAATACCTGAATTTAAGTGTCTTAAAATGTAAACTTATTTAAGAAATAAAAAAGTAAATATAGGAAAGCTAGAAGTAGAGATTTTTAAAACAGTTAAGATGCTTTCCCCTGAAAATGCGTGTGTGATGCTCCATGTTTTAGGACAATTGGAGAAATAAATATATCTATTTTTTTTTTTTCTCTTGAAGGATACATTCCATTCTTGTTTTACATGCACAATATCCTATAGGGCTAGGGGAATAATGGAAAAAAGGGGGACTATATTCTGCTTTTCAGTTATACTGTTTAGCCCTAGAAAAGTACCGGGGAATAGGCAAGAGTAACTGAGGGAAGAGTGTGGCCTCATGTCCTTGATCTTGCACTTTAGATTTTCAGGCATCAGTGTAAGCATAATCAAAATCATTGTAAGTGGTGCTCCCGGGGAAGACAAAGTCAGTTTCAAGGTTGAAACTTGGGTCTCCTAGGTAGCATTACTTTTGATTCATCAAAGTGGCTCAAAGATAAATGAAATTAAAAAAAAAAAAATCCAATGCCACCAGGAAAAAAAAGAAAGACAATTACATTTTCAAATTAGACATAGTCTTACAAGTGGATCTTGGAATTCACAAAACTAGATTTAGTTTTGATTTTCTGGTATCTAAGTGACCTTTCCATCCAGAGATATCTGGTATCTTTTGATTTTTATTTCATGGTTGCTGAGAAACTGGTTTCATGCCTGATTGATTGGAGACTTAGATTGCAAAGGACTGCATTTGGTGATATGCTTGTTGGTGTAGCAGTTAAGAAAAACATGCTGATTATTAAGTATATCTTTTGGGGACCTTGGGAACTGGTACATTCATAATAAAGCTGTCTTCTATAAAGTGTCAGATGTAAAAAGTATGCAGTACTTTTAACACCCAGTGCAGTTTCCATCATTATTATCAGCACTTGTTTTAGCCCAGAATCACTTACTAGAAGCAGTAAAACTAAATGTTGTATGTAAGGAATAGGTATTATAATTGCATACAAAAAGTAAAAGGAGTGATTTAATGATTTTTGTTTTTGCAAGTGGAGGGGCTGGAGGGAAGGGGAGGAGGGAGGAGAAGGGATTCTTCATCAGCAACCCTGAACAGATGTCTTAGCGTCATCTACTGCAACACTTCCTGCTGACAGTAACCAGCTCCACCAAAGAATCTCTTTGCTGTACATTTTATGTATAAATTTAGAATTAAATTACATCAGGCCATAAAAAGCACCTTTCCAGGCATCTTGTCCCTCCTAGAATGTATCTGCTGAAGAGCGATCTTTTTCCTGTGGATGCTGGACTAGGGCATTTGCCAGAGATTGGCCTAAGCGTTGTTTGTCAAACTTTTTAAAGCTTGTTTGTAATGGTTCGACAGGTAGGCTGAGGTTTACTTCTGTGAAGGTCAGCACAAGACCTATGCACTATTGAAGTGCTAGGTCTTAAACAGGACTTAAGCTCAGGCCTTGTGTTGAGCCTCTGTCCAGCATTGGAGTCATTCTAAAACCATATTTAAGGCCCTAATAAGTGCCTTGAGTCTCAGAAACGCTGAGTACCCTTAACTGTGATTGATTTTACTGAGAATTGGGGATGCATGTCTTAAATCAAAGCACATTTCTTTTGGTGTTTAAATACAGATTTAAGTGTTTAAGCTTTTATGTTTGAAAATTTTAGCTTGTGTGAACACTGTTAGATGTATGTAACAATGGTCTGCTGAAGACCAGCAGCATTTTTTGTTGTGCAAGGCATACAAGATCATGACTTAAGCTTAAAGCATACTGTCTGCTTTCAAATGATTTTTTTCAGCTTAATTTCAGTGTTTAAGGAAGTCTTTACTTATTGTTTAATACATGAATGATGCATTAAAATGAAATGCTGATCTGTCAATGTATTGGTAAAGCTAAACAAATTGGATTTCTTTTATGAGAAGCTCATGTACATCGACATTTGATTTTATACACGATTTTAAAAAAATGCTAACAACTAATTCCATAAAACCTTGTTCTTCTCTGTTAGATTTCCAAAGTAACAAAGGCCTTGATAGTACATTTTATTCACAGCCTTGAGTAGGAGCTGTCCTATGTGAGAAGTATTTTGCCTACAGTATCTTTTAGAGTTCAGTTTACTTTCCTCCATTTAGCTACCTGGAGAGGGGCAAAGAGGGAGGGGCTGGGGAGATATGTCCCCATTTGTTGCATGTTCCTTCCCAACCATTCTTTACTCGCTTTTACTCTGCAGAAAGCATCTGGCACTCACACAGCCTTTTGCTCCCCCCAGCACCTCCAGCTAAGGTTTTTTAAGGTGGGTGCACAAGCAGTGGGCAGTCATGATCTTGCTTGCCTGCGTGTCCCTGTTTGGGGTCAAAATCTCATTCTTCATGTTTAGTACATTTTTTAAACAGCATTTATGATATTAGATTAGATTAAAAAAATGGTTTTAACACCTTTTTATGATCTCTTTGTTGTGTTGCAGCATATAAAATATTATAAAAATACCTATCATTTATTCATTTTACTTTCTTTGTATGTGTTTCTGCTAGTTATGGAGACGAAGGGATACCACAGTTATCCAGAAGGCTTAGATATGGAGAAACGGTGGAGTCAAGTTTCTCAATCTGCAGAGTACTCTTCTCTAGGTGCTGGGGAGCAGACTGATGAGAGTAATTATATGGAGATTGTAAACGTAAGCTGCATTACTGGTGCTTTTCCAAACAGTAACGCTCAAGGAAATGGTAAAGAAAAACCTGAACTACTTGCTTGCCTGCAGCAAGACAGTAATCAGCCTGGTATTTTAACCTCTGACATCAAAACTGAGTCAGACTCAAAGGAACTTTCAGCAACTGTGGCTGAATCCATGGGTTTATATATGGATTCCATACGAGATGCTGATTATACCTATGATCAACAAAATCAAGGAAGTCCAGGAAAGATATATCAAAATGTTGAGCAGCTGGTAAAGTTCTACAAGGAAAATGGCCATTGTTCCTCTCCCTTAAACAATGCGACTAGACCATTGAGATCTTTGATGTCAGACTCTGGAAGTTCTGTGAATGGTGGTGTCATGCACACTATTATCAAAAGCCCTATAATGTGTCAAGAGAAAAGTCCTTCTGGCTGTAGTCCTCAGAACATGACTTCTTCAGTTTGTAGTCCTGCTGGAATCAACTCTGTGTCCTCAACTACTGCTAACTTTGGAAATTTTGTAGTGAACAGCCCAATCAACCAGGGAACTCCTTTGTCATGCTCACCTAACATTGAAAACCGGGGCTCTATGTTGCACAGTCCTGCACATGCTAGTAATGTGGGGTCTCCACTTTCTAGTCCTATAAGTAGCATGAAATCACCAATTTCAAGCCCTCCTAGTCACTGCAGTGTGAAATCTCCAGTCTCAAGTCCTAATAATATAACTATGAGATCTTCTGTGTCCAGTCCTGCAAATATGAACTCAAGGAGCTCAATTGCCAGTCCTTCCAATGCCAATAACAGGTCCACTCTTTCTAGTCCAGCTGTTAGCACTGTGGGATCTTCTATCTGTAGCCCAGTAAACAATTCCCTAGGATTTTCTGCTGCTGGTACCCCCGGTGGACTTAGCAGAGGCCAAGATACTGTTCCTAGTCCAGAAACAAAAGACAAAGGTGCTCAAGAAATCACATTTCCTAAGATGGAGGAAATAGAGAATGCCATCTCAAACAACAGTCAGATGAATCTTGCTCAGTTTATAAAACCTGAACCAGATGGAACATTTGGTAGTGCATGTATTGGAGAAAACAGCAAAATCAATTCTGATTCTCCATTTTCAGTACCAGTAAAGCAAGAATCAGCTAAACATTCTTGTTCTGGTGCATCCTTTAAAAGGAATCAGACGATAAATCCATTTCCATTTTCAGATGGTTCATACTTTTCTTTTATGGATGACAAAGACTATTATACCCTTTCTGGAATTTTAGGACCACCTGTTTCGTCATTTGATGGCAGTTGTGAAGGCAGTGGGTTCCCAAACCCAGGCCTACCTGTGGGAATTAAACAGGAGCCTGATGATGGCAGCTATTATCAAGAGAACAGATTGCCATCCTCTGCCATTGTTGGTGTGAATTCAGGTGGACAGTCATTTCACTACAGGATTGGAGCTCAAGGCACAATATCTTTATCACGACCTGTTGCTAGAGAGCAGACTTTTCAGCATTTGAGCGCATTTCCTCCAGTCAGTACGCTAGTTGAGACGTGGAAATCACACCCTGATTTGTCATCCAGAAGAAATGATGGGTATCCAGTTCTAGAATACATTCCAGAAAATGTGTCAAGGTGAGCAATGTTTTTTCTCCTACCTAAACAATGTGTAAATAAACATGAGTTTTATTTTTTTCTCACTCACAATTAGTCTCAGTATTTTTGTTTTAATTTTTAAGCCTGCATGCATGTTTCTTTATGAGTTCATTTCAGTGTTTATTATTAGATGTATTAGTCAGTTTCTCCATTAATCTTCCTATCTTTTTTATTCTGGGTGGATTAAAGTCAACCTGCATGCTTCACATTCAATATTTAGATATAGAACATATTGTAGTATATTGTTGTTAGATGGGAAGTGTTAGTTTAGGTATGTTTATTTTCATAATCAAAGCTTATTTCAGTTACTTTTATGGGTTCCATTATGGTTATTCTTTCTTTGCTGTTACGTTAATGCCTTGTTCTTGAAATGGAATGTTGAAATAAGGGTAAAATAAAATGAAAATGATGCATTAGGGGTTTTTTTTAAGTATTCATGGTTATAGAGTAGCATAGGTCTTTAACTGGTTAAATTTCAAACTAAGCATGAGAGCCTGTGGCAGCATGTTATTTCTATTTTCTAACTGTATGAATATTATGGTTTACACAGAAAAATGCCTCTAGAATTCAGAAGGGTTTTAAAGACTTAAGATGTTTGAAACCACTATGTGGATAATTTAATTTCCTCACTGTGAATGGAGGTGAAATATACAAGCGTCATTTGGATTTTGTATTAATTTCTTGTCAGATTCATCAGAAGTCATAATTTATTAACAGATAAATATTCGTATACTTGATACTGTAAGGCAGATGTATTCAGATAAAAAAAATGTAGACAAAGGAAAGTATAAAAACCCTGCAAATACTTGCAACAAACTTTGACATTAGAATTCTGTTAATATTTACTATAGAACTATGATAAACGTATAGTTTAATAAATGTATATTGACTCCATTGCATAATAACAATAACTGTAATAATAATCTGCAGATATATAATACTTTTCAATGTCAAATTAAGTTGCCAAGGGATATATTGAAAGTCAGGAGAAGAAAATTCAGGTTTTTCTCATTTCCAGCGCTTTGCTCTCTTCAACAGATACATTACCTCTCTTTATGAATGTAGCACCTTCCTTTTTCTCCATGGGGGAGGGAAAACACACAATACATTTTTCTATATTTACACAATTAATGTGGGTTGGATTTTTTGGAAAACTAGTTTTGTGGATTTTTTTAATGATACCTAGAATAGGCCAGTGGTGGCTGAGAGAAAGATAGGAATTTTTAGTGGAAAGACAAAACAATAAATATTAATATTGTCTTCTTATAACCCAGTAAACATTAGGTGAAGAAGTACCTGTCGAGTACTTTGCATCAGCGCTGTCATTTTTCAAGCTGTTTTTCACTTTTGCTTTGGCTAGTCTAAGCACATATTGTATAAAGCATATATTCTTTCAACCCAATACATATAATTTTGTAAGTGTCTCCATTTCAAATGTTTATATTTCACCGATAATACTAAACTTAGAAAGATTGCTGGATGATTGATAACAGGTTTAAACTACTTTTTGAACTAGGGAGACTGAAGTATTACTGTGTGTACATGATGATGTTTTCCTAAATTGCAATCTCTAGATAGCAAGAAAAAGATCTCAGTGGAGTTTTGGTGAAATGTTAAAGAGAAAAGGGCTAGTGTTTCAGTCTTGTTTTCATATTGAGTTCAGTCACTTGTTGTATTGATGTTTGTGACAGTAGTTGCACAAATTAAATTCTGTTTGTCATGAGTTAGGGCTGTAGATGTTCATAGGGTACAATAACTTTTTTGTAGATTCCATTTTATGATATGGTACACAGAGAAATATTGGTAATTGAGCATGGTCATCAATACTGAAATGTTTAATGACAATTTCTTATCAGGCATTTGGAAGCATGCATAGTTTTGTGAGCCCCTTGTTGCCTTTGTCACTGATAGGGGTATGGAGAAACTTAAGTCGGCAGCTGTTTCAAAATGTGAGGGTGAGCTGCTCCTTGGGACTGTGCATCAGTTTTTATCTATGTGACCCTGTAGGGATACATTTGTATTAAAACTGCTCCAGCTTCAACCCTGTCTCATCCAGGGTAAAAGTTAGGCCAGATTTACTCATTTGTATCACTATGGCTAGGTAAAGACATTAAAAAAGCCTGAGGTAGAATCGATCTAAGTTATGCGGTTTTCTGTAAGCGGTGTGGTTTAGATTGGTAATGAACTGAATACATTCGCCCTTTGGTGAGGGAACAAATCTTAGATCAGGTTTCACCATTTTTAAAGCAGTCTGTGTGTGACGAACTTGTGTTCCATTATGGGTATAGACTGATTTTGTGTGACAAACTTCTGTTCTGTTATGGGTACAGACAGGTTTCTGATCATTTATACTAGTAAAAGTGTAATGTCTGTATCTGGCGTGTAAGCTCAGCCAGACTTGATAATAACAGTCTAACAGTAGGGGTGTGCAAAACGGGCCATATTCAATTCAGATTCGGATTCGGCCCAGATCAGGGACAGTGATTCAGTTCGTTGATTTGGATCACTATCCCAGCTGAATTTTGATTTGGCTGAATCTGAATCTGAAGATTCAATGCTGATTCAGACAATCAGTGATTCGGCCATAGACACAGCTTTAAATGTTTTTTCTACATACCTCAAGGTAGCAGGTGCTGCTCGTGAATACTGAGATTCTGGGGCACATGGAGCATCTCACAGGAGCATGCCCTCCTACCCCCTGTGTACTCAGTGGTGGATCTGGAAGTGGACCAGAAGTACTTCCGGCTTGGCGATCAGCTGTGGGGGGACCCCGGGTGCCCCTCCAGACCCAGGAGGCACCAGTCACTGAGCTGGTGGGGGAGGAGGAGGGGTCTGCTATGCGCTCCCCATCAGACCTGGAAGTGGACCACAAATGTTCCTGGTCCACTTGGGTCCACTGCTGAGCATGCTGGGGATGCTCAATCTGCCTCAGAATCTCAACATTCACGAGCCGCCTGGTACCTTGAAGTATGTAGAAAAAAGCTGTGTCTATGTCTAAATCATTGAATCTCTCCAGATTGATTCAGACGGTTCTGATTCGATTTGGAGAGATTAAAGGGTCTCCTGATTCAATTAGGATTTGGAGATTCAGCCATTGAATCAGGCGGAATCTCTGCTGAATCGAATCGGTGACCGAAGCTTTGCACATCCCTACCTAACAGCTGCTATGTTCTATCAAGCTGCAGCTCCCCATCCCCTTTTTGAAGCAGGTACAAATGTATGTTTATCCATATCCTAGCTCTACCATATATTTGTCTCAAATTTAGAACAATGAACCTATAAAGCAGCAGCATCAGACTATAAACTCTCTAGAATACTACTTTTCTCACCTTTTACGTTCTACCTTGATGCATTGTTGGTGTTTGTGGTAATATTACTGTGTATGGTCCATATCCTAAAAATTATAATGTCAAATTTACTGCTCCACTTTTGTGCAGCCCCAGGGTCTTATGGCTTCAACAATGTACTATATATTTCATAATCATGGCATATATCATTATTGCCACTGCATAACTATTGCATTATTAAAGCAGAAATGCTGTTAAGCTCCTTAATACAGTTGTAACTGGAGTCCCATCCTATTATGAGCCTAATTTACAATCCCCCTCTGTACACCTCCACTCCCCCCACTTCTATAATTTGAGGGGGATAAGTCTCTTATTGGCTTAGTAATTTTTGGATGGAGAAAACTGTATTTTTTTACCCAGTTGGAAATACATTTCAGAATTAATTTTAGCCTTATGTATTAATAATAATTTCATATCTCATTTTAAAGGACAATATATTCCTTGAATACCTTTAACTCAGAAATGGGTTGTAGTTTTATATAAAGCTTATAATACAGTTTTCTTAATATTGGTTAGTTGAGATAGGAATCTGTTTCCTGTAGAGAAATGAATCTCTCTTTTCAGTACCAAACGGCATCTGTTCAAATGTCTTAATGTACTGAAGAGACATGTCGTAAAGACTTTACATAAGGTATTTCATATTTTAGAAACTTCATTCTTGATAATGAGTGTCAAACTCAACCTCTGGGTTGACTCTGTCTGGGTCCCTGCTCACAATACTCAATGCCCTAATATATTCTTCAGCCACCCCACTAGAGCATGCTACTGCCATTATAAAAGCCTGATATCACTTCACTATTCTTATATTGGATTTCAGTTTTAACATCTTACCTCTGACACCTTCATCTACGTACCAAATACCTAGAAACCTAGAAAGACACTGAATGCCTGGGAATGGAGCAGAGTTTAATTTTGTATTTTAGAATAAATATTGATAATAGTATTAATGAAAATGAATATTCCTTTTCTTTTAAAATATCACCTTCTATAAAGCTCAGCTTTCCCAAGTCCATTATTACTGTACTGCTGACTAGATCTAATCAATATTATTCAGTCTATCAGGTTCTTACCACATTGTTGATTGTGACTGGTCCCAGCCATCATCAGGAATATTTTGTCTTTCTTACAGTTACTTTGTTACTTGTCATCCAGAATTGTGGCTTTTTTATGTTAGTGGGAAGCACTTATTATTTACAGAAGTAATACTCAATATGTTTGAGGAGAGGATAGTTTTTTCCATACAAAAATACATTCTCGGAATCTTGTTCTTATGCTAATATGTGTGGATAACATGTCACTTTCTTTTAAAATTAGGTGTATAAAATCTGTTTCAGCTTCACAAATTTGGGTTTTCTTTCATGATGAGTAGCATCTTTAAATAAATGTCAGGGTGGCCTGTAAACTAAGACATAGCAAAGTATGGTTTAAAACCGGTCAGGTATGTTGGCTTTGTGATTTTATTGATAGAAATTTCAGTTGAGGATCAAAATAAGTTTTGTTTTTTTTTAAGGTGATTGCTGATCTGAGGCAAGATACAGTTCCAAGACCTATGTTCATGCCAGCTGTTTAATTTTCAAAATGCTCTGGGAAAATGTCATAGTGGCTTGAAACAACAGTAAAATTGAGGAGGATGACCTTTCTTCTGCTTTAACGCTTAGCTGAGGCTTTTTCTGCAAATGTTCTTTTCTCCCAGAAGTTCCCAGAAAACCTCACACACATAAGCTCTATTTCTTTTTCTTCTCAGCCATTTTCATGGAAATAGGTCATTTCTATAGGTTTTAGTAAGGGTTCGCAGTAACAGCAATTTGAATAGTGTTAAAATTTACCTATTGGTGCAGGTCATCTCCTCCAAAGTAAAACCCTTATTTTATTTTTGTGATGCCCCTTCTACATCCTAGTGAGTATTAGGGATTTATTTGCCTTAACCTCATCTTAAAGGCTATGAGATTTGTCCTCTATGCCAGTGGTTCCTGTGGTATAATAGTCCATTTTGGCTATGCTACCATGGATCTCTCTAGATTGTCATTGTGTGTTTGTGGGAATGAAACAGGAGACTGCAGGCAAGCAATATAGTCTCAGTTTGCATTATCTTTACCAAGGTGCCCTTCTCAAGCTATGAAGAGAACTGTGTGCCTCCACTCCTTGCTCACTCACTTCTCTACACTCTGTCAAGTTTCTATTCCTTTCCCTACTACAGGGGTGTCAGAGTGGCTTGGTCCCCCTGTAGGATGGCCCACAGACTGGATCCAGACCCACCTCTGGTGGCAGGGCAAGCAGCAGCAGGACAAGTGGAATCAGGGAGCTGTGTGGTTGATGCAGCTGTCATTCACCTCCAGACACTGACATGTATCCCCCGACAAGGCTCCATAGCCTGGATTTCAGCAAAGGGGTCTGGCCCTGCTTGCCAGACCCCCAAATCCCTGCCTCCCCCCCCACAACGGCCTCATGTACCAGGTGATATGACTGTGAAGGCCAGATCTGCTTTCCTTTAGGAGTGTGGTACCATGGAAATAGCTGCAAGAGTGGAAAGATTTATGTGCACCTCTTCCCATGGGCTTGAGAGGAATAATGCAGGTCATTTACTTAGATTTGTGATTCAAATAGGTGCTTATTCAGAAAGTTGACAAAAAACTCATTTGATTTTTATTCCTAGTAGTAGAATAATTTTGTTCGATGCCATTCCAAGCTGGTTTTAAAATTCTTTTTTCCATATTGTTGTGGACAGTTTTGTAGCGAGAATGCTCTCATGGTTTGAGTACCTAAATTTTCAATGAATAATTCTGGTTATAATGTGAAGTCACAATATTCCAAATATTTTGTAAATAAACTTTATTATGTTACCTCCAATAGTCACCTAGCAAATACTGTCTGAGACCGAGATAAAGGTCTGGTAAATATTATTTCTAAAATATATGATCACCTTTGCCTCCAACTTCTTGGAAAAGTACCTATTATAAATTTCTCTCCATAGTGCACAGTTTCTCTAGAAATATTATTTTGTATTTTCCAAAGTAACAATTCTTTCCTATTTTTAGTTAGTTTTAAGCATAATTTCCCCTTCTTGCAAATGCTAAATGAGAGAGAATCTTTTTTAGTTTATGTATTTATAATGTTGTTTTCCAGCAATTCTTTGTGTAGGCCTAATAAAGCAGCAGTTTCTGTGTATTTTACTACTACTAGTATAAGTGTAAATTAACCTAACAGGTTTACATAGCATGGGAGGTCCAGTGCTTAGCTATACCTGTTTAATACTCCACATATTTTTCAGTGGTAGGGCTTTTTTTCCTAATTCACAAGCATCATTTTTGCACAATTTAAAATACCCTTAAAATTTGATTCAATGCTTAATTAGTGAAATATAATTGAGATATATACTATAACTTAAAATCATTGCAGCATCAAAAACTGCCCATGAAAAATCCATATACAGAAAAATATGTACATAATGAGGCAGTCTTTGTAATTTATACACTGTGGTTCTTCATTTTTAAATATGTTTATCCACAACATTGGCTTCTTTCTTTATTTTAATAATTTCAATATTGTTTCTATGTGGAAAATCTTGAGATTATCAAGTTCATGTGCTGTTGAACATTTACAATGAAAACATACCAACTCAGACTACCAAATTTTGTGAATTAGTGACAAATCAGAAAAACAGATTAAAAATAAATTAAGATGTTGAAACTTCAAATTTCAGTTAATGAATTCTGGCCACTATAATTATTAGTAACAAGACATCTCTATGATGTCTACAATTAAATACTTGCTGAGCAGTAAAAATAGCATATTTTTTATGTACAGATTCTAAAATACACAGATTTGAGATATTTAGAATTGTAAAATTGTATTGAAAGTGTAAGTTGATCCAGCAGTTTAATGAAGACTGGAAGTTTGTGATTTAAAAAAATATGTATAGTATAAATAGTTGCAGTTTTATATGTTCACTGTCAATATAGTTGGTTTATTAAAAATAAGAAAAGGTTGCAAGTAAATTTGCATATAAGTAAGTTGATTATTGCAATCTCGGCAGAGTAACAGGCAGTATTCAGATTGTCTACAGACTCAATAAACTGTCCCTGTTCAACAAAGCACTTAACTTTAATGGATCTTAAGTGTGCCTTTATGTGCTTTGTTGAATAGGGGTGAATTGAAATATGTGCCTTAGAACTAAATCCTATTTTATGAAATTTCAACCCCCTCTAGGTGAACGGGAAGGGGATGGGGGTGGGGGCAGGTATGCATACAGGGTGATCCTACTCTGCTAGAGGTGGAAATATAATCCTAAGTGTGTGTGATTGCCAAAAAAAATGCAGTTACAGGATTTAGCTCTTGGATTGGCTCTGACTAACAATTACTATTGAATTTAGGCAGGGTATCACTTTTTTATTTGTTCTTGCCAGGTGTGCTTTTAAAATGGAAAAAAACAAACCTGTAAATTCTTCTCTCTTGAAATAGTGAAAACTTTTGTTTCTTGATATAATAATAGGCTGATTTAAATCAAAATACCCAGGAAAATTGTTTTTTAATACTATCTTAAGATTTTAAGTCTAAGTACTCAGAAATCAGGAAATTCTAGTGTTATGGGTACACATCCAGCTATAACCCTTGTCTTGAAGTAAATATACATTTTGATATGGGTAAACAAGAGTGATAGAAGTAAGTAAAACATTGAAATGAAAACAGGATGGCCTAACAGACGTTAGACTTACCTAATGCGATTCATCTTCTTGAGCATTCTTCACGTGCATCTGGTTGTTTCATGATCCTTCAAGAGGGAATGTGGCAGCTCTGCACATAATTTGACAATGGTAGTCATCAAGTGGACTTTTTAAAAAATACTGTAAGCAGATGATTGTGTGATTTGCCTCACTGCCAGCTGAATGCTACACAAAGCTTGGGAGGCGCTCCCCAGTTAAAGCTACACTAAAATCCCATCTTTTCATTTCCTAAGGGAAACACATTGGTTCCACTACAGGTGACCACTGAAGAAAAAGGTGGTTTTTTCCCCCTATGGGATAGAGGAATGGACCACAGTATAGTCATTTGAAGTTCATATTATTGGGAATGAAAAAAAATCTATTCACTTGCCACTTACTGGAATTCAGTTTAAATAATGCTCAGAACTTTGGAAACAATTTGCACCAACCTCTTCACACCTTAGGGCTCCTTACCTTGTTTCTGAGAGCACCTTATAACCTCTACTCCTAGCCTTGGACTTGATCAGTTCAAGGCTGCTTTTTTCGAGCCTTAAATTTGATGGCTTCTAGTCAATTTTACCAATTACCCAGTTAGAGTACAATGACATTACAAAAGAGATAGCAGAGCTAAAGAGTCTCTACATATTTAAGCAGTTTATGCCCTGAACTGATATGCAGATAACTGATGTCTGTTACAATATAAGAAATAGAATTTAGGATTGGTTTGATTTTATTCAGCTTAGTGAAATATATACTATCCAATACATTTATAAGTGTATTTCATGGGAAGTTTTACTAATTATGAGATTGCCAGGGAAATAGAAGAATTAACTAACTTTAACTATAAAGTTGTCAAATACATTTATAAACTGACTTTACAAATAATCAAACAGCATGTTCTCTAAATAATGTGATCTGAGTTTTTGGCCTGTTTTGAGGATGTTCTTGAAGAATTTATTGTGGGAATTAAAGAGGAAATTATGCACTACAGAAAGATATTGTTATTATAAAAATTCTTAATGTGGTTCTCAGTGATATCAATTTAGATGGAAAGCTCCACAATTCCTTTGGCTACATATGTTTTGGCAAGATCCTGCTTCTTTTTTGAGTTATAGCAGAGAAGTTCCCAAACTGTAGGTAGGTCACAAGAGACTAATTTGCAATTGAATTTTATTTCTTTATCTTAAACTGTGAATTAAGCTTCTGCGATTACATTAAAATGTGTTGTTAACTGTTCACTAAATGAAGCATCTGTAAATTGACAATCCATAAAATCCAGTACTATATCCTTTGCTTGAGGAAAAACTATTATAAATTAAATGTTAGATTTGAGGGAAACAAGATTTGTACTTAAAGGTGTGCGTGTGTGTGTGTAACTAAAAAATTTGTAAATTACCCTTGAACAGCAATATTTGAACAGAAACTGCAGTTAGAATTAGCTATAAAACTTTCTATTGAGATGCGTTTTCTATCTTCTAAGGTTTACATGACCTTAGTTACTATGGTCAGTGAAAATTAACAGTAGATCAGAGAGTTATGTAGTCCTCAGGATAATGCAGATTTTAAGCTAACTGGTGAATGTTTGGGTTTTTTTTAATCATTCCACAAGTTTATATTATTACTTCTGAACAGTACTTCTTTTTACTCCCAAATACAGACATAACTATTTTTGAATGGGCTTTCAAAAAGATTGAAATGGCACCTCAGGCTTCACCACATTACTTTTCTTCCTCTTTCCCAGTATTATCACACCATAGATTCACAGAAGTTTAGAGCTAGAAGGGACCTTGTGAAATCATCGGGTCCAGCCCCCCCGCTCTAGTCAGGAAAGACTGCTGGGGTCAAAAAACCCCAGCAAGGTGTGCGTCCAGTCTCCTTTTGAAGATCTCCAGAGAAGGTGCCTGCACTACCCATGCTGGGAGTCTGTTCCAGTCTGGTCACACAAACTGTGATGAAGTTTTTCCTTATAGCCAATATGAAACTTTCTTCTAGGAGTTTATGACCGTTGTTCCTGGTTTTCCTTATGGACCATTGTAGCCTAGCCCTTGATCGTCTCCCATGATCTATTTGTAAGCGGCCACCAAATCTTCCCAAAGTCTTCTCTTGTCTAGGCTGAACAGTCCCATATTTGTCAGCCTTTCCTCATATTGCTTGCTCTTCAGGCCATGTCACGATTTAAAAAAATCTTAGGGTAAGAGATCTCAAAAGTAAGTTCTGACAGGACATGCATGTTCTGGTATTTGACAGTTGGGGAAAAGTCAACCTCTCCCTCCCCCATGCCCCCCATCCCAATTTATGCATGTTCATTTCAGTTTCAAAATTCAACCTTGAATATGCCCCCCCAAATGTATGCCCCTCCCTCTATTGCTCAGGGAGGAAAATCACTTACTTCCGTGGCTATGGGAATCATCTGTCCTTCTGTTCTTCTTTTCAATTTATTAATGACCTGTTTCCCTCCTTTGTTATCTTAACACCCTCCACAGATTCTTACTTCATGCTACCTCACAGACAGTTTTCGCCAGTCTACCCCATTCGTTAGGTCTCTCTATTTTTTTTTTTGTGAAAACTATGCCAAGTCATTAGCGTTGGCATCTTTACGTGTCCCGTTATCCTCATCTTTTATTTCTATCCGCTCTTACTGCAGTATTCATTTGCTCTTTTCTGCTCCACACATGTGCCCAAGCCACCCTGCTAACTCCAGCACTTGCATCTGCACACACATCAGTCTTACATGTGAGTCTCAGCATCCACCTTTACCACACCAGTAGGAAGTATGCATTTTGGCAAGGAGATGTTTATCTACATGTTCCACGAGGCAGCAAAGTTTTATTCTCAAATGATGGAGGATCATAGCAGTGCTCTCTTATCCTCTGAAGTGCCATAGTGGCACGTGTGTAGAGTTGGGAGGTATTGTTGATGACAGAGCAGGCAGGAACTTGTGGTCTGGGCTCTGCTGCTTCTGTCTATTTCTCTCTCATCCTTGATCAGAGTTCAGTGCCGAGATTCAGCCAGGCAGTAAGAAAAGAGTCCAGATCAAAACTCTTTCTGGCTCGGCACTTCAGAATTGGGATTGGCAGAATCCCCAAGTTGTGCACATATTTCATGCAGTACATACAAGTACATGCAGATTGTTGCATTGAAAACCACTGAATACCAGAAAAATCAAGAAGTTCATACTTTTAAATAATATTTCTGGTTATGTAGAATTGTAAGCTGATGTGATTGTCTATTTTTAAGTTTTGCAAAGTTGAAGTGTTTTAATTTAACAGGCAGATTCAAAATTAACATCACTAACTTAAAACTGTATTTATTGAGGCCAGTTGTACTCAGTGTAAACCAAATGCAGACTTTCTATTCACTTCCATGACAGCACGTGGAAGTGAATAGAAAGTTTTCATTTGGTTTACACTGTGAGTAGGATTGGCCTCAATAAATACAGTTTTAAGTTAGTGATGTTAATTTTGACATTTAAAAAATACCTACACATTGGTTTGGAATTGCAAAAGTGTTGTTATAAATATTTTTAGTGTTTAGAGTTGCTTAACAGAGAAGGGCTTGCAAATTTTGTTTAGGAATAACCTTTGGTAGGAATTGTATCTCTTGAAATTTCTACACTTTTTAACAGATGGTTAAGGGCTCTGGATCTAAGTTCTTCATATTTGTTAGGACAACATGTAATCTAGTAAACTAGGAATTCATTTTATTTTAATAGTCTTGTTTCCAAATAAAGTTTTTATCACTGTTTTTACCCTCTGTTCTTGACTGTATTATCATACCATTAGTATCACAAGGATTAACTCTTTGTGACGTTATAATAAGCAAGTAATCTTAAAGATAAATTATCCAGGAACAATTTGAATGTCAATTTTAGTTGCCTAAAAAGAAAATATGGTTATTACAATTAATTAGCACCTGGGTTGTTGTTTTGTTTTTAAGATTAAGCCCTGTTGTAAATTTTGCTTGCTTCATTGAAGGAAAATTGGATCTGCACTAAAAAATCATGCTTGTACTAACTGACCGAGTCAGTTGTAAGCTGAAATGAAAATTAACCTCTCAATTCAGATTTTTTTGGTTTTGTGTTTTAATTTTGTAAATCATATCAAATGAAGCTTGCACCTCATTACGAATGAGAAGTATGAGCATATGTGCACTTCTCTGAACATTCAGCACAGACTACCAAGACAGGTATTTATTTAGCTTTAATGCTGTCCTTTTAAAGAAACTCCTGCAAAAGAGTTCTGTTGTTTTGTAGGCTCATTTTACACATGGTGGTCAGTCATTGGGCTCCAAGTATCAAAACACAGGACAGAAGCAGAAAGTAATTAATTTTGTCCAAAGCAGTATTTAGTAGTCCTAGGCTGATAAACAATAGTCTTCTCTAGCCTATTTTGCTAATATTTTATCTGAATACTGTATTCTTAGTTCTTTCTTTTCTTCCCCTGTTTTGCTGCTGCGGTTTTATGGAGTTATCATTGCAGGTGGTACCAAAATTTTCTGTTTTTTAATGGTAAAGAATCTATCTAAATAGTGGTCCACATACCTTTTTGAATGGCAGTATTGAAATTTATGACTTGTGCCAGTGCTGCAGTCATCTTTTGATACCATTTCATGCTTCTTTTGCCAATTTTTCTTATCTTAATACATGTTTAACATAGAATATAAGTCATGTTATTGTATAACCAATTAGTTAAGTAATAGTGAATCTGTATAATCAGGTAATCTTATATCTGGGCAGCAGAATGGAAACACATTAATTCAAAGCAATACAAATTAAAAGCACCGTCTTTATGTTTTGAAATTTTACTTTTTTTTCCCCTTCCGTATTGTTTATATTGGAGTGAGATTACATTTTAAAATATGGTTGATCCCAAAATTTAGAGTTTGAAGTGCAGACAGTTTCTGCAATTGATTTGAGTAGTTCACTTGATAAAGCAGTGATATTTTCAGAAGTGTTTTTAAATCTTATTTTGCTTCACAATTACAATTCCAGGACATACAAGAAAAGGGATAGAAGCTAAGGGTTGTTAGCAAAGACCACTGTTGTTAGAAAGAGGTGAGCTTAGATTGCTTGCTCAAGTCAGAATTTTCATGCACAGTAGTAGATCTAGGAATGGGGCAGTGGGGTACAGCCCTTTCACTAAGGCTGTGCTGTACATGTAGAGCCAGCTCTGAGCTCACAGCTCAATCAACATGGGCTCCTGCCGGAGTGAGGCATGAGCAGTGATCTCTTGAGCTGACCACCTGACCAGATCAAGGTCTGGCCAGAGCCCCTGCTTTCACATGACTCCAGAGCCCAGGAGGTGAGCACTGCCACCATTCTCCTTTTCTACTTCCTCCCCTCCCTGCTGAATTCAGTAGCAGGGGAAAGGAGAGGATATCAGCAGAAGGCATCAGCACTCGTGCACAAGCAGAGACTTCATCCAGACCCTGAGCTAAGAGCTCACGTGCAGCCCAGGCAAAGGTTGTGACCACACTGTTACCCCCCACATCCCTGTCCTCTGCCATATCTGCCCTTGTGTACTCACACATCCGTACACTGAATTCCTCTGATTTGGATGCACACCATTGAATGATGTGAGCATATAAGCCAGGTGCTTCTGAAACCTTGTTTTATGGTCTACAACAGTTTTACTCTGACAACATCTTGCCTTTAAAAATCAATTCTGGTTTGTATACTTAGCTCTTTATTAATACTGTTATAAGTAATAAAGTGATAAAGCAAATATTTTAAGATTAAGCTGTTTTTACCATGGAAGGACAGCCATTGATCTGATTAGATCACTTTCTTATCTGAAACACATCCGATGTAAAGTTGGAAGTAAAAGTTGGCCTCCTGTCTCATTTTCTTGTAAATGTTACCAACCTGGGGAATAGGTAGGTTTCACTATTGGTTGTGCTTTGAGGACTGCAGTGACCTTTTAGTCTCAGGAGAAGGGTTCATGAAGGCAGTGACCTTTTGTCTCAGGAGAAGGTTTCAATGTGATTGAGTTCAAAAGTGATTTTAATTTTGGTGATCTTAGCCTGTAATGCTGTAAACTTGTCTGGGAGACCATCACAGCATTGAACACAAGCGTCAGTCATTTTTGAAGACTTGATTAGCAGGGACAGTGTAGATTAAAAGTAAGGTGGGTGGCAAATTTGTTCTTATTCTACCAATACTATACATGAGCTGTCAATTCCATTACTGTGACTAAATCAATTTGTGCTACAAAGTACAGTATGTTTAAAGCAATTAGTGAACTGTTCCTCTAATGTTAGGTTTAAATATACTTTTGCAAATTGCTGGATCTAATTTTGTAAATTTCCAAAATTATTTTGTTAAGTTATAAATAGACTTTACAGAGGGCCTGATCCTGTGAGGTGTGAGTACTTCCTCAGAGAAATTAGAGTTGCATTTGAAGGGAGTGAGAACTATGGATGTTTTGCATACTTCAAAACACTGTTTTGGCTTCTTGGCCAAGTGATGGTCATTCAGGTCATTGCAGTAGGTCACTTTCCACACTTTGAGAGAAATTGAGGTCATGGACATACTGTTTTTTGGGGGTTTTTTTTAACAGTATGTACATAGATACACTATGTCTGTGAATCCTAGTAGTCTTCCATTGGAGAGCTCACCTGTCTAGACTATTTTAGAGAAGATGCATTCACCCCAGGATTTTTCCCTCCTCCTCCTCCTTTCCAGCTGCATACTCCGTATGGGGAAGATACAGCACCAGGGGCAGTGACAGAAGTATGCATTTGTTTGAATAGGGGTGCCAGTGCAGAACTCAGAACTACTTCACTGATGATCTGCAGCCCTGAAGAAGATTCTGTTCTTCTCTTCCCCCATGGACCTCCTCAGTTTATAGTCTGTTTACTCATGTAGCAGTTTGGGGGATTTGTACCTTGGTTCATTTTTTTAACACCAAAGCTTTTTTTAAGTTAATTATTAAAAACAGGTATTGGTCAATGAGCATTCTTTAAGGATTATAAAAAGTTACCAAACATGACTAACTTGTCAAAGCTGTACACCCAGCCTTTATCATAGACTAGCATGCAATAAAATATGTGAGGTAAAAACAACATTTCAGCAGGATTAGCTGTATAAACCCTGTATAACTTTACCATCCTGTTCCTTCAAATACAGTGCAGCATAATTGAATAATTGAAAAAATCAATTAGAATTTCTTAAATCCTTATTTTAATTAGAATTTGTGTAAACTAGCTGGAAGATGAACAAAGTGAGGGTCAGATGTGTCAGTTTCTATTCAGAGTATTGAAGTAAATATTGGAAGCTACCCAAAACTATGTGACTATTGCCAGCTAATGCCTTAAAATAATATTGTAATGGAACAGTGTATTTGAATTGCACTTGTTTTCTAACTAACCTTTTTCTTGTTTTTAGTTTGTATTTGGTATTTATATTTTAAAGAATTGACATAAGTGGTAGGTTAGACACTGCAGTTTTGACTACTTAAATATGTGATGATGATAGTTTTAATCTTCAGAAAATGGTAATAAACTAAGTGGAGTTAATAATTTCAAATTAAACTTTACAATGATGCGTTGGAGAAAATGAGAAGGATATGCCTCATTTCGACAGGGTATTTTGGACTAAACAAAAAATGTAAGAAGGAAAGATATGAACCATGTCATAAGAATTAATTAGTGATTTATTTCCCCACTGATGCTACTAAAATGGCACTAGTTTGAAACGGCAGATTTAAGATTCATTCTATTTTTCTCATTGGGATCAAAATTTACCTCTAAACAAATGGCCAGCAACAGACTTTCGTATCACATAGCTTTGCATTATTGATCTTTTGTCCAGTTATCTGTATATGGGAAGGGACTCTAATGATAGGCATAGGTGGGGGCAGGGGGATAATTTGACGTGACTTGTTTGAAATAGTTTAACCTACATTTTAAAGTTTTATCCCAGGTTTCTAGAACCTCAGCTTCCTTCTCAGCACTTCTTCAAATCTAAATAAAAAGGCTGTGTTTAATATCTCAGAACAGGGACAGTGGGACTTAAGGGATGGATAAGTCTTGTGCAGTTCTCTGACTAGGCATGAATGTCAACCTGTTGGAGGTAGTAAGATCTATGTACAGTATGCTCGCACATGCATTATAACATTGATTTTTGAGGAAGGGAAATCAAGGGTGGCATTTGATTCTGTAGGCAGTTTAGATACTTCTGTGCAAGAATAATTTTTGCAACTAATTTAGCAATTCAAACTACTTTGTTTTGAAAAACAAACTAATTTATGGTTCAGTAAAATATTTTCAAAAGTAAACTTACTGAATTGCAGCTAATTATTCAATGCACAAGCCTGATAAATTCATTTTAATGTTAGATTAAACAGAATCCGATAAGCAATGTTTTATTACCTTTGTAAACAATTTATGGCCACAAAGTCTACTTGCAAGGCTCTTACTAGTTCAGTCGAATATAATTAATTGATTTCCAGATATAGTAAAAAGCTTGTTTTTGTTAACATGGTATCTCTAGGCTAGGGAACTTTCTCAAAATGCTTGCTTCCCGGTACTTTGTAATTTTTAGGTGAGAATGGATAAAACGAGAAGCAAGCTAAATTGTATTTGCAAATTAGAGATTTATGAATCTTACCTGTGTGTCTATCAATCTGTTCTTTAAGTGTATTTCTAGGTGCAGGAGGGTGTTGAGTTCTTCCTCAAAGCAGTCAGGAAAAGGTTCCTTTTCCCTACTCTCTGGGTGCTTCTATACAAGACACTTTACCACTCAGTTGACTGACTGACTGCACAGTAAAGCATCACCATCTACACATGCAGATACTTGCGCAGTAAATGAGTCAACTGCACAATTAATTTGTGACCTGCAAATGCACGTAACAAATTAACTGTGACATAGTTACTGTGCTGTAGTCCACATGTAGACACCTGACCACTCAGCCTGGGAAGCAGGTGGCTTCCCCTGGAGCTGCCTCCTGGTGGGGCAGGATCCGATCACAGAGCCCAAGACAGGACAGTGTCCCCTTGCTCTGGCAGCAGGCAGCTCCCAACCCCACTCTGCACTTGGAATGGGGGCTTGAACACTAGGAGCTGCTTGCTGCTAAGGCAGGCTCTGATTATGGAGCCCGGCCTGGGACAATGTACCCCTGCCCCAGCAGCAGCCAGTTTTCAGGGGCAGGGAGCAATCTCCCAGCCCTGGCTACGATGCAGAGCCAGGGATGGGAGCTGCCTTCCGCCAGGGCAGAGGGACATTGTCTCATCCTGGCCAGGAGCCTGCTGTTGCTGGAGTCAGGGAGTAATGTCCCAACCCCCACTGTAATTGCAGAGCTGGGGCCAGGAGGTTCCTGCATGAGGAGAGTTCTCTACCCAGTCCAGAGCTGGCTGGGACCTACAAGGATAGTCCTTGGCCAGCCCTGGGCTGTGTGCGGAAGTCTGCACATGGAGCCCATAGCTGGCTGGGAACTGTCCCGTTTCAGGACAGGTCACAATACTGGGCTGCTCCCAAAAGGGAGCATGTGTAGATGTGCTTCCCTGTAGGCTTACTGCACAGTAAACTTATTTTGAATTAATAGTACATGTAGGCACACCTTTCAACAGATAAGGCTCTTTCTTGTGCACTTGTAACTCCATGCAGCTTTCTGTCTTTTTCTAGGCCTGTGTTAAATCTTTTATTGCTTTTATGTACCCCTTAACAAGGGGTTTATGTACCCCATAACAGGTAAATTATAACTCTTCAACTTCTCAAAGGAAGTAAGGGTCAAGTCCACAAAGGAACCCAGGTATAGCAACACTGAGCAGTAGCATGTGGAGCTTTAAGGAGCCCAGTTCCTAGAGTCAAGGCCCCAGATTGGGCACCTAGAGTGCAGACAGAAATGCAACTCCCAGATATAACTCAGAATGATTTTTGTACAGTGTTCTGAGTTACAACATTACCCCAGACCAAACAGAAGTTCACTGCTGGTTCCAGGGGGGAGGGGAATCTGGATGTGGCTGGGAGCCTGCAGCCAGGTTTCTATAGCAACGTCCAGGATCTCTGCCAGCGCTCACTGTTTTCAGAATGGGAGGGGAGAAAGGCAGTGGAGGAAGCACATTTTTGGGGCTCCCTAGCTGGTGTTGAAGGGTAGGGTGGGTGAATTGGAGCTTCCTCACCTTGTGGGGGGTGGAGGGCTGCAGTCCACCCGCCCCACCCTCCAACGGGGACTGAAAACCCCCCGGACTAAACTCCCTCTGCTCCCTTTCCCTTTTCCCATTCTGAAAAAAGCTACAGGCAGGGAGCTTAGCAGACACAAGTTACAAAAGATGCTACGTGTTGAACATCTTTATCTGATACCTCATGCAATGAGCAGTCAGATTTTCATCCAATCAGCCATTTTTTAAGATGTTTGCAGCTGTGCACTTGTGTTTGGTCACAGCTATAGACTGCTTTCTGTGGCCGGATCAGACAAAAATTGTCACTTCTGTCTACACCCCTAAATTCCCTTTATAGAGTATGGCCAGAATTAAATGGCTAAGAATGGATTTGCAACAACCAGCATGCAGTGGGGGAATAACTGAGCTATTCTATAGCAAAGACTAAGGGGTAGGGCTGTGCAAAGCTTCAGGTGCTGATTTGATTCGGAGGAGTTTTGGCCCAGTTTGGTGGCTGAATCTCCGAACTGAATCAGGAGACCAATAAAAAGGTCCGAATTGATTTGAAGCTCTCTGAATCTATTCAGAAAAGATTTTGAACACCCCCTGACCCTGCCCACTCTCCCAGTGCCCCCATGGCTGACCCCACCCAGCCCCAGATCCTTGTTCTGTAAAAAAACAAACAAAAAAAACAAAACAAAAAGCCCCCCCAAAAACCCACTCACCAGCTCCTGTCAGGTGGGAGGGGGAGGGGGGCATCCCTGCTGCCCCCCACTGCTTCATGCTTTGCCATGAGCCCCTGAACCCTGCTTGCTCTCCCAGCCCCCCCATGGCTGCCCCACCCAGCCCCAGCTCCCAGTTCTTTAAAAGAAAAAAAAGAGGCCTGCACTCACTGGTTGCTGCAGCAGCATTGGGACTTCTGGGGGCTCATGGCAGAGCCCCCCCCGAGTGTAGGGCAGTGGTGGGCAGCGGGGAGCAGTGGCAATTGACTTCCTCCCCTCCCCACCCTGCCTGGCAGCAGCTGGTGAATGCTGAGTTTTGTTTTTTTTTGTTTTTGTTTTTTTTTTTAAAGAACCAGGACTCTGGGGCAGGGCAGGGCAGCCATTGACAGGGCTAAGAGAGTGAGGGGGAGGGGGATGGGGCCTGTTTGATTCAGAGGTTTGGCCCATTCGGCGATGGCTGAATCTCTGAATCAGATTTGGCCAAATTGATTCAGGACAGTGATGCGAATCACTGTCACCTAATCGTCCGAATCCAAATCCAGACAAATACTAGTTGCTTTGCACAGGCCCACTAAGGGGAATACATTGAAATTCCATCTCTCTTTTGGATTTAGGTGTGTACCTGCAACCCATCAGGGTTGGATTTACAGCTCACAGTATCTCCTGAACTTAAAAACCTGTGCACAGGTGACTAATGTAGTTTTTTAAAAACATTAAGTGATGCCCACATTTTACATGATAACCTAGTGGTTAGAGCAGTAGTCAAGAAAGTGGGAGACTTGAGTGATAGATTCCCCTACTGGAGTTCATATTCACATCTGCCACTTCTTCAGAAAGTACCCAGCCCAACACAAGTCTTGGGGGGCACAATCCACATTTCCTGCTGAAGGTGTGATACTGTACAGCAAAGGATACCAAATTAATGGAGCCATAAAGGGAGCAAGCAGGATGGAATATGACTCCATATCCCAGGGACACTAGAAAGATCTAGTTTCTCGCCCCTGTTCCCAATATTCTTTATGGTTTTTTCCAATGATTACTCAAAGTAAAATTCATAAACAAGGACTGGAATCCAATTTTCCCATACCAGGCAAATGCCTCATAACTGAGCCAGTCATCTCGGTGGTTGCTTTTATTCTGTCTTTGACTCTATGGGCACTTGTATGCATTGCGTTTACGCTGTGATTAATATGTTAATCATGGCATAAATGACAAGGGTGCTACACATGCACTCAAGATGCCATAAAACTGAAAACCATCCATAAAAAATATGCAGAACAGTTTTGGCTTGCTTGTATGATGCCTTAAATTTAATATGTGGCACATCCACACATGGGCTCTCTGGGGCTAATGCCTGACAATCAGCTAATTATCAGAATAAGATCTGGACAGCTCCAGTCTCCAAAGTGTGTGTTGACAATATTGTTGGTGTTGGCCTGAAGCAGCCCCAGCCTTCAACCAGATAGTCTTCCCTCACAGGGGACTGAAAATCCCACTCCCAGGGTTTAAAAACCCTGTTGGAGAAATTCCTTCAATACTGTCGGCCTTCTGAAGAGCCTCTGATCTGCCATAGCCTCACCAAAGTTGCTGGGCATGGGGTTTAAAGTCCTGGCAGGGGAAGCCCTTTGGCTCCCTTGCTGGGGCTAGCAATCAGTTGATTGTTGGCCCTGATCTCAGGGTCTTGAGCAAACCTGAGGACCACACTGGGGTCTTAAACTGGCAGTTGATTATTGTCCTTGGCTCTGGGACGGCACAGGGTCAGGCTGGGTTTTTAATTGCTGGTGCAGAAGGAGCTTGGGATCATAATTTGGCAAGTAAAAAGGGTCTGTTTGGGATATGATCCCTGAGGCATGGCAGGAGGTGTGATTGTTGGGACTGGGGTTTAAATTCTATGGTGCCTTTAAGTGAATGTGTGCCAGGGGCCTATGAATCTTGCATTCTTCATTGCACAGCCTTACTAGGACAGGTATGGACTTCTCTTTACTTAGGGCTGATAGGCCTGATTTTCTTGCATTTAATTTGGTTTTATATCAATGTACCTACAATGGCGTGAGAGAAAAATAAAGCTGACTCTGTCCTGACGTGACATAAAAGTAGGAGATCAGTCTGTCTAGCAAAAGTAGGTTTATCAGGCTATCTAGCAAATCGCATATAAGGCTCTCCACAGATAAGCTGGTATTCTAATCTATTCATATCTAAGGTATAAGTGTATGTATACTACATACAATCCTATTCTGTTGAGAAACATTTAACTTGGGACCTAATGTAGTCCAGAGGAGATAGAATGTGAGTATATATAGAGGGAGGGGAACAAAGACTGGAAAAATTTGGTTGGCTGGTTCCAGTCCTGAGTTTTTGAGTCTATAAATAGAGTCTATCAGAATATTTCTAGTTAGTTCTGGGGAAAGTCAGCTGCTGTGCAGGGTATTGGCTCCACTCCCAGAGAAAGGAAAAAAGTCTGATAGGAGGCCTTTTGAAAATCTAGCAACTGACACCAGTAGAATCAGGAAATTAAAAAACTCCTATGCTGGTGCTCCAGTTTCAGTTATCTACTGTTTTGTGTCAACGCAGGGTATACTGAAGAGAAACCACATCAGTCTAGTACAAACCTCTAAGTGAACTGGAAAAGTAGCATTAGCAAGAGACAGGTCAGAATTCAGCCTCTGGAGTTTTTTGTTCAAGAGCCAGGACCTGAATTTAATGAGAATTGGTACAGAAGTGACAGGAAATGGTGGATTACCCTCTGCTTTCATGTCAGAGTTCACAGCTTTCATGAATGTACAGTCCACCTTCTTAGGCGCTTTAGAGAAAGTGAATTAAATACATTTTAACAGAATGTTCAGTTTCCAGTAATTAAATCGAAAATAAAATATTGCATATCTGTGTGAATTTAAGGTTATTTTTTAAGAAAAGGGGCTTGCTGATATTTTAATGTGAAAATCATTTGAAATATTTTATGAAAACAGAAATAGGAAAATATAGGGAAGCAAGTTCTGCGTTCCTAAAAATAAGGAACCTTGCTGGTAAAAGTTGAAGTATTCCAGGGAAAACATTAAAGCATTTAAAAAAAATTACTCTTAAAATTTCTTTTCACATCAGTTAATTGTAACACTGTTTAGTATATGGATAACTAAGAGTTGAATTAATTCGCCAACTGGAAGGTTTCAGTGGTATTTTAGAATTATGTTATATAATAATACTGAATTGATACTGTAGTTATGGTTGAAGAGATTCTTTCCAAGGCAGTCTTTCTTTCATTGTGCTTTGCTAAATCAATTAAGTGACTAATTATAGAAACTTAGGCCTTGATTCTGTAAGCGCTCAACTTTGTTTATAAGTAACTTTATGGAAATAAGTATACTCAGACCACTCCAGTCATTTGTGTCAGAGTTTTTAGCACTGAGGTCTTCAGTTGTCGAGATTATCTGTACAGTAAATGAATCTTTGATAAACTGTATTAACTAAAGAAAGGGTGTACCAAGTATGGAAGGGAAAAAATTAAAGGCAACAAGTGTTGGTGTTCTGACGGTGTGCGTTATTATTCCTAACCTTCCCCTCTCCCAACTTTATAACTAGAACATTTATTTCTCCTGTGGAATTATTAAGACAGCAGGGATGGTGTTGAGTTTCTGTTGCCTATAGATATCCATACACAGGATTACCAATTATACGTGTTTGGTTGCATCTTTTAGTTTTTCCATAAATAAACAAATACCAAACTACAGACAGTACAACACTGACGTTCTGTAATGCTGGATGTTAATTTTTTTCTGACATTCTTCATTAGAAGAATCTTTATTTTTTGTGCGTGTAATGATCTTTTTCAAAATTCTTAAGGTATTTATTAAGTCTCTGGAGAAGGTTAGCAGCATATGGCCTGCAGGCTGGATTCAGGCTGTAGAACCTGCGGATACTGCTCATGGAGCCAGAGTTCTTTGCCTATACCTGCATTCACAGGCAAAGGGCTGGACAGCATTGAGCTGCCTCAGAGCTGAGCAGCTGGAAGCTGCATCCGTGTGTCTGCTGCATTTCACTGCCCCCTCCTCCCTCTGTCTGTGGCATGTACAGAGCTTTCAGCTGGTGGGCAGCTTCCAGTTCTGTCTGTAATGCTGCCAAGAGTTGGGGGAGAGTGGTGGGGAGCTGTGTGGAGAAGCAATAGCAGTGAGGACACACCTTCCAGCTGCCCAGCCTCCGCATAGTTCTCCACCAGCTGGAAGCTGGTGCCATAGCCTGGGAACAGAGGCCGGAGAGAAGTGGTTGTAGTGCAGGTGCAGCTGCCAGAGCTGCTTGTCTCCAGTGTGGGTGGAGGCAGTACCTCTTGCTTTGGATGTGCTGCTGAAGCCCCCTTACCTGTGTCAGACTGGAGTTCCAACCTGTGACTTGGAGTAGCAGTAACATACTTCAGTTTATCTGCATTGATTAAACTGAGGCCACATATGATCTGAATATCTTTGGCTATCCAGTAGCATGCTGAACCAGCTTTTGACTACTTGAATATTCATAGCAGTAGAACACATAAAGCAGAAATCACAAGTATAGTAAAGATTTCTAATTGAATAAAATCTCTACAGTTTAAGGCTGAAATCAGAAGTCTTTCTGTAGAAAAGTATAGTGAAGAAAAGAGACAGACAGTGACTAAGAGCATTTTGGGAGATAGTTCGAACTTGTAACTGAAGACTTTATTGCATGAGTTAAAAGAGAAAATAATGAGCAGGTTATACATCAGACACTTGAATTAATGTAGGTACTTTTACTGAACTCCATAGGTGTTTTTATTAAAAAGGCCAGCATTTCATTTCCAGGCAAATTACATTACTAAAAATTTTCTTATAATGATATGGCTGATTTAGTTGTGTATATTATTTATGTAATGTTATTTGAAGAAAATAGAAAAAACCAACAATGGAAAATATTGTCACTCTTTAAGATATAAAAGAACAAAACCTTAAAAAAGTGTATACTATTATTACTCAGCCTAAGAAGAAAAGAGATTCTACTCAACATATATTCAGGGTAAAATCCTGCCATCAGTGAACTCAGTGGGAATTTTGCCACAGACTTCAGAAGAGCTAGGATTTCAGCAGCATTCTGTGTCTAGCAGTCATCAGCATATAGCTGTTGGGAAGAAAAATTATGTGATTTGTTATGGATACATTATTGAATAAGAGTTCATCTGTGGACTACAACTTACACATTTTGCCAAAGTATATGTAACCTGACATAATAAATAACAAAGTAGTAGTTGTAGTGATAAATGGTAGAAATGCTATGAGGTTACTTTGACTTACCTATTAATTGTTACCTAATCTTCTAGAAATTTTGGGAAAGAACATAAATATTTGATTTTTTTCAAATTTTATTTTCTTTCACAAATCCAGCAAATTTAATGAGAAATATGGTTAATATTTTAGGATATTAATATTTTATTATTTATATTAATCAGTTTGTTTTACCATTTTAGTATTTAGATTATGCAAAAATGTGGGACAAAATGGTTTTAAATGAGATTGGAATTAAGACCTAAAACAATAAATTTAAACATCCTGTGAAAGTTCCTTCTTACCATATATCATTTTATTTTAGCTAAGTCAAAAGTAATACATACAACATCTCATGTATCAAAAAATAAGCTCTCAGTGTAGTAGCAATTTATCATTTTTACTTCTTGAAATAGTGGCTGCTAAAGTTCTCAGAAGTAGCACTCAATCAGATCTTTACCACAGAGAACTTATTCTGCATCATTTGAAATCATTGGTAATTCTTTTGCTGACCTCAGTTTCATAGATTTCATAGACATCAGGGCTGGAAGGGACCTCAGGAGATCATCGAGTCCAGCCCCCTGCCCAAAGGGCAGGAAGTCAGCTGGGGTCATAGGATCCCAGCAAGATAAGCATCCAATTTACTCTTGAAGGTGTTCAATGTAGGTGCCTAAACCACCTCCGCTGGCAGACTGTTCCAGACCTTGGGGGCTCGGACAGTAAAGAAATTCTTCCTTATGTCCAGCCTGAAACGGTCTTGCAGGAGTTTGTGACCGTTCGACCTAGTCATCCCTTGGGGCGCTCTAGTGAACAAACGTTCCCCCAGATCCTGGTGGTCACCCTTGATAAACTTATAGGTGGCCATCATATCACCCCTGAGCCTACGCTTTTCCAGGCTAAAGAGTTATATGTCTCTCAGCCTATCATTGTAAGATCTGTTTTCCTGACCTCTGATCATGCGCGTGGCTCTCCTCTGGACTCTCTCAAGCTTCTCCACATCCTTTTTGAATTGTGGAGCCCAAAACTGGATGCAGTACTCCAGCTGCGGCCTCACCAAGGCCGAGTACAAGGGGAGAATGACATCCCGGGATTTGCTCGAGAAGCATCTATGGATGCAAGCCAGCGTTTTGGTCGCTTTATTAGCCGCAGCATCACATTGCAGGCTCATGTTCATCTTGTGGTCAATGATGACCTCCAACTCTCTTTCTTCTGTAGTGCTATCCCACGTAGCACTGCCGAGCCTATAAGGATGCTGCAGGTTTTTCCTCCCAAGGTAGAGAACCTTGAATTTTTCGGTGTTAAACACCATCAGGTTCTCATCTGCCCATTTGCTGAGCTTGTCCAGGTCAGCCTGGATCACCCACCTATCTTCTGGCGTGGATGCTTTGCCCCAAAGTTTGGTGTCATCGGCGAACTTGGCCAGTCCACTCCTGACTCCAATGTCCACATCATTAATGAAGATGTTGAACAGTATGGGTCCCAGGACAGAGCCTTGAGGGACCCCACTGGTCACAGGGCACCATGATGAGTGACTGCCATCAATCACAACCCTCTGGGTCCGACCACGGAGCCAATTTCCCAGCCAGCGGATCGTGGTGGAGCCAAAGCCACAACTGGCCAGTTTGGCCAAGAGGTGATCATGGGATACCAGATCAAAAGCTTTTTTGAAGTCAAGATATATGACATCAATTTCTTCTCCCTCATCCAGGTGATAGGTCACCTGGTCATAGAAGGAAATGAGATTGGTTAAACAAGACCTACCCACAACAAACCCGTGCTGGCTATCCCTTAGGATGTTAGCCTGGGCCAGTCCATCAAGGATGGCCTCCTTAATAAACTTTTCTAAGATCTTCCCTAGGATAGAAGTCAGGCTAATGGGCCTGTAGTTAGCCGGATCCACCCTCCTCCCTTTCTTGAAGATCGGCACCACATTGGCCTTCTTCCAGTCTTCGGGCACTACACCAGAGCACCAGGAGTTTTCAAAGATCTGTGGCAGGGGCTGGGCTATGACGCTCGCCAGCTCCTTGAGTACCCTGGGGTACAGATTGTCAGGGCTGGCTGACTTGAAGGTATCCAGCTTCTCAAGATGTTCCTTCACGAGGTCAGCATTTATGGAGGGTAGGGATCCCCATCACCCGGATCTTCCTGTCCCATAGCAGGCATGGGCGTCCCATGGGACTGATGAAATACTGACGCAAAGTACCTATTTAATAGGTTGGCTTTTTCCTGGGCGTCAGTTGTCAGTTGCCCCATCTGGTTTAGCAGGGGTCCAACATTGCCCTTGCTTTTCCTCCGGCTCCCCACATATCTGAAAAAGGACTTTTTGTTGTCCTTGATGCTTGAAGCTAGTTGGAGTTCAGTTGCAGCCTTGGCTTTCCTGGTTTGCTCCCTGCAGGACCAGCCCAGCGCAGAATAATTCTCCTTGGAGGTGAATCCCATTCTCCATCCTTTGTAGGCTTTCCTTTTTAGCCTCAGGAGGTCCGCTAGGTTCCTGGAGAGCCAGGAGGGCTGCTGTGCCTTCTTGCTGCCTTTCCTTCATGTTGGAATAGATTTAGCTTGTGCATTGAGGATTGCTTCCTTGAGAAGCAACCACTCTTCTTGAACTCCCATCTCCCTGGGGTCATGGTCCCTAAGGGCCTGACCGACAAGCCTCTTGAGCTTGTCGAAGTCGGCTTTTCTGAAGTCAGGGACTTCTGTGTTGCTGACTGACTTGCCAGCTTTGTGGCGGATGGTGAAGGTGATCAGCTCATGGTCGCTTTCACCCAGCTTCCCATCGATCACTGGGTCGCCGATTAGGTCGTCCCCCGTAGCCAGTACCAGGTTGAGCAGTGCTTTGCCTCTTGTTGGCCCATAGACTTCTTGAGTCAGGTAGAGGTCATCCACGCACGAGAGAAAGCTTTGCGACCGCTCGGATTTTGCTGAGTGATCTTCCCAGGAGATGTCCGGGTAGTTGAAGTCACCCATGACAACCAGGGTCCTGGAGCAAGCGGCCTCAGTCAGTTCCCGGGCAAACTCCTGGTCAAGCTCAGGACTTTGGGTGGGAGGTCTGTAGTAGACTCCCACCGTTGTGTCCCCTGTGCCGTATTCCCCACAAATTTTTACCCAGAGGGTCTCTAGCTGTCCATGCTGGTCGCCAACATCAGCTTGCAGGGACATGTAGCTTTCCTTCACATAGACAGCTACACCCCCACCCCTTTTGTCAACACGATCCCTCCTGTACAGGGTATAGCCCTCTGTACCTGTGGTCCAGTCATGGATGGAGTCCCACCAGGTCTTCGTTATCCCAATGACGTCATAATTCTTTGCACTGAGCAGGAGGATGAGCTCCTCCTGCTTGTTGCCCAGGCTCCTGGCATTAGTATACAGGCAGGCAAGTGTCCCCTTGGGGGCTCTTGCCTTGCCCACAGATTGTGCCAGGGCTGGGGCAGGGGTGGGATCCCTTAAGTGCCTTGGTCTGCTGGCTTTGCAAGGGTTGCTCAGCGGGCCAGAAGTGGCAGTAGTCCCCCATCCCCCAGCGGGCTTAGTTTAAAGACCGGTAAAGCAGGTCAGCCAGCCTGGCTGAGAAGAGCCTCCTCCCCAGGGGGGAGAGGTGGAGGCCATCTCTTCCCAGCAGCTCGCTGCCTCTCTCGTCAAAGAGCGGGCTGTGGTCATGGAAGCCAAAGCCTTCCCGATGACACCAGCTCCTCAGTCTTTGGTTCACTGCATGAATCCTCCTCTCCCTCCTCAGCCCATAGCCCAAGACTGGGAGGATGGACGAAAACACCACCTGAGCTCCCAGACCCCTAAGCCCCGCTCCCAAATCCCTGTAGCGCCTCATGACCTGGCTGGGGGTGCTCTGAGCCGTGTCATTGGTGCCCACGTGAATAAGGAGCATGGGGAAGTGGTCTGTGAGCCGGAGGAGCTGTGGGATCCTCTCCGCAATGTCTTGGATGCGGGTCCCCGGGAAGCAGCAGACTTCCCGGGCTA
This sequence comes from Crocodylus siamensis, assembly GCF_052110815.1. NCBI lineage: Eukaryota > Metazoa > Chordata > Crocodylia > Crocodylidae > Crocodylus > Crocodylus siamensis. The sequence continues at coordinate 92,857,598 of NC_143396.1, read as the reverse complement.
AGGGGTCGGGGCGGCAGATTGCCCCCTCAGTCCCCCACAGGATGGAGTCTCCCACAACAAACACCTTTTGCTTTGTCTTGGGGAGAGCGGGGGCAGTAGCTGTGGTTGTGCCTGGGTTGCCTGCGGGAGCTGGCCACTGAGCAGGCTCTGCTGGGGCTGCAAGAGGTGTGAACTTGTGGCTAAGCTCCGGTGAAGAGGGGACCTTGGTGTGGCAGGCCTTAAGGCCCTTGACCACCTTGGTCCATGCCCCTGACTGGGCAGAGCGGGAGGTCCCAGAGTCCTCCTTAGTCATGGAGGGAGATGGTGCTCTCCCCTGTGGCTCCCGGGGGAGAAGGGCCTGGCAGTAGGAGTCTATCTCCTGCTCGCAGTCCCTGATGGCACACAGTCTCTGGACTGTGGCCTGGAGCTCCTCCAGCTGGCGCACCAGAGACCCCAGTAGGGAGCAGACCCCGCAAGGGGAGGTGGCCATGCTCCCAGGCCCCAGAGCCTGAAAAAGGGACAGGCAGCCCCTGCAGCCAAGAGCCAGGGGCTCCGTCTGCGTGGAGCCCGGAGCCATGGGCTCCGTCTGGGTGGCCATCTCTGAGGTGCCCGATGCGGGGGCCGCAGAGCCCGAGGGGACCCGAAGGGGTGCGGCGCGTGCCCATCCGCGTCATGCCTCTGGTAGGCTGGCTACGGCTGGGGCTGACTACTCTTGGGGGGGTCGCAGGCAGGGTCTCGTGCCCTCCCACGCCCTCTCCTGCGCGAACTCCGCGCTAACTCGAGTGCCTGTTTACGCAGCCTGTTCACGCGGCTCCGGTCGCGTGGCTCCCTGGGGGGCTGGGCCAAGTAAGGGCCTGGGCGGGGGCTTGACCCGGCCCGGCTCCACGCAGCTGCCTCGTCCCAGGGAGCGAGGAGTTAACCCCTTCCCACCATGAGCCCACTTACCTCCGGCTGTGCTGGGGGTCGGCAGGGGGCTCTGTGGCTGCTGAGGGGGTGTCTGGGGGGCTTCAGGGGAGCGGGGGCGCAGTGGGCTTCACCCGCACATCTCTCACCGCTCCGGAGTCTAACTGAGCAATGTAGTATTGACACAATGTAGTATTAAAACCTGAATATGGAGATTAACATACACAGGTAATTTTATGCATATGAGTTATCATATTAAAGTTTTGGGAACACTCACTTGATCAAGGCTTAAATGTGTAAATAAAACTATTACTTTTTATAACATATCACCACTGTTACTTAAGAACTTATTTCTGGGTTGTTCTTGCCCATAAAAAATATATTCTTGTCATGAATGCCATGAATTCCTTTCACATCTTCCAAACCCTACTTCTAAAGATTTGTATCCTTCATTATTTTGTAATTAATTGTAAAGATACAAACAGTATCATATCAAAATTCCCATAAGGCTTTTTTTTATGGAACTGCTTTACCTTTGATTTAAATGCCCCACAAATTACTTATCTTGTGGATATGTGGTTTTTAATATCCTTTTAAATTTGGAACAGGTCCATGAAATACTTTCTGAGGTATCTGAGGGTGTGGACAGATGTAATGCATGTAAGGTTCTAAATGCACTTTAAAACCCAAAAGAGCCTAGATGTTAAACGAAGTTTAAACTTCCTGAAACATTTTAAAAGCATGCTGGGAAAATCAAGTACTATGAATCAGTCCTCCTTTAACCAGCTCAATATTATGTATTGGACACAACATTTCATGCTTAGTGTCTGGTCAGTCATCCTGGCATCCCAAACTGCACTGCTCCCCCTCCTCACCTGTACCTGTCCCCCCAATACATGGAGAGCAAAGGTCTGCTCTGGAATGCAGGAAGGGCTACTGCTTACAGTAACCACCATCTACAGGGGTGGAAAAGCAGAAAGCCTCCACGTCTGTGTTATATCCCTGATAGGGCCCTTGGGTGAGAGGCCCAGGCTCTTTTGGGACAGGGGGTAGATAACCAAATGCTTGGGAGGGAGGCATGGGGCCCCTCCACTGAAATGTTATCAGTTTCACTCCCCTGTATGATCCTATGATGCAAGGTTCTAGGCTCTTATGGTGCAGGGGGTGGTAGGAGGGGAGGGGTTTCAGGCTGTCTGTATATGTAGTTCCCTGATTGGAGTTCCTGGGGGACAGGGTGCTCCGGGGCACCCCAAAAACTCCTGCCCTGAAAAGCCATCTTGTTAGTTTCACCTGCCTGCTAAAGTCTTGGAGCACCACAGCACCCAGACCCAATAGGCACTGATAATAGGGAGCCACATAACTCCCCCACCACAGCACTTGACTACCTCTTTACTTCCCCCCCAAACTCCGCCCCCCAACCCCTAGAACCATGCAGCACAGGGTCCATGCAGGGAAGTGACATTGAGAAAATGCTTCCCAGTGTAGGTAAAAAGTGGAGTTATTTGGGAGGGGGCCGTATAGCCCCCTAGTACCACAAGCAAGGACTCACTCGGCCCCCCTTCACTCACAACCTCTGCCCTAAATGAACCTGGGATCACAGCACAGGGTCCCCATAGGGGAGTGAAATAAAATGCTTGTCAGGGCAAGTCTCATAAAAACAAAAACGTGGAGATCTTGGGGAGCCTCTGGAACATCCCCAGGCAGGAAGTCACAGTCTCCTCAGACACTGCAACCCCTTCAGTCTCACCAACCCACACACTCCAAATGAGCTTGGGACACAGCAACAGCTGCAAGCTCCATAGCAGGAAGTGGAAACTGATGAAATAGCATTCAGGACTGGGGTTGAAAAGCTGTGGCGTTCCTGCAGGAGCAGCAAGGGTGCCTGGAACACCCAGGCCTTTCTTGCCCTGGGAACCATGAGCAGGGTATTGTACTGCCCCTCTTTCCCACCCCCCCCATGCCTGGCAACCCTTCCACCCACCACTATGCTCCCACTCTAAATAAGCCTGGGAGCCCACCAGGTAGGATTCATTTCCTGTAATGGGGTTCAAGCTATTCCCCCTACTACACACACACCCCTGTGCACCCCCAGCCAACCTTATGGATTTTGAACAGGTGTAACAGTAGTATTTATTTTTAAAAAATCATTCTTTTTAACTCAATCTTTTGAAAAGAGGGAACAGAAACTTTTAATTGTGGGCAATGGTGTCTCCCTAGGCATCCAGCCAATCTGGATCTTCCTTTTCTTTTAGGGGAATCCTGAGGAAAATCTGGGCCCTGACTCTTAGAAGGCATGATAGTCTGGGTACTCTACCACTTAGAGCCCTTAGGAGTGTGTGTGCAGGCACCTTTGTCTAGAGACAAATGTGAATTGGCTCCCCACCAGTGACAATCTTGGAATGGCTCAAGTAGTATTTCTATCTACACCAGCTATAAAGCTATTGAATATTTTTGAGCTCTACCTTTTATGGCTGTTTGGACCTATTTAATTTTATGGCATGCCAGTTGCTTTGCGCATGTAGCCTGTCTAAATTAATTGCACCATTAACTAGTTAATTGCATAATATATGTAATGTGTAGAGGGGCCTACAGAACAGAAAGCCTGATTAGTTACATTGCCAATAAAAACAGGCAAAACGGAACTGCAGATTGAATTAATTAAGCAGTCATGAAGGAACTGGTAGGTGTACAGTATCACAATTTCTGCATTTTTTCTTCTAGGTTGAAAAGACTGATTTTTCTTTCCAATTTTTTTTTTTTTTAATACAATTCTATGTACTAGAAAATTGTCATGCAAGTGAGAAATAGCATAGCAAAGGAAACCCTTTGCATTAGCTATTTCACATATTGTTGCATGTGGTGGTTTTGTAAAACAGATTTTATCCCTTGGGATCTAATAAGAGGCTACAGACTTATTTGGTTTATAAATCTGTGTGGGATATTATTTAGCTATCCAGAGAGAAAAGGCCAAAGAATGTATCTTATGTTATCAATTCCTCAATGTGAAACTACATTAAAAACAAGAAAATATCATACTATATAATTTAGGAACACAATATATACTGTGGGTTGAGAGACAATTATAGTGTTTTATTTCCCTGTATTTTCCATTTTACTGAATGCATTTCACCAACAATTGGTTTCTGGCTGTAATGCTATTTGTAGCTGTTTCATGAAGCTGCACAGCAAATTACTGTGGTGTACCAGATAAAATCTACTCATTTTATTCTTGAAAGTCAGATTATGACTAGCTGTTACTTTTGGCTTATATAGGTAAGTGTGTTTTTTGTCATGGCTTTAAACAATCTTTTCAATCCCAAAGGTCAATTTTTAAGGCAATTTTAAGTGCAAAATCTTTTATGTACTTATGTTATTTTTTAGTTTACTGCTGTGAAATAATTGTATATTAACTATCTGAAATTTTTATAGATGTAGGTGTTTCTTATTAAGGTCTGTTGCCTCAAATGAAAAAAATGTAAAGAGCTGGTCTTGTGTTGTCTTAGTCCTGAGGATCTATTGCTGATAAGAAATGAGAAGTGTGTTGATCATAAGTATTTAGCAACAGAAATAAGTTTACTGTCTATAGCATTCTTGGCACTAGCTTTCCTGAGTACCAAATTTGATAAATATTTGTCTGTTTTCAGTGACCTACTTTAGGGTTCTAAGTTGCTTCTATGAGCTTCTTAAGCAATTTGTGTACTACTACTAAATAAGTGTTTATTTCAGCAATTTGCTGTTACATCATTACTGTATGAACCAATACATGAGATTATCAAGTGGCTTTAGATTAGAATCCAGTGAATTATAGAAGAGAGAGACTGGAATAAGCATATGCTGGAATAAGCATATTGGGAGAGAAGAAGATTTGGTTAAAACAAAATAGTTAAATGAATTTGCTTAGAAAAATCAAACCTTGATGTTTAAAACATGGATAATGACCAGTTGTTATGTTTTGCTTGGATGAAAATTTTAAGCAGAAGGCAGGGTAGATATGCAACATATAGACTAACTAAATAAGGTGTGTATATATCTATATATAGATATAGAACACAAGTTTTTGTGAACTTGAGCTAAACTTCATCAGAAGCTGTGTTCTGTGCTTGTCCTTTCACAGTATCTGATAAGGTTAACTCAAGTTCACAAAAGCTTATGCTCTCAATATTTAGTTAGTCTATAAGGTTCATATCCACCTTGCCTTCTGCATGCCTTAAGGCTAACATGGCTAAATACCTCTCTGAAAATGTTCAGTCAACTACTATGTAACAGTTTCAAGAAGTTTAGAAATAAATGGCACTTTTGTACCAGGGATCTCTTCTACTCAATAGTCCTTTAAACGCACCTAAATTCCTTCTGCAGTAGAACCCAGTTACCTTGCAAGGTTAGGTTCCTAGGCTCTGTATGAAAATAAGAAGTTTGTGAAGTATCATAGTGTATACAGAACTGCAACAGACAGATGCATCAAAACCACTGAAGCCCTCCAGCTGTTTGCTGTGGCTTTTATTTCAAAGGTTGTTGCTTCTCTGATCAGCTGCATGAGACCACTGATAAGCTCAGGCACCCTTTGAAGTAAAATTGGCAGCAAACAATCGAGCTCATTTTTCATTTGGCAAATTCAGTTCAAGTGAAGCTGGTTGCAAACCACACAGATTGCAAAAATCCTGTTTTACTGTATAGTAATCATGATGATGAGTTCTTGCCTTTAGTCTTTCCAAGCTCCACTCTGATTCAGTTTGAACTAATGGGCAGTCAGGCCACTTGGTACCTGGGAATTCTGGTAAACTTTAAGAAGGGGGAACACTCCCAGAGAAGGAAATCCTTGTCCTCCTGGATCAGTTCAAAAGGTTCCAGAAAGTACTTCTCGCATAGGAATCCTTTCTTTCTTCCAGAGTGGAACAGTCTTGGCAACAGATGAGTTTGCCACTATCTAGGAAATACACCTTCTAGTCTTGTATTTTGTTATAGTCGATATTGTTGAGAGCATGTTTCCCTTTCTATGAAAACTTCAGGGATCCTATCATGGAAGCTTGTCATGGAAGCCAGATGTTTATCATGCCATAAAGGAAATCATTTTTATTGCTTCTCTAAGAAATGCCATGAGACCTGTGAGTCATGCCTGTGTACAAGTGTTATGTCACCTAGACTTAAAAAATGCACCCATACCACAAAGAAAGCAGAACACTCTTCTGTGATCTCTTCAAGTCACCTATTGGCCTTACAGCCAGTGGCATACCATGGGTCTCTGGTGCCCGGGGGCCAATGCCTGCATTTGCACCCCTTCCCCTGGGGACAATAGAAGCAAGATGCAGGGCCCCTTCCCCACCCCATGGGACTTCCGCAGGGAAATTGATATTGCGGCACACTGGATGCCAGGGGAGAGGCAGTGGCCAAAATTTCTGGCCATAACAGGCAATGTACAACCCACCAGGTGGGTGGATGGGCCATACACCAGAGGTGGGAGGTGATGCGGCCTCTTGGCCCAGCTGGTGCCTGCCCCAAGGCTGGCTCCTGGAGTCCATGGCCCTTTCCCGCCTCCCACCCCCATCAGTATGCCATTGCTTACAGCCTGTTCTAAATGTTTTAAACTGTGTCCTATTTGCTATCTTTTTTCTAGAATATTAAGAAGCAATGGAGTAAGCACTGTATCCTCTAGATCAGGGGAGTCAAACTCATGGGCCAGATGAACAGCACAGGACTGGTCCATGGGCCTGGTGAACAGCATGGGCCTATATCTGTGGGACAGAATGGGCCCACGGAGACCATCTGTGCCCCACCCCTGCATGCTGGATCCAGTACCGTGGTGCTTGATTTAGCTGATCTGCAGCTGTATCACACACAGCCTCTGCTCTGGCCAGATTGGGACAACCTAGATGGAATGCAACATAAGTGGCATGTGGTGTCTGTTCCAACCAGTTTGAGTAGATGCCATATGAGTAGGGGTCCTGGACTAGCTGGATGTGGGTACCACATCCAGGCAAAGCAAACACAAAATGTAGCATGTGGGGGACACATGGAGCCCCCTCTCCCTCCACAAGTCAGATCCAGCACCTGCTGTCTGGTTAAGGACTATGTCACCTGTAGTGCCTGCTCTGAGACCCATGCTGCACATGGTGCCTGCCTTCCCTGGGTCAGCTGCCATGGGTGCTGAATCCAGCGTGTGGTTCCTGGACTGGCTCTGCCCAGGACCAGCACTGGGGGCTGGATGATGTGGCTCTTTGGGCCAGATCCAGGCTGCAGGCTGTATCTTTGTCACTCCTATTTTAGATATCAAAGATGCTTCAAGTATGCCAGTGCAGGGACACTTTTGCAGAGATATATTCTGCTAAAAATGTTTGTCTCTAGATAATCATAAAAACATAAAGACGTAGGCCTGGAAGGGACCTCCAGAGCTCTTCTAGTCCAACCCCTTGCTTAAGGCAGGATCATCCCTATCCAAACCATTCCATACAAACCATAATTTAAATTACATAAGCCTGTCATCAATTCTGATACAACATGACCTAACACCCTAAACTGCCACAGGTAAAGCAGGTGAACCATGGTAGCCAACTTCCTGCTTCTGTGGAATGTTGTCAATATATGCTAAAGAGATCCTATGTAGAAGGCCACATGCCTAGTTACAGGAGAAGGCAAAAATCCCCCACAGTGCATACCAATCTGACCATGGGGTAAAATTCCTTCCTGACTCCCCTGAGCAGAGGGGCAAGACCAGAAGCAGGACAAATGCCCATAGTAGAACATAGGCATAGCTATGCCTAGATCATCCCTGACTAGTGGCTGTCCAGGTTCTCACCTGTTGGTTGAGATCTAGTCCTAGGTCTGAAGTTGTCCAATTCCTTTGTAGCCTAAAAATAATCACATACAAAGAAAATATTGGTGTTTATTGCAACAGTGTAGCCTGGAGATTTCTTGGGTCCACAAATTTAACAAATGTCAATTTGTTTGCACATACCCATTCACTCATAAAAAATCCCTGTGGGGAGGAGGAAGACCCATGTATCATTGATGTGTGCACACTACACAGTGGTTGCATTAGGCAAGATCATTGTACCTACCTTTCACAGAAGTTGAAGGCAGCTTATCTTTTGAAACCTCTGTAAAGTGAGTCCAAACAGGTAAGTGGATAAGGCTGGGTACTTCTGCAGTGTTTCAATTTCCTGCATTTCCCTCCTTTTCATGTTCTGTTCTTCCTCTTCTGCTCTAAAGTCTACCTTTCTCTTTCAATAACTTCTTAAATGAAAATCTAAGGTGGCTCCTATGCCACTTGTTCACCCCAAGAGTTATGTTTAGTTATGTTCTAGCTCAGAGGTAGGCAGAATATGGCCTGCATGCCAGATCTGGCCCACTAACCAATTGTATCTGGCTCATGAGCGGGCAGCCACTGACTCATGGGATCTGGCGCATGGGCAGCCAGAGGCTCCAGCTCCAGCTGTCATGTAGTGATGGGTAGGTGCACGGGTGGGGTTATTTCTGCTGCACTGGGAGGGTGGGCAGGGCTGTTTCTGTCATGGAGGGTGGGCAGGACAGCTTCTGCCCAGCACTGACGTGGTGGCAACAGCTGTGGACTTGGGCAGATGCCCTGATTCCCACCTGGAACCTGCTGACTATGTCCACAGCTGATGCCACCACCTGTCCAGAGCTGTCTCTACCATGCTGGGTGAGTGGTGACAAGCTGCAGGTGGGCCCAGCAGGTTCCTGGTCAGGGTGGGGATCGAGACATGCTACAGCTCTGGGTGGGGAGGGCAGGTGATGGCATAAACTGCAGATGGGACTGGCAGATTTCAGGTTGGGGTGGAGATTGGGGCGTGCTACAGCTCTGGGTTGGGAGAGGGGGGGAGAGAGAGAGAGAGAGAGAGAGGTGGCCCTTGAGAGGACACCAGATCTCATTTAGTGGCCCTCCAGCCAAAATAACTGCCCACCCCTGTTCTAGATCTTTTGTATTGAACTCAACTGAGGCATCTCAGTGTGATTCTTGTCCCCTCTGTTCCATTCCCCGATAATCCGTGAATGCATCTGCTTTTGTAGCATATCATTATTTTCTCCTCGAGACTAAATCACAAAAAAGAAGCGAGGAGGAGAACAACTCATCAACTTGTTGTATTAACAGTTTCTCAAAGATTTTTAGCAGGGTAAAGTAGGATCTCACACACCCAAGTCCACTTATCTACATAATAGGTTCAATAGAATCTGACTCAAAAGGAACTTCATCTAAGAGCCAGCATATTTTCTTATTCATCTATAAAAACATTTGCTTTCACTTGGGCTTGTGAGTGCTTGGAAATTATTTTCCCCACTGTTTACTTACCATATCACCTTCCATGTGGTATTGAGCATGTCATAAGAACAAGCCTGGAGCATTAGTGCATCTTAGTGGCAGCATTAAGTTCCTTCTGTTGTAAATCTCCATTTTTCTACATCTCTATCACCTACTAGATTGTTTGTGTTTTTCCAAGGACACCTGGAAAACAATACTGTCCTTTTTTTAATGATCTACTCTGTTTAATAAAACCAAATAAATGCTTTTTAAGGTTACTAGAGAGCATGTGCCTGTTCATTAGATGGGAATTCATTTTCGATTTTGCTCACTTTAGTGTATTCATCACAAAATTCAAAGTACTTCTGAATTTTATATATACATTTATGTATATATGTATATGCATTTTAATTGGGTAGTTTCCCTCCCTGTGCTTCATTGTTTTTCTTCTGTATATACAACATAACCCTGGGCATCAAAACAGAAATTTAACATATAAATGTAGTTTAACATGTGCAGTGTAGAATCTAGAAAGGAAAGGTAAAAGAAAAAAATTGCAAATGAAGAATAAATACCAAACGATTTCTCTCAGAAATTGTTCTGTAGAGGTATAATGTGTGTGTATGTACACAGATATAGATATATTTCCATTAATGAACTGTTAAATCTGGAATTTTTTAGGTCTCAAAGAAATAAGCAGATTTTTACTCACTTATCTCAAGAGCTTATTTTAATTAATTTCCCTTCTGTCTGTTGTGAAATCCACATTTGGGATATAAACACATGTGGCGCTGCAGTAAGGTAACATAAAAACTGGAGCTAATACTAATTTAACCCTGGCTTGTCTTTGCAACTCCTTATTTCCCTATTAAACCTTGAAAAGGATTGTATGTACTTGTCTGGGATTCAGAAGTGTAATTAAATGGCAATTAAAGCATAAATGTTATTTTACGAAGCTATCTCCCCATTTGAACTTGCTGAATTTCTTTAAAAAAAAACTGTGCTAGCATGAACTGCTACTGCAGATAAGTCAAGAATAAAAATGACTCTGGCTAGCCAAGGAAGAGAGAGAGTTGGTTGAAAACTTATGTATTTTCTCAGGAATATTGCAGCAGATGAATGTGGACACACAAAATGTCTTTGTTGGAAAGATGGAACATAGGTTCCCAGTTGAAGATAGAATGCAAAGAATTCAGAATAAATCCTATGACCAACCTTTACTTTATTAACATAATTCACATTTAGGAGAATACGATATTTAGAAGATATTTGTCCTTGAATTTGAAATAGTATTCAGATGGAAATAATGGAAATCTTAAGAACCTGAGGTTGCTGTATGGAGTATAAAAGGTGCTTTAATGAATAATTAAGCAAGTGACAGCTAATAAAATATACAGCAAATTGCTTCAAACTAAAAAATCATACCTTTGTCATAGGGATGAATGTTTTTTGTTATCTGTTAATTGTTGCTAGTGTTTACCTTCAAGGTCTTTTTTTTTGGCAGACATTTTGTTATGGTAAGAATGAGATCATTTAAGTATTTTAGCACAAGACACATGATGCAATTAGTTTCTTAACATTATAGAATGCTGATGTAGTAAGAGTGTATTTTCTTAGGAATTTGCTTTCCATATTTAGGGATTTTTGAGATCATATCTTAAAAGAGCGCTTCTAATCTAACCTTGCAGGATCATGATTGCAGTAGTACAGTAACAAATATCAACAATATCTGTGGAATTTTATGGCAAGTTTTGAAAAAGGACAGTTGAATATCAATTAAAAATACTACTGTAAAGTTGCAGTATGATTCTTGGCTCCAGGTAGTATTTGTAGCATACCAAAAGTAAATAATGACTTTTCTTATTTGCTTGGTTCATGAAAGCATCTACATAGAGTTTGTAGGTCTTTTCCACACTGAAGTGCATGTCTGTGGTGTCTGTGGGCCTGTATTCAAGGAACTTAGTGTTACTAAATTTAGCTAGTTATATACTGTAACTCTGTACTATGATTTCAGTGTTTGCATAGAAAAGCACTAAAAATATATAGTAGGTAAATACCAAATATTGCCATGATTAGTGTTTACAAATCTAATTCTAAATATGCTAGTTAATATTCTATTATTCAACTATTTGACCAGGTAGCAGATACACCTACTTTGCAGCATAGAAATGTGGTTTCTAGGTATGTCAGTGCTAATTTAGAATTTTTTTTCTGGTATGTGTTGGAGAATCTCTTATCCTGTAGTTTGGTTGCTACCGTGCAGGTTTTTTTGTCCGAAATATTTGACTTACTCAGTCTCCATAAATAGGAGCAAACTTAAAGACAAATAGTATTAGTTGCTATGAAGGATTCTTGCTCATATTATTACATCAAGAAGAATGAAGAGAATCTATTTTAGTTGCTAATAATAATGATGCAAAGTAATATTATTCAAAATTAATATAATTATTCAAAATTAATATGAACGTTTCTTTGAAATTTCTTTTTCTTTAAATCTAAACTGCAAGCAGAAACTAACAGTAAGCTGAGAAGAATATTAGGAATATTATTCAACCAAAATTGCACTGACTAGTTTTAAAATATCAACTATTTATAGATTTTTAAAATAGTTACTACAAAACTATCATATCACTGCATTTACTTGAATACAAGATGACCCTGAATATAAGATAATCCCTCCCCAGTAATAATGTTTTATATATTGAAAATTTATAAATTTTTATAATTTTACAGGCATAGAATCTAATTATTTGGAGGTTTGTCTTGAATTTATTTGCTGCTGCTGTCCACCCGGAGCTCGCACACTGGGCAGCAGCAGCAAACACTGCCCAGCATGCCAAGCAGCGGGGCTGCAGCTGCTGCCACCACAGTGCAGCCCTGGTGGGCAGGGGGCCCAGGCTGCCAGTGGGGTGGGTTACAAGCTGGTGCTGAGCACGGGGTGGGAAAAGCGGCCCCTCCCCTGCTCCGCAGCCGGCACCCCGCACTGCAGCTGCTCACAGCCCTCATGGGGCTGCCTGTGCCTGCTCAGGACAGTCCCGCACAGACTGCAAGCGGCTGCAGCAGGGAGCTCCGGGCACGGGGCGAGGAAGGGGCAGCTTCCCCGCCCCCCTGCCCTCTGCAACAGCTCTTTCCCTTCCCTGCCCCCCCCCCCCCCACTTACATGAGATTCTGGCACAGGGTAGCCATCTTTGACAGGAACCAAGGCCAGATACATTTTAAGTTTCTAAATTTTTTTTACGTGCTCTGCAGACCAGGTAAATTGGATCCAAGAAAAGACTTATGTGTAATAGTTGAAGATTCTGTCTAAAAGTTAAAAGGACAAAGTTAGCCATCTAGGAATGAGATTCCCAATACCTTCCATTCAAAAGCCTGTTTAACTTTATCCCAACCATGCAGTTGGTCCAATAAAAGATATTGCTCACAAAAATCCATAATTATGTAAGATAGGTTCCCAGTTTGAAATCCCTATCAAGGATCCCTACCAAATCCACACATCTCACTTTCCAAGGGAGTACTCTAATTGTTAGGTTGGAAGCACGCTACCCCTTCTGCCAAAATGGGGTATCTGCATGGAAAGTAATGCAAGATAAAGTAATGCAAGTAAAGCCAATAGAAGAGAAAACAACTGTGAACTTGATTCTATTACAGGAACCTTGGGTTATTGCCCTCCTTTTAAAGTTAACATTTAGTAATAAACCACTAAAATGTATGCACTTTATGCAGTGAGTCCTTAATACTCAGTATATTAATAGTCTTGGGAGCAGGGACAAAACACCAGGTCTCCTCACTTCCATGGGACTGTTTTCAACAATTGGAAACAATGTCATGATCAGTCCTGTTTCTGCTACTACTTCTAACCCCATGAATTATGCATTGCTTTTGCTTCAGGTTTGGCTTCAACAGCACACCTAACAGATTGGATTGATTAATTTGATGTGAATTTCAAAAGGCCTATGGCAGGAGATAGATGTTGTGACTTGGTCCAGTTAAAATGGCTGCCGTTCTGAATATGTATAATAGCTGAATTTTAGGTGTCTCAATAACAGAGGTGAAAGTTTTGGCAACTATGGACTATCAGGTGTCAAAATTAAGATGCACAAATTCTCCCTGTATGATCCCTTATGTCCTAAATCCTGAACTAGCCCTCCATGGTGCTGGTAACAGACATTATCACCATTGGTACAAACTAAAACGCCTATTAGAAATGTGATTAAGTGGAACAAAAGGTTCTGAGAAACAGAATGACTTACTTCCTGTATTAGGTTGTCAGATGAACTATTTAAGAATTATATAAACCAGGCTAAAATAGTTAAAAATAAATTGCTATACAATAACTTTCATCACAGAATGTATTCTGTAATGCTTAATATATTTATCTTGATTTTTGTTGCTTTCCTTTATTGTTTAGTATTTATTTGCTGTTTATGTAACTTGAACTTTTAATACTTGCTGTTACCCTTAATTAAAAAAAATAAGCATAAAAAATGAAGTAATTTGGTTCTCTGCAAAAAGTTGCCAAAAGAATACTCTGGGTTTAATGCTCTTATTGTTATTACAGCTTTGGGTAACAGCATCTGCTCTGTGGAGAAATGCATTTGCTGCTGTGTAACAAGTCTGGTTCTATTCCTAGATGCACTAAGGGAAAACATACAGAAAGATTTCAGATACAGAAAAGGGAAGAAAAAATAAGATAGAAGGTATATTTTTTAGTCAAGGTATCAATTACAACCAGTCCCTTTCTGAGCATATTATCTGGAGGCACTGCACTGATATAAATTACTCTGCTTTTGATATTTTACCTACTTTGTTTTACAGGTAGCTCTGGTATCTTTAAATGCCACTGCATTGTGTAAACATACCCTGAGTGAGGGGGTGGGGAGGAATTATTTTGGCTGGAGTGCTGCTCAGTGAATTTTAGTCAGCTGTTGAGGGCTTCAGGGGTAGCCCTGCCCCTTGACAGATGCCCTGCTTCCTGGGTGACATCTTTGGACCCCTAACCCCTGACCTTTGCCACCAGAAGTCCCCCCCCTTGCCTCTGAGTGTACTCCTTTTGGGAATGGGGTTTGCCATCTTGCAACTGGAAACACACACACACACACACACACACACACACACTAAAAATCAAACATCTACAATAATATATTTTAATTTTATTTCAACAAACATTTTTGTTGATTTGTGTGAGTTTGCATTATGTATATAGAGGTGATTGCATAATAGCTCAGAATGAAGTCATACTCTTGTATATTGTGGGAGGGTATGTGGGGCATGTGGGTGGGTATGGGGTTTGTGAGGGGCTGTGGGTGTATATGTGTGGGGGGTGTATGTGGGGTGAAGGGAAAGGTATGGGTTTGGGTGTGTGGATGTGTTTGTGGGGGTATGGGTAGGTGTAGAGGGTGCAGGTGTGGGTGGGTATCAGGTTTGTGGGGTGCTGTGGGTGTGTGAGGTATGTGGGGGTGTGGGTGGGTATTGGGGTTTGTTGGTGTTTGTGGGGATGTTGGGGGAATGGGTAGGTATGGGATGTGTGGAAGGGGAGGTTAGCTAGGTTGTGTAGGGGGTGGGGGGAGTGTCAGGTCCCCCCCTACAAACATGCCCCCCATTGCACATAGCCCCTGGCATCAGTGGCAGCAGCAGGCAAAGACCCCCAGTGGTACGTGGTTCCCGTGAACCCTAGGAATGCATGTGGCTGGGTTGCTGGCTCCAACGCATGAGGCTTACATACTGGAGCCTCACACCGCCAGGGGGAGCCCAACACGATGAAGCTGCCAGTGCAGATCATGGGGCTCAGCCAGGGTGGCAGGAAGAGGGGCAGAGCCAGCCTGGTTTTATAGTGCAGAGCTCCCCACTATTTCCCATGACCTGCATGGAGTGCAGGTTGGGGCAGCAGGAGCACAGAGTCTGGGTCAGTGGAGGTGCAGGCCACTGGCATTCTGCGGGGCTCCCCCCAGAGGCATGCAGCTTGGGTGGAGAACCTGGGAACTGCATGTGAGCTCCACATGATGGAACTAGGGAGACTTCGCACCCCGAGTGTCCCAGATTCCATGTTTCTGCTGCCCTACCCTGAGTCTCTGCTGGTTCCAGGGCACCAGTGCAGGCCCTGTGCTTCCACCCAGCTGCAACTTCATTCTCACCCACTGAAACCACCACTTCCTCACTCCCACTTTTACCATCACCAGTCCCACCCCCTGCTGCCGTCACTACTTTGCCACCCTTCCCTGCTGCTTCCCTACCTTCTGGACCACCCGCTTCCCCCCTTCCCCTCCCTTTGCCTGCTCACCTGCCACCATCGTTGCCAATCCTCTACCCACTGCCCACCACTGCCACCACTTCTGCTGCTCTTTCTTCACCCACTGCTGCTTCCCTACCTGCTGGGCCGGGGTCAGGACCATCCTGTGAGTGAGGGTGGGAGCACAGCATGAACTGCTTCCACAGGAGTGAGCACGGCTCAGCCCATTGTGGGCCCAGCAAGGCAGCCTGGGGCCAGGTCAGCGGTCAGTGATGGCTGATGTTGGCTGTTGGAAACCTCTTCAGCATTATAAAGTTAGAATTAGTCTCTAAGGCTGCCGTTAGACATGCTCAGGTGTGGAGAGGCGTTTTAATTATAGTGGTCTCAGAGAGCTGCTCTACTTAAAATGCCTCACCATCATGTGCATTAAGTCCCTATGGGTTTAAAAATGGTTGTGGGTACTTTATCTAAACCTCATGGAATGGTGTTTAAAAATGGCATCCCTTGGCCATTTTAAACCCACAGGGGCTTACCCATGGGGATCCCACAAATCTTGCATTTGAACCCATGGAATGAGGTTTAAATAAAATATCCCATGGCTATTTTTAAATCCACAGGGGCTTATATACATAACAATGAGGCCACACCAGGTTGTTCTAATTGGAACATGGAGCATACTCATTTAACCTAATCTAATTAGAATGCAAAACAACATGTGTATAGGCACCCTAAGGTACGCCTTGCCCAACTCTGACTTAGAAAGTGACTTAAAAAATAGAGAAAGCATGTGACATCAGAGGTCACCTCTTTCTAGGGATGTTCTACACTATTTATTTTACAGCTGAGCACATAGATATATTCTAAGTTTAGTGACATCTACCAATCTGTCTCACTCTGAAAATAAAATCTTATGATCATATGAAATTCTAACTACTTGTGCTTATTGAAAATCCCATGGCTTTTTTCTCAAGAAATGATAACTTTTGTCTCTTAGTCTGTTTGTAGTCTGGGAAATACATATATATTTTAAACGTGCACATGTGCATGCATCACGTTTGTACACACAAATATTTGTACAGCCATACAGACAAAGTCTCTCCAATTATGGCAGTTCAGTCCACATGATACTTGTACACATTTCAACATAAGTATTTAAACAATACTATTATTTTTTCATCCCCTAATTATGAAAAATTCATGGCAAAGTAGGGCTGAAAGGGACCTCAGGAAATCATCCAGTATACGCAAATATACACACACACATGTGTGCATATAGCTTCATGGCAGCCACTACATTGTAGGTAGTGGAAGCTACGTGGTTTTTATTACCTTATCGGTAAATCTCATGTAGGTATTGCAGAAAAAATGATGATGGGTGAAACAGGTTCCTGTGAGACTTTGCATTTGAAGAAGTTTCCCATGCTCACTTTTTCTAGGCCTCTTTTGTGAGGAATGAATGAAGCCATTTGTAGTGCTGTTCCATGCTGTTCGTGCTGTCTCTTCTGTGTCATTAGCATCTTGCAATAGACTTTATCAAAAGGAAAGATGCAGAGTAATCACTGCTATGATTCTTGAGATCCCATATCCCTTGCCATGAGTTTTTTGACCAAACAAGTTACTAAAGTAGAGGAAGGGACTAAGAACCACCCTGAGGGTAACAAGTCTACTGTAAAGGCTTCTGTTGCAGTGTCTTTTTGTGAAATGTTACTTTTCATTCCAGCTGGTTTTTTGTGGTTTTGCTTTCAGAGGTTTCATTCATGGGCTGACTAGGAAGTACATCATTTCCTGGAAGCAAGGCCTTCTAAGTCTTCCAAAGGATGTTTAAAACCTCTTATAGAATGTTTCCCTGTAAAGAAACCAGATGCTGAATTTTATGGTACTTTCTATTTTGTTAATTTCAAACCTGATATTATGGATAGGTGAATAAAATACTAATAGACAGAGTGTCTGAGAGAAAATAGATTTTGAATGCCACCATTTTTGGTTGCCTCACATAAGACATCCTGGAGGTGCGATTACTATTTTTGAATATCAATCCCCAAAATATTTCAATGCTATCAAAATGCACTTAAAACCAGTGGCAACTTATGCAAATTTTCTCTCACATGGAATGAAAGGAAAGTCCTTCACTCCTTTTCCCATTAATTTCTCAGGTAAGACTTTCCCTGCCTTTAAAGAGGTTTTTTCAGAGTAAGGAACTGTATATTTTAGCCCACAACACATAGTTCATAAAACACTATTAATATTAACAAAAGTATTTTTGCAACTATGTATACTTCCTGTGTGCCATTTTTATTTTTTCCCCACTGTTTAAAACTTAATTATATTTCTCTTTGTGACCAGATATTTCCTTCTAATAAATCACAAATCACAAAGATGCTGGACAACAGTAGAATAAAGCTTAGGCTAGTCTCGAGTTAGATGGGAAACAGGTAGATTTTACAGGAAGTTCTCTTATCAGTTCATTGTTCTAAACTGAAGTAATTTGTTAGATTTTCCTTATTTTGCAAATTACATGTTTGATTTGTACTTGAGTGAGTGGTTTTCTCTCTGCCTGTATCAGGTAGGAGGGAGAGATACAGAGTATCAGAAACTGAGATGAGTTGTTTCTTGCTGGCTTGACACCAAATTGAAATACATCTCTTTTGGCAGCTGTAATGGTTGAGAGAGCCCCATGTTATTGGAGAGCTTATTTTTTAATCAGTTAGGATCATCTGTACCTTACCTGACCTCCTTTGTCAGGTGCAGTGCAGGTTCACATCCTTCATGTGCTGTTCTGAGCAGAAAGTGCCTCAAAATTTATTGCCTACATGATGGGAGGTAGAAGAAAGGATAGAGAGATGGTGATCTGCATAGAAACTCTTAACATATTTATAAGGTGAGATCATTTCCACCATCCAGTGCATTGAGAAGGTCCTTTGAACATTCCAGAAATAAATAACCAGTAGTTATTTCAGATAAGCAGATATCAGAAATCTCTCCTCCCCCACTTTTTCCATCTGTTATCTATCAAAATATCAATATAGGAGGGGGGAAGGTTGTATTTCTTTGGTACCTAATCTTTTCCTGTAATTGGCATCATCTTTTGAATGATGCCATCATCTTTAAAGCAACTGCAGTTGCCTGATTAGTAGAGTTCCCAGCAGCTGCTCTGTGCCATAGTGGCTGTCTTTCTCAGTTCAACTACGTTAGCCACCAATCAGGCACCAGGGCAAGCCAATTGTGTCAAGCCAACTTTTGTGTTTAAATTTTATTGACAAGCAACAGCTGTCATGTGGCCTCAGTCACTCTTTAGTATTAGTGTAAGCTTTACTTGGTCTGAAGTACATTTATAACATATTTTCCTTCCTGCGCCAAAGACTCTTAGTGAATAATATAGTTTTGGTCAGTGTTTTCTTAGGTACCTTTCCAGAAAAACTGTAGCATGTGGTTTCTGTCCCAGAAAAGCTTTATTAGTTTCTTGACCTATGCAGCATCAGAGACTAATCTTGTTTTCAAGAAGGTACTTCGGCAAAAAACACTGATGAGGGTAAGGAGGAGGAGCATAAAACTGGTGTAAAATTGGCTGCAATTTTTTTTAATGGAAGCCAGAGTATGGTAGCTTGCCTCTGTATTTCACATCCTCCTCGCCAAGCTGCTGAAGTTCCACTGGAAGGTAACACTTCCACTACAGCATTAACTTCTGCATTTGTCATTTCCGGAAAGGAGTATTAGGAGTATTAGCAGACAATGACCCTGAGGGGAAGCCAAGAAACCATTGGAGGTACAGTTTTTCAGGGGACTATCCTATTCAGATAGTTGAACAGAAAACTAGCCTAAGCAGAAGGGAGACTAGATTTGCACCTTCTGGACTAAATTAGAGATGCATGGCATAAGCTTTCCTAAGCAGCTTATGGCCAGCAGGCCATATCTGGCTTGCAGAACTGGGAGGGCTTTGCTTGTGCCGTGGCTGGGCAGCAAGGAGCTGTGTTTGGGTTGGGCAGCTTCTAGCTGCACCTTTGCCACTGCTGCTTTTCCCTGCTCTCCTGACTCTGGTCCAACTGGATGGAGTTGGCAACATGTCAGCTGTGGAGAGTTTTGCTTACACCAGTGGTTTTCAACCTTTTTTTATTTGGGAATCCTATAAAACTTTGAACGGAGGGGAGGGGAAGCAAATATACTTTTCAGATGCCTGGTCCTAGCACAGCTCTTCACTGGCTGGAACCTGTGCCACAGCTGCAGAGCGGGAGGCTAGAAGTAGTGGCAGCAGCAGTGTAGACAAAATTTCTAGCTACCAAGGCCCAGCATGGACATAGGGAAAATCCCCCTGCCACTGATGTGCTGCTGAAGCTCAAGCTACCCAGTCCATGACCAGAGCCAGGTTGTTCCTTGAGTTGGTCTGTAAGGTACAAATCTACTCTGCCTTCAGTCTGACTCAAGACTAACACAGCTAACTACCTCTCTAGACTTGCTTAGGAACACGGTTAGTGTCCTTTTCTGTCCACAGAAGACGACAAAGAATTTAGAATTGACTGTGAGTGTACTGGCTTTCCTCTGTAATTGTTTTGCCTCTCATAGGGGAAGTCGTCTGACCTTGAAGAGAGCATGATAGTCCCCTTTTCAGTTTTAAAATACCAGACAATTTGGGTTATTATATTAATGCCTGAGAGACATATGTCAATTAGAATATTAAGAGGATTGCCTTCAAAGAGTTAATTGTCTTCTACTTAAAATAATTTTTGTTATAAAAATATTTTAAATCAGTTGCTACAGATAGTGTATGGATTGCTGCAGCATATTAGTACACTTCATAAAATAAGTGTTTGCATTAGGTAGAGCCAACTGTGTGTTTAAATAAAACTGCAATACATTACTTGTTACCCACCAATTCATTGCCTAAGGTGAAGCCAAGGGTATTTAATAAAATATCAAGTCAGCTGTAATAATTAGTAGTTTAGAAGATATTTAATGTTGTTAAAACCATACATGTTGTTTTGTAATTATACATATTGTATAACCTGTATGACAGAATATTATTAACTCTTCTCCAACCCTTTTAATAAAGATTAAATTTAGCAGCTCCATCTTCATTTGGAGTATCGATACCTAATATTGAAACAAATATAGTAGATAGACTGGCTATATGGTAATAATTTCTGCTAGTAAATAAAGTGGGTACAAGTAAAGCAACTAACAGGAAAAACAGTTCTTTAGATTAAAAGAAAAATTTCACAGTAAAATGTTGAGAAGCAAAAACCTATTTATGTAGGAAAATACCAAACTATAAGAAACTGCTCCCTGAAATTGAGGAGACTTATAAATCACTTGGACATTTTTCAGTTTTATTTTATATGAATATAATATATAATTCACTCAATTAAAAAATTGCTAAATTTAGAAAGCAATAGTACTTCAGCCCTGTAGCAGGATAACAAAACCTACAGACAGGCAAAAGCAGTATTTAGTTTCTGGGTTATACACTGCATAAAGAAGAAGTCAACAGGCTTTATAGTTGGCTGCATATCACTTTTATATGGGGATATTTTAATATAACACAATATTTTAATACAGTAGGATTAAAAGAAATTCCTCAGATTCACACATTTACTATTTCAGGCTCTAACTTTGTAATTAACTCCTTGTGGATACATGGTCTTTTGGGTGAATTCAGTTGCAAGTTCTGGGCATGAGCCTGATCCAAAACCTTGTGAAGTTTTTCTGAAGGACTACTGTTAACTTCTAATAGGTTTTGGATCCAGAGCATAATGAATTCCTTTCTTGTGTTCATGGTAGGAGAAGCTTAAAAGATTCCATTAAAATGATTTTTAAAATTCCTTACAAGATTTATTTTATTTTTCATGTAAGCAATGTAAGAAAATGGGTAATTGGCTATAGTTAGTGAAATATGTGCAAATGGTGCCTAAAAATGTGTTCTTATCGCGTGTAATTGCTTTATAATCGTTGGGGAGGATAATCACATTAGAAAAGAAAAATATTTTAAATAATGAAATCACCATACTTTTGCAATACTGGGCCTGATCCTGCCTTCCTTGAAGCCAACAGGAATGTTGTGTGCAAAATCAGATATACTGCAAATCATTCGGTCTGTTTTAAATACATAAACAAGTTCATGTTTCAGGTTTCACGTTCATGTTTAATTTTTACAAACTAAAATAAAAATGCTTGGTTTTAAAATATTTCTGAAAGCCAAATATGAAGATGCAGTTTTTTTTCTGGGCTTCTCACTTTCCCCTACTTCTCATTATCTATTGCACTGTGCAAATATAACAAATTATTATCATTCTTCTTTTGGTAATGTAAACTGTAGGCAAGCTTACATCTCCTACTTCCCTGTACCTTGCTTTAACTATCATAGGCTAGGCAGAGCCAAGAGCGCTTAATCCTGAACCCAGGGACCCTTCATTCCAAAGCAGAGCTTACACTGAGCTACACTATGGCTGGCTGTCTTGGCTGCCTAGTAGACCTTTTTCAACAGGAGGTTATTTTTGTCCCTGACTAACCTGTGGCCTGCCAGTTATGGTATTTTCCCAATAAATGGAAGATGCTGGTGCTGCACTCACCCTGTTCTAGTTATATTATTGGTAATAAGGCATTGATGCCAGTTGTCTCTGTCATAGATTCTGGAACATTTGCATAGCTTCATTTGTCATACCATGGTAGAGATATTTAGCAGGCCAATAAAGTGCTATATGATAAAAAAAAGAGTTGAAAAGGTGAAAATGTGAGATGGGTTTAGTGAAGAATAAAGATACAGAAGTCATCCCATGTTCTTTCTGGTTTGTTGTTTAGCATTCTTCTATTAAAAAGAAAAGAAAAGAAAAACAAGTGGGGAGAAGGAATCACCCAAGGAACTAGCTTATAGTTGATCTGGAACAGAGGTTTAGTGAACTTGATATTAAAATACTTGATTTAATTTGAAATAGAAGCTGGAAAGTTCTAAGATACTTCTGTAACAGGAGCAAAAACCTCTGGAAAGACCAGGAAGATTGTCATTACCTGTCTTGATGAAACTTTCTGTTTGGAAGGAGGCTGTTTTATATGCATATATATTACATACACATTTTCTCACCAGTACTTTTGCCAGCATGGTTATAACTGAGCTCAGAAGAGTCAAAAGTTAGATCATCATAATCAACCCTTTACTGACAAAGGCTAACATGGTTGTTAACTTATTATGGGTAGCAGTGACTGAATAGTTCCATCTTGTTGAGAGTCTGCCTGTATCTGATCACATACAACCTGGGCAGAAGGTGAAATGTATAAGTAATGGTTTCAAATATTTGGAAGTATGTACAATGGCAAGCAGTACTGTAGCAAGGGGGATGAGCGGGGTGGTTGTCCTAGGCGTTGAAGTGAAGGGGCATCAACAAGCACTGCCCAGCCAGGGCGGGCATGGGACAGAGCTGCAAGTGGCTCATCCAGGTGGGTGCGGGGATGGGAGGGACGGTGGCTTCCACTGCTACGTGCACTCCCAGGCAAGCATGGCAGGGGCATGTTCCCCCAGATCTGTATGTAGGTCATGGGTGGGCTACTGCTGTGGGCTTTGCTCCAGGTGCCAATCTTCATTGCTACAGCACTGATGGCGAATGCGAAAGGTGTTATGTCTGGTATACGAAAGCTGATATGGATCCTTTTATATTCTCACCCAGGCCCCCACTTACTAAGCAGTGTTGAAATACCTTCTTCGTATCTTGGTTCAGGTTAGAAACAATTTTCATTAAAGTTCATTTGGCAGCTGTCTTGTCTTTCATGAATATGTTGAAGATAGCTAGGTTTTTTCAGCTTCCTGTTGGTGTACTTCATAAGTCTCAAGAAAAAAGTAGGTGCTTAGACGCACTATAATTTCTTCTGTAGGTTATGTAATAGTATAACATTAATTGGCAAAAATTGGCTTTCATTGGAACATGTCTTCCTAAGTTCTTCAGGCACTTTTGAAAACTGCATGCAAAATATCTTGCTCACATGCTAATTCAGGTAAACCCTTCCCACAAGCTTGATATAAGAGAAGGTATCTCTGCTTTCATCCTGAGAGGTTTAATACTATTTGCATCACCAGCTTTTTCAAATGAAATCAGCTTTTTCTTTCATTTTATATTATCTCTAATGGTTGTTTGATTTTCTCACGACTACGGCTTAAGGATAATTTTAATAATACCTAAATCCTAAGGTAGCACTTTTCTGCAGTAGACCTCAAAACCCATTACAAAGGAGGTAGTATCATTTTTCACATTTTGCAGATGGGGAACTGAGACACAGAGAGGTGAAATGACCTGCTGTAGGTCATCCAGCAGGTAAAAGGCAGAGCCATTAGTAGAACCCAGTCTCTGCAGGTTCAATCTAGTTCTGTATCCAGTAGGCAGTAGTGCCTCCCATTAAGAAGCCTGTATCTTGAACATCAGGTCAAGTCCTATACTATAGAGGCAAAAGCATTACTTAAGTCAACCCCTGATCTATGCCAGTTCAAAATAAACCAGGAAGCCAAGCCCCCAGGGAAGGCTCCAGATGTGTTCTGTTGGTGCTTAAAAACTAACCTAACCAACCCAAGCCTCTGTCTCTGACAGTCATTTTTATTTTGGAATGTCTCAGTGTATTTATTTTGGAATTTTATAATGTATATTTTCATATTTTCTTTTTATATTTGGAATGATTTATTTTGGAATTTTTGTTCCCCACTAGACAATTTATGGGAGGTAATTAGCCACACAGTGCACAAAATGAAAAATCTATAATATGTGTTTTATGGTTACCATTTGGATTTTTTAATGTGATAACATCTTGTGCACTAGATTTTCCATAAATAAAAACCGCATTTCTTGAAACAAGATGTACATGAAACAGAAGTCTCATCTTGCACGATCAAGGTTAAATTAACCAACTGCAATTTAGACAAGCAAAATACTCTAACTTCCCAGTAAGTGCCACCCATAAAGTGCTCCCCTCTTCTTTCAGATTTGTGAAAAGACATGAAATGTGCAGTGTTACCTTGAAGGTTAACATATTCAAACTGTCTCAAACTAGGGATTACCTAAAATAATATTTACATATATAGAAGTGCCATGAATTTAAAACCCAATTGGAATCTCTCCTTTCCAGTTCTATAAAATGTAAATTCATTTCTAGTCCTGAAAGGCTACAAGATATCAGTGCTTAAAGCTGACACTAGTTCGGTATTGAATATTTATAATTTTGGTGGTAGTAATGTTCTGAAAGGAGGGGGACAGATTGCGGCATGATACGGGAAAGAAAGTAAATCTTTTGGTGCCGGGTTGGGAGGGGTTGTTTGTTTGTTGGTTTGGTTTGGTTTGGTTTTTTTTAAGAAAACGGCTTATCAAAGCTGCTTCAGAGGCAGATTAATGAGGAGAGTTCAGGCAAAATAACAAAAGATGAATGATAAATTGCAGCAACGTGATAGGTTGCACGTATATCGCATGGATGGATATTACCATCATATAAGTGGAAAGTAACATTCCCTCTATTTTTATTACTCTGTGTTTGAAATGATAGGCTGACTGAGTATAAGTTTAATACATAAAGGAACAGAACCCTATTCACGTACGCTTTCTATTCACTTATTCATTGTCATTCACTTTCTCCAATATTTCAGTCCAACGCTCTTCCTTCACTGTTTTTTATCTTTATCCTGTACCTCCTCATTCAGTTTCTCTCTCGTTCATGTTCTTGGCCATTCATTCCCTCTCCTCTTCATATTTTCCTATCCCCCGTCATATTTTTTCTGTCTTCCATTCCCTGTCACTTTCCTTTTCCCCTATTAATTCATACTATCCCTCCACAAAGATACCACATTTCCCCCATCTCTGCGCTCCCCCCAAATGATCCGCTCATGGCTCCATCCTGCGCCCTGCCCGAGCTGGGCAGTGCCTGTTGGTGCCTGTTTGCTTCGGCTCCCAGGGCAATTGCCCTGCTCACCCTTTCCCTTGCTATGGCACTGATCAGGAATCACTGGTATCTTAATTCCCCTCTCAAGCAACCTTGCTAGGTTATTTACTCTCACAGACCCGAGAGGAAGCCCAAGACCACTCCACTCTTGTTTTGAGAGGAACCATATGAGGGGTTCTTTTATCTCTCTGGCGCACACAATTTGAGTTCCTGTTGTTTTCCCTGCTTTCCAGCTTCTGTTCTGCTTGTTCTGCTGAGTAACGTTTGGAGAGCACTGACCTGGGCCCACCAATATGGTGTGTGACATAAGCCCATGACACAGGAGGCACCCTGTTGTGTATGTGTGTTATAGAATCATAGTAGTTACTATTCCAAGCAGATTTGCTTTTGCTGGTGTTTCCTTTGTAGTTTCTTGCATATTGAAATGGGATCCTAGGCTTCAGGAATGGAAATCTATTGGTACCTTCAGACAGTTGATAATACTTTAACGATCTTAAGTTCTGAAACAGCTATACATCACTGAACTACTTACCTGTTCTCCCCATAGAATTGAGAGTGATGAAATGTACTATTTTATTCTTGTTTTAATTGGCTTTTATTGTGATGTATAATCACTTTAAAGGAACTGACTGCTGGAATACTGTGAGGTGCCTAGCTGATTCAGCAAGGGCAGCGGCAACCCTCCAAGCTTTAGGCAAATGATTTAGAACTTTGTTAAGGTGCTGCAGCTCTGTCTGATATCTGCACGTAGATGCAGCACTCTAAGACAGGTAATGCGCTGAGATTTATATCTTCAGAAAACAATGGCTAATTTGTAGTTGCCTCATTATAATTTACAAGAAAATAATCATGTTCATATAGTCCTAAGAATGAATCTTAAACTCTTACAAGATCAAATTCTTTGCTGGCATATTTTTGTTATTGAAATCCTCTTTATAAATTGTTGTAGGCATCTCCAAACCCGAGATGGTGTAAAATCATATGTAATATCCAGTTTTCTAAGGGAAATAAACATAAGAGCCAAACCTTAATCAGTACATTATATTTTTATTCAAGTAATTGGCTTGACTACTATGTTAAATTGTTAATATTGTGTCTACACTAACATTTCTCTTCCCTTTTCAAGCTCTTTTTTGAATATGTTTAAGAGCTTTCATAATATCAACCAAAAGACATAAAGACTATGAAATGTACAGAATTATCTGCATAGAGTTTTACATTCTTGTTGACTATTCTGAAGAGTACATTTGACGTATAGAAAACCGGCTGCACCACAGTGATTCCTTTGTCCTTCCTGTTGGGTGAAACAGTAGATAGCTTACTGTAAATATGGATGGCTGCCAATCTGTGGCGCAGATTCTTTTTTTTTAATACTGTAAACTGGCAAAAGATCAAAGATTGCTGTTCTTCCTTTTATTTACTTTCTCTCCTGTATTTAAGAGTTCAGTAAATAAGAGAAAGTTAAATGTTTCATATTGATTAACAATTGGATTTTAAAAGTTCGGGGGTTTTTGCCTGTTTGCTTTTATTTTTGTTTCTTTTTTGGTGAAACTGGAATCATCAGTTACTTCATCTGGAACAGATTAATGCACTGAAAAGGCTGTGTGGAGTTTACAGTGAGGGTAGAACAGTGTGTCATGCCTAGTATGAAATAATCTGTAAGACTGCTTCTGTTTTGATGCGTATACATGCTTCATCATAGCACTTTTTGTTTCAAATGCATGATAATAATGTGCAGCATGCCTGAGAAGAACAGTTTGATATGAGAACTGCCTCTTCCAGAGTTTATAAGTATTTTCTTATTGGTGCAACTAGTTTTCCTTAAATAGCTACTGGCTTTTCTGTTCTGCAGTTGCATGTAAAAGTCATACAGGGAAATTAGAAAGGGATGTGAAATTCCTTCTATAGGTTTTCCAATACTAGACATGCCTTTAACTTACTTGTTTTCACACCAGGAAGAGGTTATGTTAAATTTGCAAATAACTGTGTTGATAATATTTTGGAGTTTTCTGACTAATGGTACGGGAAATTATTTTTTATTTTACAATATGTAAAACATACTGGTTTATGCATAGAGAAACAATTTTAGACAAAGGTGAAATCAGGACAAAATTTGGCATTTGCTTTAAAGTATAGTTGTTATGTAATAGTTGTTATTTTAATAAGTAATGTCAAATTCAACACTACGCTATATTTCATTGAGACATCTAGCTGTCCTAGTTAGATTGTATTGAGTAGTTAATGCATACATTTATCAACCTATCTATGTTTCTTACTTGATTAAACTTGAAATGTGCATTTTAAATTTATACAGACCTACTAAAGGTACCATTAGTAGTAAAATTGTTGTCTGTGTTTCATACTGCTAAGTATTATGGCTAATTCATTGTTGTACTTATGCAGTAAAATATGTCTTGGAGTTTGTGGTGTTAGGGCTTGTGACAATGGCGGGAAGATACTTTTGTTTCTATGACGACTGTGACTCAGGAGATCTGGGTTCAGTTTCTGGCTCTGCTACAGGCTTCCTGGATCAACTTGGCCAAGTCATTAATATGAGGGTGTTTCAAAAATGAACAGTGATTTCAAAATGAAACCACTTTGTGTGCAATTATTGTTTACTGGACTATATAGTCTAGTATCTAGTCATAAATGGTGGGTGTGTTCAACAGTGCCGCCATCAGTGTTCCTCACTGCTGTGTAGTTTCCTACTTGTTGCAGACATATGGTATGGGCAGCTGTTTTGCCATTAGTTTCTAAAACATCCTTGTATCTCACTGTCTATAAATTTCCATTTCTAGAATTGGAGTAAGTACTACCTGTCTAAATACAGAAGTATGGTGAGGATACATTCCTGAATGTTTGTTTGTTGTTGCTGTCTTACTTGATGAAGGTCATTTAATTATTTGTGTAGCTGTTTTAAATTATATTTAAATGTATAGTTACTTGGAATGTTGAAATATATTCCTTTCTCCTAACAAGGGAATTTGCCCAATCAGACATGCTTTCCAAGCTGCCAAAGACCGAAGTGAGGAACACAAAGTTATTTATTTAGGAAATAGTCTAGAAATTTTCTTCTTTTAGTTTCTTCCTTCCTTTACTTACAATAAATACTATTCTTTCTCTAACCTGTTCTTAATAGCTCTTTATTTCTGACATAATTTTTAAACATCAAAGGGAGTGGGCAGTACATTTGTATGATAGTGACAATTTGGCCTAATATAAACAGACTGCTAGAAACTGATAAACATTTAAAATATGATGGCAGTGAGTTAAAAAAATAGGATAACTTCTTCTAAATCCAGTGCCATTAAGAAATACTTCATTAAAAATTAAAATAAGGGAATATTGTTTGTCTCAATTGTATCAATCAGAATTTCTCCCTCTGACTTCCTTTCTTATGACAAAACTTTAGTTTAAGCTCACTCAAAATATGTATAAAGGACTTATTGGAAAATGCAGAAAATCTGAAGTAAAAAAAATCAATTTAATTCTCTGGAGGAAACATACATTTACATACATTTAGGGACATTTAAGGTCCCTTCATGAAATTTTTTAGCTGTCTTGAATTGGTTTTGGTTTTATTTTGTTTTTTAATGCATCATGTCACCTAGTGTTTGGAATTCATTCTTCTTTCCTTAGGGAGGAAATAAACAGAATTCCTTTTAATCTTTTTTTTAATAGGTTTTTTTATGTTTTAGGCTCTTCTTTTGGTAGTCCTGCCTACTAGTTGTTAATGGAAGTCTTTTATCCCTTATCTTGACTGTTTTTATTTTTATGTTGATGACAAAATAAATATTTATACAGTTACAGTTAAAGTTACAGTGAGTGTATCTACATGAGACACTTTACTTCACAGTAAGCATCTGCATCTACACATGCAGACGCTTACCGCGCAATAATTGGCTCTAATCACAGGTAAATTTACTGCTTGCGAATGCAAGTAGCAAATTTACTCATGATTAGTAACTGTGCAGTAGTGCACTTGCAGACACCTGACTGGGAGAAAATGTGCTCCTGGTCAGCCAGGCAGCAGGGGGCAGGAGATCCTTCTCTCCCAACACCAGGCCCGGGATGGTGGAGCTGGTCGTGGCAGACAAGAATCTCCCAGCCTGGGTCACAAGACCATAGGACTTGGGCTGGGAGATAAGGATTTCCCAGCACCAGACCCATGACTATGGAGCCAGTGTTGAAAGAAAAGTATCTCCCAGCCCCCGCATCCTGATCATGGAGTGGGGATTGTGAGTTCTCTGCTGGTGGGGGCTGGGGAGCCTATTCTCTGCCCAGCTGGGCAGGGAACAGTCTTGCGGAGCGGGGTCTGGAAACTGTCCCAGTCAGCTGCAGGTCCCAGCCCCGTGGCCCAATTGGGCAATCAAGGCATGGGGCTTGGAAAGAGCTGAACAGGTGGGGCAGGTCCCAGGCCCCTACCCCATGCACTGGTGGGGCAACTAGAAATGAGCCCTGCCTAGGTGGGGAATCCCCACCCAGCTGGGGGCTCACTGCTAGCTGCCCCACTGGTGGATTGGGGCAGAGGGCTAGGACTTGCTCCTCCCCTGCAGCTTTTTCAAAATTCCCTGCCTGAAGTTGGGGATCTGGGGCCAGAAGCTCCCTGCTGCCAGAGCAGGGGGACATTATCCATGCCTAGTCTCTGGTGATAGAACTCATCCTGAGGGCAAGGAGCAATGTCCCAGCCCCCACCAGGAGACAGCCATGAACAGCAAACTGTTGCCCAAACCCAGCATGTGTAAATGCCTGCCCAGGTCAGTTTAGAGTAATTTACTCTAGAGTAAACTGATCCTGTATTATTTGCATGTGTAGATACGCCCAGTTATCTTAATAGGTAGAGTTTGAACCACACAATATTAAAACTGTGGTCAACATTTGTTCTCCGTTGATATTAAGCATCGGTTTTTATGGAACTTTATGACATAATCTTTAAAAAAAATACTCCAAGTAATGTGGAAGAATTTGGTGCAGATACTGGAGCACTTTCTTGTAGAAGGATATACCACAGTGGTAATTTAAGTATTTCCCAAATGGGCTTCTCCTAATATTGATCCACAGCAACAGAATATATTATCTCATTCCCTTGCTAATGTTAAATTATTACATGCTTGGAGTGTGTGTGTACATGTGTGCCTGTGTGTGTGTGTATATAAAGACCCTCACCCAAAACTCCTACCAGTACTGCTGCACAATGTATCATGTTCCTTTGAATATGAAACTTCCAAATTTAATACATATCTGTGTTTTTTAACTCTTGGTTTGAGAAAAAATGAAACATTAGAGTCTCCCTTTCTGTACCCAGATGTATAACATAAAGGCACATTTATGAGTGTATAACCTTTTTGTGCATGTAAGAGGTACTGTATGTATCAAGACTATTAACAATATTTAACTTTTTTTACAGTGAAATACTGTAAGTGTAGCAGTCCAAACTCTCCTATTAATGTTCTGAGACTAAAGTTATCTTTATCAGTTATGGTATCCAAGACCATGATCCTCAGCTAGGGTACCCTGGGTTGCTTTGAGATCTTTGTAAGGGTTCTGTGGAGTGCTTTGTAACATTAGGAAAGTGCTGGAGTGATGTCGTTACCATGATGGTCCAGGAAATATGCAAGAGACAAGAGACAAGACTTCTTGGTCCAGTGAAAGATATCACCCACAAGAAATCTTGCCTTTCATATAATATTAGCCCGGTTATATGTGCAAACACTTACACATGAATCAAAAGATAAACCAAGCGATTTCAAATAGGAATCCACAGTACCAAAAACATTTTGACTTCTTCACAAGAGAAAAATTGCTCAGTTAATTTTCTGCTGTCAAGAAACCAACGGAAGTACCAGTCAGCATTCTCTGAGACATGCCTTGATTCTAATGAGACATGCCTTGAGTCCAGTGAACAATGCCTTGAGTCTAAAAAGGTTGAGAATCACTGTCTTAGACCATGAGATCTGAGATCTTCTTTTCCATTGAGCCAGTTAGGGATGCATCCTTTTTTGGAGGAGAACATCACAGTCTCTCTTTTCATAGAATCTCATATCTTACAAATCCATTTCCACAGGTGTTGGTACATTCAGCCAGTTGGCATCAGCTGCTTCTCATTATTAGCAAGTCATTAATATTAAAACAAATATTTTATATCTTTAAAAAAAGCTTTAAACAAAATGTATCTTTATCTGTGACTTCTTCAAGCAGACACTGGGTAGTAGAAGTGGTGATGTCATCCATCTGAAATGATAATCAAGTCCCCTTTGGTTGTCATTCAGTGTTTTCTTAACTGCATCTATGTCTGACATCCATTAAATTCAGTATTAACAGGCAGGGAGAGCTCGAGGGGGTGTGGTAGTGTGGCTTCCCTCCACCCTTTCTGGACCACGCTAAAGGAACAATAGCCAGGGACTTCTTTTAAGAATTCACTGGCCTTCACTCCCCAGCTTTTGCTTTCTTTCCTTTCATGCTCAGCAGCACCTCCCCTCCTATCCCCTTCTTTTCCCTTCCATCCCCTGCCCCTGCTTGTGACTGCTCAGCTTGTCAAAAAATACGGGAGTCTGGTCAGCAGTCCCTAGTACCGTTTGTAAAAATGGAGAGAAATAACAAAATACTGGTATTCCAAAAGCTATTTTTCAAATTCTTGAGGAAGCCTCTGACATAAGCCCCTAACAGACATGGCAAGAGGCACAATTGTGGGATTGGGGATCAGATCACAATTGCACTGTATTGCTGCTGCAGGGGGATATTAGGATCATGATCCCACATTCTTCTGGCACTGACAAGCTTGGCTTCTGCAGCTGGGAGCACTGGGTAGCTGATTAGCTGTGGCTTATTCTCTGTTTTTATCATGCTATTATTTGCCTGAAACATGTGATTGTGTCACTACTTAGGACATGATTAACCCATTAAGGATGTCATAAGTGTAACGTCTACTGGGCCGCGGTGATTTACCTGAGTAATGAGAATTCTTGATGCTTTAGAAATTTTTCCACCTAACCCAAACATGCTTAACACTGTGAATTTGGCACAGATTGCTTCTTAACAGACAGGAAGGCCATATTTTCATTGCTCTGTTAGAAAATCACTGATACTGTTCTTGATTTCTGGGAATCACCCACGTTTTTTGGTTCACTGAATCTCCTACTTGCTTTTTGCATTGAGAAAGTTTTGTTTTTAATAGTCTTTATTTTGTGACAGAAACTTCAATGATGCCATACTTTGTACTTCCTTCCTGTTGCTCTATTTCCATTTTTCTGCAATTTCTACAACATTAGTTTAAAGAAAGTATATATCGCTGCTGATCCATGACTGCCCCTTGTCCTAAAATGGCTGACTGTATGCTATGGATAATTCGAGATGAGGAAGCCACATTCCATTTGTGTACTTTCTGGCATTCATTTCTTTTGTTGTTTTTTTTTACTGTAATATCCATGTGGTATTTATTTAGTAGCAATTATCTAACTGCTATATTATATTATTGTTTTTACTATGGTTACTATACATTTTATTTACTGTTTATTTCTATTTTTAACTTCAAATTTTAGAGGAAGGCCATTTTTAGAAAACTGTAGAATAAGTTTATATTCCAAGGAATATAGTGTTTGAGGGTCAGTTTTTAATCCTCTGTATCACCCAGACAAATATCGTGAAGCAGACTTAAATTTGGAACAGGGTGAGGGCCTTCTCTGACAAGGGAACTAATTCAGTTAATCTCAATGAGAATTACCAGTAAAATCCTACAGCCAGTGTCCAAATAAATATTGAAACTGCCAATTAACTATATGTCACCCCCAGAAAAAATATTTATGACTTCTTTTCTCTTCTTTCTGACCCCACAAATCATTCACGATTGCTCCAAGTAAAAGCCACTGAATAAGTTGGGGATTTTCCTTTTCCTCTAATAAATAAAGTCTGAGTCCACTAAGAAGTTCCCTTGCTATAAGTCTTGCTATTGCTCCCCCTGCTCTGCTCTTAGAACCCCCTGGCTTGACAAACCAACATCTCACCTACTCTCTCTTTCATTCCTGTTATCACTTGCTATTGCTTTCACTTCCAGGTGATAATCTCCAGTGGTTTACGTATCCATTCCTCATCAATATCTGGGCCTATTTAGCTTCCTCTTTGAAAACACATGTTGGCAGCTCTTTGTTTGCTCAGACTCAGGTTTCCTGGAGTTCCTGTTGCTGATCCTGAGAAAAGGGCTCAGAGACGCTAGGGGAATCTTGATAAGGGAAGTTGTGAACATGTATACTGCTCTTGCACTACTTTCTACTTGGAATGGAGGGAAGAACATATGTGAAGATTCAAGATCCCACCTGCCCTGACTATATTTTATAGATATCCCCACACTAGGAAATAAGGTATGTGCTTTGTGTCATGAGGTAAAATCTCACTCAAGATTAAGCTGTTTATAGCTTTCAGATGTGTCAGCAGATTGGAGAAAACATCAGAGAGAAATCTAAAGGCCCTGGGACACGTTACATTTAAGACACGATTAAGGTATTAATCACACCATAAATAATAACTTGCCCACACGTTAAAGCCAATGTATGATATGATAATATAGCAAATGAACCATAAAGCTATTCCACATAATTTGTAATATATTTGTGACTCATTTTTATCACGCCCTAAATTGCACATGTAACATGTTGAGGTGGGGCTAACCTATTACAGATCCCAAAACTCAGCTGAGCACAGGGATCCAGCACAGAGCAGCTCCAGGATCCTGGACACAGCCATCCCCCACCCAATCAGTGGAATTGGGCTGGGGGTAGCATCAGATCCTGGACTCAGCACCCTTATCTGATCTCTGGAGGTAGATGGGCATAGTTCCATGACCCCAACACCAGGCAGCATTTCCTTGATCTCGGGCTCACTGTATTCCAGACCTTTAAAAAGCAGGCATGTAGTTGGGAGCCCCAGCTGCACACCCACTTATTTAAGTTTCAGGGGTGCCTATAGAAGGGGCAGCTGGGAGCTCTGCTCCACAACTTTAGTTGCCACTTAATTGGTACAGCGTACAGGCAGGTGGGAAGCCAGGAGCTCCCAGCTTTCCAGTTGCTCATGCCCTGCACCATGGGTCTCAGTGCACAAGGAGCTTTAAAGAGTACCACTGAGGTGTTTTCCCCAGGTTTCCTGACCAGGGACTTTAAACTCCATGCTTGGCAGCTCTGGCCTGGTATGGGCAATCAGAGGCTCCTAGTAGGCTTAAAGTACCCAGTGAGAAAAGCTCCCCTACTCCCACCATAAGCTTCTGATCCCCTGTGTCAAGCAGCTGAGCCAGAGGGGTAGGCGTGGGGCTTTGACAGTCATCAGATTGTCAGCCCAGCCAAGACAGCTCCAGTCTGGAACCAGACCCAGGGCTGTCTCCCATGGTGCTGACAATCAGATGATTATGAGATCAAGCTCCGCGACTGCAGTAGGGACTTGAACCAGTCCCAGTGCAGTCCAGGACTGGGCCAACAGTCAGCTGACTGTTGGCTACTGCCTGGAGAATCAGCTGATTGTCAGCTTGCCCCAGACCCCACTGAAGCTGGTTCAAGTCCCAGGCAGGGTTCCAGGAGCCAAATGACAGTCAGCTTATTATCAATTAGTTGGGCCTGTGGGCATTTCTCTTTCAACTTGCCAGGGCAGGGGCAGGAGTGTGATCCCAGACTTCCCCTGCACTGGCAATTAGTAAGGAGTGATTGGAGTCTGATGCCTGATTCCAAGAGTTGTGCCTTCTGTCATGCATGTGTGGCATAGCAGGAGGTGTGATTGTTGGGATCCAGGATTGGATTCCATCACATCATTAAATGAATGTGCCAAAGGCCTAAGAGTTAGATGACCTAGCTAGCATGGCATGTTTCTGTTTGAGTTCATTTTCCTTTGACCACTGAGACAAAAGAAGACCTCAACTATTCTTTGTATATTACTTTCATTTGTACCTATTATTCAGATTCTTTCTTCTCAGCCATTGGAACCACTAATATTTGATTTATAATTTGATTTTGTTAAATATCCCATGTTACAATGAGCAATTAAAAATAATAAAACTAATACCTAAATATTTTCCTAAGTCATATGGTGTTAACAACTTCCCTAGTGAACATCTACACAAAGACAATTATGCAGTAGTTCTGTAAAGGTACCTGATAATGTTAGTAAATTATAATATTTGGCATATTTAGTAATGTTTTATTTTCTTAAAGATGATTGTGACATCTGTAAAAGAAAAGTAATGATACAAATGCAAAAACTGTAGGCTTGCAAGCTACAGGTATGTAACAGATTTCAATTTTAGTGATGTCTGTATTGCTAAAATATAAGAAGTATGTTCTTTGAACAATCTTGCAGAGTAAATCTGTGACCATCAGAAGCCTGATACCTCATAGTGGTTAAATGTTGATTGGCCTACTGTTTCTTTGTTGCATCTGTTTCTACTGGTGCTAAATGTACATACAGATTTTAGTGTTCTGTAAAGTTCAATTTGGGGTCTTGAGATCTAGAATTTTATGGCTTTCCTGTGCCAAGTAAATCTGTATTTTGTTAAATGGCAGCATTGCTAAGAACCTGATATATAGACATGCCGAAACCTAGCTAAACTGGAACATGCTTTTTGTGAATAATACAAAATGGCTACCATTGTTTATAGTCTGAATGCACGTTAAAGCCAGTGTATGATACGATAATATAGCAAACGAACCATAAAGATATTCCACGTAATTCGTAATATATTTGTGACTCATTTTTATCACACCCTAAGTTGCACATGTAACATGTTGAGGTAGGGCTAACCTATTACAGATCCTAAAACTCAGCTGAGCATAGGGATCCAGCATGGAGCAGCTCCAGGGTCCAGGACACAGCCATCCCCTACTCAATCAGTGGAATTGGGCTGGGGGCAGCATCAGATCCTGGACTCAGCACCCTTATCTGATCTCCAGATGAAAGTCCCCTATTGGCATTTATACATGTGCTCCAGGAATAGCGGGGGAGGGTGCTTTAATTAGAGCTGGAGTCTGCTGGAGTACTTGATTAATCCAGTCTGCTCTGATGTGCCTATGTTCTGCTTTTGTCTGTCCCCATCTCATGCCTTACCCTTCAGAATACACAAACTAGGTTTTTCTCTGCTTGTTTCAGCTGAGATGCTGGGTGTGGTAGCCCTTTGATGTAACTCTTGAAGCACATCTACTGGATTAGACTCAACACAAAATGGTGCTTTTTTTAAAGGGCAGCTGAAAAAGAGATCATTCATTTTAAACAATATCACAGTGATTAGAGTAGTCATAAGGATGTGAGAGTCCTGGGGTTAATTTCCCTTTTCTACCTGAACAGATTCAAATGTACCTGTCTCGCTTCTTAGAAGAGTACTTGAACCATACCATGTGGTATATGAATGTACTTGCTCAGGAGCCTAGACATCCAAATAAAACACAACATGTATATTTTCTTAAATTTATATTAGAACCACTTATCTTGATGATTATTATTATCTGGATACTTAAACTGAAAATTCTAAGCCTGCATTACATACTGACACTGCAGAAGAAAGCACTTGTGTGTGTGTGGTTTTTTTGTCCTAATTTGCAATATATTTAGGTCCTTGGTGTATTGGACTATGTTCTGTGTAAGTTTTGTCAAGATCAGAATCTTTTTTTTCAATTAAGTTGCAATTAGTAATTTGCTTTATTTGTGAAGGTGCCCTTTATCATGTTCATCAGATTCTGCTTTCAGAAATGACCACTAGTATAGATCACATGATAAGTATCAAGGTCAAAAAAGTGTCACTGTACCTCAAAAATGAACAGGTTGCCTTTTGTTTTAAAGAAATGCTATAGGGCATATTTACTAAAAAGATAATCCTTTTATAATGAATGTAACTGTTTTCTAAAAAGTTCAATTGAGAATATACTTGAAATTCTGGTTTTTTGTTGTTGCTGTGGAATGCAAGATGTGAAACAAATGAAATGGTTTTATTTAGATATAAGAGTTCGGTCTTGTTCCCAGCTGAAACATTTTACATCATCTGTTTGGTTGGCTGCTCAGACAAGCCTAGAATGAAATAGCAGAGGTCAGGCTGGAGTGCATTTGCAACAACTTTTTAATGTTTATTTTAAGATAGCCAGTTTATTTCAGAAGATGTGTGCCGAGAATATGCATTCTGCCTGACTCTTGCCCATACCATCAGTTTCTTTGCTTTTTTGAAATGATGGCTCCAATTTATAAAAGATAAACCTACATAGGGCTGTGTACTATAATGGAAATTATTTATCCAGTTAAAGTTGTTAAAAGATTAATTTATTAAACTAGTTTCAGTTTAGTAATCTGTATATTGTAAACATTGCTTGATTAGGACTGGGCTATAGTTACAGCAAAGTTGCAATATAGTGTGCATTATAGCAATCTTTTTTGCATATTCATAATTTTCCTACATATTGAACTTTTAGATTGAAATTTTCTATTGAGCATTTTGCCTGAAGATATACTTACTCTAAGCAAAATCCCTTCAACCATTTTTGCATTTTGAGCAGAATGAAAATCACATTTTTCCATTATAAAAAATATATTCAAAATTTTTTTTTTTAGATACAGCTATATGAAAAAATGGCTGAAGCCTGACACCTGGCATGGACATGTCCCTCATGCTAGATTAGTGCATATGCTTGAAGTGAAAATAATTGAATTTGATATAATGAAGATATGACAGTTGGAAAACTGATTACTGAACTTGCACAGCAGAAAGTTTCCTTATGTTTTTGAAGTCTCAGACCCTAGCTATACCTTATAAGAATTAAGTTCAGTCGAGTGAGTCACAAGGAGTTGTTTGTGGCTCTGTAATCCATAAGCTATTTCAGCCTCTAGCATGGTTTAATGCCTAACCACCAAGCCACAGGTTAGGCATTACCCAGGCCCACATCTCCGTTGCTGTTTTGAACCTGGCTCTGTGGACCCCCAAGTGGGAGGAGATAGGTATGTGGTGCCAGACAGAAAAACACAAAAACAAAACAGCCTCCATGAAATATCTGCAGCTTTGGGAATGATGAAGCTCTGCATTCTAGCCTGAATCCTTGTTCTTCTGCAGGGCAAAAAGTTCCCTACTGATCTCCATCTACTTTATGGAATGAAAGGTGTGCATAATGCCTAACCTGTGGCATGATGGTTGGAGCTCTGTGCTAGGATGTTGAACTGATACAGCTTCAGTGAGGCCTAAAACCTGAGCTGCCTATACACGTGCTGGTTTGCGGTCTAAGTAGAACTCACCAGAGCAGACTCAATTAATCAAGTCTGCTCTGTGTTTGAGTTAGAATGTTCCAGCTTGTCCTCACTGTCACATGTATAAGCCACTGCGCATTTAACGATGGGCAGTGGGCACTGTATGTAAACCTCGTTGAATGGGGTTTAGATAAAGTGTCCCACAGCCATTTTTAAACTTGCAGGGGCTTAATATATGTGACACTGAGGCATTTTAATTAGGGTGGCTCTCCGTGAATTGCTCTAATTAAAACACCTCCCCGCCAACCCTTGAGCACGTGTATAGGCAGCATGAGCGAGTGTCTTAACCATTCAGCTGCAGGAGGTAGAATATAGGAGGGTCCCCTACTTTCCTCCACCCCTAGTTTTTGGATTTATTCTCGGGTATGTGAGAATTCCTGGCCAGAGTGTAGCCAACTGAGTATGCCAAGTAGCAGCATGGATGCTTATGTACACATACTTACAGGTAATAAAATTTAAAATCAGACAGAAGTGCCACAGTTACCACATTAACTCACAAATGCCATTTGTGTGCACAAAGTGAAATACAGTTCTGCCCTAGGTAAATTTTAATAATGAATCAAGTTTTGCAGTATTTGAAAGTATCTGTTTTAGGCTTTTAAATATGTTTGATACGTTTTCTTTTAAATAGATTGCTACACTAAATTGTACTAATGACTGAGAAAACCACTGCAAATAGTGTAAATTAGTAAGAGAACAACCACAATAAAAAGCAAGAGTAAGGAATGACAAAATGTATTTGTTAATTTTTGTAAGTATAATTTATTACTAATTATTAAGAACACCTTGTGCTATACTAATGTTCTGTAGTGTTTGCAATATGTAATACGGCCTTAGTAAAGCATTAAAGCATCACTTAGTAAAGCATCACTGTTGAGAAAC
Source organism: Crocodylus siamensis (assembly GCF_052110815.1). Lineage (NCBI taxonomy): Eukaryota > Metazoa > Chordata > Crocodylia > Crocodylidae > Crocodylus > Crocodylus siamensis. Next base: position 92,818,209 of record NC_143396.1, on the reverse strand, counting down.
AGGGAAGTACTACCATTTGAAATGATTACATGCTTTTTTATCCTGAGTGTGTGGTTGTATAAGATCGATTGGCACAAAGACCTGGGTCATGGAAAGCATAGGGGTGGAAAGGGCTGTGAGCAGTTTATGCAAAATCTGTCCATGGGTGTGTTGAGAAGGGATTGAAAACACCATTCCCTTCTCCCACCCCTAAAAAAGAATCCTGTTGGAATACACTTAAAATGTTGACTGATTTAACACACTACACATATTCTTTGATGTCAGGGAATCCTTTCTTATTACTATGAATTTTTTTTTCAAAGTATGTGTTTGCAGTGCAGACTGTGTGAAACAAATTTCTTCTCTTTCTCATTAGTCCCTAAAATGCTGTCTTCTTTTTAGCTCTGGTGTGTGGTTTCCAACCTCCAGAAAGGTTTGCTTAGGCACAGTCTAGTCTTTGTATGTGATACTGTCCTGATATTGTTTTTTCTTATTAGAGCTTTGATATTTCCTCCATGACTGCCAAGTTGGCATCTCATTATGTTTTGGATTTACAGTCAACACTGCTTCATCTTTGCATCCTGTAGGGTATTAACAAACTGAATCTTGAATTCTTCTGTCACTTCTAGGAACCTAAGTGCCAAATTTGTTTCTGTACAGTGCCCCTTCACTCAGTATGTGAATTAGACTCGGATGTGCTATGCCCTACACAGATGTAAAATCTGTCTTCGATTGCTCCGTGGCTGATAGTGGAAATATTTAGTTGCAATCCACTTTTCTTGCTCCTCAGTTTCCCTCCCTGCAAAGTTTTATTGGACTGACATTGTAGCTTTTTATCAGCACTAAATATTTTCAGTAGCATATGGTTCCTTATCTAATGGCCATGTGGTACTTGGAACCTTAAATATAAAATAAAATACAGACTTCAGAGGAATGCCAGTGTGATGTGAGATTTTAACTCCAAAATAATATAGTAATTGTATTATTTTATAAATGAGCTTCCTAAGAACAATGATTTAATAAATTAATTATATGTTATATTATTAATTGCTTTCTTCACAGTATGTTATACTGGCATGAATATACAAAAAATGTAATGTGACTGTATTACATTGTCACTTTTTATCAAAAGTTCAGTAGGAAAAACAGACGTTACAGATCTATAAACATCTTTCCCTAATGCAAAATTACTTATGCTATCCCTATAAGAAGCCTCAGCCTACAAGTTGTTCTTCTCCTCCTTCTGCATTATTAACTGGTTTTGAAAAGGAGGGAAAGAGGGCTAGAAGAGGATGGCATATGTTAGGCAGGATATTTTTGGCAAGTAAAACAAAAGGTGTAGAATATGGAAAATAGTGAATATGTGGAAGTAATATAATCATTTTGAGGCCTATCCAAATAATACTGTACTGGTGGTTCATTGTAACATTATGGTTATGCCCTTAAATCTGAAACTTTAAGTGTCTTGCCATTGATTGTATAAATGAAGAGCCCTCTTATTTGTTTTCATTCTGGTATTAGGTACTGAGTATTTTTTCGTATGTTTGAAATGGTACTTGGTTTGCCTGTTTTACCACACTTGCAAATAAAAAAATTCTTCTGCTTAATTGGAAATGCTACAGTAATATGGCACTTGGTATTTATCAGAGTAATCCTGCTATCTATGTCTTAATCTGCTTCTATTTCTCTATTTATAGTTTTACCAAAACAAAATAGCAAGAGACAGCTCAAATAGCTTACTCAGTCCATTGAACAAAGAAACTGCCGTAAGTCACATTAAGACTGTGGTTCACTTGTTTCAGTAGACTACGGTATCACATGAATTTCTAACTCTTGATATGATAGGATGGAGAGGAATCACTAAACAGAAATGAGAAAATCTATTTTATAATTTCTAGCCATTGAAGCAGTGAGGTTTCGGGGGAGGGGAGAGTGACCCATAACTACTATAAGATGAGGTGAAAAGCCCCTCATCTTGGATTTGAATACAAGGTGAAGAGGGGGAGTGCAAGTGGCTGCTGTGGGTCTGACTCAGCCCAGAGGCTGGGATAGGGCCAAAGTCAAAGCCACAGCATCCACTTTCCCCACTGCATCCCCACCCTGCTGCCTGCCCCCTACTTGCCCCTGCAGCCTCTGCCCTCTTTTCACCTCCCCTCTACTTACTGTCAGGCATGGCTCTGGCTCCATTAACTCCCAAGACACGGAGCACTTGGAAACTCTGTCCTCTGTCCAGCTAGCCAGCAGTGGCACAGCTCCAGGCCTAGGGTATTGCTTTGTAGCTAGGCAGGGGCCACACTTTCATGTACTTTGTGCCCTTGGAGGGAGTGGAACCAGAGTCACATCTGACAGTAGAGGGTAAAGGAAGTGGGTACAGGCTGTAGGGACTGTGGGGGGAGTTGCAGAGACTGTAGGGAGCTGTGGGGGGCTGCTGGGAGTAGTTGGAGGCAGAGGCTATAGAGAGCAGATGGGGGGGGACAAAGGCTGTGGGAAGGCAGAGGCTGTGGATGAGCAGAGGCTACGGGGGGCAGGTGCCAGAACAGAGGTTTCTGGGGTCAGGCATGGGGGAGGCTGGTGGTAAGGGGTGCAGGCACTGAAGGGGGGTGGGCAGGCTGCAGTGGGAAAATGGGGGGCAGAGGGCAAAGGGGTTGTCTAACCTCCCCAGGTGTCATACCCCCTTGCTGCTGCTTTCCCTTTTGTAGCAGTGGGAGGAACAAATTTAATTAGATTCTATTCCTAGGTTAGAACAAATTTATAAATTTTCCATTTATAGAATCTAATTATTGGAAGGTCATCTTAAATTTCCAGTTGCCTTGGGTTTAGGAAAATAAAGTATATTTACTGCCTTTGATAGCAGTGGTCTGGACTTGGTGACCTAGAAGGTTTCTTCCAGTCCTGTGTTTATAAGTTCCTATCTAGAAGAGAAAGGAGGCTCATCCCTCTAAGTCTGTGCATCAGGGTAATTTTCAGAAGATTTGATATTTCATTCTAAAGCTAGTAAGTTAGGGGAAAAGTCTGCAAAAGCCTTTGTTTCCCCATTTTAACAAAAATCTTGAATTTATTGTAAGTTTCCAATGACAGTGCTAGTCAGTGGGAAAAAAGAAATCATATTTCACCAAAAATGTGCAAAGCCCTTTTTCCATTTTCCTCTACATTTTTCTGCCCCAAGGTATTTATTATAGGTTATTACCTTCAAAATGATTTGTGAATGTGGAAAAGGAGCCCCAAGAATTAGCACAAAAATTAAATAAATCAGTTCTTTAAATATCATAAAATAAAGCCATACCATATCTCACATTTCATATCATTAACCATTTCTTTTTAGAATATGCCTCTTGCTGTCATAGTTTGTATTACAGATTGCATTTGGGTTGCTATTTATGCTAGCTAATAGTGAACCAAAAATTTTATCTGTATTTCAGTTCTGGGGTATATTACTAGCAGACCTGAAAGTTCTGTTGTTACATTTACAACCTGCTCTGTAGATTGGGGTGAAATCTTGGCCCCATGGTACTAGTGGTAGTTTTGCTGTTAACAACAAGAAGCCTTGATTTTATCTATCAATTTTTAATATTCATCAGTTTCCTTTTGTAGCATGGCGCTACATCCTGACTCTCAGTTTTTCATCATTTTTTCTTTTTTGCACAGTGAATATTGTTATGTATTTTGTATGATTTAACAGATTTTGATATTGTCCACAGAGGTCATTACAAAGATTTAAATAATAGTTCAGGTTTAAAAAACTGTAAAACAATAGCGTAACTTAGGAAAAGGAAGTATAAAGTACATGTTTATAAGTATTGTTTGAAGAGGAAAGTATAATATGAAACCGTCCTTGTTTTTCTAAACTCTATTTAAAAAGCATGAAACCTACTTATTTTCCTGATTTTTTTTCTAAAGGTTTTTTATAGAAATATGTACATTATTGTGCATGAAATGTTGACTAGGTAGTGAAATATTAGCTTTGTCTGTTTTTTACAATTTCTAATATGTCCATTCATAATTTTGCATTTCAGTATCACATATTTAAATATATGAAATATAAAAAAAATAAAAGTTCTAATAGAAAAAACATAAATGAAATGTAAATTGGGCTTAAAGAAAATGGAAACCTTTTCCCCTCCCAAATTGAGTACAAATAATATTAATTCCATTATTACAGTCAGTAACTGCCAGCCATCAACTGAGTCCTTTTGCCAAAATCTGCGAAAAAGCATGTTTTGGACCTTTGTTCTTCAGATAATTGAATAAGTTTTCTACAAGAACATGAACAAATTTAAAATAGAAATTGCTATTTCAGCTCATCCTAAAACTTTTTATATAATTTAAAGTTTTGTTTTAAAACAAAGACAAAATAAAATAATAATGAAAAGATAAAATTCATGAAACTATTGATAAAATATATCAGTTTGTAGTATATTTTAATTTGTGACCTCATATGTCTTTATATGCTAAAGCAAAGGGCTCTTTTTAAAGGATCTATCAGTTTCTAATAGAGTTATTTCCTGGAGTTATTTCTTCATATTACAGTGCAAGCTCAAGACGAATGTAGAGAATAATCCCTTTTGTGCAGAAAAAACAAAAGTTAAAGAAATTCTTGGAACAATAAATGACTATTGTTCCTCAATTGTATGTGAGTATTTTTTATGTCCACTGATTTATTTATAGTACAGAGATCACTGTACACTTAAATACTCCTCTTCTAAATCATATTCTGTATTATTTAGTAGCAATAAGATAAGCTAGAGAAGTTCAGTATGCCTTCATATGAGAACTTGGTTGCAAAAGAGTATTGGACTTTAACTTTGGTCAAAGAACCAGTAATAAAGTCGTATTTAAATTCATCCTGACAAAGGTCAGAGGAGTTATCAAACATCTATAGACCTAATACATTTTAGTCCCTTTTTTGGTTTCTAGTTGCAGAACAAGGGTAAATTTTTCAGAAGGGCCAAGTAATTTACAAGCCTAAGTTTTGATGTTCAAAAGTGATGTAGGCACTTAGGCTATATAGGCCATATTTTTAAAAGTATGTGTGGGCCAAAATGAGTAAATTGGCGCACAGTCTGATTGCTATTTTCAAAAGCACCTAAGAAGATTTAGTGCCTAGGGGCATGTGTACATGAAACGGGGGACCTCAATTGAAGCAGTGGGTTTTAAAAAACCCACTGCTTCATCTTAGGGCTGATTAAACCCCTGTGTCTTGCACACACACCGCTGACTTACCTGCCTCTGCGGTAGGAAGGGGGGGGGTGATCTGCTGTGGGGTGGAACGGTCCTTGGGCTGCAGGGGGGGAGGGGGCTGGTGCTTCTCTCTGTGGCAGTGGCAGCCCCACCACCAGGCGGCACCCATCCACAGGCACCCGGCTCAGGTGGTCCCAGGGGGCAGCTCAGCTGCGGATAAAACACCGGCCCCCCCCCACGCATCTGAGGCAGGCAGGCATCCTTCTGGGAGAGGGGGGAGGGTGAAGATCAGGCTCACTGCTTTTCTTGGGCAGAGCTACTTTACCGGGCTGCTTCCAGGCTATCTGCAGGGCTTCGTGTAGAGCCGTGGAACTGCACAGAGCCCTGTGCTTTGCTTTGTGGCTGTAGGGGCAGCAAATTAAAACTCAAGAAGTTTTAGTTTGCTACGCCCCAAGTCATTTAAGGCACACTACACTGCTGAATTTCCTACAGCGGCTGGAATTAATGTGCAATACACTGCCAAGGTGATCAAATCCCAACACCATTAAAGTGGTGTAAAAGCATTTAGCCCACTTTAAAGTGGTGTGCACACACACCTCTTGTTTAGTCTACACATGGCCTAGTTCTCTGAAAAAAATTAGGCATCTAAATAGTTACATTTGTAAATCTGACTAGGTGCATCTTCAATATGTGAATACCGTTGAAATCTGACCAAAATGCCTTGGTTTTGAAATTGTGACTTAATCTGTAGTTGTTTCATAACATTTTACTTATCATGTTTTTAGTTTCTGTATTATATTCTGTGTTTAATCCCATAAATTGTAGAATGGAATCAGTAGTAATCTTAGTTTTTATAAAATTTCACATTATAGGTTTCTGTTCATTCTCAAAAGTTTTTATTACATTCCATAAGTATTGGCAACTAGTGTATCATAAAATCTAGCACTACTCTAATCCCATGAGTTGGAATTATCCAAGATGCTTATGCACTACAAGAGATTTTATGACCATAAAGTGCAGGGTAAATATGTTATATGTACTTTCAGTGCCCTCCTTATGAGGTGAAGTGCCCTTTTCATGCCATTTCCATTCAGTTTCTAGCTAAAGGATTTCCTTTTGCCCCTCCCAAAACCTGAAGGAAAAGGAGACTGTAGAAGCCTTTTCTTCTACTGGCAAGACTAAGCTTCTTTTTCTTTAGGCTATGGAGAGCACGTTCTGGATGGAGAATCATTGTAATCCATATCTATTTCAAGAGAAAAATCTGTAGCTTGGATCCAGTAGTCAGGAAACCTTATTAAAGACAGGCAGAGGCAAAGTCATCTTTTTTTGGTTCCATAATGCTTGTAACAGGTAGAAATTATTGTACCTATGAGACCCTAATTGTACATATTTTATTTTTCTTTCACCTATAATAAATACTTAATAGTTTGGATTTTTTCAATTCTAACGATTTGGTAATACATTTTGGTAATAAAGTATATTTTGTCCAGTCAAAATAATATCAATTGTTCAATTTTGAGTGTGAAATATCAGGGCAGAAAGCTGAACAATGGGAAAATTATTTTTTAAATTATAACTGAGAGCATAATAACCCTAAAATGCATTTCTGTCTCCCTTCCCATCACTTAGCAAGGATTGGATTTTAGTTATTTTATATATCTGATTTGTTTTCAGTTTCATATCTTTTCAAAATGCCATTTTCATAAGAGAAAGAATAGGGTTCTGCTTTAAAGTATGAAAGTGTTTTGCTAAGTAGGCCTTAGTTTTGACAAATATTAGCACAACTACTGCTAGCCCACACTGAAACCCCATATGTGAATGCCTTCAAATCTGATAGAAATGCATTTTCAAAATCGATCTGGTTCCAAATTTTGAAATGGCGCTTAGCTTTTTTAAAAATAGCTAGAACAATATTTTTGGTAGAAATCATTTTATAGGCCCTAAGCAGTAGGAGAGTTTAATATCATAAAGTAGTTTATATTTGTATTACTTAACATAAAGTATTTATTGGCCCATCTAAAACCTATTGAAAATGAAGGCTGGGGGCGCATCTACCTGAGACACTTTATTCAAGATTAGAGCAAATTACTGTGCAATAAGGGTTACCATCTACATGTGCAGATGCTTACTGTGTACTAATTTGCTCTAATTGTATTTTTAGGTGGTAAATATATGTGCAAGTAGCAGATTTACTTAGGAATAATTACTGCACAGGAGAGCGCATGTAGTTGGCTGATCGGGAGGAAATCTGCCCTTAGTCATCTGGGCAGCAGTGAACTGGAGATTGCAGCAATCATAGAGCAGGAGCTGGGAGCAATCTGCTTCTAGGGCAGGGGGACATTGTCTCCACCTGGTCTCCGGTGGCAGAGCTCACTCCAACAGTAGACAGCTCCTGGGGGTAGGGAGCAATTTCCCAGCCCCTGCCAGGAGACAGCTCTCTCCTGTCCCCATGCTCCCTGCCAGCCCCTGAGCTAGCAGCCAGGGGGAGCCTAGAACTCCCAGGGGGCTGGTGCAGGGCTGGTGGGGGTGGGAGCCATGATGCCTGCCCAGGGTGCATTTACTCTAGAGTAATTTACTCTACAGTAAACCCACCCCACAGCATTTGCATGTGTAGATTCACCCAAGGAGGAGCTTTTCAAGTCTGAATTAGCTGGCATTTTTTTAAATATGCTGCTCTTGTACTACCACAGTTACAGTTTAACAGCAGGAGCAGTGGAAGTGTCTAGTTTTAGGGAGGTGACTGACATTTTTACCACTTCACTCAATCCTGCACATAAGTGACAGCCTGGTAGCAAAAGTGCCCTCACCACTACTAGTGTTTCCACAGTTGCTACTTCTAATTATGCTGCACAGGGTACTGTGCTCTAATTAAATATTTGAAGGAAAATGCTGTGTAAATCCAGATGTATCTATAACTTGATGTTGTATAATATATCTTTTTCAGATATGTATGGTAATGATAGGGCCATACTGTCAAGGGAACTTAAAAATCCAATAGTTTTTCTAATTTGTTTCCTTGAATGCCATGTTACTCCAGTTTAAAATACTAGGATGAAACCTGAGTACATGGGAGAAAAGGTAACAGAAATAGAAGTTGTCCTGGTGAGTTCAGGTACATGTTTTCAAATTTTCCATGAGATCCTGTATCCTGCCATGCAGCTTTTGTTGATACAGTATATTCCAAGGGTACAAGGACATGTGGGAGAAATATGTGACAATATGAATTTTCATCATCTATCAGAAAATTCGCACTTTAGTCTGTTATAAACTAGTGTTTATATAATGGGATTATTCGGTTGAAAATTGGAAATTCATGTGCTGGTTTTTTTGGTGAACTAGAATGTTAATGCTCTCTCCCTGTTATTTTATTTCTTATAACATTTATGGCATACAGTATCCCAAAACCTCTGCTAAATTTTAGCTAAGATTTTAGCTGAAATTTGCATTCTGAAAATATGATCAAGTAAAAACTTGTTTCCCCCAAAATTGGTGAAAATGAATGAAAAGAGATGAAGAGAGTAAAAATGAAATTCAGTATCAAGTCTCGCAACATTTTTAAAATGATCTTACTATTCATCTACCTCCCATATAGAAGACCTTATTATAGTCTTTATCACCATGACACTATGGTCCCAGAGTTTTGAAAGTCGAAAGATGGGTTTAAAGATGCAGGTAAGTTTCTTCCAGGACTTTTTAAAAGAAATCTAAGCCAGTTAGAGAACATCCTTAATATCTTTGAAATAAATGAAAATTAGTCACTTAACCTGCTTAGATGCTTTGGTAAATTTAACTACGCAACTATATTTTTAGGTGCCTAAGTCTGTGAAAATCTAGTCTGGAGAGCTTTATAGAAGCGTACTAAGGGCTGTCGTGTGCAGTGCCTTTCACACCTGTTTGGAGTTATTCTTAATGATGCCCAAAGGCTGGTGGGGGTGTGCAGTGTATGCACCTGTTGATGATACAGAGCTTTTCCATCTGCCTTCCTGCACATCATGCTTTCTGCAGCAAACTGACAGGCAAGCAAGCCGGCTGGGCATAAGTGGAGGGAGAAAAAAAAATGGGGGGGGGGCTGAGTGCGTACGCACATGTGCACACCCCTCATCCCCCCACAGGAAAGTTTGTGGTGCGAGGGAATGGGGCTAGGACTAGGACTAGGACTGGGCAGGGATCAGAGGGCATGCACTGAGCCACTTTGACATTGCATAAAAGTGGTTTTAGGCAAATCAGTTAATCTGTTAACATTCAACCAGGTTTATCTGAAATTGGTTTCAGCCTGGGTGATGTGCAGAACATCTGTTCTGTTACAGGTTAAAACCAGTTTCTGATCACTTAAATCGGTTTATGTGTAATGTCTGTTCCTAGCCAAAGTATTCTGTCCTCCTTCTGGATCTGGCATGGCAAATATCTCTCTTTGGGAAACTAATTTTCCATGCTGACATATACTTACATAAAAATGCACAAGTAGTGGCTGAATTTGAAACAGAATTTAGTTCGTCCCCAGTTCAACACACTAATTATGCACATCCATAACTTAAGCATTTGAATAATTAAAATTAAATTTTGTAGCTCAGTGCATGCCCCTGAGTTTTCCTTTCTGCTACAGCCTGCAGGATGGTTGGCTTTAGCTGGAGTCCATGTTGTATAAAATGCTTAGATTTATTCACCTTCATATTATAAAATATACACAATAGCAAGAATGGTATTTGTGTTATAACAGAAGTAAGTGATCATTGTAGTTTTTCTGAAAACCATTTCAGCCTATTATTTTTAATGAACCTTTGGAGATTCAACAATGTTGAGGAACAGTAATATACATTTTTGTGGTTTCTAGGCTATCATATCAGCATTGCCTAAAAGACCTGAATTAGGAATTGACAGAATATGTAATACCTGTTGTAACAGTTAAACTCATTTACTCTGCCAGGCTTATAAACATAAAATAAATTTATGAATTAATAATACTAAAAGACAAAATAATAAAGAAAAGAGAAGAATTTTGAGTGCTGAATTTTAGATAGTTCGGCTAGGAAGTAAGAAAGTTATAAAAAGTATGTTTTTCTTTATCAGCTGCAGAACTGAAATAAAAAATAATCTCTACATTGTAAATAAGTGTTTGTCTAAAAGTCTTCTAGCTTTTCCTGCAAGTATACTGTTGAGCTTAAGTTTTGTTGTCAATTCATTCATTGAGTGATTAAGAGAACTATTTGACATGAAGACATTGAAGCAACTGCAAGTATTATTTACATTTGTATAAATTAGTTGATAAATATATTACAACGTGTGAATAATTAGACATTTAAGTATATTAAGTAACGTTTATAAATAGTTCTGAACACGAAAAGTTAGAGTAGTACTATGTATTACTACTATTGTAATAATCTAGATAAGTATCGCCAATGTTGCTTAGACAGATCTTTTACAGGTATTAGACTATAATCATATATATGCAAGGAATGAGAAGTAAGAGAAGATTAAAATAAATTTGGTATTGACAAATATACTATGTTTCCATTATACAGTTTTTGCAGTTTTATTGGTTTTATCAAAGAGTTATATTTGGCGTTAACTCATCACACAAACAGTTTTAAAAATCTTTTTCATTTGATAAGTAAGCTATACAGTGTAAAGAATTGATAGATTTCATAGACATTACAGCTGGAAGTGACCTCGCAAGATCATCGGGTCCAGCCCCCTGCCCAAAGGACAGGAA